>NC_134856.1:124712488-125312488 GCF_049852395.1 Peromyscus maniculatus bairdii
AGATGGGGAAGAAGTAGATTGAAGGGCTACAGGAGAGTACTAGAGGAACAAGATGGAAGATAAGGAAGAGCCAGATGAGAGAGGAGACGGGAGAGGAGATGATATGGGGAAGAACAAGATGAAGTAGAACGAGAAGAGGAGAGAGGAGACGGGAGGGGAGATATGGGAAGGAACAAGATGGATGAGAACCTAGAAGGGGCAGAACTAGATGAAGGAATTAAGATAGAACTTAGAGGGGATCGCAGACAAGTGTAGAGAGAAATCAGGCTAAAGATGATCTAAATATGAGAGCAGAATATAAGCTTATAACTGTCACAGAATAATAAAGTATATGGACTAAGGAGTTTTGTGTACATAGATTCACTTCTTTTCATCAAAGGTTAATTATCAGCTGGTTGTAGATTCTTCCCAGACCCTGGGAGGGGACTATCGAGGGGCTGGACCCCTATAGTCCCCGATAATATAGAAATGGTTTCTGAATTAAAAGTTAACAAAAGTGAAATTTGAATAGCAAGGAACAGAAGGTGTTTTTCACTTCAAGTGTAATAAACTGCTGTGGCCTCTAGGGTATAAGGTTGTATCCTATATTTTAGCCAATGTGAGACATAATACTTAAAATGATTAATGATATCATAATCTGAAAAATCTCAGATCGTCAAAGTCAGTATTTTTCTTTTAAAGCTTTAGTGTAGTCATTCATCAAAATCTATTTTGCAGGATGCTAGCATTGTTCTTATAGGAAATCCAAAAATAATTAAGCATCTGTCAAGCACCATTTGTTCTTCATTATGCAGGTAAATGTGAGGCTGCTGTCTGTTAAGTGTCTGGTACTGCGGCATCAGATGATTAGCACAGCACCGGGTTGCAGAATGATGATACGCTAGCTATGCTGAGCAGTGAGGAGCCTGAAGCGATGCACCCACCTGAGCAATGGTTACTTCCTGTGCTTCTGAGTTGCACTGTGCTTATGAATTCCAAGGCTCTGAGGAATCCAAGGCCCTGTTCCCCTTCCTGCCACATCCATTTCTGGAGGCCCTGAGATAATACTGAGATTTACTGAGCACTTACTGTGGTCCAGATTCTACATTAACTGCCTTAAACACGTCTCGGTCAGCTGCTCCAGCAAACCTAGTTTCTTCATCTGGTAGTTAACTTCAGGTTGCTACCAGGTGGGAAAGAAGTGATTTCTTTTCCCGTGCTAGCTCTAGCTACTCCCTTTAACTCTGTGTGTGTGTGTGTGTGTGTGTGTGTGTGTGTGTGTGTGTGTGTGTGTGTGTGCCCATATGTGTGTGTGCATCTGTGTGTATCTGTCTACTTTACCCAGTATCGTTTACTTTTCTCTGAACAAGGAAGTATTTGGCATCCATCTCTTCCCACTCTCACATTTGTTGGTTCTGTTATTGCTGGATTTTATATGGACTGTGTTAATATAAACTTTAGAAAGTTCAGCACGCAATCTCATTTTTTTACAGCTCACTGACTCTGTGTTCTTTAAACTCTGATTTTGAGTTCCTGGTGGAGACTCTGAGATAAGCTTATTAATGCTATCTTACAAAAAATCATTAAGTAAATATTTTTTACTTAGAGAATATATCTAACCAAATAAGTGAAAAACTTTTCCTTAGCCACTGTTTTATTGCTGTGAAGAGACACCATGACCAAGGTAACCCCTATAAGAGAAAGCATTTAACTGGAGGATTGCTTACAGTTTTGGAGGTTTAGTTTGTTATCGTCATGGTGGGGAGCATGTGGTACACAGGCAGACACAGTGCTGGAGAAGTAGCTGAGAGTTACATCCTGATCTACAGCCCAGTGGGGTGGGGCAGACCCTGGGCCTAGTATAGGCTTTCCAAACCTCAAAGCCCACCTCCAGTGACACACTTCTTCCAACGAGGACACACCTACTCCAAGGTCACACTTCCTAATCCTTCCTAAATGTGTATCAACTGGGGACTAAGCATACAAATATATGAGCCTATGGCCGGGGGCGGGGGGGGGGGGGCGTTCTCGTTCAATCTACCATAGACTCTACAATGAAGATTTCAAGATACTGGAAAAGGAAATCACAGAAGAAACTAGACAATGGCAAAATATTTCATGCTTCTGGATAGGCAGAATTAATATTGAGAAAATGTCTATGCTACCAAAAATAATATACAGAATCAATGAAATACCTACCAAAATTCTCATGTCATGTCTCATACATTTAGAAAAAATAATACAAGAATTATCTGGACCCACAAAAGGCGATTAATAGCTGAAGCAATCAATTTTAAGGAACAAACCCCCAGCTGGGGGTGTTACAACACCTGAACTCAAATTATCCTTTAGACCTACAAGTAAAGACAGCTGGTACTTGTGTGAAAATAGATGGGTAGACCAGTGGAATAGAAGCCCCAGAACTTAAATGGCAAAGCTATACTCACTTAATTTTTGACAAAGGAGGCAAAAATACGCTTTGGAAAAAAGATAGCCTATTGAACAAAGGGTGCTGGCCAAACTGCATTTCTACCTGCAGGAGATGAAATTAGATTTCTGTCTTTCACCGTATACAAAAATCAATTCAAAATGGATCAAATACCTTAATTTAAAACCTGAAACATGGAAACTTTCAGAATAAAGTGCAGGGGTTACCCTTTGAGATCCTGCGGTTGGCAAGAACTCTTGAAACGGAACAGCAGCAGCACAGGAACTAATCTCAGGTATCCACAGATGGGACTGTGTGAAAACCGAGTTTCTGTTCAGCAAGGGAAACAATCCGCACCGGTAACAGGCAGCCCTCAGCATGGGAGGAAATCTTTAGCAGCTATGCTTCGGGCAAGGGGCTCATCTTCAGAATTTACAAAGAACTGCAGACCTTAAATTAGCAAAAGAATAAAACTGCCCATCAACAAATGGGCAAATGAACCCAACAGACAGTTTTCAACAAAGAAATACAAATGGCCAGTAACTGTTTTTAAAAGTGTTCAATGGGGTGGAGTGCATAAAATATATTTATACTGAAAGTATAAAATTTAATGTGAGGCTCCACAGCTTCCATTCTGAATGCTAACTGTAACTGTATAAAAGTCCATTGAGTTGTATGGTCTTTGGGTCTGGCTAATTTGGTATGTGATGCTTTCATTTATTTGCAAGATTTTTAAAAATATTTTTTAAAAAGAATGTTTCTTTGAATTAACAAGAAAAGCACCAGATTCTGGTGCTTTGTTTTGTTAGAAGGCTATTCATTATTGATTCAATTTTTCTAAAAACCACCAGCTTATCCAGGTTTTCTGAGTCTCCACGTGTGAATTTTGTTGTTGAAATCTGGACATTATGTGCTTCATAAAAGGGTCTTAGATAAACAGGCCTAGATAAACAGTCTTAGATAAACTTAGATATAGTGCGAGGATATAATTTGGCTCATGCATTAATAACTGAAAATTGTTTACATTTATTTATTTATTTGTGTGTGTGTGGGTGGCTTGCATATGTGACAGACACAGCACATGTGTGGAGGTCATAGGACAGCCTGCAGGAGCCAGTTTCTCACCTTCTCCCATGAGCTTTCAGGGTTTCAACTTCAGGTCCTCAGGCTTGGTGGCAAGCACCTCCACCTGCTGAGCCTTCTTCCCTCTGTCCCCGCAGTAACACTTTTAAAAACACATGGTATTAAGATCTATAAAATACAAACCTTCAAGGACTTCCTTTTAGGAATAAGATTAAATTTGATCTCTTTGGCCCCATAATCAGAGGCGTCACCTAACCTCTCCACTTTCTCACCAGTTAGTGAAGACACTGTTATTTACTGAGCACCTCTTATTTAGGGATGTGACCGTAACATCACAGGGCAGATTTGAGTATTTTACTTAATAGATGTGAGGTATGACACAGAGGAGTGGAATAACTCACTGATAATCACATCGATAGCGGACTGCCAAGGTTGGAGGTTGGATCCCCGCTTTCATTCACCAAAGTTCAGCGTGGATTCCCATCTGCAAGCCTTCTACTTTATCACACTTATATTTCTCTGTTCCTCATCCCCCATGCATGTGAAAATCTCCTGCAGTCCTCCTTGGGATGAAGGGCTCACTGCATCAGTGACAGAATAGACATGCCAAGTCATCTAACTAGTAAGTGCATGGTTCCTTCACATAACAACACTCCCGGGTGGGCAATCATGCGGTTGACAGAAAGGCTCTGTGATGTCCCCAGTGGCAGTTCACCTTTGCACACTGCTAGATTCTTCTGTGTGTTCACTAGGAAGTGGATTCAGTTTTAAGAATTGTGACGTCTTGGGACAGGAACCTATGCAAAGGAAAGGAGTCGGGGCAGAGGCAAAGAAGTATTTCCTGGCATTTGCCTTCCACATCCATCAGTTGTGAAGACCGCAGGATGGCTGTGGATGTGGCTTATTTTCTGAAGTGGGCACTTCACTTTGCAAACAGAAGCAGTCAAGGGATGGAGGAATGAAATGAGGCTGAATCTCAAGGACAGCCAGACCGTTCGTCTTTCAGTGCTTAGGTGAAATAGTGCTCCCTGCCCTGACTGCCTCTTTACGGTACCCACTGCCAAGGTCTCGCTACATTCAGAATCCATGCACATGTTGCCGTGGGTCCTCAACTATCCTGTATCAGGAGTTTTTTCAAGCTTGTGCTATTTCTTCCCAACTCTGTTAGAAGTGTCTTGTGAAAAGAGGCTATGTCTGCTGCTTCTCTCATATCCGGTGTGTTATGGGCTCATGCTAACCATTTGCTTTCAGTGTACACGTCGCCCTGTGGGCTCCATTATTCTAGTATGTTCTCTCTTGGATGTCTAGACTTCTCATCCCCTTCCTTTTCCCTACCAATTGAAGACGGTTAGAAGAATTAGTAGGCATGGATGATACATAAAACAAGTTACAGAAGACTTTAAAAATGAAGAGCAGAAGGACTCTAACCCATCAGCAAGGTAGCTTAGGAGACCATGGCCTTGTAATATATTATCTTCCCTCCTAGGTAAACTCTATAAAATACTTTCTACTCATCATTTCAATGATAATATTGGACACACTGAGATAATGCCAGTTAAACAGAAATGGTCAGACCAAGTCGTTGGCAGCAGAGTCATGGTTTGGGTGTGGACTTGGTATTGGAACTTCCCAGAATTGCAAGCAGGCACATCACCTGGATGAGCTAAGAGGGCTGGAGGACTGTGGGCTGTTTCAGATCACAGTCAGAGACATGAAGAGAAAAGAGAAGGAGAGCCCGAACGGGGCTCGAGGGGATGGAATAAGAAAGCTCATTCCAGAGGAGGCAAACTTCAGGCTCTGCCAGATCATCCATCTTTAGCGCTCTGACTCTGTTAGTGTTTTCTACTGTCACATAAATAATTAACTTTGATGTCTAGAAAACAGTTTTCTTCCTTAGTCTTTAGGAGAAAAATTATTTACCACTATAAGTCAGATATCACAGTGGGTAATGCCTACCTATCATATTTCTGTAATTCTATAGGCCATGCAACAAAACAGGTGTTGTTATTCATGCTTCTGAAGAGAACATAGTTAAAGCAATTGCTCACAGCAGTGAAACAGCTGATTTGAGATTCTTCCCACAGCTGGCAGAGTCTAAAATCTGAATTCTTTTCCCCAATTTTCCTAAGTCAGTGGTTTTTACCCTGATTGTACTAAAATCTGAATTCTTTCCCCCAATTCTCCTAAGTCAGTGGCTTTTACCCTGATTGTACATTGGATTATCTGGGAGCTTTAAACACTGGGCCTGATCAAGCCACATCCAAAACTGAGTTAATCAGAATTTCCAGGATTGGGAGCCAGGGGAACCAGTGACCCAAATACATAGCTTTATTAGTCAGGGTTCTCTAGAGGAACAAACCCCAACAGAATAATACAGTGTATATATACAAAATACATTTGTATACAGGGTGTAGGCTGTCTGTATGCTGGAGATTCAGTGAACTGGGAAGCTGGCCAGTCTAAGAGGTAGACGCATGCCCAATCTCAGTTCAGTGCTGAAGGCCTGGAACTTCCCTGGAGAGTCTCTGATGTTGAGCCCCTGTTCAAAGCCCCTGAAGCTGGAATTTCCCATTCACAGACAATGGCAACAGCAATAGATATGCTCACTGATGGAGAAAAGAGCTGTGTGTCCAGAACCTCTGGCCCTCACCATCTCTGATTTCTAACCATCTGGATCCTAGCTCATTGGCTGTTGCTACTCACATTCAGGTCTGGCTTTCTTCACCCGTCATTCACACACCGGTCTTCTCTGACAATGGCCCCTGGACATGCTCAGAAGTGTCTTTCACCAGACTTAGATATCTTTTGACCACATCAAATCCACAGCTGAGACCAACCATCACAACAGCGCCAGCCTGAGAACCAGTGTTTCTATGAAACTGCCTTCTAATGGGGCATGGAAGTGTTTGGGGGTGGAGATCTCTTTATTGAGCTTATCGATGGAGGTGGAGCAGTGTGGTCAGCAACACACTGATCTAGGGTCATCTTGCTATGGCCTTGGGAAGTCATAAGTAGAAAAAAAGTCTCAATGGAAAAATAGAAAGAATAGCATGGTGAATCCACCTCCCAGCCATACACAGCCTCGGTCCAACCTGAAGTTGTGCTGTGTGAGCTTTCCTTAGTGAAGAACTTTGTACTCCTGAGATGTCCTCTCTCTCTAGAGACAACATACCTAATCGTACATTCCATTCTCATTAATGTGCATGTGCCTACTGACGTGCCCATGTTTCTAACTTTGGACAAATGGTACGTAGTACACTTGCTGCGACTTTTTGTTGTTGTTTGAGATGTATCTATGTTGACACCAGGGGCTGCGTAGTATTCCATAGTACATATTGTTGATGGGCATTTTCATTACTCCTGATGGTTTGCCATTAAAGACAAGAAGAGTGTTCCCAAGTGCAGGCCACTTAGTGCACTCTAGGTTTTCCTTCAGGAAATACACTGTAATGAAAAATTATTGTGGAGTTGAGAGGTTTACATGTAGTGAACTTGACTCAGTTTGACCAAATTGCTCTTCAGATATCTGTAATAATTCACACTTGTTCAAGTCTGTGTGTCCACAGATGAGATAGGACTTCATTGTTCTATATATGTGCTGTAATATCCTCTCTATGTATGTATGTGCTGTAACACCCTCTGTATGTATGTATGTATGTATGTATGTATGTATGTATGTATGTATGTATGTGCTGTAACATCCTCTCTATGTATGTATTGCTGTGACACACTCTCTATGCATGTAAGTGCTGTAACATCCTCTCTATGCATGTAAGTGCTGTAACACTCTCTATATGTATGAGCTGTAACATTCTCTAGTTTGTGCTCTCTCTGCATGTTTTTCCAAGTATGCTATGTGAACTCTGTACTTGGGTCTTGTCAGTTAGACACATGAGGAAACTTCCAGTTTGTGGCTTATTGCTTTGGCTTGTGGTGTTTATTGGGGAGCATTTTTATTCTGCTGCAATCAAGTACATTGATCTTTCCCTTTATGTTTTACAGTCTTAAAAACTAAAAAGAAATCCTGCTGTACTCTGAGGTCATAATGCTATTTGCCTGGATCCTTCAGGGGCTGGAGAGAAGGGTCAGTGATGACCTGAGTTTGATTCCCAAGACCTACATGACTGAAAGAGTGATCAATTCCTGTAAATTGTCCTCAGGTTTCCACATGGAGGTCTTTAGTCCTGTGGCTTATATGGGAACTTATTCTTTTGCTGGTAGACGACAGCTTATACTGGTGAAACACACTACCCCACATCTCAGAGACTTAACCCCAAGCCTTTCTGGTTTGCTCTGTACAACCATCATGAGTTTTTAGGAATTTCTGTCTTCCAAAGGGCCCCAGGTGAATGAAGGATTTTTAGATAGAGGCACCAATTACAGCCACACCATCCTGGATGAGCCCCATCTTGTCTGATCCTGGAAGCTAGGCAGGGTTGAACTGGATAGCACTTGCATGAGAGACAGGTATGTCGACATGCCTGTGAGAAAGGAGTTGTGTGGTCTGCTCACAGGTGAGGCGTATTTCTTCTGATCTCATTCCTTTAGTGTCCAAAGCAAGCCACTTCTAAGTTCAGATAGGACAGAGAGGTACAATCGGAGCATTGGCTGGACAGTAGATGACACGTGGGACCACCTGTGAATGATGCTAATGAGAACTGATCATTTTGAAACATGAAACTCCCTGGACCTGTCAGCATCATTTTGATCATTTCGGCTGTTTGTAACACCCCCTCCCCCTATGAAGTCTTAACATTAGTGTGAGTTTCTTTAATTTAATTTGAATTAAGAAAACATCAAGGTGTATCAAGAAGAAGGACGGGAAACGCCCCTTAATAGTGCTGGTGGGGAAATGACAGAATCTAAGCCTGGTGCCATCCCTGGAGATTGGATGTTGGCCATGCTACAGGGTAGGGACAGAATTTTTCACTCACCCCCAGAGTCAGGCCTTCTGGAAAGGAGGTCTGTTTGCCATCTCTTTGGGAAGCGCTGATCTCTGATCATGAGTCAGTTAGCGCCCAGGCACCTCCTGGCAGCTGGCTCTTTCAGACCAGCTAGCTCCATCACACTAGTCATTCCTCCCTGGGGCAATGGTCATTGTCTACACAATTGCTTATTGAGTCAGCCTATGTGGGGGGAGAGCAGCCTTCGAGCTCATAGTCCCTTCTGGGATATGGCTGCTTGGAGGGTAAGAAGGAACCTAATAGAACACAACAAAGATGTCTCTAGATCCCCTGCTGACTCCGATGGGATTTTGCCATTTCAAGCATTACTATGTGACTCACGGCTCCATCTCCTTTCCTGCCTTTTTGTCACAGGAAAGGAAGCAGCTGGGCTTCTGGCTCAGGCACTGAGCTTCCTATGACTCAGGGGCCAGCCTGCTAGCATCGCTTTGTTCCCGGTGGGCCCTGTGCCGGACAGAAGTCTCTGTTCTGCCCAGGAGGGTGTGAAGCATGGGCTTGCTTCTGAGTTTGCAGTGGCAGAGCAAGAGTCCACAGGCCGTTTGTTTCCACTTGAGTAGCTGGTGCTTTCTATTGCTTCTGCATAAATGATGGGATGTTGGACAATGGCTGAACTACAGAGGAACACTGACTTTCATATACATCATTTTCTTATCAAATGTAAAATAGAACATTACAGGGAAAATGATGACCTGTAACGTTAGCCTGTCTTGTTAACATTTATATCACCAAAGCATGACAAAATAATTAAAATAAGAACCACGAGCCCCTATCACTTAGAAATGCCCCATGGGGGCTGGCTGCTATGGTTCTGATGTAGTTTGTCCCCCACCAAAACACACGTTAAAATTCAATTGTCAGTGCAGCATGTGAGGAGACGAGGTCTCTGGGAGGGAGTAGTACATTTTGGATGAGACTGGGCTGGTTTTGCTGGAAGTGAATTAGTTCTCTTAAGAGTGAGTTGGTATGAAGCAGGTGAGCTTCCCTGTCCCTCACCTTCTCCGTGCACCTGCTGGTCTCTCTTGTGGGTTCTCCCACTGTGAGATGCTCACCCACATGCTCCAGTGCGGTATGAAATCTTCTACTCCTGTGGCTGCCTCACTGTGAACTCCCCTGTCGGCTAAACTCAGACCTCTTTTCTTTAGAAACTACCCAGTATTGGGCATCCTAACAACAGAAAACAATTAGAAACCTGGTGATAGTGACCTTCTTGTTCATCATGGAGGAGATCTATGTGACATAGGAAGTCAGATGAAATGGCTTCTAGAGTCCCTTCTGGGTCGGTTTCCTGTGATTGCTATCATAAAGTGGCGCGTTTGTTTTCTCCCTTGAGTAGAGACTTGAGAACCGTGGCTGAGGTGTGGGAAGGGCCTCCCTCCCTCTGCAGGCTCTGGAGGCATGCTGCTGGGGAAGTGTTGATCTAGTTGTTACACAGCCCTATTCTGGGGCCTCAGACTCTGACCAAACCTTCCGTTTTGTAACAGGGAACTGTTGGATTAGAGCTTGCTCACAGCATCCCAGCACTGCCGCATCCCAGCCGATGACACCTGGAGCAACCCTTTTTCACAGTAAGGGGTGCTCTAAGCCCCTAAGAGTTAGATCTTTAACATACCAATTTTTAGGGGGCACAAATCAACCCACAGTGCCTTCCAAGACTGTCATTCAGTTGGTCAAGGAGATATAAAGTTAACACCTGTCCACACTGTTTCTTAGCCATTTCACTTTATTGTTCATGTAACCCTGGTAATCTCATATTCTCTGAGCATAAAAAGAACAAACACATCTTTTATCTGACTGTGAATCCCTTCCAGAAGGTCTTCTACTCCCTTCCATTTGTCTCCCTCTTTAAAAATATTTATTTATGTATTTATGTATTTATATATGTATGTATGTATGTATTTATGTATGTATTTATTATCTATGTGTATGTGTGCGAGCCTCTATATGTGTACCCCATGCAAACAAGAGCCCACAGAGGCCCGGCAAGGTCACGGATCCTCTAGAACTAGAGGTACAAATGGTTGTGAGCCACCACATGGTGCTGGGAACCAAACAGGGTTCTTGGCAAGGGCAGTAAGTGCTATTAACTGCGGAGCCGTTTCTCCAGCCTTCACAATTTCAAGTCGGTTTAATTTTGCTTTTTAAGATTTATTTTCATGTATCTTTGGGTGTATGTGCGCGTGCGTGTGCACATGCGTGTGTGCGTGCTTATGTGTGTGTACGCGTGCGTGCGTGCGTGCGTGCGTGTGTGTGTGTGTGTGTGTGTGTGTGTGTGTCTTAATATGCAAAAGTGTGTGCAGTTACCTTCAGAGGACAGAATGAGGGTATGGAGCTCCTGGAACTGGACTTACAGGTGATTGTGAGCCACTTAACTGGGTCCTGGGAGCGGAACTTAGGTTCTCTGCAAGCACTGTTAACCATCAGCCACCTTTTCCACCTTTCCCTACCCATCTGTTTCCTTAGTACCACAGAGGCCTAACTGTCTCTAGCCTTTGCTTACATCCAGTAAGAGATTCTTTGCTCTGATTTGTATATAATAGAAGTGTAATCTGGCCTTTAGATCAGTAGTTAATTTGTTTCAATAACACTCTCTCTCTCTTCATTTGCCTGCTACCAGCACTGCCCCCAACTCCCTTCACCACCCCCCAACTCTGAAGGGTGAATGCTTTCCCATCCCTCCTAGTTCTTCGCCTTCTGAACCATCACTGTGCCCCTGGATGGTCCCTCGAGATTTAAAACAAACCCAGGCAAAGCTCAGCAAACTAGAACATTGTTCTACAGTCCCTACCTCATCAGAGTGCAATGAGACTTGGAAACAAAAGCATCTATCTCAGGCAACAAAGACAAAACAACTAATTAGGAACAGATCTTCTCTGTGGGGTTTCTCTGATAATCATGGGGATTTTAAAAAATAATATTACAAGGAAAACAATCAGGAAATGAATTTACATGCTTGGCACTATTCTGCGGTAGGAAAACACACACACAGAAAAAGAGATGGGATGACTTAGAGCCACTGGTTGTGGCAGTTGTTGTTACTGAGTAATTGAAGGTGATTTTGTTTTTTCTTTGTATCAGCCATTGTTTTCCACGTGACTTTCAAGTGGCCTGTCTTTCTTTTGTCCTCGAGGCATTTGTATGAAGGCACAGATGTGAGTCCCTCTTCTCAGCATCTGTGACCAGCCTCAGCTCTGCAGCTGAAGATACTGTTACTCAGTATCTGCTGAACAGTTGTGGAAGGAAGCTTTGGGCTGCGGAGTTTGGCAGGAGAACATAGAAGGGCCATTTCCCTCATTTCCCTCATTCTCTCCTCCGATTGCTCTCCTACCTCAGACCACAATGCTGTCATGTAGGGCATCCTGAAGTTACCCTCAGAAGCCTAAGTTTAGACGATAATGGGAGGTTAGACTGACGGCCAGAAGCTGGTGGTGTAGGCCAATTATATGGGCTGCTATATTCCAAATTCCCTTGATAGAAGAAGTGTATGAAATGTGCTGCTGGCCACCACGGGCAGAGGAAATGAGAGATGGGAGCCAGCATGGCCCAAGGACAGCACCCCATTTACACAGATCTGTGTGGTACTGACCTCAGGGTCAGAAAACCTTTTCTTACGTCGTATTTCAGGGTGAAAGCAAAAGTGAAGGAGGCATCTCTTCCACCTCCCCCAAATTGTGGTGGCAATGGGCGGAATGATGGCAGCAGCTTTAGGAAAGCCACCATCCATCCGCCATAGATTTGGGCCTAATGAGGCATCTTTTCCCCGTGTCCACTGTCTTGCTTCTCTAGAGACACACACACACACAAATAAACAAACAAATAAACAAACGTGTGTATGTGAAAACAAAGAGAATGGCTATAACAAAGAACTCAGCCTGGAGTGGTGAAGTCTCACCACACATGGTTTACGTGGTGCTGGGGTTTGAGCCAAGGGTTTCCTGCATACCAGTCAAGTACTCTACACACCAAGCTGCAGCCTTGGCCTTGTCTCTTGTTGCAAACAGACGTGCTGATTTGCCGTTGTCCGGGTTTCTGTATCTAAGTCCTACCCGGCAGACAAAAGAGGTGTGACAGGGGCCCTGGGATGGTGCTTCTGGGCAGCGGTGGGACTTTATGGTTTAAGCCGCTCTCCTCCCCTCCCCCTTCTTGTTTCCTCTCCCTCCTCTCTCTGCAGCTTCCTTTCTTCCCAGCAGAAAAGGCTCCTGAGACTTTGCAGCTCTCTCAACTCAGAGGGAATGAGTTTCTGTGGCTAGAGTCATGCTTACACGCTCTAAAGTTTCCTTTCCCGCCAGCACCCCGACAGGACGACCTAGTCTGTCCTATTGCTGGCTCACACTGCAGCGGTGGCTGGAAAGCCAGCAGGGGGTCTTTTCAGGGTGGCGGCTTTCATCTTGTCATCCAGAACAGTAAACCCTCGCCTCTGCTTCCTACTGTTAAACAAGAGAGACTAAGTGATTTGACTTTTACATTTCCTTTTTTGAGAATTTGACAATTGCCTCCAGTCCCTCTGAGATCCAGTTGGAACTCTATGATCCTTTACATGTTTTGACACGTTAGGGATCAAAACATCTTCCGGTGAGGCAATCTCCCAGAAGAGCTCTGGGAGTCTTGCCTGACTGTTTTCTGTCACTCGGGGACTTCAGCGGTGAGTTAAACTGGTTCTCTCTATGTAGGGGTAGGGAGTAAAGGAGTTAGAGGTCTAAGCGCTTCTCCGTCTCTGCCCTTTCCTAGTCCTATGTCCGGCGGAAGCCACTGTCTTCTGACTCTGTTCCCCTTTCTGCAAGTTAATCACAAAAGTCTCTTTCTACACAGATGTTTGCTCTGTGCTCTTGGTTTTAACTTAATGGCAAGCCTTTACAATTTCTTCTTCCTAGACATTAGCACAATTTACCTGTCCCAAAGTCTCTTAAAATCTAAAATTTTTATTTTAGGTCACTGAGATTTTTAGGGACTATTTGTTTTAGCAGCTAGAGGTTACCTTTTGCAATACGATAACCTTTAAGGTTCTATTCAATAGTGAGGCACTTCGATCATAAATCTTGAGGGAGAGGACTCAGTGTTGATCATATGTGACTTTCTCAATATCTACAATAGATTCTTTTAAGGTTTCTTTCCCCTTTATTTTTTAGCAGGATATTTAGCAGGAAGATAGAAAGTTCATTTTCTGTTCTTTTATGTTGTGTGTGTATGTGTATTCATGCCCATGCATGTCAATACATCCTGTCTCTGTGTGTTGGAGGGTGTGCTGGTTAGTTTGTTGTCAACTTGACACAATCTAGAGCTATCTTGGAAGGGGGACCTCAGCTGAGAAAATGCCTCCATCAGATTGGCCTATAGGCATGTCTGTGGGCATTTTCTTGATTAATGACTGATGGGGGAGAGCCCAGCTCACTGTGAGCAGTGCCAGCCCAGGGCAGGTGGTCCTGGGTTCTATAAGAAAGTAGACTGAGGAAGCCATGGGGAGCAAGCCAGTAAATAGGACTCCCCCATGGCCTCTGCATCAGTTCCTGCCTCCAGGTTCCTGCCTTGAGTTCCTGTCCTGACTTCCCTTCCTGATGGATGATTATCAGCTGTAAGGTAAAATAAACCCTTCCCTCCCTAGCTAGCTTTTGGTCATGGTGTCTATCACAGTAGCAGAACGTAAACTGTAACAGGGATCAGTTAGAGGACAACCTTAGACATTGTTTGTTAGGCACAGTCCATCATTTTTGTTGTTGCTTTGGTGTTTTGAGACAGGATCTCTAACTTGCCTGACACAAGCCAAGTACTAGCCAGAAAGTCCTAGGGCTCTGCCCAACTCTACTTTCCAGGGCTGGGATCAGAAGCACACGCCATGATGCCTGAATTCTGCGGATCAAATCTATTCTTTCACAAGCACTTTACTAGCTGGGCTGTTTCCCTCAAGAGAAAGTCACTAAGAGAACTGGCTCACTTGAATATAGAGGATGAGAAGTTCCACGATATGGCATCAGCAAGACAGAGAACCAGAAGAGCTGGTGGTATAATTTGGTCCTGGTCCCCAGGACTGAGAATTAAGGGGGGTAATGATGTAAGTCAGTCTTGGTTGCAGTCCAAGAGCTGAGAGACGGCAGGGTGAAGAGCGTGGTGGTGTGCTTCCCACATGGAGTCTGAAAGTCTCAGAACCATGAGCTAAAGATTGAAGTCGCAGCATAAAAAGAGGGTGAATTTTCCATACCCCCTTTTTGTTCTATCTAGAGCCTCAAAGAACTGCCAACCCCCCAGAGGGAGGTGATCTTCTGTTCATCCACCAGAGATAATGTTCAACTGGTATCTGGTATCTTAGCACAGCCAAGGTGACATATAAAACTAACTACTGTGCCGGGTGCAAATAAGCCTGCATCTGGGAATATTGCCTTAGACGTGGGCCTAAGGGTTGGCTGGGTACATGAAGCAAAGCCTGATTGAGAAACGAGAATGATCTGGCCTCAGGAAATGTTGGTTGCAAGTAGAGTTGAATGGAACCGAATGTGGAGCTTAGTCAGGGGTGGTAGCATTGGTCACTAAGAGTTCCCCGGTAGCTAGCTCCCTTTCCTCCACACCATCACTGTGTTAATCTGCTTTTCACTGTCATGACAGAACACCTAAGAGAGGAACTTCAGAAGAGGCCAGGTCTCTCTTGACTCACAATTTTTAGAGTTTCCAGTCCATGGAACCATGGGAGAGGGATCAATGCTCTTTTGCTGTTTGGACATATGGTATGAGCCCTGTGTAGAAGGAATGCTTACCTCTTGGTGGCTGGAAAATGAAGCTAGAACAGAATCACAGGATCCCCTCCAAGTCAGCACATTAATGATGGGAAATCTCCCATTAGACCCTTCTTCTGGAATGCTCTACCACCTTCCAGTAGCATATACTGGAGCCTAGGCGCAAGCTAAAACACACAGGCCTTTGTAGGGTACTCAAGGTCCCATACTATAGCAATTCTGAAGCAGAATTCTCTTCCCCTTTAGGTCTACTCAAGGACAGAAGCCAAGTCATGAAGTACTAAAGACACTCACATTCTTCTGGCCTCTCCAAGCTAGTCCCGAATACACAGCACAATCGTTCAGTGCTTAATACAAGCAGGGAGCTCTGAACTTTGAAGTAGGACTTAATGAAATTTGTTTTTAATGGTAACTCATTATTGATAAACCAAGGGAATTAACTTTAATTAGCATAAACCTCTTTCTGAAGAATTGGGTGTTAGTTTCAGAATAAATTTGAATTGGATATCTCTCAAAGGGGGAAAACATTTTAAAATGCGTCTTTACAAAAATTCCTGGCTTTGTGCATAAGCTCTTGATAAATAACTGTCATCGATGCTATCATTGTCCTCCCTGTCCTTGTCATCTTCATTAGAACTGAATAAAGACCAGATTTGGCTCAAGAGGTTGACTGGTGTGTGTGTGTGTGTGTGTGTGTGTGTGTGTGTGTGTGTGTTGCTGGGGATCAAACCCAAGGCATCTTGCATGCTAGGCAAACACTTTATCCCTGAGTTACAACCCTGATTCTTCCTTTTTGCTGTGTATAACAGGCTGTAGCCAATGAGTCTGTTCAGTCTCCCCTCTGTTGGTAATGCATGAGAGCGAGTGAGCGAGGGAGGGAGGGAGAAGGGGGGAGGAGAAAGAGAAACATAAAAGCCTTTATAATATAACTGTTTTTATCCCATTTATCAATTACTCTTGACCTAACCTGTATGTGATTATATTCTAAGAAATTCTAATGAATGCACATCAATATTGGTATGCTTTAAATTAAAAATTTGCATCATTCGAATAGATTTATTTACTGTTAACCTTTTCATGAAGTACCTTATAGAATTAGGTCCATTTAATGAGCACTGAGAGTGACACAGTTCTCATCTATGGTGTATGGATGAGAGCTTTTCTTTCTTTTGCTCAACTCTTTGATGTTGCATAAGCTGTTCACAAATACCAGTTGCTGTTGACATCCAAACCAACAAATATATTTAGCACAATTCACCAGAGGCTGGAAAGTAAAGCTTTTAATTAGCCTTCAGGGGATTTTCTAAGATCATAGGTTTAAAAAGAAGTTAGAGGTGGGAAGTTCCCTGGCAAAAGAAACTGTGCCTTTCTCCTGACTTTGCCTGTGACCACAGAGCAAGGTTGACTTCTGACCCACATTGTATAAAGGTTAATTAAAAAGAAAACATCAGTGCATGTTGAACAGTCTGACATACACTTACCCTATTGAAACAACTGTGGGTCATCAACACATTTGTGGCAAGGGTAAGTCAGCCACCCTTCAGTGGATGGCCCTACACCTTGGAGTATATGGGTATTACAAACTGAACTTGATGGGTTACTAAAAAAAAAAAAAAAAAAGTTGTGGGCCTGCAGAATTGGTTCAGTGATTAAGGACAACTGTTGCTCTTGAGAGGACCCAGGTTCAATTCCCAGCACCCACATGGCACCTCCCAACCATCTGTAACTCTAGTCTCAGGGGACTCAACACCTTTTTCTGACCTCTAAGGGCACCAGGTAATCATGTGATACACAGACATACATGTAGGCCAAACACACACATAAAATAGCAAATCAAATGAGTCTCTTTCGAAGCTACAAAGTTGAAGGGATAGAGAGGTTAGGGTGGGTCTGGGGGGAGTTAGGGGGATGAGTAGGGATGAATATGATAAAAAAAAACATTGCATGAAATTCTCAGATTCAATAAAAATATATCTTAAAAAATTGAAAGCTCCTCACCAAAGATGTAGGACTATACATCCTTCCTTTTGGTTTCTTCTTTATCCAGGGAACCTGGCCTCTTCTGCTGGGCCCATTTCCCAGCATGCAAGAAGCCTTGTTTTTGCAGAGCCCTCCCACCCCTGGCTTCTCACCCCAGGGCCAAGCTTACCTCCTGGGACTCTCAGCTACTGCTCTGACACCACAAGGTGTAGGGAACCTCGAACTTGGCTCAAGACACCCCAAGATCAAGTTCTCAACACAAAGATTTATTTGCCCCAGAGGGAAAGGGGGCAGGTATAAGGGACAAAGACAGGAGACAGAGGAAGAGGCAGAAGGGGAGGGAACTAGGGAGAGGGGAGAAAGGGGACAAGGGAGAGGGGTAAGGGGTATTTGTCAAGGGTGGGGGCAGACAAAGGACTGCCCCAGACAGAGGGGAGACAGACATGGCACACAGGAAAATGGTAGTTTATAAAGGTACAAGGGGAAACCCCATGTTAGGATGAGGTGTTTAATTTTAATTGGGCATGTTAATTAGATGAGCCAAAGGGGGCTTTTGATTGCTGGACTTCAGTACTTTGGAAGCTGGACCTTGGTAGTCAGCCTCAGAAGGAAGTAGCCTTAGTGGCTAGCTTTAGGAATGTAATCTAAAGGGTTTTTAGTAAGGCAGAGGAAATGGGAAGACATGTAGTTAGTTGTTTTTGCTCTTTTGGGGAGCCTGCCACCCAGCTCCCAAATAAATCACACACCGAGGCTTATTCTTATTTATAAATGCCTGGCCTTCGCTTGACTTGTTTCTAGCCAGCTTTCTTAACTTTAAATTATCCCATCTATCTTTGGCCTTGGGGCTTTTATCTTTCTCTATTTCTGTGTACCTTTCCTTTTTTTCTTACTCTGTGTCTGGCTGTGTAGCAGGGTGGCTGGCCCCTAAAGTCCTCCTCCTTCCTCTCTCATTCCTTCCTTCCTTTTCTCCCAGATTTCTCCTTCTATATTCTCTCTGCCTGCCAGCCCCATCTATGCTTTCTCCTACCTTACTATTGGCCATTCAGCTCTTTATTAGACCATCAGATGTTATAGATAGGTGCAGTAACACAGCTTTGACACTCTTTAACACAGAGTTAGACAAATGCAGCATAAACAATAGTAACACACCTTAAAATAATATTCTACAACAGAAAAGAGCAGGGCCTGCCAGAGCTACATGCTTGAGTGGGCTGCTGTCTCATTACAGAGAGCATTTCTGAATTCTAGACACTGTATTAGATACAGTCCACTGAATCCCTAAAGCCATCCCCTGCAGGAGGTGCTGGGAATCATGGACTCCACCAAGCAGGGATCTGTGGGGAGACTGATCCTTTTCTTCCTTTATGCTCTTCCTCTCCTCTCCTCTTCTCCCTCAACCCCCTCATTTTTTGAGACAAAGTCTCAGGTGGCCCAGACTAGCCTCAAACTCCTTATGCAGCTCTCTAAAGGAAAGCTCCTAGGAATAACTCCTGCCTGTGCTCGGGTTCAGATTCTTTCATTGTTTATGTCTAGACAGACAGTAACTAGCATCCAAGTTTCCTTTCGACTACAGCAGTGGTTCTCAGCCTTCCTAATGCTGTGGCCCTTTAATACAGTTCCTCATGTTGTGGTGACCCCCAGCTATAAAATTATTTTTGCTGTTACTTCCTAACTGCAATTTTGCTACTGTTATGAATTATAATGTAAATATCTGTGTTTTCTGAAGGTCTTTGGCAACCCCTGTGCAAAGGTTGTTTGACCCCAAAGGGATCGTGACCCACAGGATGAGAACCACTTGCTGTGGGATGGTCTGCATATCAAATTGTTCTGACTGGTCAATAAATAAAACACTGATTGGCCAGTGGCCAGGCAGGAAGTAGGTGGCGAGGCAGGAAGTAGATGGGACAAGGAGAGAGGAGAATTCTGGCAAGT
Source organism: Peromyscus maniculatus bairdii (assembly GCF_049852395.1). Classification (NCBI taxonomy): domain Eukaryota; kingdom Metazoa; phylum Chordata; class Mammalia; order Rodentia; family Cricetidae; genus Peromyscus; species Peromyscus maniculatus. The sequence continues at coordinate 124,731,574 of NC_134856.1, forward strand.
GGAAGGCTGAGGCGGAGAGAAACTGCCAGCCGCCGCCATGACCAGCAGCATGTGAAGACGCCGGTAAGCCACCAGCCACGTGGCAAGGTATAGATTTATGGAAATGGATTAATTTAAGCTGTAAGAACAGTTAGCAACAGCCATACAGTTTATAAGTAATATAAGCATTTGAGTGATTATTTTATACATGGATTGTGAGACTGCGGGGCTTGGTGGAACCTGGAGAGACGCTCTCCAGCAAGAACCACTGGATGATAAGATTCCACACTCAGTCAACTCAGTGTCTGCATTTCCCCTCTACCCCTTTGCCTCTGTCTTAGTCCATCTCTGCTGCTTTAACAAAACACTGCTGGCTGGGGCATTTTCCGAAATCTGTTTACTCACGTGCTGGACTGACATGCTTGAGATGACGTGTCAACATCTGGCAAAGGCCTTCCTGATGTGTTCTCACATGGTGGAAGGTGAGGTAAGAGGAAAGGAATGTGTGTCCTCACAAGACAGAAATGTGAATGCGAGCAAGCTGTTCCCACTTTCCCCTTTTGGGGATTAATCCATCCATGAAGTCTTCACCCTTGTGACCTAAACATCCCTCATTAGGCTCCACCCACAAACACTTGCATTGAGAACTGTTTGCAATATAAGGTTTTGAGGGGAATTTAATATGTTTAAATATGTAGCAACTTATTTTATTCCCTCAAATGCTTCCCAGGCTCATTCTCACACATATTAGCATCATGTGGGTTGGTTTTCCCAGGCTGGAGATCTGCAGGGCCAGAGGCACCTACCTGGAGCCTTGATGGGAGGGGTGGGAAGCCAGGAAGGCAGGTAGATGAAATAGAACTGTAAGTCTGTAAGTTCTTACTCTGTTTTCTCCTGCTCTCCTCCTCTTCCTCTCCCTTCCTCTCCTCCTCCCTTCCTCCCCTCTCCTCCCCCTTCCTTCCCTCCCCCTCTCCTTCCTCCTCTTCTCCCCTTCCTTCCCTCCCCCTCTCCTTCCTCCCCTCCTCCCCTTCCTTCCCTCCCTCTCTCCTTCCTCCCCTCCTCCCCCTCTCCTTCCTCTCTTCCCTCCCCCTCCTTCCCTTCCTCCCCTCTCCCCTTCCTCCCCCCTCTTCTTCCCTTCTTCTTTCCTCCCTCTCCTCTCCTTCCTCCCCCTCCTCCCCTTCCTCTCCCTCCTCCTCTTCTCCTCCCTCCCCTCTCCCCTTTCTCTTCTTACTCACCTTTTCTACTCTTTCTTTGTTTGATCTTTCCCCTTCCTCCTTTCATCCTTCCACCACTCCTCATTTTTCACTAGATTATTAGATAACAGGAACGGAATAGCTCTTACCTGAGCTCTCGTCTAGCTCAGTGGCTCTCTGCAGTCTTCAGTACCCACACCCCTATCCCTCTCTCTCCCTGCCCTGTCCCACATCACTGTGTGGCTGTGTGTCCATGTCTAGACCAGGGAGAGCAATCTGAATACAGGCAAGTAAAGGTAAACATGTATTATCTGTTGCAAGAGGCTGAGGATAAAGATGTCAGGAAAGGCTGAAGACTGCCCAAAGCCTTATGGGAGGACTCAGGAGAGCTCAGAAGTAGGGCCCTCTTCCAAGTCTGGGTTCAGGCCTTGTTGGAGGTGTGGGTGAAGCTTACTGGGTGGCAGAGAAGTCTTCTGGATTATTCATTAAATGCTCGTGTTGAAACAATCACAGGGCCCTTTAAAAGGTGGCTTACCCTGAGGTTGCTACTCTCACAGGCAGGCAGGTATAGTGTCTGTCTAAAAGGCCTTGAGGGCGAAAGTTCACTCCTGTATTTTTCCTATGTGCAGATGCATCTATCCCCTCTGGAGGAAGCAGGGAGGTGATATTTAACATTTGAAGCTCTTACCCAGGACAGAGAAATACGCTTGTATTATTCATTAATCCCCAGTCTCAGGTATTTCATCCAAGCAGCCTGAGTTGACTAAGACACTCATGGTTGCTAGGCAAGGAGGAGACACTTGTCCAGGATAGAAACCGAGTCTGATAGGAGAGTGAACAAAAGGAGAGGGGGGGTCTCAGGGGCCTACTCTCCAGCAAGGCAGTGCAAAAAGTGGGGTGGCACATAGAGCAACAGGGTGGCTGCAAGCCAGGGCTGGGCATGAACATAAGGACTGTGTTTTCCTGGTGCACAGATGGGGGAAGCCACCGGGAGCCACGGAGCTCAAGGTGAGGGAGGACAGCAGCCAAGCAGAGCCAGGAAGAACAGTCCTTTCCTCCCACACAGACACAGCTCTCTGCTGACAGCCTTCATATGCTATGATGGAGACGGCCTGAGGCGCTTCTGTCACAGCGTAAGCGAGGAAGCTCTGGAGCTGAGATGATACACAGTTAACGGGACATTAGCCCTTTCTTGCCCCTCCATCTGGCCCCCGAGTGTCTCATACACTGTGTCCCAGTCCACACGCTCTGGTCGGTCTCTCTGGGCTTAGCTCATAGTGGCTCACTGGAAGGTAGCCCTTCCTTCTTGAGCAAATGATGTTGATCTCTAAGCCTGGTGCAAGGCCCTGGCACACAATCATGAACCACTTCCTAATTAACGTTCTGTCCTAGCTCAGTCAGCAATATGACATCAAATCTTTGTGGCTTCATGGTTGTCTTTCTGAGTCAACCCTTCCAGAATGAGGGCTCATTCTCTATGTTTTCCAGCAGCCCCTGAATAATACCTTGTCTCCATAAGCCTGTCCCAATTGATGATGAACTGTGATTGATTGATGGCCTGGGAGTCTTAGGTGAGGGAGAAAGTTGGTGGAATGTTAAGTCTCTGGAAAAAATCATCCAGTGGCTGCTCCATGCTCCTCCAAGGCCCAGTGTGAGTGAGAGCTTACTGGAGATCAAGAGCCCCCTTGACATAGCAAACTCCCTGGTCCCCTCCCGGTCCCTTGAATTAGTCTCACCACAGTGGCACCCATTATGGCACGGAACTCTCTCCTATAATTCTGGGCACTGGGTGAAGGAGATAGAAAAACACCGGGATAAGTGGAAATGATGTGGCTCGCTCTGACTTGAGCCTGGTTGGGAAAGAATATCTTCTTTCCTGGATCCTTTGTAAAAAGCAGAGTTGCTTTCATAATAGCATCATTTCTCAGGATGAAATACTAGAGATCATAGAAAAGTGGAGAAAGAAAATGACCTGAGTGCTTTGTAAAGGACAGCTTATTGGATCAGTGCCTCCTTGTCTTATTACTCCGTGTTTCCCCAAATGGCCTGTAAGCGATTCTTTAGTCACGGTGATCTCAGGCTCTGTAGCCAGAACTAGGACATATTAAAAGCTTTGGCCCAGGCCATGAGTTGCTGTTTATCAAACAAGGCTCCTGGTCCCTGGGTGCTGATGTTGCTATCCATTTCCCCTTTTATCAAGCAAGATGCTTCTTGACCTGTCCCCCAGCACCACTGACTGTACTGATGCTTAGCTTTTCTGGTTCCTTAGCAGCTAACTCATTGTTATTCTGGAATGCTCCATGTTGAGCTATATACCCCAAGAATCCATAGACCCATTTGCTAGTTCATCAACAGACAGTCCTTGACATATTCTTGTATGATAGAAGAGGCATGGGGAACCTCGGGTGGCCTCTGGTAGAAATCCCATTCATGAGGTTGCACCCCATGACCTCATTGCCTCCCAAAAGACCTACTCTCTAACATCACTCTCCTGGGGGTTAGGATTGCGGCACATGAAGTTTGGTAGGACAGAATGTTGGTTATTTGCGGTGCTCTTACCCTGCAAGGAAACGTCACGAAACAAGACTGATCCACTAACAAGAGTTTTATTAAGATAAAGGAGAGAGACAGATGTGCACAGGCCTGTGAGAAGACACATGAGTAAAGATGGAGCCGGGAATCATGGCGCCGGCTTATAAAGGCTGGGCCACGCCTACGCACACAGGCCCATTTGGCTATTCCACGCATGCACGTAGATCACATGGTTGCGCTGCCCACTTTACGCAGCCACGCAAAGCCACGGGGTCCTGGTCACACGAGATGTTTTGACCCGGAAGTGACTAGGTCCCGCCAGGCATGCGCAACCATGTGCAACCATGGGGGCGTGTTATGAATTCATATCACATAAACATTCAGGTTGTTTTTTTAATACAGTTTAACTTGTTTGAAGCTGAAATATATTGGTTCACATGACCAGGAATTCTAGTTTGTAGTGTTCCCCTCAGGCATGGCTGATTCAGGGCTCAAACTTTAGCACCAAGGCTCAATATTTCTTTTAATGCATCTGGGTTCTGCCATTTCATTCTCTGGGCATTATTTGGGGCAATAGAGTTACAGAAAGTTCTAGGCCAAGGTTTCTCAGTGAGGATACGACTGACAATTTAGGGTGGATAATTCTTTTGTGTGGCAATGTTCCATGTATTGTGGGATTTAGTGTTCCTGGCTTTCAGGAATCAAATATCCACATGCCAAAAGCGCTGCTGTGTATTGAGATTACTAGATACATCCTCCAACATGACTCCTGGTTGAGGCCACAGTTTAGGCTGACTTTGTACTCACAGTTGGGATCCAGGCAAAAACAGCTTGGCTTTTTCTATGCCATTTCATCTCCTTATTGGTTCTGGAAAAAGATTCTGATTGGCTCTGCTTGGATTGTCCTTTCCTGGACCAATCATAGTGTTCTTGTGGCTAAAGGCTTTGTATCACCTTAATGGTCAATGTATGCATAGCTAATGATCCCCAAACCTGCAACTTAAAGCATTTATTTAAAGCAGTGGTTCTCAACCTTCCTAATGCTGTGACCCTTTAATATAGTTCCTCATATTGTGGTGACCCCCCAAACCAGAAAATTATTTTTGTTGCTACTTCATAACTAATTTTGCTACTGTTATGAATCGTAATGTACATATCTGATATGTAGATGGTCTTAGGCAACCCCTGTGAAAGGATCATTTGACTCCCAAAGGGGTCATGACCCACAGGTTGAGAACTGCTGACCTAAAGCTCCTGTGGGTCAGGAACATGCAGCAACATGTGGTTCTGGCTCACAACTTTTCCTAAGGTTGCAGGGAGTTGCAGATCAGGACAGCCATCTTCCTGAGTGGAGGATCTGTTTCAGCACTAACATGGTGGCTGATTTCAGTTCTTGATTGGCTGTTGGAAACTGGTCATGTCTTTATAGGCTACTGAGTTTCCCCAGAATGACACATTCAAAATCAAAGAAAGAAGGGAAGAGGAGAGAAGAAGTCTCAAAGTGACATGCCATTCTTTCTTCCATATTTTCCTGGTGGCTCAGGCCCACTCTGGTACTCTGTAGGCAGGAGCTGCATGAGAAGTCAGGGTCATTGGGGCAACTCCAGCTGCTTTCTCAAAGACAATAAAGACTAGACCTTGTTCTGTGTAATGCACAGACAGTAGGCCCTCCAGCTCGCGAAGTCACAGAGAGTGGGAGGCATAGTTCCTGAAAGGAAAGCAGATGTCTACAAAAAGTAAGTATTAAAGTGAAATACAATACATAACTCACTCTAGGGGGACTGGGCGAGTTTCAGTAAAAAACAAACAAACTGTGGTTAACACCTGTCTGTGGGATCATCATGTGTCTCTTACGTGTCCTCTCTACTATGGAGTGACATCCCTGCTCAGCATTCTTATCTGAGCAAAGGCTTTCACGAGCAATTCAGCTGTGGATTTATAGTTGGTGTTGGAGATCTTGGGAGGGGACCAACATTTGAGTGTTTGTCTCCTACAAATCATGTCTGACTGCCGCTTCCAGTCGCTCCAACCTCCTTTCTGCTTTGATATTCTTTAAGTTTTTTAATTTAAGGCAGGCAGGGGAGAAGTTGAACTATGTCCTGATGTTATTCTTCTGGGAAGGAACATAGGGCAGAATTACCGAAGGTCTAGAAATAAGACAGAGCCCAACTGCAGGCCCTAGCCCAAGATAACAATGACTGCTCCAAAGTAGCTGCCTTTTGTTTTCTGAGATACAGTCTCATTCTGTAGTCCAGCCAACTGTGTACTACAGGCTGGCCTTGAACTTGTTGCAATCCTCCTGTTTCAGCCTCTTTAGTGTCAAGATTACATGCCCTGATTAAAAGTAGGTATTTTGGAGCTGGAGAGATGGCTTAGCATTTAAGATCCCCAGTTGCCCTTCCAGAGGACCTGGTTTCAGTGCCCAGAACCCACCTACATGGTGGCTCACAACAGTGCCTAGGAATCCAATGCCCTATTCTGGCCTCTGTGGGCACCAGGAATGTACATTGTGCACAGGAAAACATTAAATAAATAGATAAGATTGGTTTTATTTTTTAAGTAGATATGTTGACTGTACACATTTGAAAGGATTTTCTAGTGAGGTCTCCAACATCTATGTGAAGAAGTAAATCTTTTTCTCACTAGGAATTACTAGCACACAGAGGAAAGGTGACTTTTTTTTCTTCTTCTTCAATCTTTGGTTGAAGTACTGCCTGCTGCTGAGCCATCCTGACACCCCACTGCTCCCAGGAATGAGAAGCTACTCTTTGTCTTCCCCTCTCCGCTGAATGAAACCTTCCAGGTCCCACATCCCAACTCCCGAGACACTTGCTTGAAGGCTGAGTCTCTGTGACGCTCTCCCCAGAGCCTTTGGAAGCCTTGGTAACTGCCCAGGAGCCGAGCAACACAGGAGCCGGCCTCAGCAGCAATCTTACTGAGGTCTAATCACACAAACAGAGGAATTCCTGCAACAGACAAAAACCAACACAACCAAGATGCTGAATGTGTGGCCTTGTGCACCTTCCCTCTGAAGGCACATTTGATTTGGGGCCACTCGGTGAAGGCAAGCCAAGATTGGTCAGTCTTGGGGTAGAGGGTTCCAGATGTAGTGGAGCCCAGTACTGTAGAACTATGCCCTTGACTTTGCAACTGACTTTAAAAGACAATTAGGTATCAGAATGTACCATTCTTCCACATGGATTTTGACCCTGACATTTCTCACCTTGTCTCAGTCAATTTTCTGTGGCTGTAACAGAATACCTGAGACTGGTCTAGAACTCCCAATCCTCCTGTCTCTACCTCCCAAATGCTGGGATTACAGGTGTGTGCCGCCATACTCAGCTTCCTTAAAAATGTAGTGTGTGTGTGTGTGTGTGTGTGTGTGTGTGTGTGTGTGTGTGTGTTGAGAGTTGGGAGATCAACTCAGCCCCTGGTATTACCCACCACCTGCAGTTTTACCTAAGGAAGTAGAACATCCAGAAGTTCTTTGTGATCTCTCCCTGGAACATTTTGCTTCAGCAGAGCTTCATAATGCTGCAGGCAGGCAATTTATCCCTCCATTTGACCAGGTTTTGTTGTTGTTTTCTAAAGGAAGGAAGGAAGGAAGGTACTAATTGTAGAATGAAGTCTGGAGGGAGTCGGCAGAATCTGTCTCTGCTTAATAAGGCTTTTGTTCTTTTTCTTTTTTATCAACTAGGTTTTCTTTTCTTCATCTTTTTTTTTAATTGAAAAATCGTTTTGTCCTTTTTTTTTGCCTTCTATACAGATTTCAATGGAATAAAATTTCCGGGACACTTGGTCCTCCGCCCTTCTCCCTCCTCCCAAAGCTCTCTTTCAATCATATCAAACCTGCCGCAGCCAGGCCTTTACAAACCAGCAAGGATCAGGATGGATGGGGTCCAATGCCCATCTGCTGTTTCATGGCTTGAGTGTGCACACAGTGCAGGCTTTGTTCAGTGCCCCCAAACGCTGGTGTTGGGTGTTTTATGGACAGAGTTTTTATGCCAAGAGCCAATGTGTTTCTTATCTCTCTTTGGCAAACAAAACTAGAGTGTCATTGCTGGAGGGCCTGGGATCACGGGGAGGGTCACACTGATAGAAATGGGCAACCCAGAAAACAGTGAGCCCAGCCCCAAGCTCCAGGGAAGGCTCAGTCTGCAGGAGTAGCAGAGATAGACTTTCAACAGGATACCACACAGAAAGCATCATAATAAGGCTTAGGGTGTACAGTGAACTACTGAGGATCTTGATGGAGATCCTTGTCTAGCCTGGACACTAAAAACCAATGCTAGGCCCTTATAAATGGTGGACTTCGGAGCTCTGGGTCCATACTGCTATTTGAGACTCACTAAGGGAAAGAAAACTGTGGGCATTGGGAGAGGCATGAGAACTCCAGAGTAGCCTGTGGCCACTTTGTGTGGCTTCTTTTTGCAGCTGATTTCTGGAGGGCCCAGGTGTGTCTTGCTGTGAAGGCTACTGAAGATGATGCATGGGTGGTGCAGAGGCCAAAGCTGCTGGAAGAATCCCACACCATCCTGAGTCTCCAGAAAAGGGATCCATTACAGCCTCGCTCTGGGAACCCTGCTCAGTATGGACTGGAACCCGAGCCTGAAGTCTCTCCACACTGGGGACCAATTGGATGGTGTTCCCCGACCTGCCCTGGAAGCCAGGACTAGAGCAGAGCCACTGTTTAGGACCTTGAGCCTTAGACATTTTCCCTTCGCTTCCCTTGGATGTTTTCTAAGTGAGAGCAGTAAGTGGTTTTCAAGCTATCAGGTCTTTGGCCTCAACCGTGATTTGCCAAAGAATGATGCAGAAGTGTCTTCCCTCACCCACTCAGGGCTCTTAATTCATGGTCACATCAGTGAGCTCATCCCTCATGACTGGCACATTAGCAACCTTACTCTAATAACTTTTATGGCAAAGACAGAAATTGACAGCCTGGCTCAAATCACCGCGTCATTTATAACTTGCCTAGTGTGGACAGCCACCCACCATTGACCACTGCATTGCCTGTGATGCTTAGCCTCGGACTGACACCAGCAGGAATATAGCTCCTGTTGCTCTTCCAGACCTAACCGCAGCCCATTCTGCCCTCACATAGCTTATAGCCTAGGACATCTAGTTGCTCTTTCCACAGCTCTCTCTGCAGCTTTCTATTCATTCTCTAATTAAAAAATTGCATTTATGGGTATGCGTGCATGTGTGTGTAAACCACTGCACATGTGATGTGTGGATATCAGTGGTTGACTTGTAGGGATCAGTTCTCTCCTTCCACCGTGTGGGACTTGGGGATTGAACTCAGGTCATCAGGCTTGGCAGCAAGTGCCTTACCTGTTGAGCAATCTCTCTGACTACCACTCTCTGGTCTTAGTTGGGGTGTTCCCTCCACTGTACTGTCCCATCTCTATCTACTAAAATTCCATCATTTTTTAAGAAGCAAAGCAGACACTCTGGTCTCAGTGAAACCTCCGGTGACTGGAATCGGACATGATTCTGGGGTAGCTATGAGTTTCTCTGCCCTTGTCTTCCTGTCTATCCCTGACTAAGGTAAATACACTTACCTTTGTGTAGGTCTCAGCTTTGGGTACCAATGTTTGTTCAACCATAAGAGTCTACAGTGTTCTGAGCACTGTGATAGACTCTGCTCATATGAGAATGAAGAAGAGACTGAATATACTTTTGAGCACATCAAAGAGTCAAGGTTCAAGCAGGTTAACATATAAATAGAGTGAAATGTGAGAAACTCAAGAAGAGGATTCTGGGAGTGTGTGCAGGTGGACATATCCCAGGAACTGGAGTTCCTGGTATGAATGGGCATTGTCGGGAGAAGAACTGTGTAGGGCTACCATGGGACAGCAAGCAAGCTCTCAAACATTACTGACCCTCGATGATAAAGTGACTTGTGGGCCAGTATACTTGGCAGACAATGGGAAATCATGAGATATTACTGCGTAATAGAGTCTTAGGTGGGTTCTGTACTTAGTGAAGTCTCTATTGCCCAGAGTTCATTCTACCCCTGGATCAATAACAAGTATTAATGTTTTCAGGATAACAAATACTTCATTTTTAAAAGAGAGTTTCATATATGCATAAAATGTGCTTTGATCAAATTAATCTCCATTCCTTTCCACCCAGTTTCTTCCCCATGTTTTTCTCTCTCAACTTTATGTACTTAAAACAGCAAAAAAAGAAGGCCCCCAAAGACCCCAAAACCCGAGTCCACTTCATACTGTCTGTACATGCATGAATGTGGCATCATCCATACCCAGAAACCTCAGGTTCTTGTCTCTTCCCTGGCCTTGGTGGAGTTCTGCTACACCAGTCACCTATAAGCGCTCCCATCCATCACCCTTGCATGCATTCTTGAAGCTGAGTGTGTGGACAGGTGTGCTTCCAGGTAGAGAGGTGGGCTGTACTTACTACATTAGTTATCGTTGCACACCATGACAGAATGTCTGCCTGCCACAAACAGCTGAAGGAGGGACAACTCATTTTACTCAGTGTTTCAGAGGGTTCAGCTCATCACGGCAGGGAAGGGTTGGTCATGTGGTAGACAGAAAACTGACAGGGATACAGAAAGGGGCTAAGGCAAGATATGCCCTTAAAGACATGCCCAAGTGACTACCTCTTCAACTAGGACCTTCCTTCCTTCCTTCCTTCCTTCCTTCCTTCCTTCCTTCCTTCCTTCCTTCCTTCCTTCCTTCCTTCCTTCCTTTCTTTCTTTCTTTTTTCTTTCTTTTGTCTTTTCTTTCTTTCTTTCTTTCTTTCTTTCTTTTTTTTTTTTTTTGGATTTTTCGAGACAGGGTTTCTCTGTGTAGCTTTGGTGCCTGTCCTGGAACTCACTCTGTAGACCAGGCTGGCCTGGAACTCACAGAGATCTGCCTGGCTCTGCCTCCCGAGTGCTGGTATTAAAGGCGCGTGCCACTGCTGCCCTTAGGACCCATCTTTCATTGGTGCCATCTGTTATATGCCAGCCATTATATTATGAATTCATCAAGTGATCAATCTACTAAGGAGGTCAGAGCCCTCAGGAGCCAACCGAATCGTCTCTGGAACCATGATACACCAGAGTGTGCTTCCATTGAGATCAGCCATCACCTCGGCCCTGCAATTGATGCACGGGGGATCTGCTAAATCTTGTCTACTTACGGATAGGCACTGAGAAATGAGTCGTTTCTCCACAGGGTGAGGTGGCAGAGCTAGGAATGCCCGGTTTGGTGAAGGGCTGGCACACTAAGGAAATGAGCCAAGCCAAGTAGTAGCCTACATCCACGGAGTGGATGGAACCTGGAAGGCCAGAGCATGCGCAGTCAAGGCTATGTCGGCACACAGTTCTCGACTGAATTACCACCTCCATTGCTGGCAGCCCAGAGAATGCTCAGGGGTATTGAAGTTTGCAGGAACTAAGAAGTGTATACAGGCCCAGGATCCCCTCCTGGGAGGTATGGCTTCCTTCCACACCACACCGGTTACTTTGGCTAAGGATCCTGTAGTCAGACCAGGCCAGGCTCCGATTCTGGAGGGTACTCAGAGGAGATGGGGCCGTGGGTGGCTGGAGACGTAAAGGTAAGAGAAGTGAGGCAGGGCGGACAGTTGTCCTGGTACCGTGTAGACGTTCTTAAATTAGCTACGAGGAGAGGAAATGGGAAAGGGGAGCCAAAAAGTCAGCAGCCAGACTTTTCCATACCATCTGTGATGGGAAACAGAGCTGCCAAGAAAAACCATGTGCTAGAGTTAATTGGTAGAACTTGTAAGTGGAAGCAATAAAGCATCCTGCTAAACCAAGGGGCTCTCCTCTCCTCCCCTCTCCTCCCTTCCTACCCCCTCCCCTCCTCTCCCCTCCCCTTCCTTTTTCTTCTCTCCCCTCTTCTCTTCTTCCCACCCCTCCTCTCCCCTCCTCTGCCCTCTCCTCCCCTTCCTTTTCCTCCCCTCCCCTCCTCTCCTCTCCTCCCCTCCCCTCCCCTCCTCTCCTCTCCCTTACTCTGCTCTCTTCTCCCCTTCCTTTTCCTCCCTTCCCCTCTCCTCTCCTCTTCTCCTCTCCCCTCCCCCTCCTGTTCCCTCCTCATCTATCCTCCCTTCCTTTCCCTCTCCGCTCCTCTTCCCTGCCTTCCCTTCCCTTCCCTCCCCTCCCCATCTCCTCCCACATCTCATAGCTCTGTGTAACCTCAGAGCAATGATGCTACCAAGAAAGTGCTTGTGAGCGAGTGAACCATGACGAAGCTGAAAACATCAGTAACGTAATGGAAGGAGACACCAGCCTTGGAGGAGTTTGATTTCTTAAAGGCTGGCTACAAATTGCATTCCTAATTTGTTTATTTTGTTTTGTTTTAATATTTTCATACATTTTGGTGGTTCTTTTCCAGTAGGAATTGTTTCTTATGTGTTACAGCAAAACACGAGAGTCTCATTTTAATTATAATTTCACATAATTTTTGCTATGGCTCAAATATTTCTTACAGTACTATAATACACTGAAAATTTTTCTTTCATGTATTTCACTTTATGTATATATTTTCTTTAATTTTTGAGATTATAATACATTTACATCATTTCTCCCCTCGCTTTCTTCCCTCCAAACCCTTCCACATACCGCCCCTCACTCTCTTTCAAATGTCCTCTTTTTGCATTGTTATCACACACACATATATATCCACACATAAATTCTTAAATTCAACCTGCTCAGTCTGTGTAATGTTTCTCGAAGGTATACTTTTGGTGCTGACCATTTGGATAACCAGTTGGTGTGTTCTTCCCTGGGGGAGTCTGAGACCTCGTGTGTTTCCCCTTCTCTCTGCATTCCTTGGCTGTCCGTAGTTCCCTGTGCAGGGCCGAGACCTGGTGTGTTTACCCATCTACTTTGGCATGTCTATTAGTGTCACCCACATTCAGCTCTGATCTAGGCCATCGTGTTGGTGAGACTTTATGGGTGTAGCTTCTGATGTTACTAGGAGCCTTCCTAATTAGTAATCCTATTTAAGGGACATCATTTTAAAGAGACAGTAGCATGTTTTAATTTCTTATATCTTGGTTATTACTTGTGTGGAGCAGGGCTTGGTTATGGGGCTCATGCCAACTGTGTCAAGCTTCCTCCTCGTTTCTTTCTTCCCGTCTTCCCCTGCTTCCTCTCCACTTCCTTCTCCTCTGCCTTCCCCTGCTTCCTGTTTCCTTCTCCTCTGCCTTCCCCTGCTTCCTGTTTCCTTCTCCCCTTCCTTCCCCTGCTTCCTCTCCACTTCCTTCTCCTCTGCCTCTCCCACCTTCCCCTGTTTCCTTCTCTTCTGCCTTTTCCTGCTTCCTCTTCATTTCCTTCTCCTCTGCCTTCCCCTGCTTCCTCCCCACTTCCTTCCCCCCTGCCTTCCCCTGCTTCCTCCCTATTTCCTTCTCTCCTGCCTTCCCCTGCTTCCTCTTCATTTCCTTCTCCTCTGCCTTCCCCTGCTTCCTCTCTATTTCCTTCTCCTCTGCCTTCCCCTACTTCCTCCCCACTTCCTTCTCCTCTCCTTCTTCCCCTTTCTAGTTTTCTTTCTTCCCACCTGTTATATATCAGGCTGCTCTAGGAGACCTTGGAACCTCCTCCACCCCTTCATCTTCTTTCCTTTCTCCTACTCCTCCTTCCCCTAAGGCCCATGAACACAGGAAGGGATCGTTTTTCTTAAGAAGTGCCTCTATGGTGTGTCTGCTTCTCTGGGGATGGGGGAAGGCTTTCCACTCACTGCAGAAAAACTCTCTAATAGGATTTTGGTTATGAGACTCATAAATCCCAGACCAACTTCTGGAATAGAATGGTTTATGACTAAATATTTTACATAATTAAAATGTTTTCATTGTTCTCACTGAGGGTAGATTTGTAAATCTCAGATGATTATCTCTTAGAGAGGCTTTCTGTCTGCCTGCCTGTCTGACTGTCTGTCTGTTTTTCTTTTTGTGGAAGCCTCAGAACATACCTGCCTAGACCCGAGGTTGGAGAGACATGGTTCTTGGGGCAGCTGTGTTCTCCTCATCTTTGTGACCCAAGGCAGGTCTCGGGAGCCGTGCAGCCAGCAGCGATGTGCAGAAATCTTACCCACGGCCCCAGCAGCCTGGCCCCTGCTTCCTTCAGCTCTTCACCAGAGCTTTCGTAGACATCCAGCGTTGCCTGGGAATTAATGAGTGGGCCAGAAGTCCCACTGTGATAACCAGCCAGATGGCAGATAAGGTGTCACAGTGGCCACAGCAGTGGGCAGTCCCAGGATACAGGAAAGTCTTGGACCACTAACTTTAGTGTTCTGTGAGCACCTGACTACTGCAGGGTAGATGAGAAGGAGGAGGTGCCCGTGTGCCTGTGGATTCACACACCATTTCCTCCGCTGTCTAAGGGTCTCCCGAACATATTATTGCGTGTGTGATGCTCGTGCATGCATGCACATGTGCGTGGAGGTTAGGGTTGTCCTCAGGGTTCACTCTTCCTTGGGTGCAATTCTACTTTTTGTGGCTGGAGGGCCAATGAAACCCAGAGATCTGCCTGTTTCTACCTCCCTAGCGCTGAGATTACAAAATTATGCCCCCCGCCGTGTGTGTGTGTGTGTGTGTGTGTGTGTGTGTGTGTGTGTGTGTGTGTCTTCTTGGGATTGAACCTAGGTCTTACTCAAAGCTTACAAGGCAAGTGCTTTACTAACTATGTCTCAAGCCCCTGGTACAGATTCTTGGCTGAATAGGATGTCGGCTCAACCCCAGCCTTCAGCAAGATAGCTAGCTCCTTTGAGGTCAGGTCAGCACTAGACCCTGACCTCTGGGGTGGCTTTGAGTCAGGATTTGAACAGGTATGTCTCTTGCCTTTCTACTTGCCAGGATCCTCTATTGCTAATAGTTTGTACTTCAGTACACTTGGTTTTAGAGCCCTCTGTTTATGTTTACACTTCCCAACTTTAAACACCCTTGGAGGTGCCCCTTCCCTAGCAGGATTGCCATAAATACCCATGGTCCACCAGCCTGATGCCTACCATCCTGCTTTTCATTTATCAAAGGCTGATGCGAGGCACCACATGACCTTGGCTTTGAAATCTGGGGTCCTGAAAGCAGAGCGCCAGATTCATCAGCTGATATTGGCCACACCTCCCAAGTCCAAGCCCCAAGCATTCATTTGTTTCTTATTTTTTCTAAAAGGTCTGGTAGGTACTCACAGGTGAAGACTCTGGAGAACACAGAGCTCGTGCCCAAGAGCAGAGGCCGGTCGGTAGAAACTGTCCCGTGCTATACAAAGTCACACCCGTGGGAAAAGGCACACTGCAGTTAAGCTCACTGCTTTTAGAATCCTAAGAATCTGGATTAGAGCCCATGCGTATATCTGGCCGTGTGACATGGAGAAAGCTGTTATACTCATATAGTTTTCTAGACAAGTGCAGAGAGGGGTGTGTGTGGTTGAAATATTGTGATCCCTAATAAACTTATCTGGGGTCAGAGAACAGAACAGCCACTAGATACAAAGGCTAGAAAATGGTGGCACTCACACCTTTAATCCTAGCGTTCTAGAGGCAGAGATCCATTCGGATCTCTGTGAGTTCAAGGCCACACTGGAAATATAGCCAGGCATGGTGACTCACGCCTTTAATCCCAGGAAGTGATGGCAGAAAACAGACAGGTATATAAGGCATGAGGACCAGGAACTTAGAGGCTGGTTAAAGCTTCAGGCCTTTGAGCAGCAGTTCAGCTGAGATCCATTCGGACGAGGACACAGAGGCTTCCAGTCTGAGGAAACAGGATCAGCTGAGGAACTGGCGAGGTGAGGTGGCTGTGGCTTGTTCTGCTTCTCTGATCTTCCAGCGTTCATCCCAATACCTGGCTTCAGGTTTGTTATTATTAATAAGAATTTTTAAGATTCATGCTACAGATGTGACACTTTCCATTTAAAATGAAGAAAAGCAAGGGCTGAGGCTGTGGGTCCACAAAAGAGCAAGAGGCCCTGAGCTCAATTCTCTGAACTGCAAAAGAATAAACCGTCTTCAATATAAACAAAATGGAGGTGGGGCTGGCAGGATTGCTCAGTGGGTAAAGACACCTGCTCACTGAAGACCTGAATTTGATCCTGGGGACTCACATGGAGGAAGTTGAAAACCAACTCCCTCAGGTTGCCCTCTGACCTCCATGTGCATGCTGTGGCATACGCACCCCCCACCCCCACACAAAATAAGTAAATAAAATATAATTTAAAAATAAGTAGATAAAGGAAGATGAGACTTTCAGAAGTAGGAGTGAAATGCCTAGCATAGTCGCATCTCCAAGTCTGGGAGGCAGTTCACCTTTGTATACAGCAGAGACCCCTTAATACTGTTGCAGCTATGGCCATCTGCAGGGCTTTGATAGAAAACGGCCCCCCAAAGGGAGTGGCACTATTGGGAGGTATGGCCTTATTGGAGTAGGCGTGGTCTTGTTGGAGGAAGTGTGTTACTCTGGAGGTGGCCTTTGAGGTCTCACATATGCTCGAGCCATGGCCAGTGAGACAGTTCACTGCCTTTTGTCTGCAAGGTGTAGAACTCTCAGCTCCTTTTCCAGCACCATGTCTGCCTGCATACCTCAGTGTTCCGTCACAATGGTAATGGATGAAACCTCTGAAACTGTGGCACCCCAATTAAATGTTTTCCTTTATGAGAGTTGTGGTCATGGTGTCTCTTCACAGCAATAGGAACCCTGACTAAGACACCATCCATGCAAAGGAATCCAAGCACCATAGGAGTTCACCGATTCTCAGAGGCAGCATTGATGATAAGAAGGCTTAGTATTGAGGTAGCCTTTGCAAATGTCTGCAGCACTTTCAATTGCTCTCTGGAGAGCAGTGCTCATTCAAGGAGCTGCTCCAGGAGACGCAGGTCTCGAGTTCCTCACAATTGATTTTCCTATTTTAAGGAGAAGGGCTGGCTGTCTCTTTGCAAACATCGATGCTTCTGTTGCACGCTATCGAACAGGAGCACAGAGTTGCTACGAAGCCTTGGGAGGATCTCAGCTCTGTCCTCTTCATCTATAGTCTGCCGCTGCCACTGGCCAAAAGCACAGGGAGGGCCTGTGTGTGCTACAACCAGGTCATCTTGTATGGAGCGGGAGGGGCTGCCCCAGACTCTTTAAAGAGAGAACTTCCCCAGGAAGCTCGGTTTGGTTCTCCTGACTCTGGATGATTCATCATGCCATCACTTGTTCTTTGCTTTCAAGGTGAACTGAAAGATACCCTCCCTGCGAAGACGTACCCACAGTGAATCTGTGAGTATAATTGTACTTGGGTAAAGAGTTCTTTCAGAGTTAAGTGAAGAATCTCATGATGACATAATTCTGGATTGTTTTAGTTATCCCTAAACCCAATGGTAAGTTTTCTTAATAAGAGGCAGAAGAGTAGGTGTAGACACACAGAGAAGAAGGCTGTGTGGACGGAGAGGCAGAGATGATAGTGATGCAGCCAAGTCTAAAGATGCCCAGAGCCACCAGTACTGGAAGATCAACAGAAGAGCCTGCCCTGGAGCCTTTGCGGGGTATGATGCTGCTGACAACCGTGACTTGGGAGTTCTGCTCTCCAGAGCTCACAAATACAGACACACATACTAACAGACAGACATACAGACACACACCACACACAAATACACAGCACACACGTAGACATACAGACATACACACACTACACATATAGACACACAGGCACACACACAGAACACAAATGGAATCTATTAATAAAAATGACAACACAGGAAGAAACTATAGGAAAGAGAAATACTGCTGTGCTCCTGAGCACTGAGAAGCCACTTGTCCCCTCCTTAAGAGGGAAACCACTGGAACTAATGTGTCCCCACAGCTCTTTCTCCGACTCTCTAAAGGGTTAGAGTGGCTGGTAGCTTCATTCAGCTGCTTGGAGCGTTCCCCCATTTGTATTCCCTCCACATGCATCTCCCCATCACAGAGGGACTTGCAGAGCAAAGCCTGACATTTTCCAGTTCTTGAGTCTGTGCCCAGAATCAACAACCCTCACCAGGAAGAGTGAATAAATCCTCAAGATCCTAGAGCAGAATTCCCCTGGCTGCCTGGCCGTGGCTTCCCCTTCCTGCCCCTGAAGCTGGTGCTGGCGTCTCATGATGACAATGTTGACAAAAGAGTGGTCCCAGAGCAGAATGGTAAATACAGCCATCCTTTCACACCTACGGCTTCTGCATCCTTAGACACAACCGGCCACAGATCAAAAACAGTTAAAAACAATTCATCTGAGCTGAATGTATACCAGCTTTTCCCTAAACCACTTTTTTTTTTTTTTTTTTTTACCACTCCTAGACAGTATAACAACTGTTCATGTGTCTACACAGGTGTTATGTGTCAACAAATTTATGTTGAATAAGACACCGTAGTAATCTAGAGATGAATTAAAGTGTATGAGAGGCTGGGTGTGGCACAGAATGCCTGTAATTCCAACAACTGAGTGGCCAAGGAGGAGGGATGCCATGAGGTAGTGATCAGCCTCTACTGTATGGAGTGATCCTGTCTCAAAAACAATAAATGAAAACACTCCTTTGCAAAACCAAACAGATCATTATCAACAACAAACAAAAACAAAGTCTCCAGGAGGATGTATACTGATCCCCAGTGACTCCTGTGGCTTTTTATATAAGGGACTTAGACATTTTTGTATCCTTGGGGTTCTGGATTCAATCGGTCCCTCATAGGCACCCAGCATGTCTGTACTGATTCAGCTTCAGTGACTTCAGGAGAGTCCAGCCTGTCCCTTTTGTTCAGGACTATAAACCTTAAGAACGGCAGGATGTGGGTTAGGGGACAGTGTGGGATTTGCTTGCGGGCCATTTTTTATGGCTTGCTTGAGACCCACGTGACTTCACAGAGACCCCTTATCTATGGATAGGCTCACATTTTGCACATATGGGAAGGCTGCCCCGGTGTCGCATAGGTAACTTGTGTGTTGCATGAACTGGGCATGGTGCCGTGGTTCAGGAAGGTCAGAAACAGCTGCTCCCCATCACTACATTTCTTCCCCCATCGTTCCACCTCTGTCCAGTCCCATGGATTTTCCAGTCTATTTTAGGTCTTCATAAGCAGTCCCATTTAGGTTTATAAAGTCCAGACTAAGCTAGTATCAAAGCCCTATGACTTTTCTGAGGAGAAAGCTATAGGCAATGTCAGGCACTTGTCTCTGAGTAGGTTTTCCAGACTCCAGGAGTGACCTCATTCTTGAAGGAGCTCCTGGAAGGTCCTCGTGCCTAGTTTTAGGCATGTCCTCTTTTTCCTGATGGAAGAGAGAACACACAACCCTCCAGACTGCAAGAAAATCCCACTTGGACTTTTATCTCTAATTATTTTTACTCTGTGCGCATCCCCTGTGGGCAGTTCCAGCCATGAGTCACACACTTGCTTTGGGGCTCCTCTGTAGATGGGGAGGCTCTTTCCAGGGAGTGTGCTGCCCTGGTTGAAGAGGACTCACCCCCTGAGTACGCCTTGGGAGTGCTCAAGCTCTCCATCCCTTACCTACTCCTCCTTCTACCGCTTCTTTAAGCTCTGGTTCCCTGGTACCCATGTGGTCTTCAGCATGGCATGACAACTTTGCCTGAGGGAATAACTGAGCTCCAGGCCTAGGGCTTTCTTGACCCTTCTAAGATCTACCAAGTCACTCTCAATATGGTCTTCATCCACTCTGGTTGCTGCTGACTCCTTGGGAGAGAGGGCTTAAAAAGGATCAGATCTGTAGCAAGAGGAATAAAGTGAGGTCTCTTTCTACCAGTGATGGGGGACCAGTGTGCTCCACTGCCAGCGAAGATGTTGGGAGCACTCTGAGGAGCTGTATTCTAGCAGCAGCAGTACCACCCCTCCCATCCCCCACTGCCATCAGGTCCATAAGGTAAGGGTTACTCCTCCTCCTAACACCGTTTTGGCTCCAGTCCTTAATGCCCTGGGGCTGGGTTCACCTTTCCTTTTAGTGACAAAGAAAAAAACATCTGGAAAACTCAGCTTAAAGGAGGAATGACTTGTCGTGGCTTACAGTTTCATAGGTTTTAGTCTGTGGCTGCTTGGCCTCGATGCTGTGAGCTTGTGATGGGCCGGACCATTATGACAGAGGTAGTACATCAGAGGTACTCACCCCAGATTGACTCTGAAGGGGGGGCATGCTGAGATCAAGGTATAGCCATTAGCGACATGCATACCTCTGGAGAACTACTCCCTCCAATCAAGTCTCACCTCCTAATAGTTCATTGCTTGTGAATTCATCAATCAATGAGTTAATACATTGGTGAAGTTAGAGCTTGCTTGGTCCAATCATCTCCCAGAAGCCCATTAGCTAGGCATCAATTCTTTAACGCATGAACCTTTGGAAGACATTTTGATGCACATCATAATGGGCCAAGATATTTAATTTGGTGAGATTCTCACTTCAAGATGGATGGCACCATGTTTGGGCAATTCCTTTCTAATTTCCAGCAGAGGAGCATGGCTTTATTCCACTTCAGAGGGAAGTCATGTGGGAAGAAGACTGAGAAGAGGCAAGAGTTTGAAGCAGAGAGAGGAGTTTGAGTCCCTCTTTGAATGAATGTCCCTCTGGGAATAATTGGTTGCATTTGAGCAGCGTGTAGTGTGCAGATGGGACACTCGGGGGGAGAAATGGTATCAAGAGGGGAAATTAAAGGACAAGCCAATCACCAACGGTATCCGGATCTGTTGGTCCTGCCAGAGTCTGAGGTTTATTCTTAAGGCAATGGGAATGATGACAAGATTTAAGGCAGGCAATTAACAGCAGCGGCTCAATGTTTTAGAACAAGGGCTCTGATTGCCTCCCAGGGCAAAAAATGTAATGGGTCCAGACAAGCTCAAAGCGGGAGATCAGGTAGGAGGCTATGGCTGAAGTCCAGGGAGGGATGATGAGTTTGGGCCGAGGCAATAACAAGAGTGGGAGGCCTTGGGGAGGCAGGAGATGAGTCAGCCAGGGGCCTCGGTGGAGGCGGAAAGCAGAAGAGAGAGAATCTGGCTTGAACTATGGGTTGCTTGACTTGGGGAGCACATGAGGGGGACAGCCCTCACCCTGTCCTGAAAGGCTGTGGGGTCCCCTGTCCCTGGATAGGCACAACTCCGTCCCTGGCCCTGGTTCCTCAAGGGACAGTTCCCAAGACTGCTGTCCCTTCTCTGTTAGAGTCCAGAGGATGCACCCACTCCAGAGCAGTATGGCAGAGTAACTTCCTATCTTGTCATGTTCCATGGGTAAAACAGCGCCTATCAGCTGTGGCTTCCATGCCTTTGGGAACAGAAAGAAAAAACTAGATGTTTTCACCTTGATTTTGCCCATATTTGATCTGCCATTTGAGGATATTCAGCCCAACAAACATCTAATTATATTGGACCAACATAGGTCTTGCTTGGTTTTATTTTTTCTTCTTCTTTGTTCTCTTTGCCTGTTCAGAACATTCAAAGTTTACTGATCTAACAGACCAAAGAAAATACCACCCATGACAGAGCTGGCTAAACAGCAATCCTATTATCCCTCTCTGGCACGATGGGAAAGTGCATTTCCCAAATACCGCTGTAATTAGGCTGAGGCCACGTGACTGGGTCTGGCCAATGCTGCAGGCTAGAAAAGACGTCAAGTGGCTTCTGGGCCTGGCACAAAGCCCTGCACTCAATGGCTCATGCGCTCTCCTCCTGTGGTAACATCAAAGGCCACGAGTGAAAGATGGTGGCGATCCAAGATGGAAGCTGTTTGGATTCGTGTGTCACCTCTTGGAAGAGAGCCACTAATCTGCTTTGGCTGTGACTTGAGCAAGTAGTAAACTTAAAGTGTGTCAGGCCTATGAAGCCAAGGGTTCTTTATGTAGGGCTTGTTATCCCAGCTCAGGCACTTGGTCAGCAGTAAAGCATGGCTTTTCTCTAGGATCACTCAAACCTCTATGCACTTGGCTGTCTACACTGGTGCTCGCTGGCTGGAGCCTGGCATTGTCGTGAGAAGACAGACAGTCTATGACAAAGCATATTGGCCTCTTGTCACAGCATCTGAAAACAGACTACAGATATTTGAATGGGTATATGTACATATATACACACTTTTATGGACAAGCCTTGAAGCATTTGCTGATAAACACATACTTCTGGGGAAATTCATATTTTCTAAATCAAAGTCAAGAAAAATGAAGTCGATCTGGGTATGGAGGCTCACGCACTTGTGAGGCTGGGGCAGGAGTACTGCCGTATATTAGAGGCTAGTGTGGCCTACACAATGAGATGCTGTCTCAAAAGGAAAATAAGAGAGAAGAGAGGGAAAGAGGAAGGAAAGAGACAGAAAATAAGCAGAAAGAGAGAGGAAGGTCAAATGAAGACAGAGTTCTTCATGCTTCCAAACAGCGTTGTTTTACTGAACTGGAACATAATGATGCTGCCCCATGGAGTGTGTCCTCAGGCTCCCCCAACTCCCATCTCAATGCTTGTCTTTGAGGAGAGCACCTTTTGTTATACCTCAAGCGTTCATTGCCATCTCCAAGGGGACAGCTGGGTACTTTCGCTCTCCAGATGAAAGGCCACTACGTAGGCAGTGGGCACTCGAACCTCAGGATGCCTTTGAGCTGAGAATGAACTCTGGAGAAAGCCAAACCACTGTGCATGGAAACAAGAGCCGAGGGCTGGGAGGCTCATGGTGTCCTCTCTGGAGGCTTTCATCCTACTGAGGAGCAGAGTGAAGGGAGGAGAACCAATGTCTAGGATGAGCCACCACAGCAGCAGAGAGAAAAAACCAACAGGGAGAACAGGACTCTTAAAAATGTCACTCAAATATCCAAACACACTGTGACAGTTTCTGACCTACGGTTCACCAGTGGCTGAGAGAAACAGAGATGGAGCTGAGTGATATGAAGACGGGGATGTGGCTGGGCAGATTGGGACAGGGACAGAAACAGGAAGAGGAAAAGGCTATGAGACATGGTGACAGATGTGTCCCCTCTGCCACCACACCGCAGAAGCCCATAAAGCTATACCTGATGCTAATTGTGCTTTTAAGCTGTGTGTGGGGTGGGTCCACTCACCCACACGGGCATGCGTGGAGGCCCAAGGCTTGTATTGGATCGTCTTCCTCGAATGCTTCTTTACCTTCTTTTTTGAGACAAGGTCCCTTACTGAACCTGAAGCTGTCTGGTGAGCCCCCAGGCTCTCTGTCCCAGAACCCTGAGCTGATATCACAGGTATGTGCTGCTACTATGACCAGCTTTACATGGGTTCTAGAGATGCAGACCCAGGACCCCAGGCTCACTCACTGAAACATTTCTCCTGCCCTGTGCTCCTGTTTCTACCTGAGAAAATGTTATTTGGAACTCCTCGAAAACGTTTTGCTTTCTACCTCAGATGTAGAAGCCAGGGCTTCTAGGAGAGGTCTCTTTCTTGTTTTCTTGTGGAAATTCCAGGCTAACCACACTCAGCCATTAGTTTCTGCCTCCTCCGGTCATCTGTAGTGAGCTGTGGCGTGCCTTTCTTCTGGGAGGCCATGTTTCTTTGTGTGGGTTTAAACCTTTCATGCTTCCAGGATGCATTTGTTTATTGTTCCTGACACCTCTCTGCACATGCTTCCACACCAGACAGAATTTAGTTAGGGCCGGAGCTGCCCAGGCTTAGCTGCGGCCGTCACATTTTTCTTTTCTTCTTTTTTAATGTAGCATCTTTTCAGCAGATGGTGGCAGAGGAATTAGTAGCACTGGATTCTAGTTCATAACCATTTGGATGATCTTGACCCTTGACCTTTGCCGCTTTGGACGGAACGGCCAAGTGATGACCTGGTTCATGTCTGTAGATTCTCTGTCTCTGACTCTTGGGTAACCCTTGTAGGTAAACTTTGCCTCTTTGCTCTCTTCACTTTTTCTTTTCAGCAGTGACCCCTCTGCTCTTCAGTCTGGCCTCCTCCAGCAGAGGATGGCTAGGAACAAAGATGGCTGAGCATTGTGCTGACTCGGATGAGCTTGGGTAAAATGTGTGTGGAAGGAAGTCAGACGCACCTAAATTTAGGTTTACATCATTGTAACAAAATACCCAAGGCTGGTAACTGTATATATATAAAAAGACATGGCTTATTTACATTACTTACAGTTGTGAATGTCCAAGGACCCACATCTTGTGATGGGTGGCCTTCTTGGTGGCCAAGTCCCGAGGCTGCTCAGATATCACAGAGTGAGAGGCAGGGAATGTACACACATGTGTTCCAGTCTTTCTCCCTCTAAGAAAGCCACTAGAATTCAATCATGGGGCCGCCACATGAGGAGTTTAATCCCAATCACCCCCAAACTCATCTCTATACATTACATTAAGTTCATTCACATCTTAATTCCTCAAAATGGGGATTAAATTTGAACTCATAACCCTGGGGGACACATTCTAACCCTTTGCAAATCATAGCATATGGTTGATGGATCCAAGTTCCATTGTTCTTTTTTTTTTTTTTTAATTTTACAACACCATTCAGTTCAACATAATAGCCACAGATTCCCCTGTTCTCCCCCTTTCGCCCCCCCTCCCCCTCCTCCCAGCCCACCCCCCATTCCCACCTCCTCCAGATCAAGGTCTCCCCCGAGGACCGGGATCGACCTGGTAGACTCAGTCCAGGCAGGTCCATTCCCCCCCTCCCAGACCAAGCCAAGTGTCCCTGCATAAGTCCCAGGATTCAAATAGCCAACTCATGCAACGAGCCCAGGACCCGGCACCAATGCACAGCTGCCTCCCAAACAGATCAAGCCAAATGACTGTCTCACCCATTCAGGGGGCTTGATCCAGTTGGGGGCCCCTCAGCCTTTGGTTCATAGATCCTGTGCTTCCATTCATTTGGTTATTTGTCCCTGTGCTTTATCCAACCTTGGCTTCAACAATTCTCGCTCATATAAACCCTCTTCTTTCTCACTAATTAGACTCCCAGCACTCCACCAGGGGCCTAGCCGTGGATGTCTGCATCCAGATTCCTCAGTCCTTGGATGGGGTTTATGGCACAATTATCAGGGTGTCTGGCCATCCCATCACCAGAGTAGGTCAGTTCCTGCCATCTCAACCATTGCCAACAGTCTTTTGTGGGGGTATCTTTGTGGATCTCTGTGGGCCTCCCTAGCTCTCTGCTTCCTCCCCTTCTCATGTGGTCTTCATTTACCATGGTCTCCTATTCCTTGTTCTCCCTCTCTTTTCTTGATCCAGCTAGGATCTCCCACTCTCTTTCCCTCGACCGTCGCCCTTCATTGTTCCCACTCATGACCAGGCTGTTCATGTAGATCTCGTCCATTTCTCCGTGTCTTTTTTTGGGGTCCTGTTTTCCAGGTAGCCTCACTGGTGATGTGAGTAGCAGTCCAGTCATCCTTGTTCCACATCTAGCATCTTCCTATGAGTGAGTACATACCATATTTGTCTTTCTGAGTCTGGGTTACCTCACTCAGGATGATTTTTTCTAGATCCATCCATTTGCCTGCAAACCGTATGATGTCATTGTTTTTCTCTGCTGAGTAGTATTCCATTGTGTATATGTGCCACAATTTATTTATCCATTCTTCAGTTGAAGGGCATCTAGGTTGTTTCCAGGTTTTGGCTATTACAAACAATGCTGATATGAACATAGCTGAGGAAGTGTTCTTGTGGTATGATTGAGCATTTCTTGGGTATATGCCCAGGAGTGGTATAGCTGGATCTTGGGGGAGATTGATTCCCAATTTTCTAAGAAAGCGCCATATTGATTTCCAAAGTGGTTGTACAAGCTTGCATTCCCACCAGCAGTGGAGGAGAGTTCCCCTAGTTCCACATCCTCTCCAGCATAAAGTGTCTTCAGTGTTTTTGATCTTAGCCACTCTGACAGGCGTAAGGTGGTATCTCAGAGTTGTTTTGATTTGCATTTCCCTGATGATTAGGGATGTTGAGCAATCCCTTAAATGTCTTTCAGCCATTTGGGTTTCCTCTGTTGAGAATTCTCTGTTTAATTCTAAAGCCCATTTCTCAATTGGACTGTTGGTCGTTTTGATGTCTAATTTCAAGTTCCATTGTTCTTAGGTTATTGGGAGACTTAAATTCTAAAATCAGTTCTAGTAGATGTATTTGAAGAAGCAGGTACATCTGATTGTATCTTTGTATGTAGTCATTGCTTTCAACACAGATGTGGGAAGCTGGCACCATCCCACACTGCCAGAGAAACCTAAGCAGAGTCCCTACCAGCCCCAGATATAATGCACTCTGTATACTGTGCATTGAGTGGAAATAACATATACTTGATGTATTCATGCATCTGAAAAATTTGAATAAACAAGGGTCCAAATACACATATACAAAACGTATTACATGTTATATAAAGAGTTGAATTCTTGAGTTGATTCTTCATTAAAATACATCTTGCAGATGCATTTCCTGCATTATCTCTTTAAAAATAGTATCCATAAATTTTCACCTTGATGCCCTACTATTTATATGACCTGCATTAAGGCTGCAGAGTCAGGTTGAAATAGGGAGGCAAAAGATTAAAAAAATGAACAGTTCCCTTCACGGCTGGACGTGTGTCTTCTGGGGGGACTTGTTCTCTTCAAAGGATGTCGTCCCTCTGGTGCTTGGTGTGTGAACCTGTGGATCATAAATTCCACTGTGTTCACTGTCACCGACAACTCTGTCTTCAGCTGTGACCTCTGCCTGCAATGTGTGATCATTAATCTCCTACATTCTCTCACTCTCAGGGTTTTCTTTCTTTGCTGAGCATTTAAGGCAGATTGTGTCTGTTTCCAGTGCCCTTTGAGAGATTTGTCATGTGTCCCCCTTTAAACAGGTTGTGTAGAAACCAAATACTGGAGCATGGTTGGGCTCCCAGGCAGGAGTGCTCAACATGGGAACCTTGATTCTGTCATCTTCCCCTTTGTTAAAATCAGCGAGGTCTCTGCCAACAGAAGCAGTTAGCACTCAGCATCTGAAGAGAGGCTTAGGGACTTTGATTAGCAATTCTTCTCCAGGGCTGCTGAGGAGTTTAGCTGCCTCCTGAGGTACAGAGATCAGGGGCTGGAGACCTCAGGCCAACTGCCAGGAGTGGCTGAGAATCCCATTCTGGAAGGCCCAGTGGCTGCAGTAGACCTCACAGGAGTCGGCCCTTATAATGGGCAGGTCTCTTTGCTATGGCGAGAGAAAGAATTGTATCCACACAGCAGAATAGAGAAGAGCAGTAGAATTATCTAGTGAAGGCAGGTGTTTGGGAGATACCCACTCTTGACAAATGAGAGGATGGGCTTTGCAGAATCCAACAGCACACCTTAGGCATGATAAACTCCGCTCAGTGGCTGGTCAGTTGTTTCTTGTCTTCTATAAAGTTTCCATTGTGTCGGGTAAAAACAATTCTGGCTTGGTATAATTATGGAACAGTAGCAAACACACACCTTCCAGTGGAGGTTTGAGAAGCTAATGGCGACAGGAAGATTAAAAGCTAATGGTGACAGGCCTGCAGAGAAAAAGGTCACATACTCCCCGGGCTTAATCTCTATCAGAACCCAGATGTCATCCACCAGGCACGCCCCCCCCCCCCAACTTCTGTGAGCCTCTATTCAAATGCAGTCAGTCACTAATCTTGATGCCTTACTGCATTTAAAATTCATGCTTGCCTCTAGCCCTGCACCCATGACAGCTTGATTTCCATCCTTTCTTTTAAAAAGTTAGATTTGTTTTTGTTTTTGTATGTGTGTCTGTGTAGAGGGTGGTGGTGTGCGCATGCTCAGGTGCATGGGAGCCGGCAGAGGACACCTGGAGGGAGTCGGTTCTCTCCTTCCACCATGTGCTTCCCTGGCACTGGACTCAGCTCACCAGGCTTGGCGGCAAGCGCCTTTACCCACTGGGCCACTTCGCCAGCTTCCCATCCTTTCTTCTTTTGGATTTGATGGGAAATACGGTGTAGTCTCCTGGGATGAACTTGGAATGATCATTTTGGCTGTGTCCTGACTGTAGCTCCAGGTCGCCATTCTGGTTGTATCTGCTTCCAGACTACTTTTTTCCTTCCAGTGTTGATGTTTTCCAGAGTTGATCCTTCTCTTTGAAATGGGCAAGAGGCCTAACTAGTGAGGTGATTATTATTAACAGAACATTTGTGACTGAGTAAGAGTTCAATAGTTTTCTAGAAGAATCCATTAATGTTTATGAAAGCACATGTGTATGGTTGATCCCTGCAGTAATCTCCTCTACCCCTGAACTATACCGTTGCTGTATGGTTAGTCCCTACACATATTTAAAAATTACTGTGGAGGCAGGGCAGTGGTGGTGCACGCCTTTAATCCCAGGACTCGGGAGGCAGAGGAAGGTGGATCTCTGTGAGTTTGAGGCCAGCCTGTGCTATAGAGTGAGTTCCAGGAAAGGCGCAAAATTACACAGAGAAAACCTGTCTCAAAAAAACAAAACCAAAACCAAAACAAAAACACACACAAAAAAGTTACTGTTGAGTCCTATAAAGGCAATAGGACACATAAGCAGCTTCTGTGCTTAAAACTTATTTATGCACACAAATTAATTTTATGCACATGATTAATAAATTAAGGTAATTTATTAATTATGATGGGGTTTCCATTCAAGCTGGCACACTGAGGCAAGGAAAGTGTTTCCTCTGACTTTTGAGCTGTGGGAAGGTGCAGAGAAAAGTGCTTACCCACCAGGATCTGAGTCACATCAGTGCCTGTGACGTGGAGCCAAGTTCAGTTCCCAAGGCTGTTTTTCTGTGAGGCTTGCCTTCTCTTCAGGGAAACCCAAAGACCCCCAAGGGGCTGGTAGCGGAGATGGCGTTAATGACAGAGGTGTGACCAAACAGTGCAGCGGAGTCTTCCTGAAGAGGAAGGATGGCTCCTTCACATCCCTCTCTGAGAGGGGAATTATTTCTGCTCTTGTTCGTCCATTTGCAACAAATGAAGACAATAGTGGGTGTGAAAATGTTAAAGTGCGGAGCCCATCCAAACCTGGGGGTTCCACGCTACTGTCGTAAGAGGAACGGCTACTTTGCTTTGAACAACAGCACATTAAGGTGTTTGTTGGCTAGGAAAGTGGAAAGGGTTCTGTGTGCACCCTGGAGAATAGATTCTGCACCATTCAGTCAATGAATCTTTTTGAAGGAACGCGGGCTGGCCAGGCAGTGAGGGTGACCCACAGGGGCTCCAACTGAGATTCCCACTGAGATCTTCCTGGCATCTTCCCAAGGGACCCTATTTTAAGAACTGGAGAATTCGTTGGGGACAGAAGAGGCTCCTACCTACCGTAGGCTTCTAAAGTGTGTATAGGTCAAAGAATACAGTGGGGCTCTGTGGAAGCTGAGCCAGTGTTCTGTCTCCTGAATCCATGCTCCTAACTGACAACATGCCCATGTAACACAGGGGCCTTTGATATTTTCCTGACCAGTTGGAGAAATAGCAAGTCAAACACAGATCGTAAACAGATGGTTTATGTTCAGACAGAAAAAGAATAAAGAAACGCCCTGCTGTTACGCAGAGCGCCAGGGTCTTTTGTGATGTTTGGTCTAGTAACAGGTGTGCAATGTGAGCAAACAGACACGTCGAAGAAAAATAAAAGGGAGGCAAGTGGCATGGCTCACACCTGCAATGCCAACACTCAGAGGGGCAGAGGCAGGAGGAATGACACAAGCTTGAAGCCAGGCTAGACCACAATGTGGGTCTGAGGCTAGCCCATGTGTGTGTGTGTGTAAGTATATGTCATGGCCCTTCACAGGACCCATGTCTAAAAACTTGGTGACTAGTCTTCTCTGATGTTAGAATTTTGTCACCCATATGACACTGGCTCGGCCCAAGTAACTAGCTGTTGCCTTTGTAGTCCATAAGTCATCGATGTCTATAGCAAAGCTAGAGGGAGTGTCTTGTTCATAGATTTCTGAAACTGGTAATGAAAGCCAATGAAGCTAGAGGGCTTGCTCAGGGTCTCTCACCACCCCCTCTGTGTGTATGTGTGTAGGGGGGCATGTGTGCACACCAGAAGTTCCTCAGGAACCATTCACCTTGTTTTTTGAGACAGTCTCCACTAGCCTGGAGTTTACCATGTAGGCAAGCCTGGCCAGCAAGTTCCAGGATCTTTCTGTCTCTACCTCCTAAAGTTGAGATTACAGGAACATATTGCCACACCCAGCTTTTTTTTTTTTTTTTCCAAGACAGGTTTCACTATATAGCTTTGGCTGTCCTGGAACTTTCTTATATAGACCAGGCTGGCCTTGAACCCACAGAGATCTACTTGCCTCTGCCTCCCAAACAGACCTAGCTTTTTTTTTTTTAAAAAAGAGATTTTATTTATTAATTATGTACACTGTGTTCTGTCTTCATGTGTCCTTGCACGCCAGAAGAGGGCACCAGATCTCATAACAGGTGGTTGTGAGCCACCATGTGGTTGCTGGGAATCAAACTCAGCTGGAAGAGCAGTCGGTGCTCTTAACCACTGAGCCATCTCTCCAGCCCCCAGCCCCAGCTTTTTAATGACAGTTCTGAAGGTCCAATTCAGGCCATCAAGCTTGCATGGCAAGTGTTTTGCTGATTGATCTATCTTTCCAGGCCCAAGTTTTTTAATTTTTTAAATTTTTTTTATTTCACTTTCTGAGTCTCTATCATATTAAAATGGGTCTGAATGCCCACATTGTAAATTAGGGTATGGAGAGGGGAGATTAAACAATATAATGTGCAGACACTAGAATATAGCACAGAGTGCTAAGTAGAGATTACAGGAGGCCATTGTTCTGAGCTAAATTCCTTCCCCAGGCCCTCTGCATACCGGATTATAAGTTCAAATGGAGTCACTGGTGCCCAAGGCCCTCATCATCAAGCTGAAACTAAGGTGTTTATCTGACCTCTCAAGAAACCAGGAAAATGAGAGCTAAGAGCCAAATGCCCCAAACAGGTCAGTTTCAACTCGAATGCTGATGAACTTCCCTTGGTTTTCATTTTAATCCACACAAAGAAGTGGCCTGAAGTGACCCTGTTCTCTGTCTCTTCGCTGTTGGTGCTCCGTCCCCACCTTACAAAGAGAGTGACCTTGAAACGATCGGCTTTTTTTCCTGTTCTTTGTTTCTGTCTAGTTTACTTTACCTTCCCGGCAGAAAGAAAATCTGTTCTAAGATTTTACCATGTGAGCTTGACATGCAGGGTGGACACACGTGTGCGCAGTACTGCTGTGTCTTCTGTTCTCCCAGGTGGACCAAAGCCTTGTCGATGTCCATCAAAGCAGATGCAGCAAGGCGCCTACTCTGAATGTCACTGTAATCTAATCTTGGCCGTAGTTCAGCCCCAGGTGTTAAAAGTTGGGACCTTTGAGTCTTGCTGCGGAGATCTGGTGGAACCCTGAAGAGAAGGGGCTTTAGTTCTGCCTTGGAGGCAGATACTGGGGTTCTCACCCTCCACCCCCTCTCTCTTGCTCCCTAGCATGTGCTCCCTCTGCATCCCACCTCACTGCTAGCCCAAAGGACAACAGGATCGACCTTCACCCTAGACTCTGAGCACACACTCTCCCCCACCCCGAAATCCCAAACAAACCTCCCCTCTTTTTAAGCTGCTTTCCTTGGGCGTGCGTGATAATAATGCAAAACGACTAACATGGATGGGGTCAGTGCTGGATGGAGAGTGGAGGTGGCAATAAATAAATAAATAATAAATAAATAAATAAATTTGTCCCACCCTTGAAAAACCAGCTCTGTCAACTACTACTATGGTGAAATCTATATCACATCAAAAACAACTGAAGACTTCATGCGTCCAACCACCAGTTGGTTCAGCAAAGATGGATCAGCCAGGCAAACACTCAAAATGAACTCTCTGCGGGCTGTGAGAAGCAACGGAATTCTGATTTCTATAGAGAAATGATTTTATTTAACCTCACAGATAAGTCCTTGTAATTTTTTTGGGGGGCGTTGACTGATTTTTTTTTTTTTTTAATTTTACGTGCACTGGTATTTTTGCCTGCATGTGTGTCTGTGAGAGGGTTATAGATCTCCTGGAACCGGAGTTACAGACAGGTGTGAGCTGCCATGTGGGTGCTGGGAATTGAACCTGGGTCCTCTGGAAAAGCAGTCAGTGCTCTTAACCTCTGAGCCATTTCTCCAGCCCCGGCTGATAATTTTTTTAAGTTTGGGTTCAATACTGATCTTTGTCTTCTAATAGGCTTGACTGCTAAGTCTCAACACTGAATTCTGTTCTCACATAGTATTCCTCCGGATTCTTATGGCACACTGTCAACTTAGTAATAAAAAGCTACTTAGAAGTGTTTGGTCGGGTACAGGAGTTGCCCATTCACCTGACAACGGCTGTCCTCTTCCCTGTGGCTTGCCAGGGTGATTGGGCCTAACTCTGCATCTCAGAACTGTGTCTTCTCTCAGCTGCCCTCTAGTGGTCAGAACACAGACCGTTTCCCCAACAGCACTTCCATGAACAATGAAGAACAAAATAATGACCCACATTCATAATCTGTGAGTGCATGACCCTCCCCAGGGTCAATTAGCTCATGTAGACGTCACAGCAGAAAAATATATTACATACATGCTCTGTTTTGAATGAATGTTTGATTTATCAGCCCTCCTTTTTATTATATTTATTCAGTGTATATGTGTATGTGTTTGGCATGCTCACCTCTCAGCGCAGGTACGGAGGTCAGAGAATACACTTGTTACTTAGTTCTCTTCTTCCACTCTGTGAGTTCTGGGGATCAAACTCAGAGCAGCAGGTGTTGCGGCCAGTGCTTTTATCTGCTGAGTCATCTGAATAGCCCACAGACTTCAAACCAAACCAAACCAAACCAAACCAAACCAAACCAAACCAAACCAAACCAGGGTCTCACTTATATAGTCCTGGATAGCCTGGAATACACTATATAGACCAAAATTACCTTGAACAAGTGGCTATCCTCCTGCCTCTGCCTCCTGAGTGCTGAGATTACAGGCATGCACCCACACTCCTTACCTCCATAGCCTCCTCATTCCTCTTTTTAACACTTACCCACTCAGACTGTGCTTGCCTCTGTCTGTAATCCTGACTAGAAGGCACTATAGTTTGAATTATGAATGTCCCTCAAAGGTCTGTGTGTCTGGGGCTTGCTCACCAGCCTATGGTGCTGCTGGCGATGGTGGGGTTCTTAGGAGGCGGGGCCTAGAAGTTCGGAAGGGAGGGAGTCGGGCTATCAAAGTGGTGCCATTGAAAACATAACACTGGCACTCTGCCCCCTCCCCCTGCTCTTTGAACCCAGTCACCATGAGGTGAGCAGTTCACACTCCACCACACGCCATGATGTTCTGCTTTGCCACAGGTCCCAAGGCAACGGAGCCAACTAATCATGGACTTTTTGAAATGTCTGAATTATGAGTCAACAGAAATCTTCCTTCCTTGAAGTTGATGGTCTCAGGTGCTCTGTCCCGGTGCTGAGACTCTAACTAACGGAGAAGGTCAGCTTCATTAGATCCTGGACATCTGCTTGTCCCAGTACTGGAGGGGATGGGGGAATGAATAACACATAATAGGTAATGAATGAATATTATTTGAATAATGCTTGCATACCAAACCTAACTAAAAATTGGGGACTGTCACACGAGACTAGAAAACATGGTCTAGCCTTTTCGAGATTCATGTTCTAGAATAATTGGACTCCATGACTACAATCACTGTGGAAGGATTGTAGACACTTGTGCTTTATAATTGGGATGAGCCTGCACCAGGCAGTCAGACTTATCTTCAGTAGTTGAGGAGGTGTCTATGGAAGAAAGACTATCTATTCCATTTGTTTCTAAAGAATATACTAATTGGAATGGATGATGTAGGTCAAAATTTTGGCTTGACAAGAATTTCAGAGTTGTCTGAAGTGGTTTAGAGTACCACCAGAAGTGTGTGTGTGTGTGTGTGTGTGTGTGTGTGTGTGTGTGTGTGTTCATTCATAGCTTGCTGTCAGGAAGGTAACCACTGTGGTGACCCCTATGAAGACTATCTTCATTGTCAACTTTGACTGAATTTAGTCGCCCGAGAAACAGACCATTGGTTGTGTCTGTTAGGATGTTTCCAGAGAGGTTTAGCTGAGGGGGAAAGACGCACCTCGAATGTGAGCAGTGTGTTAGCCCCTGGGCTGAGGATCCAGGCTAAGCAAAAGCCAGAAAGCAAGATGAGCACCAGTAATCCTCCCTCTGTGCTTCCTGACTGTAGATGCCACTTCATGATCCTGTCACTATGTCGTACCATCATTATTGGACTGTATCCATTCACACCATGAGCCAAAGTAAGCTTTTCCTAACTTAAATCACTTTCCGTTAGATGTTTGCTCACGCAAATGAGAAAGAAAGGAAGACATCACAAACTGGGCGGCTTAAGAATTTCATTCTCCTGAGACTCTTCCCAGACATACTGAGTCTGAATCCCAGGAGGAAGGCCCAGGAATTATAACAAGCTCCTGATGGTCCAGAGGAAGCCCATCTGTGAACATTTTTCTGCTTGAGGTTCAGAGAAGCATTTGGGCCAATTGACTGGACCCTTCTGGACACATGGCCCCATGATTTCAGATGGCCACAGAAGGTACTCTCTTCTAATAATGACAATAGCCATTGGTGTACCCTTTGCTGGGTATATTACCAAAAGGGAATACCAAACCAAGGCCAGGACAGGAGTGTGGCAGATATAAGTAAATACAGAGGAAAACACCATACTTTCTCACTTCCCCAAGGGAATGTTAGTCTTCAAATTGCCATGTGCAAATACCTCACCTTAGAAAGTGGTGCTGTGTTAGCTTAGCATGATGCTTTCTATATATATCATCTCTATGGTTCAGGGTCTTAATAGGAAACCTAAGTAACAGCTGGCTTCTATTAGGAAAACTGTCCATCAGAAACTATGTATATTGAGCCCCGTTGGGCAAATAGAAAGTTGTATTATCATTCTATTCCATCTCACACCATCCTAAGGGTTTATGTTCCAGGTTTTTCTGTATACTGTTGTATATTGTTGTAGCTGGAGAGTTTTCTCTCCAGGTCCCGCCAATCCTTGGCAGTCCGACAGCCCACTTATAAAATAAACACACAGACGCTCATATTATTTAAACTGTTTGGCATAATGGCTCAGGCTTCTAGCTATCTAGTTCTTACATCTTTATTTATATAGTTTTTTTTATACAGAATACAGTGTTTTATTTATACAGAACGTGTAAAAATTAAAACCTTCCTTTAAAAAAAAGAAAAGGGGAAGTGCTGTGGGATGGTCTGTATGTCAAATGTGTTGCTCTGATTGGCCAATAAATAAAACACTGATTGGCCGGTAGCCAGGCAGGAAGTATAGGCGGGACTAACAGAGAGGAGAATTGAGAGAACAGGAAGGCAGAGGGAGACACTGCCAGCCACCGCCATGACTAGCAGCATGTGAAGATGCCAGTAAGCCATGAGCCACGTGGCAAGGTATAGATTTATAGAAATGGGTTAATTTAAGATATAAGAACAGTTAGCAAGAAGCCTGCCACGGCCATACAATTTGTAAATAATATAAGCATCTGTGTGTTTATTTTATAAGTGGGCTGTTGGACTGCTGGGGCTTGGCAGGACCTGGAGAGAAAACTCCAGCTGCATATTATTTTCATGAATTTATTTCATTTGATCTAGGTAGTTGTGGCTGGCCTGGAACTTGTGTTGTTGTGGCCTGGCCTTTGTTGTGCTGGTACCAAAGGTATGCACCACTACACCCAGCTCCTGAACACTGTTTTAGCCTCATGGGTGGGTGGGTAGCAATCAATATGGGGAAAGAAAAGGTTGGAAGGTACTTTCTCACTCCTCTCTAAGGCAAAAAATATATTCTGGAGCTTGGACAAGAGAGAATGGAGAATTCTCCCTTGATCCATCCCTAGAAAGGCGAATTAAATTGCAATTGAATTTACTAAGTGTAGACTCAAGGTGTGAACACACAGGTGGATGGATCCTTTGTGGTCCCCACTCTCAAGGAGCTGAGAGATGTGCTGAGACAGATAATCACATCAACTATGACAAGTGTCACATCAGGGGTTCTCTCACAATGTCGGTGGCAGAGGAACAAACAAGGGGTATGTCTCTGTTGCCCCCCACTCATGCCTAGGTTCCAGGGCCTCAAATGCCTGCCCACTCTTGTCATTAATTTGCATGGGCCAATAGACATAGTTGTTTTTGTTTTTTTAAACTGGGCAAAGGAGGAAAGGCTTAAGGGTGAGTCCCAGGATACTGAAAAGCAAGAAACATGGATAGGATCCATGGCACCTTCTGCCCTGGCCTGATAGTCTGAATCCACAGAGAGATTAGGACAGGAGGTGACATAGACTCTATAAAGCCCACAGAGTGACTTGTGTGAAAGAAGAGTTCCTCTCCCCTCCTCCACTACACACGAGATAGCCCCGGGAACCAGGCAGAAGGAGGGAGGGCCCTCTGCCTTAGCTGTGCTTGTATTAATTTGAGTGTTTCTTATTAAATACCAACACGTGTTGAGGGGAGAGAGAGGCCTCTGCTCTCTCTAGTCCTACTTGCAATCACTGTAGCTAGATGGGGGCTATGGAGAACGGAAGCAGAGGATGCTGGGGTTCCTCACAGTGCAGGACAAGCGGCAGAACTCAGATATGGACCAACAAGCTTGTGGGATAGAGAAACTGGTTAAAAACTCAGAGGCAGGGCTTGAGTTAATTCTCCCAGGAGCCTTCAAATGCAGAGGTGTGACAGTGACATGCCATGCTAATCTGTGTGCTGGTATTAGGAAGGGGACAATTCTTTGAACCAAATGTGAAAGAAATATATCCATCTAATATGCTTCTCGGTCCAAAGTATTGGAAAGCAATGCCTTGGGAACCCAGCTCTACCTGTGACTCAGTCCACCTGTGCACCTGTTCTGGATAAGGTTTCAGGCCTCCTGCATTCTCTGAGGGATCTCGGCCTGACTTTTCTACTGTGCAGTACTTTGCTTGCATATAGGCCTAGGAGATGATGATCATCTGTAAAGAACAGATGTCCCATCTCCTGTCAGCTCTGTTTCCTGGGTTTGGAAGGGGGAACAGAGTTAAAGAAGTGGATGTGAACGCTGGTCACTGGCTGCCTTCCCCCTCAAGACCACACAAAAAATGAGTGGCAGAAGGAAAGGAACTTCATTATGCTAAAGCCAAACACAGTTCTTTCTCTACATAGTCAGCTGGGAGATGCCTCTGCCATTCGATTAAAGAGACATCCCCAGGTCTGCTCAAGTCCTATCCTTCCTGCAGTTCAGCACCTGCTCTGGGGAACCTGGGGCCTTGGAAGCCCTGTGCTCAGGATCCTGCAGATCCAAGCTGTAGCCCATGCTAATTGCTCTCACCTTAGGGTCATCTACCTTTTCTCCAATGTGTGGAGAGTCATGTCAACATGCAAGCCGAATGCCAGCTCATGAAGCTTGCCAAGAATCCGAAGCTCTGGGAAGGTTAATTACTGTCTCTGTCTCTGTGGTCACACCATTGGACAGACATCTCTGTTGCTCTGGAAAGTTAATATAGATATTTCACAAAGGCCACTGCTCCTCTGGTTGGAGTCCCTGCCAAGAATGTCTTCAACACATAGAGGACACTTCAGTGGGACAGAGCATGGGAAGCTGCCAGCAAAGGATTGAGAGAAACACGGGGAGGCACTGTGCCTGGAGAAAACAGCACATGGCCCCTGGGCTGGGCCACTTGAAACACTCCTGTGGCCTTCCTGCCTGGAGACACAGAGCGAGCTGAGGAGCGTGTTTGTTAACAGGCATGTGGTTGGTGACAGGGACCTTATTTCACTGGACTCAAATTGATATATTTTATGCTGTGCTGTTCTTTCATCAACTCAACACAGTAGGAAGTAAAAGTAGACAAGCAGAGCAGGATTTGAGTCACTGAAGGCTAACCAATATTCATGATGGCATGAATGACGTATTTGAACCTAGATAATTGGATTTCCTTCCTCCCTCCCTCCCTCCCTCCCTCCCTCCCTCCCTCCCTTCCTTCCTTCCTATTTTTGAGTCAGGATTTTGCTATGTACCCTAGGCTGGCCTGGGGCATGCAGTAATATTTCCACTTCAGCTTCCCAAATGCTAGGATTAGAGGTCCATCTCTGATTTTGTTTTATAATAGAACAGGTACCATCGTCCTCCTGAGTTGTTTTAAAATGCTTGAAGAAACCATTGAAAACAGCAGTTATTTACCTAGATTATCCCACAAGTCTCTCTCTCTCTCTCTCTCTCTCTCTCTCTCTCTCTCTCTCTCTCTCTCTCTCTCTCTCTCTCTCTCTCTTGACCTGCCCAATGCTGCACCACAGAGCAAGATCACTGGTGTGCTAGAAACATAGACACATTCTTTGTTTCTCTCTGAACTTCAAGGATGTTGGCTCAGCTGGCCTGGTCTGGTACACACAGTTGAAAATGAATTAAATGATCACATGTCCCTGTGTATTCTCTGAACATACATCCTGTACCAGCCACCAGCTACTGACTTTTGAGGCAAGGATGTTGAGACACGTAGACCAGAGGGCCTGAAGCTCAGTCGAGTGAGCCAACTCTTCTGACATAATGCAAGGCATCATGGCCAGGGCCTGCGCATGCTGTCTTGGGAGTGTAGACAGGTTATGTTTGCAGAGATACTCCTGGCTAGAAACAGAAAATTGAGAGAGGAGTGAAAAGATGATTCCCAAACAACATATTCTTTAGTGGATGTAATTAATAAAGTGACAATTTTTAAAAACCTTGAGTTTGCAAAACAACACATACATTCAAAAGATTCGGTCCTCACAGCATCTGTGAAAGGTGAAAACTGTGTTTATTATCATGCAATCTGTTTAGCATACATTAAACACATATTCTGTGCTGTCGCTGGTCTCAACTCTGAGAACAGTGAATACACCAGGTTCTGCTGTGTGCCCCTGGCCTTCTAGTAGCGGGTCGGCTATCCTTTCTTGATGGATTCGTGGTTTTTCTCATTGCTGTGACCAAGAAGCAACTCAGCTGGGAAAAGGTTTGTTTTGGCTCACAGTGCAGGGGGTACATCCATCATGGTGTAGAAGTCATGGCACCAGGGGATGCTTCTTCACAACTCAGTGCATGAGGCAGCAGAAGAGGTCTGCTGGTGCTCAGCTGGCTGTTTCCTATTTCCCTATGTGTTTGGTCTGGGACACCAGCCAAAGGGATGGCGCTGCCCACATTCAGGTCTTTCCCCAGCAGGTAATCCTCTATAGAGATCCACTCACGGGCACGCCGGAAGGTGTGCTTCCGTTATGCCTCAGGCATTTCTTTATCTAATCACCCTGGCACTCGAAACTAAGGGTCACACTTGCTATGACCATGGAACTGGTTAGTGTGCAAGCGTGGCATCCCTGTGTGAAATAGGTTTCCCACTCTGAAACTACACCACCACACAGAGAACACATCTTTTCAGCTCTTTCTCAGCATTCCTCAGTTAGCTCAGCTACTTCTGTTGGCAAAAATGCCAACGCCAACACAGGTATGAGTTCCTTTCTCCATGCTGCGATCAAATGCTTGACAAGAAGCAACTTAAGAGAGACAGGGATCATTTGGCTCATCGTTTGAAGGGACACTGTCACCATGGTGAGGAAGGTACCACAGCGGGGACATGAGGCCTCTGGTCACCTTGTGTCTGCACTCAGGAAGCAGAGAGTGGGCAGGAAATAGGGCCAGGTGATAAAAGCTCAAGGTTCCTTGTAGTGACTGATTGCCTCCAGTGAGGCTCCGCTGCCTAAAGGTTCCAGCCTCCACCCACCATCAGCTGGGCCCAAGTGTTCCGACACACGAGCCTCTGGAGGACGGTCTGTGCTCAAGCCCAGTGTTGTCCCTGCATGTGTAGGAATCTGAGACTCTGGCAGCGGAAAGAGTGCAGATTCCAGAACGAGGGCTGATGGGAGTTGAAGAGGTCATCCTTGGCACAAAGGACCATTTCCTCTTAAACCCAACTCATTTAGAAGGCTTCACAATGACTGGCTTAAGTCACCTCACTGTGAGCCATGGGAGCCTTTTCTAACTATGGCCATTGTCCATTGTTGTGAAAACTTCTAGATTTATTTTTCAGGATGCATCACCTTCATTTTGATGGTTGAACTGTAGATTCAATTGCCGTAGTTGGCTAGCTTTGTTTTCGTTGGGGCCCATGGGAAGCTGAACACTGATAAATAAATGTTTATTTTATGTGTATGCACACACATATATTTGTTGTCAATTTTACCTACATAAATAATTTGTAGCTTTATGAATAATTACAAAGAGCAGTGTCCTTTATTGCTAATGCTATAACTCATGCTTACAGCAAGGGTTCGTTGCTTTCTGCTGAACAGACTTGACAAAAGCAGACTCATGCCAACATTTGACTCTCTTCCTCTCAGTAAACTGCTCGGAGCCTAACAAGTATGTGGAGCTCCAACACAGTATCCGCGGGTATTTTCATTTTGGTTGAACCAAAGTGGAAACATGGTGATAAATGTGGGGATTTCCCTCTCTTCTCCACTGAGTGATTTTGTCACCCAGTCAGAGAGTAGTTTATGGCCTTGAAGGAACACTTCTTAGTGTTTGGTACAACTTATAACTTGGCAGCCACAGATACACTTGGAAGTTTGATGATAGACTTTAAATTTTCCTGACATACTGTGAAGTTTAATCTGTCCCATTAATATTTTCTCCATCATGTTAAGTCTAGACAAGAACAACAGCAAAAATTGGGTCCATATTTATAATTTTTCCAACCTCTGCATGTAGATTTTCCTGCCAGGGCTGACCTCATGTTAATCTAGGGCATCAGGGAACACGAGACAGGAGTGGATGTGTGGTAGCATGCTGCTATGTGCTGTTTCCATGATACAAGTACAGCAGGCAGGACGGGCCTTAAGGCCATGGAGAGTACTGAAATGCCAGAAAGCAAATAAGAAGAGAGATTTTGATGACATCTTTATTTTTAGTATAACTTAGTAATAATTTGATAGTTTCAATACTTTCATAATTTTAATATTTTTAATATAACCTAATTTTATAATTTAATAATGGTTCTACTAAACACCAAATTCTGCAGATGTAATAATCAGCCTTCACGAGCTGTTACAGACAGCTCCAACACACCCTCTCCATCTATCACTCCACCTCAGTGGGAAGAATAACACTTTGTGTGTGTGTGCAAGTCTGTGCTGATAAAGCCTCAACAGGTACTCAGTGCATGCATGCTGAATGAGTGAGGACATGTAGAGGCTGGATGCTCAGTACATATGTGTCAAATGAATGAGAACGTGTTTGTCCATCGATCGTTCTCACTAATGCGTGTTCTTGTTTTCTTACGTGCACATGCATAGCTTCATTAATCCTTTATATTTTCTACTGTGTGATTTCCTCCCTTCTTCTAATGGCAGGGCTTGAGTTATCACAATATAGCTTCACAATTGGATCATGCCTCTTCAAAATTAGAAGAACAACCCACAACAAGGCTAATTAAAAGTTTTACTTGGGTGGGTGAGGAGGTAGGAAGGATGGGGGGGGCTGGGAGAAGGGAAACTACGATCAGACCATACTGTATGAAAAAAATCTATTTATTGTAAAAATCAAAATTATTTAAAAATATATATAATTTGAGAATTTCATATAATATGTTTTGATCATATTA
Organism: Peromyscus maniculatus bairdii; assembly: GCF_049852395.1. Taxonomy (NCBI): domain Eukaryota; kingdom Metazoa; phylum Chordata; class Mammalia; order Rodentia; family Cricetidae; genus Peromyscus; species Peromyscus maniculatus. The sequence goes on from NC_134856.1 coordinate 124,772,832, forward strand.
AACCCCTCTCCAACTCCTCCCAGATCCCCCCTTCCCTAACCCAGTCCCTTTGTGTCCAAGGATATATAGGCAGCACATTGGACTTAATGGATGTAATATGCTAATTGGGCACTTTGGGAAGCAGAGGCAGGCGGATCTCTTCAGTTTGAGGCCAGCCTGGTCTACAGAGTGAGTTCCAGTACAGTCAGGGCTACACAGAGAAACTCTGTCTCCAAAACAAACAAACATAAAACCAAAAAACCCCACACTGATAGGTTCTTGACTGTGGTGTCCTTGGAGGCGGCCTTCTGCTAACTAGCTAAGGGTGAGCTGGACTTTGGGGGATTTAGCTCACCAGCTGTTTGTTTACATCATGAGACATTCACCTTTATTCCTACAATTAGCAGTGTGGAAAGCCATGTTCTTATTTTTGAGTCACAGACACCAAGCTCTTCTCCCCCTTGTCCACTTCTTTCCAGGATCTTATCTTTGTGGTGTGATCTGTCTGTGGGCTCGAGGAGGTGACAACAGGGGTGAGGCTCAGCTGAAGTGACGTCATTGCTTTGCAGGCACAGGTGAAGGGAGCCATGGACCAGCTGAGCAGAGACCCACCCAGGAGACTGTTCCTGTCAATCAATCACCCATTTTCACCCACACCAAGAAGTCAGTCCTCAGTCCCTCCTGGAAATCTGAGCAGTGAAATGTTTAAACACTTCAAAAGTATCACTGATTTTTTTCTTACAGAAGGAAGGCATGATTATTGTGGAAAACAATGAAATACAGAGGGAAAAAGGTGAAAACATCCATAATTCACTCTCTCTGAGATGTTTACCAAGTTCTCTAGACTGTTGAGTGCATAGATTATAGACTGGCTTAATGGAACGCTTTTCTTTCTTTCTTCTTAAAGTTATATATGGGAAAAACCTTTCCCTTTAGTGAGCTTCGTTATCTTGAAGAGAATTAGAACTGTGCCCTTTGTCTTCTTGCCTGTCATGGAAATGCAGCACTGTACCAATGGTGACCAGTCACTGATACAAGCATCCCATGAAGACCTGTGCTGTTCTCAGAAGAAGAGAAACGGAGCCTTGGAATCTTCTTGCTGAGTTTTTAGGGTTTTCTCCCATGTGCGTATACATGCACATGTGTGGTTTCCTTTGTACTGGAATCTTTAATTAGAAGTTAAAGTATTGCTAATTAGTGCATATTTCTGTAATCATTTCTTTGGCCTACTTGATGCTAAGTAGTAATATCTTTTCAGTACAAATTCGCATCACCTGTGCTAAAGTCTGGAACGCAGTGTGAGCACTGAGGCCCTTCCTACATCCATCAGACAAGCACCTTGCTGGGATCCAGCCAGGTGGGGCAGCCATAGTGGGGTTCTACCTAGACAACTCTTCACCCCGGTGTTACAGTTACTTCCTTCTGTCCCTGAATGATTCCAAGAGATGCTAAGCCATGGCTCTGAGCCCAGCTGCTCTCAAACATAAGAAATAAAAGGAGGTCTGAGGTGCTGGTGGGTAGGGCTCCTCACTGACACCCGAGAGCAGATGGGCAAGGCCATCAGCACTTGGAAGAAGATGTCTCCATCCCTCTAACCATTCCAGTTCCAGGGTAACCTCAGTCCACATCCACCATAGACTAGCTCAAGCCTGACTCCCTGAGTTACACACACACACACACACACACACACACACACACACACACACACACACATGGCCAACATCCTCCTGGAGAATTCTTCTCTGGTCCTACCAGCCCTGCTATAATGAATTGCTAGGTGGAAAATGCTGTCTCCTCCTCACATCCCTTGGGAACTGTGTTCTCTTCCCTCAGGGCCACTGGTCCCCTCTCCTTCTTGGTCCCATACTGTTTCCTGTGTCTAGCCCACGGCTTGTCTTAGACGCTCATTGCTTCCCGCCTGCTCTGTGACAGTGGTCTCTGCGCACATAAGGTCCTGCCTCCAGCTGCTCCTTCCAGTCACATCCTCCTATGCATCCATCTGCAGCCTTGTACCTCCAAGTGTGATCCCCAGACTGGGTGCATTAGCACTAGCAGGGAGCGTGTCAGAAATGGGAATTCGTAGGCCCCGTGTTCCCTAGCAGTCAGGATCTAACCTGAAGATGGAAAGGCTCATTAGTTTGAATAAAGAAAATTGAATGTGACAAATGGGTGACTGGAGGAATAAATTGTATCCAGCCATGTGATGGAAAGCTGTTCAGGAAACATGAATGACTCACAAAGCCATTACACTGAGAAATATAGGCAGGTCTCACACAACCAGCTACATGCAGTACAGCTGCGTGGCTATGATGTCTGGGAGGGGACAGAGCTCATTGACTGTTGGGTGCTGAGGAGTGTTTGCTGATAAAGGGACTCCACCAGAGAATTCTGAGAGAGCTGAAGGTGTCCTGTAAGAGTCTTCCTCATTAGGGCTGATACACTTGTTTATATATATACTAAGCTCACAAAACTGTTCACCCAGAAGGCCAGGTGGGACACACACACACACACACACACACACACACACACACACACACACACACCAAGCCATAAACTAGAACTGTAAGTTCATGTTGATACAAGTATGCCCAGGGAGATGAGCAGACAACCCTGAAAAACCACTGCTATGACTGAGTTGTTAAATGTCCCCCACAGGCTCAAGCTGTCTGAAGACTTGGTCCCCAACTGGTGGCATGGTTGTGGGACGTTATAGAATCTTCTAGAGGCAGAGCCTTGCTGGAAGAAGCAGGTCACCAGGGACAAGAGGCTTTGCGGTTTCATACTTCAGCCCCACTTCCCGTTCTTTTTCTGCTTCCTGACTGGACGCAGTGTGAGCAGCTGCCTCCCGCTCCCAGGGCCATGCCTTCCCTGATGTGATGGATGCAGCATGGCCTTGAACTGTAAGCTACAATGGGCCCTTCCTCCCTTGAGCTGTTTCTTCTCAGGTACTTGGTCGTTGAAATGGAAATGTGACTAATACATCCACATTCATGGAGTGGTCACTCCTAACATCATCAGTAGTGTCCCAAGTGGAATCACTTTTCATCTACTGAGATCACAGGCGGCCAGCTTCACAGGCCAGCAAAAGTTACACACCCTAAGGGTCCCAGGCTTGCAAGCCCCGTGCCTGGTCTCTTTGCTCTGTTGCCACATTCCTGAAATTCTCAGTCATTTTTTAAAACACATTATCTACATGAAAATGTACATTTTCTTTTGCGTCAATTCTTGCCTGTGACTTGGGTGATCCTGAATACTACACAACTTCTGTGACAGTCATCTAAGTTTTACATGCTGAATTGATTGGGATGAAACAACAGACCAATTTAATGGCTGGGCATTCTACAATATTAGCTGGCTATAGTGTTTTCTTTCTTACATTTTATGTGTATGGATGGTTTTCTTGCATGTATCTGTGCATCACCTGATGCAGAGCTCGAGGAGGCACAGAGAGAACATGAAATCTCCTGAATTGTGAGCCACCATGTAGGTGCTGGGATTGAACTCAGGGCCTCTAGAAGGGTAGCCAATGCTCTTAAGCACTGAGCCACTTCTCAGACAGTTTTTTTTTTTAAAGATTTATTTATTTATTATGTATACAGAAGAGGGCACCAGATCTCATTGCAGATGGTTGTGAGCCACCATGTGGGTGCTGGGAATTGAACTCAGGACCCCTGGAAGAGCATTCAGTGCTCTTAACCTCTGAGCCATCTCTGCAGCCCTCAGTATTTTTTAACAGCTAAGGTCAGTAGACTCATCAGGAGCTCCAGCAGCTATTTTGTGTTGAAGGAGACTGAGGAGACAGGATGAGTAACATGGTAAATAGTCTTGGCTACAAAGGGCATCAATACACCAGGGAACCTCGAATGGGTTCCAAAGATGAGACGCCAACAATAAGTCAATGTTAACTGTTAACTTTCCCACCCTGATGGGTACATACTGGTTGTATAGGAGGATGATCTTATCTGTACATCTTTCAGTCTTAAATACTGGGGAGTGATGGGGCCATTATCTTGGCAGCTTCCCACCAAACAGTTCAGTAAAAAAGGCTATTGTGCTTTTAAAAAAAACAACTTTTCATTAACTTTGAGAATGTTTCAAACAAGAAGAGAAGTGATGGGGAGAAGAGAGAGTGATGGGGAGGGGGAGAGAGTTACGGGGAGGGGAGAATGACAGGAAGGGGAGTGTGATGAGATATCGTCACTAATTAGGTGTCGTGTGACCAGAGACTTGACTCAAGTGAAGGAGGGTGTTATTGGAAGAACATTCCAGACAGGTGGAACAGAATGCAAGAAGACCAAGAGGAAAGCACATGCTTGGGAAGTTTGAGAAAGTCAGAAGTCGAGTAAGGGATGCTGCAGAGGATGGTTACAGCTCATCCCGAGTTTTACAAAGACAGAGCCAGCTTGAGTGGGGAATAGACTACAGGGAGGAAGCAGGAGGCTGGCTGAGGGGCCGCGGGGAGGTTTCTCTCTCTGATGGATGACTGGGCTGCAGAAACCTCTTGGAAGGTCAGTCAGCCCACAAGTACAGAGTGCTGGCAGAGCTCAGCCCGGGCGGCAGGAATACCATCTGACTGCACCGGGATTCCATGCTGGTTGCCTTTGGAGACCTGCCAAGGCCTGTCCAGCACTGAGGATGCTTGCCAAAGGGCACTTCACTTCTGATCATGATGTGCTAGGAAGGTTGAAAAGCCAGATGCTTGCATTTTAAATCTAATTTTCCCGTTATTTGGCGCAAGTGTTAAAGTGTCGTTTTAAATTAACTATGATAGAACCAAAGACAAGTTTAGAGAGAAATATTGTAACTATCAGACCATGCCTTGTCACCCGGGGCTTCCTGGCAACTATAAACACTTGCCCTGTGCAGACTGCACCTTCCAGATGCCCAGAGAAGGGATCCCAAGCTTCCATTGCCCTGCCCCACCGCGTGCTAAGCTTTTGTGTGTTAGTCAAGCAGGATATCATTGGCTGGGAAACTTATAGACAGAAGGTATTTCTTTGCGTTAGGCACGCTGGGGAGTTTTAAGGTCCTGGGGCTCACATTTGAAGACTCTCACTTTGTGTCATCCCATCGTGAAAGGCGGAAGGGAGAATGAGATGGAGAGGGAGGAGGGTAGGAAGATGGAGTGAGATTAAACCCTCATCCTCAAGCCCTTTTATTGTGTGCACATGCCAGAGGTTGACATAAGGTTTTGTGGTGTTCGGAATGAGTGTCCCCCAAAGGCTCATGTATTTGAATGCTTGATCATTAGGGAGTGGCACTGCCTGGGAGGAATTGGGAGGTGTGCCCTTGTTGGAGGAAGTGTGTCACTGAAATTTTGGATGTTCAAAAGCCCAAGCCAGTCCCAGGGTCTCTCTCTTCCTACTGCCTGTGGATCTGGATGTAGAACTCTCAGAGACTTCTCCAGCGTCATGTCTTCCTGCAGGCTGCAATACTCCCTGCCATGACAACAGTGGACTAAACCTGAGCTGTAAGCCAGCTCCAATTAAATGCTTTCCTTCGTAAGAGTTGCCATGGTCATGGTGTCTCTTCTCAGCGACAGAACCCTGAGTAAGACAGGTGTCTTCCTCAGTTGCTTCTCTGCTGTCCTTCTTTGGAGACAAGGAAGGTCCATCTTACAACCTAGAGTTACTGGTTGGTTAGATGGACTGGCCAGAAAGCCCCAGGGAATCTCTTGCCTCCACATCTGCCTCCAGGATGACAAGTGGGCTCAGCTTCCTTACAATGTTCTGGAGATCTGAACTCAGGTCCTCGTGTGGACACAGCAAGCACATCAGCAGCTGAGCCATCATCCCAACTTGGAAGCCTTTTGACACCAGGCACTTGTGTGCTCATGAAGTAAGGGGCCTTGTGAGGGAAACATCTCCCCTTAGCCCTCACCCAACACTGTTGCACTGCAGAATCGATTTTTTTTTATTTAAAAACATTTTTTATTCATTTTACATACCAACCACAGATCCCCTTCTTATCCCTCCTTCCGCTCCCCCCCCCAGCCTCCACCACCCCAAACTACCCCCATCCCCTCCTCCAAAAGGGCAAGACATTAACACAGTCCCTGTATTCTTGACTCACCAGGTAAGTAACTAGTCTCTAATACCCAAAATTATCCTCATCAGTTAAAAAACTCTACTGGATGGCTGGGCAGTGATGGTGCACACTTTTAATCCCAGCACTTGGGAGGCAGAAACAGGCAGATCCCTGTGAATTCAAGGCCAGCCTGGTCTACAGAGTGAGTTCCAGGACAGCCAGGGCTACACAGGGAAACCCTATTTTGAAAAACAGGAAAAAAAAGTTCCAGTCGATGTAGGAGCATTGTGGTCACTGCCTGTCCCCCTTCCTCTTTGGTTCACCCACAGATCGTAAGGGCAAAACTAAAGCACAAGTGAATGTCTTATGGCCAATGAGGCTGTATTATTCTGTGTGGCACTTTTCAAGTATAAACATACATGTAGCACTGTATACGTAAAACATGCCACCACTGCCAGAGAGATGGCTCAGCAGTTAAGAGCACTGACTGCTCTTCCAGAGGACCTGGGTTCAATTCCCAGCACCCACATGGCAGCTCACAACTGTCTACAACTCCAGTTCCAGGGGATCTGACACCTTCACATCAATGCACATAAAATAAAGTTAAATAAATTATTTGATTAAAAAAAACACACAATTTTAGTCTCCAAGAGCAGACTTACATTTGAAGAGCAACACTTAAAAATGATCCTTCCTTGACCTTTGATAAATGCACAATTATTTTAAAGTGCATTTTTTTTTCTTGCAGTATCAAGAACTGAACCCAAGGCCTCACATGTGCTAGGTAAGTGCTCTACAACAGAGCTATATCCCTAGGCCTAAAGCATGTTTCAAATGTGAGCCTATAAGTTAATTATAAAATAAAAATATTTAAAAATAAAAAAAATGTGAGCCTAAGCCACTGAGATGGTTAACCACAGTTTCCAATGCAAGAGCCTGGCGTCATGACTAGGGGTTATTTGCTGTAGTAGAAGACAAAGCCAGTGACCTGGAAGAGAAGCTCTCATTAGAATGATTTCCAGGTCAGCATGCTGATGACACATGGCCAAACAGAGCTCCTACTGCTAATTCTGTTGGCTTGGTGGTCTCTGAACTGTCCCTTTTTCTAGATCACAGTGCTGGGTTTTATGAGAAAAGGGCAGGATAGTTTCAAACTTTGTTTGAAGATATTTCTACCATTTAAAGGTGAAGATGAAAATGTGACCGATTTTCCTTTACACAGTTTTGGGAATGATGGTGCGGTGTTTGACCCAATAGACTCCCCAAATGATTCCTCAAAGTATAGTCTTGTATTATGTGACTTAAGAACGGAACAAAAATATTTAAGCCTGAAACTGGTGATGTTGATATGAATTTGTCCTTTCAAACAATTTACAAGTGACATTGGGCATTGCTCTAGCTTAAATATAGCCTCCAAAGTTCTTTCTTATATTGAAATGTAGTCATCAATGTGATGGTATTAAGGGGTGGAGTCATTAGGAGGCAATTGTTTTGAGGCCTTCCAAAAACAATAGATAACTGTTTATATGAGAAATACTTGAAGGCTTGGGATGGCGGCATATGCCTGCAGCCCCACAATGGCAAGGCTGAGGTGGGGTGGTGGGGTGGATAGCAAGACCCTGTATCTTGCTTAAGTGGCTTAAGGAACAGTCTGGAGCTATTTCCCCCTTCCACTCTTCCACCGCCTCCTGCTTGTCTTTTCACTCCTGCCCTTTGAGAATGCAGCAAGAAAGCCCTCAATAGAAGCCAAGCACCTTGAACTTGGACTCCCAAGCGGCTAGAGACAAATTACTTAACAAACTAAGGTGAGACAAGACAGAGTTGGCCCAAATTCAATGCGACCATCATCCTTATGATAAGAGAAAACCTGGAGACAGGTGTGTAAGTGCATGGAAGAGAGCCCATGCAAGGGCAGCAGAAAAGGATGCTGTGCACAGGCCACAGAGAGAACCTTAGAATGAAGCAGCCCTGTCTATGCCCTAATCTTGGACATTCGGCTCCAGAACTGAAAAGAGATGTATTTCTGTTGTTCTAGTGGCCCAATGTGCAGTACTTTGCTATGGCAGCTATGCTGGTTCATCTCCACTGTCTGCTTGAGTGGGTTTGGAATCACCTGGGAGACACACCTCTGGGAGTGTCTGTGAGGATGTTTCCAGAAAGATTTAACTGAAGAGGAAAGATACACCCAGAACTTGAGCAGCACCACCCACTTGGCTGGGGTCCTAGGCTGGATAAAAAGAAATAAAGGTCAGCATGCCATGCTCTCTGTTTTATAGTCTTCTTAGCTATGGAAGAATCACAGCTGCACACTCTTGCTGCCTTGGACTCTACCCCTTTGGGTTAATGAACATGCCCTTTTAATTGAGCCCAAATGAATCTTTTTCCCCTTCAGTTGCTTTTTGTCCGGTATTTACAGCAATGAGAAAAGTAATGAATGCAATGACTATCAGATATTAGAGATCTGGGTACTGGAAATAGGGTAGTTTCATAAAAAAAAAATACCCCCAAACATGTGAGTGGCATTGAATTTGGTAACCGGTAAAGGTTAAAAGAGTTTTGGGAAATATGGTAGAAATCCTTGGTGACCTTGAAGAGGTCTTGTAGATAGAAATATGGCCTTTTCAGGTGCTTCAGGTGAAGCCTTGGATAGAAATGAGAAACATGGTATCAGCCAGTAGAGGCAAGACAAGTCTTGTTATAAAGCAGGTGGTCAAAAGCTTGGCTGAATTGTGTCCTAGGAGCCTGTGGGAGACAAAACTTCTGAGTTGTAAGCTTGGAAATTTAGCCGAGGGAATTTCTATGCAAAGGGTTGAAGGTTTAGCCTGGTTTCATTTTAACTCCCGTCTTACTTTCTATTGATTTGATGAAACACCAGGACCAAAAGCAACTTGGGGAGGAAAGGGTTTATTTCAGTTTACAGTTCCACAGCATGGTCCATCAGTGAAGGAAGTCAGAGCAAGATCTCAAGGCACGAACTTGGAGGCAGGAGCTGAAGCAGAGGCTATGGAAGAATGCTGCTTTTTAGTTTGCTCCTCACAGCTTGCTCAGCCTGCTCTCTCACACATCCCAGGACTACATGCCCAGACTTGGCCCTGCCGGCAGTGGGCTGGTCCCTTTCATATCGATGATCAATCAAGGAAATGGTCCACAGGATTACCCACAAGCTAATCTGATGGAAGCTTTTTCTCAACCGAGGTTCCTCTTCCCAGACAACTCTAGCTTGTGTCAAGCTGACAAAACAAAATGAAACAAAACAAAAACAACAACAACCAACAACAACAAAAACCTATCCATCATATCACATATAATGAATGCAAGAGCATAAAGCTAAGTTGAAGAAGGAACTGTTAAAAGAGAAGCCAGAATGGGAAGGTTAGAAAATGCTAAGCTATTTACACTGCACTATGGGAATGCACAGCCTTTACCTTATAGGGTGGTTCTCAGGATTCGTTGTGTTGGTCACATACACTATACAAAGCTGTATACTGTAAGCTGTTGTACCAAGAGAAAATGCTCTAGGTTCATTGTGTGGATACTTTTGTGCCTTCTTCACAAAATCAGGGAGGACATATATTTCAGCATTTTTTTTTTCATCAGGATATTTGAGATTTAGAGAGATAAAGTGACTCATGTATTCTTTCCACAGAAGATGTCCTTGTATAGTCTAGGCAGTCCTCAGACTCATATGCTTGAGATTGCAGCCATGTACCTCCACACTTCAGTGGAAATGAGGTGGTTCATACAGCAATATTATAAGGCTGCCGGACTTGAAAGACGCTTAGATCTTTAGACTTAATGTGGTGCTCTCTCCAGCATAATATATCCCATCTCGAAGGCTTCTCTAGACTTTCAGTAAGTTCAATTAACAAACATTCACTAGCACAGTTAGAACCTGTAAGGAGTACAAAGCACACAGAAGACAATTTGTCCCTGTATTATCTGGATAGCACAAAATAAGCACAGGTCTCAGCCAACAACGTACATGGCAGTCGTGGGATAATAGCATTCCTGCTCTCCGTTGGATTTTCTCTTTAAAAATGTTTGCTTTTATTTTTGTATGTATGTATGCATTTAGTGTGTGTGTGTGTGTGTGTGTGTGTGTGTGTGTGTGTGTGTGCCAACGGAGTGCAGATGCCCACGGAGGCCAAGAGAGGGTGTCAGATCTTTGGGAACTGGGATTATTAACAACAACAATAATAAATGAGAATGGAAAGGGGGAATTGAAGAAACTTTGCTGGGCAGCGACATAAATACTCGCTTCTAAGCATCTACATGCATTACAGCAACTGTCATCTTCCTGGAGGGAATGCTTCTGTAAACCTCTTTGCTTTCTGATGAACTACTAAAGAAAAGATGTAGACACAGGGTCCTCATCCCGCAGTCCTCAAATGCCTGTTAATGCAATCACTCTCGTCTGTGACGAAGGGAGCCTAATGGCGAGGTGCTTTGTAAAGTGCAGACCTTTTCTCATTTGAAGATTCTGCCATTTTCTTCTGATATTCAAATTTGAATTTCCATGTAGCTGATTGTCTCTGGAGTCTAAGGTGTAAGATCAACTTGCAGTCACAGAAGCAAAATGAGAATACTGAGCAGGGCTTCCGTAAGAGTGAATCTGTTGTCTTTCAGCATGTCCCATCTCTACTCATGATACAACTTTCCTAAAAGAAAGGCCATTGTGACTGTGTTTGGCTATGCCATCACACAGCATGTCATATGTACATTTCACGTGGCCTCTAGTTCTGGTGAAAGAGAAATGACTTCCCTCAAACAAAGCTGAGTCATACTTTAAAAAAAAAAAATCAATTTGCTATTAGTAGATTCCTAAGGTAAATCACCTAAGAATTTACCTCACTCTCTTCTATTGTTCTTTCCTTTTTTCTCCCTTTGAATTACTTTTGATGTTCTTATTAATTTTTACTTATTTATTTTTATCCATGATACATGTCTTCTGGGAATTACTTTTGATATTCTTATTTATTTTTTACTTATTCATTTTTATCCATGATATATGTCTTCTGGGAAGTGTGGTGTGTGTGTGTGTGTGTGTGTGTGTGTGTGTGTGAGAGAGAGAGAGAGAGAGAGAGAGAGAGAGAGAGAGAGAGAGAGAGAGGAGATTGAGAGAGAGAACATAATAAAAGAAGTTACACAGGTTCCCCAGCATACAGTTCATCCATTGTACCCTTTCTACAATGTACCCCTTAATGTGTGGCCTTTCTTCCTTTTTCCAACAGTTAGTTGTTGATCACTGGATAAAATGATCAGCCCCTCCCCCAGCCTCAGTACCCAGTAACCACAAGGGAACTGTTCTCAAGGTTCTGTGAGCCTCAAGATTCACCAGTTAGTTCAACTGTGGTCAGGAGCTGTGCGGTGCATTCCTGCCACCTAGAGGTGGTGTATTGAAATACAGATGGCAGATCAAGCCAAATGCCAAGCAACAACTAAGCCCAACCTGTCCTAAGACCAGCTGTGTTGAACTGAGCAGTTTAGATGAGTATTAAATGATGTATTTCAAATGTGTATTTCTTTCTTCTAGATACCCAGGTCCTCATTGTAAGTGGGTTGTCTTCTAGTGTTATTGCGATGAAAAAGTTCAATTTGGCAGCTCTCAAAGTGAGAAGGGGAAGGAGAAAGAGCCGAGGTGATACCGCTTTGGAAATGAGCCTTCATAATCACGCTTAACCATGTGGCAGTTGAGGGAGCTGAAGATCGAGGCGGTGACAGATGTTCAACTTCCATCACTAGTGCGTGCTGTTGGCAAGGTTGGAACACAGGACTCTTTTCTTCTCCCCCTGACAAGAACAACTTGATGGGGAGGAGTTTATTTGAGCTCAAAGTCCATCACGGCAGGGAAGCCATGGCAGCTGCAGAGTGAGGCAGCTGGTCACACTGCATCTGCAATCAGGAGAGTGGCGAATGCTGACGCCCAGCTCACTTTCTCCTTTTTCTGTCTGAGACCCTGGTTCATGGGACGGTACATACAGTCCATAGTTACAGGGAGTCTTCCCACCTCAATTAACCAAATGCAGACTTTCCCTCACAAACAGGCCCAGGGGTTTGTTGACAATCAATATTAGAGGAGGGTCCTGGAAAGGGTAAATCACTGTGATAGTCCACCCAAAGGTCACTGCTGATAAGACTTGGGACATTTAAAAAAATCTGTTTGATATATAGGTACACACACACACACACACACACACACACACACACACACACATATACATATATCTTTGACTGGCCTAGAAATCACCCTGTAACTCAGACTAATCTCAAACCTGAAGTGGATCCTTCTCTCTCTCTCTCTCTCTCTCTCTCTCTCTCTCTCTCTCTCTCTCTCTCACTCTCTCTCTTTCTCTCTCTCTCTTTTGTCTCTCTAGGTTTAAGCCATCAATCACCACCTCAGGGTTCAGTCTGGAGGATTTGGAGCTAAGTTCCCAGGAACGGTGCTGGCTATATTCTCATTCATGCATACTCTCTTCTCCAAACAGCACATGCTTGTCAGATGGTGGCTGAAACCAGAGGGAGAGATCCATGACAGAGACAGAGACACTGACCTACAAGGGACGAGCCACCTAAACATACAGTTCAACTGCAGCCTCACTAACAACTGTTTCTCACCCTGCGAGATGGGAGGGAGCTAATCTCATGAAGTAGACATGAACCCAGGACATAGGGAAGGAAGGAGCCATCCCTGTGGACTTCTTTGGGTCTTAGACCCTAGGGAGAAATCTATAGATTTGTTCCTAGAACAATGATTTCAAATGCATAAAAGGATACGGACTATAAAGGAAAGCGATTATATGCAAATAAAGTTAGTAAATACTTTAACAATACATCATATATTGTCTTAGGGTTTCCATTGCTATGAAGAGGCACCATGACCATAGCAATTCTTATAAAGGAAAACATTTAATGAGATAGCTTACAGTTCAGAGGTGTTGTCCATTCTCATCGTGGCAGGGAGCATGGTGGTGTGCAGGCAGGCACAGTGCTGTGTCTTGATCAGAAGGCAACAGGACATGGTCTCAGACACTGAGCCATATCTTGAGCATAGGAAACCTCAAAGCTCACCCCCACAGTGACACACTTCCTCGAACAAGGCCACACCTCCTAATAGTGCTACTCCCTGTGAGCTTCTGGGGGCCAATTACATTTCAACTACCACATGTATTCTATGTGTATTTAGTCCTGGCTGAAAAACAAAATCCACAGACTTGGTGATGAGTAACAATAATTTCTCACAGTTCTGGAGGCTGAGGTCTAAGGTCAAGTGCTAGCAAATTCCTTTCTTGTGGAGAGGCCCTTCCTGCCTCAGAGGGTTGCCTCCCACCCAATCCCACTTCTCCCTGACAAACAGAGGGCAGCTGGGAATTTCTCCCTCCTTACCCAGCACTCTAATCTCACCACAGAGGTGCACCCTCCTGATTTTATCTAAGTCCAATCACCTCTCAAAGGCACGGGGTTGGGGAAGGGCCAAGGGTTGCATTTCAACAGAGGAGCCCTTCGTGGTGGCAGGGTGGGTGACACAAATTTCAGCCAATTACAATGTGTTCTAGTTTCTGAATGTCCTGTCCGCAGATCTCGATTTAGTGAATCTCTGTCTTAGGGACTCTCAGAAAATTCCCTAGTTTATAGTCACCGAACTAAATCCTTCAGGTAAGTGACTTGAAGAATTCCTTAGAATGTGCCCAGAGAAAGAGACCTGATTGTATAAGCAGGAGTTCTGCAAAGCCACCCAGAGTCTCAGGCTGGTTTTCCCAGCCTCCTCTTGAGTGTGGAGTGGGGGACATGGGTTAGCTCTGGATCTGCTCTGAGCTCTGTACCCCTTTCTCACTCTGTGACCTTGGGGGAACGAGTGAAGACAAGCATTACCGGTGGGCAGGCGAGCCAGCTCCTTGGCCAAAAGCTGCTGATCCATCCCCACAGGGAGCCCAGCTTTACTTTCTTTGATTTCTGCATATAATCATAAGCCCAATGATCTGTGTATTGTATCGAAGAATGGATTTCTTCTGTAAGCCAAAGGAATCCTTCCATAAGCAGAGTTAAAAACTAAAAAGAAAGGGAGAGGGATGTAGCTGGAAGGTTGTCAAATCTTATTAGGAATATCTTAGTAAATGGGGAACACATATTCTTGAACATTTCCAGTGTCTAAGCTAAGGGCTGAGGCTTCAAAATATCCCTTCACCTTGTTAAGGAAACCCAGTCGGCAATTTTGGAGGGAATATTTTAATGCTGCTCCTTTGGGCCTGTGTGTAATCACAGCATCCAGGAGATGTTTTAATTATACATTTAATCATAAAATAAAATGTCCCAGGTCGCTTTGTTTAGATGCTTTCCTGCCTCTTAGTTAATAGTGTTATTGGCATGTATTCAACATGTAAGGATTTGGGCTCATGGAAGACCACTCATACACATAGGCTTGGTGTCCACTGGGGACGGATGTCTAGGAGCTTGTACGCAGCAGGCTGACATACTGATGGACACTGAGGTGAGAGCCAGCAGGAGGAAGACAGCCTCCTCCTGCTGCAAGGCAGCTCAGAAAGCTGTCCCACTTTCTTTGACCCCTGAAAGCCAGGCCTAGATGTAATGAGGTGGGGCTGCAAGGCAAGACTTGCAGTAGTTGGCAGGTGGTGATGGGAGGGGAGAGCACCTGTTTTATTTCCTGGGTGTAGTGTTTGCGGGCAGGTATGTTGTGAGTACACTAGGCACATGGAGTACCAGTGGAAGCCAGAAGAGGGTGCTGGATTCCTTGGAACTGGTGTTACAGACAGTTAGGAGCCACCAAGTAGGTGCTGGGACCTGAACTCTAGTCCTCAGAAAGAGCAAGTGCTCTAACTTCTGAGCCGTCTCTACAGACCCTTATTTAGAATTTCTTTTAAATACTTTAAATTTTTTTCTTTTATGAAAAATAGATAACTTTTCTTATATATCCTGATTACAGTTTCCCTTCCCTCTACTCCTCCCTATCCCCCCTCCTCTCTGGATCCACTTCCTTTCTATCTCTCATAGAAAAAGAATAGTCTTCTAAGAGGTAACAATCAAACATGACAAAATAAAATGTAATGAGATGAAGCAAAACCTATCATATTGAAGGTGGACACTGCAACCCAACAGGAGGAAAAGAGTCCCAAGAGCTGGCACGTGAATCAGAGACCCACTCCTTCACACACTCAGCAGTCCCATAAAAATACTAAGCTAATAGCTATAATAGATACACAGAATCCCTGGTGCAGACCCGTGTAAGCCCTGTGCTTGCTGCCTTGGTCTCTGTGAACTCATATGTGCCTGGCTCAGTTGATTCAGAGGGCCTTGCTCTCCTGGTGTCTTCCATTCTCTCTGCTCTTACTCTTTCTACCTCCTCTTCCTCAGGATTCCCTGAGCTCTGAGGGGAGGGATTTGATGGAAACCTCCAATTTAGACTCTCTCTCCTCATAATGGCTGGTTATGTGGGTCTCTGCATCTGCTTCCATCAAAGGAAACCTCTTTAGTGATGACTGAACTAGGCACTGATCTATGAGTATAGCAGAACATCATTAGGAATCATTTCATTGATTTTTTTTTTTTAGACCAGTAGTATCTGATTTACCCTAGGTTTCTGGGCTCTCTAGTCTCTAGTTCTTGGTTACTCAAGCAGTGTCAAGTGTGTGTTGCTTCTAGGGAAGTGGGCCTTAAAGTCAAATCAGACATTGGTTGGCTGCTCCCTCAAGTTCTGGGTCATTATTGCCCTAGCAGATTGTAGGTCAAAGTTTTTGTGGCTGGGTTGGTGTCTACACTTCTTTTTCTGCAGCCTGCAGAGTACCTTCCTGCACCAAAGAGACTAGAACATAGGTGTGAAGGCTCCATGTAGGTACCAGGTTCAGTGAGTTGTGTGGGGGTCATCTTTGGCAATGGGGTCCCACTGTCAGTTTGAAGACAGCAACCTTTTGTCTTAGGAACATCCTGGGTTGTTTGGGGATTTTCATGGGTCTCCTTGGACAACAACTCAATTGAATTCAACCCCGTCCCACCACTGGAAGCTTTGCCTGCCTGCAGGAGATGGCCAGTTGAGACTCTGTATTCCTCATTATTAGGAGTCCTCACTAGGATCACCTTCATAGATTCCAAGAAGTTTTCACTGCACTAGGTTTCCACACCATCCCTCAAGTGGCCCCCAATTCCAGCTGTCTCTTTCTGCACTCTCTCCCTCCACCCCATGCCCCACATCCTTAGCCCTCTACTCCTGTCCTTACCTGCCCCCAGTCTGCCCATAAGATCTATTCTATTTCCCCTTCCCAGGTAGATCCCTATGTTCCCTCCCTAGACCTCTCCTCTTTATCTAACTTCTCTGGGTCTACTGATTGTAGCTTGGTTATCACTGACTTAATGGCTAATATCCTCTTTTAAGCAAATATATACCATATTTATCTTTCTGGGTCTGGGTTACCTCACTCAGGTTAATTTTTTTCTAGTTCCACCCATTTGCCTGCAAGTTTCATGATGTCATTTTTTAACAGCTAAGTAATATTCCATTGTGTAAATGTACCACATTTTCTTTATCCATTCTTCAGTTGAGGGACATCTAAGTTGTTTCCAGTTTCCGGCTATTATGAATAAAGCACAATGAATATGGTTGAGCTAGTGTCCTTGTGGTAGGATGGAGTGTCTTTTGGGTATACGCCCAATAGTGGTATAGTTGGGTCTTGAGGAAGATGGATTCCCAACTTTTTGAGGAACAGCCACACTGATTTCCATAGTGGCTGTACAAGTTTGCACCCCCAGCAGCAATGGAGGTACAGGATAGAAGGTATATTCTTTTGTGTTTGGGTGAAATGTTCTACAAATATCTGTTAGTTCCATTTGGTTTATAACATCTGCTAGCTTCAGTATTTTTCTGTTTAGTTTTCGTCTGGATGACCTGTCCATTGGTGAAAGTGGGGTATTGAATTCTCCCACTATCAGTGTATGAAGGTCAATATGTGATTTAATCTGTAGTAATGTTAACAAACTTGGGTGTCCTTGTGTTTAGGGTAGAGATGCTAAGAATTGAGATATCATCTTGGTGGCTTTTGCCTTTGGTGAGTATGTAGTGTCCTTCCCTACCTCTTTGGGTTAATTTTGGTTTGAAGTCTATTTTGTTAGATATTAAAATGGCTATACCAGCTTGTTTCTTAAGTCCATTGGCTTGGAATATCTTTTTCTAATCCTTTACCCTGAGATAATGTCTGTCCTTAATGCTGAAGTGTGTTTCTTGGATTGAACCCATTGAATCCATTGATACTGAGAGCTATCAGTCACCAATGATCATTGATTCCTGTTATTTTATTGTTGTTGGTGGTGTTGGTGGTAGTGGTGTGTGTGTGTGTTTTTCCCTTATTTTGATTTTGCTGTTGTGAGATTATTCCTTGTGTTTTCATGTTTGAATTTAACCTCCTTAGGTTGGAGTTTTCCTTCTAGTACCTTCTGTAAGACTGGCTTTGTAGATATTGCTTAAATTCAAGTTTATCGTGGAATATCTTTATTCCTCCATCTATGGTAATTGTAAATTTTGCTGGGCATAGTAGTCTCGGCTGGCATCTGTGGTCTCTTAGTGTCTGCAACACACCTGTCAGGTCCTTCTGGCTTTCAGAGTCTCCATTGAGAAGTCAGGTGTCATTTTAATAGGTTTGCCTTTATGTGTTACTCGGTCTTTTGTCCTTGCGGCTTTTAATATTCTTTCTTTGTTCTGTATGTTTAGTGTCTTGATTATTATGTGACTATTACTATGACTGTTATATGGGAATTTCTTTTCTGGTCCAGTCTATTTGGTGTAGTATGTACTTCTTGTACCTTGACAGATGTCTCCTTCAGGTTGGGAAAATTTTGCTGAAAATATTTTCTGTGCCTTTGCCCTGGGTTTCTTTTCCTCCTTAGATTCCTATTATTCTTAGGTTTGGTCTTTTCATAGTGTTCCAGATTTTCTGGCTGTTTTGCATCAGAAGTTTTTTTTTTAGAATTAGTAGTTTCTTTGACTGATGTGTCCATTTCTTCTATCATATCTTCAGTGTCAGATTTTCTCTTCTGTCTCTTGTATTCCTTTGGTGAACCTTGCTTCTATAGCTTCTGTTTGAATTCCTAACTTTTTCATCTCCAGAATTCCCTCAGTTTGGATTTTTAAAAATTGATTCAATTTCCAATTTCAGGTCTTAAACAGTATTTTCCCCCTTACACTGTTGGTGTTTCCCTGGATTTCTTTAAGGGATTTATCAATTTCCTCTATAAGGATCTCTATCATAGTCATAAAAACGGTTTTGAGGTCTTTTTCTTGTGCTTCAGCTATTCTGGAATATTCAGGGCCTGCTGTGCTAGGATAACTAGGCCCTTGTGGAGACATATGGCCCTGGCTGTTGTTGATTGTGTTTTTACACTGGTGTCTTGGCATCTGGGTTTGGGGTAATTATAGGTCTAGGTGCTGATTTCTGGCTTTGTCTTTGTTGGGTTGTGTTTTGTTCCTTGGTTTCTGTTTCCTCTCTGGATTTTCAGAGAATGTGACTGCTGTGTGTTGCCTGTTTTCCTGGCCTGTTCAGCTGGTGTGTTCACAGGGAATGCTGCTGGTGCTGGAGGATGGGAGAGTGGGGTTGGTTGGGGGGGAGAAGGCTTGAGGAGAAGGTCTTTGTGATCCACTGGGGATGAGGTCAGAGAGGAAAGGGAGACCACAGCAGGTTTCCAGGTACAGAGATGGAGGTGAGACTTGGGACATTGGATCTCAGGAGCAGTCAGAGAGGTGTGGTCTGCCTTCAGTCTACTTGTTGCCCTGGGAGGAGGCACCTCGGGTTAGCAGGTGATAGCAGGAGTTCAGATCTGGGACAAAGCACCAGGCTGGGGAGGG
Organism: Peromyscus maniculatus bairdii; assembly: GCF_049852395.1. Lineage (NCBI taxonomy): Eukaryota > Metazoa > Chordata > Mammalia > Rodentia > Cricetidae > Peromyscus > Peromyscus maniculatus. Next base: position 124,791,679 of record NC_134856.1, read on the forward strand.
AGGTTAGGAAGGGATGCTTTGTGGGGTCCACAGGAGATGTGGGCAGGGGCGAGAGAAGGCTGGCATTCTGTTGCAGCACTGAGGACAAGACTGAAGGATTGGGTCTGGAGGAACAGAAAGAGAGAGAAGAAATCTGTGGGCAGCCTATCTGGTTTTCTGGCAGGTGTGGCCTGTCAAAATACTTAATATTTTTAAAAATTTTTTAAATGTTATTTTTATGTGAATTTGTATGGGTGTTTTGCCCACATGTAAGTCTGTACACCATACATATGCATGGTGGCCAGAAGAGGGAGTCAGATCCTCAGGAACTGGAGTTACAGTTTCCACTTGTGAGCCGCCATGTAGGGTTGAGACTTGAACCTGAGACCTTTGGAAGAGTAGCCAGTGCTCCTAACCACTGCAATCTCTCCCGAGCCTTCATTTAGAATTTTAAAAAGCTAGTTACCCCAATGGTTCTTTAGAAGAATTCTCAATATAATGTAGACACTCCTTTTCATTTCCCTAATTGCATCTCTGTTACACAGAAAAGCCAAAATGATGCTGTTTCTAAAGTACACAGCCTCATTGTATTCATAAATTGGACATTTGCTAACTGAGACTCATGTTCATATATTAATACAAGCCATTGGGTTCCTGTAGAGAGTGGGTCTTGGCTTGATGGACAGACCTCTGCATTTTATTAGATGATTTATTTTTTAAGATGATAGATGACAAAATGACTATGGGTGAATTAAATAACTCAGGGGGAAGGGTGTATAATCTTTACCTTAAGCATGTCAGTTTGGTAAGCTCACTCTCAGTTTCTGTATGTACATAAATGTTGTCATGCAAGTATGAAGACATTGTGCCTTTACAATCATTTATATTCTTTTAACATGTTATTCCATGCACTTTCTTGCTAATTTGAAGTATTTCCTTCATTTCAAATTAAGGATGAGCTCTTAAGAACTACATGACTAAAGTGTGGAGTGTAAATGCTTTGTGTAAATGAGCACATATTACCAGGGTGCTTTGCAACCTGACAATGTCAACACTAGTGAGGAAGGACACTCTCAATGTGTGTGTGCTCACTACAGGATACTCTCAATGTGTGTGTGCTCACTACAGGACCTCTGAGGTCCTGTACTAAGAAGACTTTTGGTGACTTAGAAGTTCCATGATGTTATATTCTAATTTACATCTGAAAATGGATGACACAGCATATGTCCCTGACTCTATATTAGATCTGTATTTTTATTTGGGGAGCGAGTGATATCTGTCCATATCTCCCCTAACTTATCTAAGCAGGTGTTTCTTATGTTCCCAGTTCACTAGGACTTCCGTAGGAATGTTCCTGTTGCTGTGACCAAATACCTGATGGAAACTACGTAAGGGAGGAAGGGCTGGCTAACTTGAGGTCCTGGATGTGTGTGTGTGTGTGTGTGTGTGTGTGTGTGTGTGTGTGTGTGTGTGTGTGTATGTGTTTATGTGTGTGTATGTGTATGTGTGTGTTGTATGTGTGTGTGTATGTGTATTTGTATTTGTGTATGTATGTATGGGTATTGTGTGTGGGGTGACATCCATTATGATAGAGAAGACATTGTGGCTATGGCATCAGGAATGTTCAAGGGTAGATTCTCACATGATGCTGGTCAGAGATGACTCCAGCCCCTCCCTAGTGCCCCCTTCAGCCAGCTAGGCCCTAGTCCCAAAGATTTCATGACCTCCTAAAATAGTATCACCAGCTGGTACTCATTGTCAGATACACGAGCCTAGGGGAGACACATTCAAACTGTAACAAACATTCATGGAAAAGCTGGTGACATCTAAGTACTGTGAGTTCAGTTGATAATAACACAGCTTCAGTGGCAACTTCTTCCTTTTTCTTTCTTTCTTTCTTTCTTTCTTTCTTTCTTTCTTTCTTTCTTTCTTTCTTTCTTTCTTTCTTTCTTTTTGAGAAAATGTCATGCAAGTAATCTTGGGGGAAGCCAGTGGTAAGGGGTACAAGAGAGGTCTCTACATTATCTTTGTAATTCTCCTACAAATCTGAAATTATTCTCAAATAGGTTTGTTTCTAAAAATACATCAAAGGCTGAATATAGTGGCCCATGTGTAATTTCAGTTACCAGGGCACTGGGGCAGGAGGATTAGAAGGCTGAGTGACTTTGTGAGACACTGTCTAAACACAAGCAAGCAAGTGAGTGAGCAAGCGAGGGAGGGAGGGATGGAGGGAAGGAGAAAGTATAAAAAGGGCTGGGGATAGAACTCAGTGGTGGAGTGCTATTCCCCAGCAGGTCCTGGATTTAGACCCCAGCACACACAGGAAAAAGGTACTGAGGCTGAGTGCAGCGGTACACATTTGAAATCTCAGCTCCTTGGGAGGCTGAAGCAAGAGGATTACTGGAGTCCACATATTTGAAGGTAGCCTGGGAATATGAAGACCCCGCCCCCCCAAATGTCAGTAATTCAAGTTGCCTCCAGACTGGGACTGTAGTTCTGGGTTAGAATAGACCTTGGGTTGAATCACTAGCACTCACTTGCTCACTCTCTAACAACACACACACACACACACACACACACACACACACACACACACACACACACACACACACACTACACATACACACAAGCATGGAGGTGAAATTGAATGTCTTTATTTTAATCAACATTCCCCCATAATTGCTTTTGGTACGAGGCCTGGAGGTGAACTTGAGCTGATGCTGGGATGGATGCTTGACTGTCATGGGAGCATCTCTTCTTGTGTATTTTGGTAAACGGTTCTGATTGTTCTGGCCTGCGCCTCAGACCTTGAGTTTGGATTTAGAGCATTAACACTTCTGATTCAGAGATCAGTGGGGAAAGGAAGGATAGATAAAAACTAGCAGGCACCCAGCCTGGGATGGAGGTCATCCTCGGGCCTCCAGGACAGCTTCCAGCCTGCCCTCCAGCTAAGGCAGGCATTCCCAGCTCTGTTCCCAGAGCCCTGCCTGGGGATTGCACCATCTGTGATTCAGAGCTCTTGCTCTTCTTGGCTGAGTTTCAACCTTGCACCTGAGCTCAGATGCCAAAGTCCTGGGCTGGGAGAGAACCAAGTCAAGCAGAGGAGCCACTCTCCTTGAGTATATGTTAGTATATTGTCACCGTGATGACTGCACTATGGCAAAGTGATCCGAGAAGAAGCAGGGGAAATATGAGGCATTTAGAGAAGGCAGAAAGGACGACTCATCTGCCCCATTCAATATCTTTCTCTTTCTGTAAATAGAACTGGTTGCTGGGGGGTGGGGGGGAGGGGACTCGAGCCTAGCTGTGATTGGCTGTGGGGTTTCTTCTGGGTGTGATGTAGATGTTTTGGAGTTAAATAATAGCAAAACTTTGAATGTACCAAAATAAATCTTCAAACTGAGTTCTTTTCAAGGGTAGAACCAAGCCAGGCATGGGTTCTATTGAGTGAGCACACACAGGAGGCAGAGAAAAGCATCCTTTCCAAATGCATTTCTTGACGCTGCACCAACCAAAAGAATATGCCTTGGCTGGACTCTTTCTTTCTGGTTAGACTAAGAGAAGCTATTCACCACCTTATTCTTTTCTTTCTTCTACTATACAACGAAGATGGTCATCGTCCTAGGCTACTGAGAGGGCTAGTCACTTGAAATAGCTCCCAGCATGGGTTAAAGGCCATGAACATGGCATGGCTGTTCTCATCATTCATTCACTCAACAAAATAGTGTGTCGTCTGTGGGTCTGTGCCTTTGTTGGTATCAGTACACGAAAGATAGAATCTGGCTCCTCCTTCTAAACTGTGTGCTGTAACAACAAAACACACAGCTCAGGGCTGATGAGACGATTTAGCCTATAAAGCTTGTAAAAGCCTGTGGACCTGAGTTCGAGACATGGAACCCACGTGGGAGAATGAAAGAACAGACTCCTGCAAGCTGTCCTCTGACCTCCCTAGACACACCATGGCAGGAGCAATTTCACACACATGCTAACACACACAAAATTTAAAAAATAAAAAAAAAATATAACATAAATCTCAAGAACCACACACCACTGGGTATAGCGATTCACCCCTGTAATCCTAAGAAAACTATGTCTTCCTTGCTTCAGAGGGAGGTGGGGGCATGGGGAAGTGGGGTGGGAGTACATCTGAGATCTCTTCTACTGTGAGGACATTAATAGGGGTCAAGACGGGCTAATGTGGATCATCTGGGTCCTCCCTGGGATGCGGGTGCACAAATAATGATGATTCCAGGTGGGAGGGGTCCCCATGGCTTTTTCCCTGCAAACTCTCTCAGACTGTCTTATACGAGATTGAAAATCGAGGCCAAGGAAGAACAATGGGGCCAGACGTCCGTTAAAGGAAAAACTGTAGACAAGATAACTTTAGCAGAGGTTAGTCAAAGAGAGAAAAGAAAAAAAGTTCACGAACCTAGGAAACCCCATATAGAAACAGTCTGATCGTGCACCATATCTGGACATGGTTTGGCAGCCTACAATCTGTGCTGGTCTGAGACCCTAGTACTCACACAAGAGCATCCTCTCAAGTTAGGTTGCAAGTTTACATATTAAGTTAGGTTATAGTTCTTGCTCTGATATGGCTTAAGGCCAAATAATCGAATTTGACATTATTTCACACAGAGAGCCAGGGCTTTAAGGTCTTAGACTAAGACAGTCTCGCATTCCCAGGACTTGACAACCAAGTCTGCAACCAAAGAACTCCAAGAAAGATCAGCTAGCCTAGTGAGATTTTTTTTTTCTTGTTTGTTTTTTGGTCTATCTCTTTTGTTTTTATATTGTTATGTAGCTTGGCTGGTCTGTAACTCACTCTGTAGACCAGGCTGGCCCGGAACTCAGAGATCAGCCTGCCTCTGTCTCCTAAGTGCTGGAATTAAAGGTGGGTGCCACCACACCCAGCCAGTGGGCATTCTTGATGCCATTCTCCAGGGTTTGTCTCCTATGGGAGAGGTGCTGGGGACCAGGTCTAACCATACAGCTCTGGCTCATATTCATTTCTCCGTGGTACTTTTCCTATCCGTCTTCCTTCCTTAAACAAATTCTTGTCTAGTTAAACAGTTGAATCAATCAGGATGGAGCCATGAAATTGCTCTTCCTTCCTTGGTGGGGGGTGGTGGGGTGGTGGGGGGAGGAGTTTAATTTCATTGGTCAGAGACACAGTCTGGACATCAGTCTTTAAATTCTCTTTCCTCTAAGTGTCTCACATGCAGATGAGTTTGAGAAGCTTCAGGCTGAAGGAAATATACCGAGAAAAGAAATGCAAGTGCACACATACACATCACAAACACACGTGCATGCTGGATTTAATTTCTTGATATGTACCTGTTCAATAAAAATACCATTTGATGGCTTATCTCTTATTGTGTAAAAGGTTACAGGGAGAATATTTCAAAAGAAAATGTCTTCCGAGTCCTGGGATGATCCAGGTAAGAAGAACGGCTTGAGGAAAAGCCAAGGTCTAATTTATAAATGGGCTCTGGGCTCCACTTCCCCCCCAGCTCCCGGGCCGCAATTTAAATCGCATAATGGATTGCCACCAATGAAATCGGACATTCCTAGGGGGATCCTCCTCAGATTGTTGGTTGATTCTAGACTAAGGACTGAATGTGACATAAATTAATCAGAGATACAAATGGCTGGCTGTCGGAAAAGTAGCTTTGTATCATAAAACTGTAGTCATGTTTAGAGCCTGGGCACAACTCACTGGACATGTGGATATATAACAAGAATTATGAAATTTTTTTTTTTGAGACAGAGCTTCCATGCAGTCTTATGTGGTGATATTGTGTCCCCCAATATATTGTGCACCTTAATAAACTTATCTGGGGTCAGATAACAGAACAGCCATAATAGTAATCATAGAGGTTAGGCAGTGGTAGCACACGCCTTTAATCCTAGCATTCCAGAGGCAGAAATCCCTCTGGATCTCTGTGGGTTCAAAGCCACACTGGAAACAGCCAGGCATGGTGACTCATGCCTTTAATCCTAGGAAGTGAAGGCAGAAAGGTATATAAGGCATGAGGACCAGGAACTATGAGCTGGTTAAGCTTTAAGGCTTTTGAGCAGCAGTTCAGCTGAGATCCATTCAGATGAGGACACAGAGGCTTCCAGTCTGAGGAAACAGGATCAGCTGAGGAATTGGCGAGGTGAGGTAGCTGTGGCTTGTTCTGCTTCTCTGATCTTCCAGCATTCACCCCAGTACCTGGCTCCAGGTTTGTTTTTATTAAGAATACCCTTTAGGATTCATGCTACAGTTCTACATGGCCTGGAACTCACTATTAGACCAGGCTGGCCCCACTTCATGAATCCTTCTCTTTCTGCCTCCCAAAAACTGAGATCCATTCGGATGAGGACACAGATGCTTCCAGTCTGAGGAAACAGGATCAGCTGAGGAACTGGTGAGGTGAGGTAGCTGTGGCTTGTTCTGCTTCTCTGATCTTCCAGCATTCACCCCAATAACTGGCTTCTAAGATTCCTGCTACACTTACTGATTATGTTTCAGGGTGGACTCTTTTCTATGACAGAATTTGGCTGGCAGGACACTGTGTCGGTGTTGTGTGGATAACTACAGCTCCTGTGGGTTCATGAGTGTGATAACCACCCCGGGTCCAGAAGACAGGGTTTCATAACACTTTTCTTCATCCTCTGGCTCTTCTATATGTTTTACCTCCTCTTCTGTGAGTTCTCTGAGCCTTGGTTTGGGTGGGAGAATTGATACACATGTCCCATTTAGGACTGAGCACTCAGTCCCTTTTTCTCATCACGCTGACCAGTTAGGCATCTCTGCATGGATGGCTGCCATTGCAGCCTCCCTGATCAAGGTTGACAGCCGCCTGGGTCCATGGGTATAAGCATAAATATTTAGAGGGCAATTTTCCAGCATGACCATTTAGCAAAATAACAATAACAGGTTTTGCCCTAGGGCCTATGACTTCCCCAGTCATGGCCTTTCTTTTGGCCAGGATGATAATATCAGGCATGATATTCCCTCTTGTGGAGCAGGCCTCAGATCCAACCAGCGAGCAGACTGTTACCCGTAATAGTTGTGACATTATCACACCAGTGGCCTGGCAGACTGGTACCACAGCATGCAGGGTCCAGAGCTGAGTAAGACCATCGATTTCTTTTCTCACCTAGCAAGGGATACTTGGATTCTAAGTTGTCTTGGTTTCAGATAAGTTTTCTATCCTGAACTGTGCATTAAACCCTCCTAATTCTCTTATAGCTGGGGGAGAATGTGTTGGAGATGTTGAGGAATCAGGAAACTGAGATGCTGATAAAATGTAGAGCTTCATGTAACTTAAGGTTTAAGAGAGCCAAAGTCTCCATTTTACTGGGGACTGCACACATGTCTATCCCTCCTCAGGTAGGAGAGTCTGGATGGGTGCACACACTTGTGTTTACTCTTCGATCATGAATAGTGCAGGTAATTTATGCTCCCTATCAAATAGCAGGCTTAGAATTGGGGATTTGATAGAATTAGGTTTGTTCCATAATGAATTTTGAATCTATTTCTGAGTAACTGAGTAGACACTTTGCCTCTAGAGTAAAGGTGAAATTAAGGCTCCTTTCTGTTGATGTGACTCCCGCTCGATGCTCCCACATGGAATACTTGAAATACAAACCTAAGGAAGAAGCAAGTGGTCCCTTGAAGCTTGGGTTTTATGAAACGCAGATGTCAACACTGATGCTCGTAGCCACTTCAGGACTAATTCTCTGTAGGTTCCCCGAGCAATTTATTGGACAAGTCTGGAGATTTGCAAAATGAATTTTATTCTATTCACATTTTGGTTCTTAATCCCCCTTTATGCCCAACGTGTCACATTTCAATTTGATATTTTGGGACCTTTAAATAAATCATGAGAGCTTAATGGAAGTCAAACTCAAATAAAATAAACGGGCTAGCTGCGCAGTTGCTAAGATTGGCTTTAGTCATTACAGGGTCAGGGAAAATCATGGAGCAATTTGTAACCAGCCGGTCTGCTCACGCCTGTATCAGGCAGCCCTCCCCGGCATGCTCAACCCATCTCAAATGACACATGGGGAAAACATCTGTTCTGTAACAAGCAGCTACATGAGAACGATTTGGAGTTTCGACCCGGATCCATATCAACTGCACGTCCTATTGCATCCTGGATAGAAGTGGGGGGGACTGCGGTGGGAGTTCACCACCCACTTCAAAGCTCAGGGGAGTTAAGCTCTGAAACGTGGAGGTAGCACTGTTTCCTGCAGAGAATTAGAGCAAAGAGTTGGAAAGTGGGAGAGACCGTGTTTCCCTAACATCACCCTCTTCAGAGTATTTAAGGCTCACAGAAATCTCTAGAACTTTCTGTTTCCTCCTTGGCTCCGTGTGTCACTGGTTATGCTGCAATTTTGCCTTGTTCTGCCATGGTCACACCAAAGTTCCTATACCTTGTCCTCTCTCCTTTGTGTGTGTGCATATACACAGGTGTGCATATGTACATGTGCGTGCGTGTGTGTGTGTGTGTGTGTGTGTGTGTGTGTGTGTGTGTGTGTTTTGTTGGTTGGAAGCCTGAGGTTAACATCACATATCTTCCTCAATTGTTCTCCACCAGCTCTGTCACTGAACCCAGTGCTCACCCCTTTGGCTAGGCTGACTGGCTAGTGAGTCCCAGGGATCCCCTGGTCTCCATCTCCTCAGTTTGAATACCACCCCTTTACACCCAGCTTTTCTACATGGACTGTAGAGCTCAAACGCAGGTCTTCACATCTGCATGGCTAGGGCTTTACTGATTTAGCATCTCCTCAGCTCACCTCTCTTTTTCCAGGTGCACCCCAGTCTTGTTTCAGCTGCTTGTTTCTGCCTTTGCCTTTCTTTACTCTGAGATGGTAAATGCACATTTGGTGGAGTATTGGACAGAGTTTGATGAAGTAACAAGCAATCCCACATTTAATGGCTTCTGAAAACAAACATCATCTTGTAGGGCTGCTGTGACTCAGTTGCATTCTGCTTGAACTTTGAAGGCCCCACTGGACTCCCAAAACTTTGGATAAATTAATCACCTCATGTGGCTTTCATAGACATGGTTGGAGGAGCCACGGTCATTTTGGGCATCTGTCATAGAGAATAACAGGATACAGAATTATCTCATCTTGGCTTGGTGTGATTCCATGTGGCCACATCCCATTGGTCAAGGTACATCACATGGCCAAGTCTAAGGCCAAGGGGGAGGGAAACCCACTCTATTTGGGGTTATGGACCAGGAACATGAATACTGACTGGAGGATAATAGAATCTACTCCAAGTGGGAAGAAATTGAAAATGAGGCTTGTAGCAGGAATCTTAAAAGTTCTTATTAATAAAATCAAACCCAAGGCCAGTTATTGGGGTCAATGCTGGTAGATCAGAGAAACAGAACAAGCCACAGCTATCTCACCTTGCCAGTTCCTCAGCTGGTTCTGTTTCCTCAGACTGGAAGCTTCTGTGTCCTCATCCAGAATGAATCTCAGCTGAACTGTGCTGCTCGAAAGCCTGAAGCTTAACCAGCCACATGCTTAACCAGCCAAATGCTTCTAGTTTCTGGTCCTCACCCCTTATATATCTTTCTGCTTTCTACCACCACTCCCTGGGATTAAAGGCTGGCTTTCTGGGATTAAAGGTGTGTGTTCACCATGCTTGGCTATTTCCAGTGTGGCCTTGAACTCACAGAGATCCAGAGGGATTTCTATCTCTGGAATGCTAGGAATAAAGGTGTGAGTGCCACCATTTTCTAGCCTTTGTATCTAGTGGCTGTCTGTTCTCTGACCCCAGATAAATTTATTAGAGTACACAATATTTTGGGGAACACAATACCACCACAGGGGCTGTCTAGGTTGTTTTCAGAAAGAAAAATAAAACAATTCTCTGACTTTTAATATGCTAGGAATGATCTGCACTTTGGTCATCCTTCAACTTTAGAGCTTTAATACCTCTGAAGAAGGCAGAAACGTAAGGAGTGAGTAGTCACCATGGTCATGGTGGAGATTTATTGCCCAACTACCATATCATAGCACTCACACAACTGAGTCACCAGTAGTCATTTTGGAAAAAACAAAAAACAACACAGTTTGAAAAAAAAAATGCTGTGACTATAATTGATTGAAATTTCAGTTTTGGCTACTGCTTTTACTCCACAGGACTGTAAAAGCCAAAGCTGTGTCCCTGGAGTGGTGTGGTGGTGGAACAGATGTGGTGGAATGCTGGTGTGCTCCTGTGTGTCCTCCTGATCACCGCTGCCAACATGGGTATCACTGCCACCTTGTCCTAACGAGGCCCTTCGGATCATCTCGGCCACTTTGTCTTTTTTGTAGTCTGGTAAATATCCAGTTCTCCTTTCAGATACCACTGTTTCATTTCCCACCATGCTCAACTCAAGGAACTTTCCAGTCTGGTGGGCTTTGAAGGTATTGTCCACGCTCACGAATCTTCAAAGCTATTCGAGTTTCTACTGCCCTTTGGACCGGTGTGGGGTGAGGGGTGAGGAGGGCAGGGGGCAGAGGCCCCTTTGGAAGCCCGCTGCAGTGACAACTCTTACATCCGTTGTAGCCTGGCTTCTCTTACCTGAGGTGACTTGACTTTTCTAGAATCCTCCAAATGTATTGTATACGCAAGTTTTATGGTCTAGTCCCTTCACCTTTATTACAGGTGGGAATTTCCTTTTGAGGTGGATGAAATCACAATCTACAGTTGACGAAGCTAAGAAGTGGAGAAAGCAGGATATTATCACATACAGGAACTACCCTTCTTTGCTCAGTTAATGGATCTGCCAAAAATAAATTTTAAGCAGACAGTGGAAAGAGGGTACTCTGTCAGTCCTTTGGCCTGTGATATGACAAAAGGACCACAGACTACATATCTTATGAACATTTGTTGCACACGTTCTGGATTTACTCTTTAGTGAGGTCCACTCCTGGTTCCAAGTTTGCTTTTTTACTGTGTCCTCACAGGGAGCAGGTGGCCAGAGAGCTCTCTGGGCCCCTCTCATAAAGGGATGCTAATCCCATCCCTGAGGGCTCCACTTTCACCTCCCCAAGGCTCTACCACCTAAGAAGCAGCAGCATAACAATTTGGGGGTGGAGGTAGAGACACAAGCTTTTAGTTTGCAATAAACCTGTTGGCATCTTAATAGCAGTATGAAGAGAAGTTGGGTGGAACCAGCCCTCGCTGGATTTCTAACTCAGGATTTCCTGGTAGATGGTGGAGAGGTGGCCTTGGGTGACGGGGTTTTCCAGTTCTTATTTCTTTGTCTATAGAACAAAACTCGGGGACAAAATGCTTGCAAGAATCGACTTAGAAAGAGGAAATGATGGTTTGGGTCAGCTTCATAGACTCAGTCCCTGGTCACTTGTCCCCCGATTGCTCTGGGTCCAAAGAAGACTAGTGCATCCTGCCAGGATGGAGCTCTGTTCACTGTCTGGGCAGTCCAGCAGGAGGCAGAAGGTGGACACAGCATCCCCCCAGTGGCCTAACTTCCTTCCACTAGCCCCACCTCTTTTTGCGTTGTTTTGGTTATTTCACATGCTGGAGAGGAAATCTAGGGCACTGTGCATGTTGGGCAAGTGCTCCATCACTGAGTTATCCCCCAAACCCATAAACTCCTTAATGGTTAAACCATCTCCCATCAGCAGCATAAGCTGACAGCCAAACCTTTAGATTATGGGCCTCTGGGGCACATTCTAGAACCAACCTGGCAACTCAAGATTTCTCTAATGCTCAGGTGTTGAGAGCTTCATTCCATGTGTATTATGAGAACATGCTCAAACATAACATAATCCCTGTTATTTTGAAAAGACCGGTGAAGTGTAGACATTTTCATCTCTTCTTTATCTACCCTGCCTTAGATTACACTTCTTCCAATTCCAGAGCTTCTACCCCACTGTTGAGCATGGGAAAAATCAAAATCAAGTCTCATGACTCATAATGAAAGCCATGTGCACACAACCACACACACACACACACACACACACACACACACACACACACACACACGCACACACACACCACGTGTCTACATATGTGACTGAACTGGAGAAGGCTTCTCACTCCCTCAGACGGCATGGTTTTCTCTCTCGCTTGTCAAGCACTGTGGTGTGTGACCCAATAGTATTCATTTGAGGCATTATCACCAAGGAGCAGAGAACAGGACAGGGCAAGGGTGCTTTTTGTCTGACTCTCACCGTTTTCCAGTTTCTGCACAGGGAGACAAGGTGGCTGTTAGGACCTTAGCTGACCTTGACTGTCCCTAGCTCCTCTCAGCCTCATAATATGGGAATAATTCAGATACCAACTCAGGACACAAAAGAGAAAGCCCACGCCTCACATATGGTGATGTCTCATTCGTAAGAAAATCTGTACCTAGAGAGCCGCTGGAAGAAAGTAAGCCAGGGTGTTTCTGTCAGTTCCCACGGGGTTCTGAGACACAGGAAACTGTTTCTCTTTCATGTTGCTCAGTGTGGTGCTCCTGCTTTTTCACTGAACTTGGCTTCCAAATGATCTTTGCTGTTTCTCGTGTTACATTCATTCTCCAAAACCAAAGATTTGCTGCTTCTTTAGCAATATTTTGCAAATGGATGAAGGTGTATTAAGAGTTTTAAGTTGGGCATAATTGCATATACCTGTAATCTCAGTACTTGGGAGGCTGAGACAGGAGAACTGCCACAAGTTCGAAGCTATCCTGGGAGACATGTATGTATGTATGTATGTAGCAAGTAACAGGCCAACTGTGGCTACAGAGAAAGATATTTTTAGAAATGATTTACTTTTACTGGTTTTAGCTATGTGTATGCATGTTTTATCAATGGATGGGTATGTGCACATCAATGCAGTTGCCTGTGGAGGCCAGAGGCATCAGATGTCCCTGGAGCTGGAGTTACAGGGAATTTGTGAGAGACTCAGTGTAGGTGCTGGACCTAACTTCTGCAAGAGCAGGAAGTGCTCTTAACCATTGACCCATCTCTTCAGGCCCCATAGAAAGATCTTGTCTTGAAAACTAAAACCAAAACAAATGCACAAAAAATAACTCATCTACTGCACTAGCAGTTCCTTGGAATAAATGAATATGTGCCTTGTTGGATAATAGATCCATTATGGTGCATCAATTCCAGCAACTCAGAAAATTAAGTGAGTGTTTTGATGTTTTGTCCACAAACAGAGACAAGGCTGGCTTATTCTTTGTTCTTTTCCTGTTTAAACTCCAGGTCAGTGTAGCATGTGGATGTAGTGATTTGACCAGTCATCTGGAAACTTCCCGTATATGAAAAGTGTGTCTTTAAAAGAAAAAAACCATAGTTCATTGAGTACTTTAATATAAAACAACTTTTCAGCTTACAAAAATAAAAAGGGGAACTGCATTGCCTTCGAAACTAGACTGGGAGGAAAGAGAAATGTGATTCTGAAGAATTTTTCTTCGGGTGTAAATATAGCCTAGGAAAATCAAAGATAATTGGCAGTCATACACAAAGGTGTGTTTTATTAATAAAAAATAAAGGGCACAAAACTACCAAATTGGGGGTGAACATTTGTGTATACATGCTTTTTTTCCCCTCATAGGCCTTTTAAATAGATGCACTACCACTTACCTATTGTATTGATACAGTTAATATAGAAAAAGGAATTTTTTATATTTACCATCTAATGGAATTAATTGATAATTCAACATTTTCTTAATAAAAAAGACAAAGTATATGAAATTAAATATAACAGACATTACATGATAAGTCAGTAAAATCTGCCCTTTGTGTGTGAGAGAGAGTGCGGGCTACACATATCATTGTATACATGTGGTGGACAGAGGACAACCTCAGGGGCAGGGGAGGGGATGCTCACCTTCTCACAAACTTCTGTGGTTTCTCCTGTCTCCCTGCAGAAGGATGCTGGGATTACTGTGTTTAGGTTTTTACCTGGCTTCTGAGATCCACTCCCAGCCGCCAGGTTTATAAGGCAAATTCTTTACCCACTCAGCCATTTCCCAGTCTCCTGAAATTTGCCTTTCTAGTGGATATTCCATAATCATTTAATGCATCTTATGCATACTGTGAGCTTGTACTTGAGTGAGATGCAGTGACAGCCTATCCACCTAAGTGTTAGAAGATGTATTCTGACAACAAGAGTGAAACCGTATTTGTAATTCTTGCTCATTCTGAACTTGCATGGTCCTTGTTCTCAATGACTCTAAGTTTTCTAGGTAAGGTCTAGGTAAGGTATGCAAGCATTTAACAGATCCAGCTGAGTTCTAGGAAGCATTATATTAAATATGAACAGGTGCTAAAATACAGGACACAGCAGGGAAGGGCTTGGGTGGTTGAGTTATAAAGGCGCCGAGGTAAGGAAAGACGTTTTCATGTGAGGACCTTAAAGTGTATAAGACTTGCTATTAACCTGACTACTGCCTGGATTGGGCTGTGTTTGGGCAATTTTACTAGTCATCTATTCCTACAATAATGTTGTATAACAAAAACCTCCGCAATCCTGGTGGCTCACCTCACAAACATTTATTTTTCTTATTCGTATGTCTGAGGATTGGCTGGGGTTCAGCTGCTCTTGGCCCAGCAACTCTGGCCAAGGCTCCTAGCTACAAGTCTACTTTGGGCTTGCTTCCTGGATTTCCTTCAGGAATTGGCATCACCTGGGGCGCGCCTTCCTGCGGGGATGGCAGACACAAAAGACGTTAAGTCTCACTATGGAAGCACATTTAAAGCTTCTGGTACATTACATTCACATCTGCCGTTCAAAGTGAGTTCTATGGGCAAGCCAAACACCAGCCAGATGGAGGAAAACATCATGGACTCATTGAGAGCTACTGCAAAGTCCCGTGATGAGAGCCATGGAGGGATCATTCTGAAGCAAGCAGGGGGTCAAGAATAGGAAATAATCCAGGCGACCACAGTTACATGATTGGTATTGAGGGTGGTGGAAAGGGGCTGTGGAGGTAGTTTAGTTGATACAGCACTTGCGTAGCATGCACAAAGCACTCAGTTTGCTCCCCACATCAAATAAACTGGATGTGGCAGTACACACCTGCAATCTTGGCACTGGGGAGGTGGAGGCAGGAGGAGAAGAGGGTTAAGGCTATGTTCATCTACCTAGCGAATTGCAGGCCAACTGAGGCCGTAAGGAACTCTGTATTTATAATAATAAGGGTGATGATGATGACGCAGTGGGAAAATTGCAGTAGGGTAGATCAGAAACACTCCCAGTACCTGAGTCAAGGTGGGAGAATGCAGGTATGGGTGGCTGGGGGTTTGTTGTTGTTGTTGGGCTGAAGTAAAATGATTAACGGGCATGTGATATTCTCCAGGAGTTAGAAAGTTCGAGAGGACTAGCACTAGTTGGCCTGTATGAAGGCAGTGCTCAGAGACTGCTGCTAAGTGAGATCTGGCCTTGGAAGGAAGTTTTATTTAGAAGGCAGAGCCTTGGTCAAGAACTAGGTAAAGAAGGGGCACACTGGTCTCTGGGTTGGTAATGAATGAGACTTGGAAGGACAGAGCAGTCTCCCAACCCTATGAGGTGCCCAGTTAAGAGGCTCCGTCAAGAGAACACCCCAAGTTGTTCTCACTTCTATGTTTCTATGATGTCAGGGCTGCTTCCTTCCCCAAAACTGCCCTCACTGGCTAAGCATCACAGCGCTGCATGTGACGACCCGTGACGGCCTCGGAAAGTTCTTTTGGTCCCTCTGGCAGGTGGCTGATGAGTGGAAGGAGGCTGGAACTCAGCCTGAGTTGGGGTTGTCATCACTAAGACTAGCCATGGAAGCCTGATCCACACACCTGGCAGTGTGCCTGGGCTGCAGGGTACTGTGTCAAGAGACACCAGATGCCTCGTGTGTGGTGTACAGGCCTTTAATCGGAACACAGTGGTAGGCAGAGCTCCAGGTGTTTGAGGCCAGCCTTTTCCACACAGTGGGTTCCAGGAAGGACAGCCAGCACTTCACACATTGTGAGAGCCTGTCTCCAAAACAAAACAAACACGTTACTACACAGATCACAGCACCTTCAGAAGTTACCTAGTGCTTAGGTGAAGTCATGCATCATCTAAACTCAGTGTCTTCCACATGCAGTGAGAAGGATATCAGATAATTTACTGTCCAAATAGATTGAGTAAGAAAACATATAAATTAGGTGTGTGAGTACAACCCTGTAATCTGAGCACTTGGGAGGTCGAGGCAGGAAAATCATGTTAGAAGCTACCTTAGCTACATAGACCTTGTCTTAAAAATACTACCCACTGCCAGCCTCAAGGTGGTGAGCACGGGAGAGCTGTCCCCACTACTTACCTGTCTTGTGGTGGCACACGCAGAGAGAGAGAGAGAGAGAGAGAGAGATGGCCCTCACTCCATCACACCTGAGGCAGGTGGGAGAGCTGGTCCTGAAGTGGTAAGGGTAGGAGAGCTGCTCCTGCCCTATATCACCTGCAGCACTCAGAAGAGTGGCCTCTACACTTTACCTGGGCACACAGTAGAGCTGGCCCTGAAGGGTGGAGGTGTGGGAGAACCACCCCTGAGGATGTGAAAGCCCGAGAACTGGCCCCGCCCCTGGCTCACCCATTCAAGGGGTGAACTAGTCAGGGCAGTGCTGGGGAGCTCACCCACCCTGGTGGTGAAGACAGGGGAGAGCTGGCGGGCTGACCAACCCTACAATCACCCAGGCCCAGAACCAGGGTTATGTGTTGGCCCACCCCAACATCCACCCCATCTGTGACCTGCTGGAGCATGGGGGTGGGTGGTGGGTGGTGGGTGGGGAGGTGTCAGTCCTGTGGACCCAGGGCTGCGGGATCTCCACGACACAGGGCAGCAATGGAATGTTCAGGAAGAGTCCCAGTGAGGGCCCAGTGAGGACGGTGTAGCAGAGACCAGGGGCCTCAAACCAGACCAATGATTCTTCTCAATAAGTGCCTGCATGTAAATATGTGGATAAAGGGTTTTACTGCATGACTCACTGTGTCACACACACTGCAGCTTCCATGACGAGGTTTCCCCCTTCTCTCCTCCCCCTTCCCTTAAATTTTATTTTGTTTTATTTTGGGAACTGAATGAGATGACAATCATCAGATTGTATTTTCATTCCACTAACACTCAGTAGAATTTTCTATTTGGCCAACGTAAATGTCATTCTTCTTCTTCAAATTTATTTTTCCTTCTATGTTCTATTTTGTAATAGAATAATTTGTAATAAAATAACAACTCAAAAACTACCCACCCACCCACCTCTACCCAAAACTACCACCAATATCTAGCAGGCAACATTTAATAAGTGATAGCCTGTAGAAAACAAACACCTCATGCACCATAAGTGTCCTAGTACATTACTTGTGTGTGTGTTGTGTACAGGGGCACGTGTGTGCGGGGGCACACGTGTGCAGGTTCATGTGCACAGTACACAGGCATGTGGAGACCATGGCTCAACCTTGGCCGTCACTTCCTCAGGAGTCACTCACCTTGCTTTTTGAGAAAGGGTCTCTCACCGGGATCGGGGGCTTTCTGGGATTAGAAGTGTAGCCCACTCTACCTTTTTCTGTGTTTTGTTTTAAAATGTGGGCTCTGGGGACCAAATTCAGCCCCTCCTGCCTGTATAGCAAGCACTGTACTGACTGGGCTGTCTCCTCAGCTCTGATTACTATTATTATTATTTTAAAATTCAGTTTCCTATTCTGCAGATGCTGCTAGCCTCACTGCTCCCAGGAACAGATTGGGGTCTGATTTAAAAGACAAAACTCCCTTGGATGCTCCCAGCCTAGGAAGCCTGGTTACAAATCCTTACAAAGATGTTTCCTGGTAGGAATAGTCCACCTCCCTGCCCAAGGGGGCAGGCAAGTGCACAGGTATTCCTACCCCCACCACAGGAAACCCCCACCCCCACCACAAACCAACCCCAGCCCCATGTGGCCAGAGGCTTCCTCCAGGGAGAAGGCAGAGTTTTAGTCATTGCTTGGATCCCACAGTGTTCAGCATAATGGGTTGTTAGCTGTCTATCTTCAATAAACGAATGCTTGTGGAATAAATCTAAGGTCAATCCATGTTGTCAGTGGACACCCACTGTCCACGTCAGCTCAGGCATGCCACTGACTTCCCAGTCACAGGCAGAGAGTGAGTGTAAGGAGTATGACTGTAAGTTATGGCACGAGAAACATGTGCTTTATAAGACCTGTATATTGACTGAGTTTGGAAACAAGGGGTTGGTGTGGGGTGGGCTGTGTAATGAGTGACACTGAATGATCCAGGTGTGTGTGTGTGTGTGTGTGTGTGTGTGTGTGTGTGTGTGTGTGTGTGTGTGTGTGTGTGTGATTTACTTGTGCCTGATAGCCTTTTTGCTAGAGTTACCGAGAACTTGTATTTCCTCTGTTCAAGGGAAAGGTTCGAGGGAACTTCCCCATAGTATTTTAAGACAAAACCTGGTCTCTTGTGGGTTCTACATGGAAATTCACCAGGACGTCACCAGCCTTTGTAAAGGTCTGCCTCTTTTCCTGTCCTGAAATAGCCAGTCTGGGCAGCACCAGGAAGCTCAGTCTTGACCCTGAACTTGGGCTTAAGCCGTCAGGGTCGGTAGTCCTCCCACAATCCCCAGCGGGTGGGATTTTTGTCTCTGAGGCTGTCTCTTCTGCCCATGGTTCTGGCCACTCTCCTTTGGCTCCTTAGCTCCTCCCCCCACCCCAACACACACACAGACGTTGTGCTTACAGAGAGAGGCCGCCCTCAGGTTTCATTTCCATCCACCAACCGCTTTTCTGGTCCTGGTGCATTTCCTCTTTCTAATTGGTGAGCTCATGTAGGATTTCTGTTTACAGGTGTGTCTACAGATCCAAAGGTTCCAGAGGGCCGTCTGCCATGAGTGAGGCTGAAGCCAGCATGGGAAGGGGGAGCCATAATCACGCTGCTGGGAGTAAAGCCATTCCAAGGTGGATGGGACATGCTGGTGCACAGCTTTCTTTAGTACTAGCACTTGGGAATTGGGGCCAGGCAGATCTCTGTGAATTCACAGACAGCCTGGTCTACACAGTGAGTTCCTGACCCGCCAGAGCTACAGAGTGAGACCTTGCCCCCGCCCCTTAAAATAAAAAATAAAAACCAACCAACACCGTTTGTTTCCTCTTCCCACTATGGCCACATTGAATCCCCTCCCCCCTCCTCTGCCTTTCACTATCACGTGTCTCTGTGATTGGCATTCTGGGGAGAGGTGGCCAAGCCTACCTCGCTTTGTCCCTGACAGTGCCAGTAGTCAGGACAGGTATTTTGGGGCATCGCAGCTAACTGTGCCCAAGCTGCCTGCTTCGGAAGACACAGGATGCACACCTAGGGCATGATACATGCGAGACGCCATTGGCCACCGGGACCCCTGGCCGGGTTTCAGCTGTGCTGCTGGGGACGGACTATGGGAAGCTACAGGGCATGTTAGTCCACTACACCTGGAGAAAGCAGGCAGAGGTGTCACGGGAGGCAGCCAGGTGATCTCCAATTTCATTTCGAAACAGGAGCCTGGATCTCTGTGTGTGCCATTCCAACAGCAAATGCTATCTAATTGTCTAATAAACCCTGGGGTGGTCAGTTAGAACAGTCCAGTTCTGGGCCCACGGTCTGCTCTCCAGGCCCCAGTCTGCTCTGGTGGGAGGACCCTGGCTCACAGAGGTCTTTCCCGGGTGTTACCTGTCTGAGTCCTGGAAATGTTGGCATCCTGTCACAGTGTGGGAGTCAGGATTACGCTCGTGTTTGAGACTCCTTGGGTCTTGCTCCTATGTGAGTGAATTCTGTCCATGTAAAAGCTCAGCTCGCACCTTAGAGGAAAAAGGAGTTTATTCAAG
This sequence comes from Peromyscus maniculatus bairdii, assembly GCF_049852395.1. Classification (NCBI taxonomy): domain Eukaryota; kingdom Metazoa; phylum Chordata; class Mammalia; order Rodentia; family Cricetidae; genus Peromyscus; species Peromyscus maniculatus. The sequence goes on from NC_134856.1 coordinate 124,811,462, forward strand.
AGCGAAATGTCAGTGACATTGGCCTGGGAAACATGGATTCAGTTTACCCCAAACTCTGTGTTCCAAGGTGGTAACAGTTTCATGAGTTTATTACAGTAGCAGACAGAAAAAAATCAAGGCACTTTTCAAGTTTGTTGGCGGTTACAGTAACGGGAGGTAGGGGTTGTCTCTGCTTCAGGTGCTAGCCGATGGCATTCTTTTGCCACATTCTTATTTTCAGATTTATTTACTTTATGTGTATGAGCGATCTTGCCAACCTGCATGTATGGACATCATGTATGTGCCTGGTGTTTGCAGAGGTCTGAAAAGGCCTTTGAAGCCCCTGGAACTGAAGTTATGGATCGTTGTGAACCAGCATGAGGGTCCTCTGGAAGAACAGCTAGTGCTCTTAACCACGGAGCCAGAACTCCGGCCCCTGACAGCATTCTTCACCTTTGTGTGGGTAGCATGTAGGGTTCTGTCTGTACAATCCAAAAGGGATTTTTACCTGATAGTCACAAGGATGATAAGACACACACAGAAGTGAGTAACGAATGGCTATTTAAGGGGCTGAGATAGCCCAAGATAATTTAGTTCTGGACTTGCAACATTCCAACTCTCCACAAACACTGAAGTTCTAATCAGCCTTGTAGAATGTTTAACATGGGTGTGACTTTATTAAAAAGATGGTAATTCCATTTCCTGTTTCCCAGTTCTTACATTTTCTCAATAATCATCCCTATGCTGATGCCTGGTATTTTGGTTTGAATCTGCAATGTCCCCCCAGCAGTTAACATTTGAATGCTTAATATTTGAATGAAATGCTCATGTTTGGGAAGGCTGTGTGCCATGGGTAGAAGGTGGGGCCTGGCTAGCAGCTATAGGCCACTGAGGGCAGGCCTTGAAGGCACAGCCCAGGCCCAGCTCACTCTGCTTCCTATTGTGACTAATTGACCGCATACTACAGCTTTCATGGAACCAGTTCACCTAGTGGTCTACTCCATGAAAGGCTGAAGCCTCTCTGATACCAGATGACTGGCACCTGGCCGAATCAGTGACTCCAGTGGGGCTTTGGTTCTGAGCTGAGTCCGACCTCACCAGGGGCACTGTAGGCACGAAAGAATAAAGCTTATCCCAAGGGAAAATAAGATACTTCTCAAAGAAATGGAGCATCCTGGGTATGGGGATAATGAATGGATTTATGATTGGGCCCAGTATGCAGTGACAGGTGTCCTTCATGGAGCATAATGTCCTTGTTAAGAAATGGAGATTATGACTAGAAATGGTGATGTGTGTCTATAATTCCAGAAGTATAAAGGTACAGCATGATTTCAAAGCTGGCATGAGCCACATAGTAAGATCCTGCCTCAAAAAGTAATTTAGTAATTAATTAAAGATTGTAGTCTTTGGTCAGTTAAGCTAGTTAGTCGCAGCAGAACTGTAATTTGGAAGGTAACATCCATCCTTTCAAGGCACATCAACCATCCTCACACTGACTAATGAGGAGAGTGGAAAACAGGGAAGCTCTTCTTGGTTCCAAATTACGTCCCAAGAGACCATCCTGTGGAGGAGGAGCAGGTCCCACCAGCTTTCACTATTAGGACTAGCTTCCAAGACGGACAAACAGGCCTATGGGGCTAGGATTGGAGTTGGTGGCAGAGGCGAGATAGGAAGCATTCACGATCTAGGTTCCTCTGGTGAAGAAAGGGAGACGATGCTTGCGGCTCTCCAGCTCTGAATCCCTGTCTACAAGAGACGCCCAGGTCTCCTAGCAACACCCAGGCACAGAAACACTCGCCACAGGCCACACATCCATCCACACTCACTGCCATCTGGGTTGGTCCTTAGATGCAAAGCCCTGGTCACGTAGTTTGTCTCCATTCAGACGCAGGCAGCAGCTGGGGGATTGCTGGGTAACATGAGTTCTCAAACGAGAAGGACCACGTCACAGAGAGCACATATTTTAAACCCACACCAAAGGTAATTAAAAAGATCTGGGTCATTGAGGGTGCTCTGTGACAAAGAAGACCTCTCAAAACCAGCTTAAGGGTCTCAGGAGGTCAGCCTGGCCACAAGTGAGACCAGAGAATGCCGGTAGGCAGGAGGGCTGTGGCCCTGCAAGGCCAGTCTGGTCCTGCTTGAACATGATCTAGTTTTCTAGAGGGCTCCTCCCGGAGAAGGACCTTGCTTCCTTTCACAGCATGACTGCTGTAATTTGTACCCAGAGTGTCCCTCAAGAGCCCGTGTGTTGGTGGCTTGGTCTCCAGCTTGAGTGACAGTGGAACCTTTAAGAGATGGGTCCCAGTGATAGATCTTCAGGCCGTTGGGTACATGTCCTTGTTGGAGACAGAAGGAAAATGTGGGATCCTGCTGCATTCTCTTATTTCCTGCCTGTGAAGTGTGCCACTGTCTTTTGTCTGTCTGCCATGTGCTACTCCCAAGAATCGGGCTCAACAGGTCATGAATTAGATCCTCTAAAACTGTGTCCAAACAAACCTTCCCTCTTTATAAGTTGGTTGTTTGACGTATTTGCTGCAGTAAAGGAAAACTGTCTACCACAAAGATTGTTCTGCCCAAGTCTTAGATACCATCAGAGCCTCGGGGCCGGTCATTAGCCTCCCAGTCCTCCTTCCCCTACTTCCTGGTTGACCCATTCCAGCTTGTACCAGCTGACAGTACTTGGGCCGCTGTGACCTTGGTTGTACTCCCAGATTGCCATTTCTTTTTCCTAGTTGGCTGACTGCCACCACAGATAAACTTTCTGGACAATCTTGGGCAGGGAGGTGGACATTCCCATACAATCCCACCTTGGGAGAAGTAGATAGTTGACCGCACTATGGTGTTTGGATCTTCAGGGACAGTCTGTTACATCAGCTGGAGGACAGAAGAAAGGCAGTCTTTAACTTAGTGACAGGGCTTATCTTCTCAACAAGTTTTAGCCATTGTGTGAGTGGCCACAAAGTTGAAGGCTTTCTTCTCCTTTGGTTGATATTCACTCGTGCTGCTTAAAGAACCTCTGAAGAATGTTCTACAGAAGTTTTGTCGGGCTCTGATGAGCTGCCTCAGTTGGTAAAGCACCTGCCTTATATGCATGATGATTAGAGTTTGGACTTGAGAGGTTATGTTAAAATCCAAGTGTGGTGGTGTGATCCTGTGATGCCAGTGCCCGTGAGGTGGGAGGTGGAGACAAGGGGATCCCTGGAGGCTCACTGGCCAGCTAGTCTAGTCTGCTTAGCAAAGATCCAAGCTGACGAGAGATCCTGTGTCCAATAAAAGGTGAGCAGTACCCGAGGAATGATACCTGAAGTTGTCCTCCGAACTGTACACACATGCACCCGAGGACTCCTCCCATGAACACGTGTGAATACATGCACGCCAGGAACAATAGTGTAAGGAATTAAGGAAGCTGAGTGAGGGAGTCCCCGCTGGTGTCACACGGGGAACTGAATGGAATGAAGAGATAAGAATGAAAACCTGGGGCAGATTGACTTTGACAACCTGGATCAGACTTCAGAGAGTCTAATGACAGGCAGTTTATTCCCAATGTATTTAAGGCCAGTATAATTTGGGGGAAAAAAAAGTTTCCTGGTGGAATACAATCCCCGTTGCACAAAGAAGCATAATTACATTGAAACTCAACTCAGGCTACCTGTCATTTCTTCCAAGAAGATGAGTTCTAGAGATAGGCTACTTGTACTAGCTTAAGGGCCTAAGGGTCTGACCTGGCTGGTGTAGAGGTCATTTGGGCTATTAGGCACCTCTGGTCCTGGTTGGGGGAGCTTGGGGGAGCCTCTGGCTATAAGAACCATCTAGACTACCAGCCACCTACTGTTTGGGTTGTAGGAGCTTGATATGGCCTGGCCCAACAGATAATACAGATCACCAGGCTGTTAATCTCCAATTTTGAGCTTTCTGAAGGAAAGAACAGGTTTTTCACCTTTCCCATTGGAAAGATAATCCTGTGTGTTTAACATTCCTGGTTTCTCTGGAGATCTGTGGGCACAAGAACCTTCATGCTATGCTCCCAATGGTTGAGTCACATGGATCTTCTTGTTAGTGTAGTGACCAAGTGAGGTCCCACCAGGGAACTCACTCACCAAGACTAATTACCCTTATCTAATGTTTTCTCCCAGGTCAGGCACATCTGAGCATTAATGTCTTTGCACTGGGAAGTGGACACTGTAACACATCCCACTGGAGGCGTCCTGAGGATGGAATGGTGTGATGTGCATGCCTGGTGAGCCTCAGGTGATGCTGGTTTCTCTCCTCTTTCTAGAAGAATGTGCTGTCCATTGGCACCATTGATACATTCCTGAAAAGAAGCTCTTAAGTGACTTTAAGCACTTTTGTGCCCAAGGCAGTCTCGCTGCTATCAGAATCAGTGACAAACCTTCTCTCTTCATGGTCCCTCTAGGCAACTGGTGCTCTCAGGTATGTTACAATGGGGGAGGCCTTCCTGGTTTTTCTCTGCATCATCACACACATGGCCTCTTCAGGGTTACGTGCAGCAGGAACAGGAGGGACCAGAAACACCTGGCACTGAACAAACTCCCTCACCTCACGAGGATTCTTGAACGTGTAGAGAAGAGGAAAGTTAACATCAGGACCAGACACTGGAAAACACACGCCTAAAAGATGGTCCTTGGACTCACTGCCAGCTCTGCTGTGCCTGCTCAGGGAAACAGAGAAGGTGCTGATGTGAGACACTTTTAGAAATCTACAGACAAGAAGCTACTGTCACTGTTGTTTCAAAGACCAAATTCTGGGAGCTGGGGAGATACCTCAGTTAGGACAGTGCTCACCATGCTGACATGAGGACCTGAGTTTGGTCCCCCAGCATCAGGTAAGCAGTTAGGCATGGTAGTGTGTATCTGTTACACAGTGTTGGGAAGGTCGAGACAGGAGGATTCTCAGGTCTCCCTGGCCAGGAAGTCTGTCTGAATCCCTGAGTTCCAGGTTGGTAAGAAGTGTGCTCTCAAATAATTAATAATAATAATAATAATAATAATAATAATAATAATGGTAACTATGATGATGATGATGATGATGATAGTGTGGAGAGTGATTAAAGACACCTGACATAGACCTCCAGGTTCCACACACATCTGCACATGCACATACACACACCTGCATACACATACATGCACACACACACATACACACACATACCTGCATACACACATACCCCTAACACACATACACACACACACTCCCATACACACATACCCCTATACACACATACACACATACTCACATACACACACACCTGTATATACACACATACACACGTGCACACACATATATGCACATCTGCACATACACACATACATACACATGCACACCTATGTACAAACACCTGTAAACACACACACCTGTATATAAATGCACCTGTATGCACACACACCTGCACACACACACCAAGACACAGCTTTGTTACCATACAAACACAAAGAGGGTCAGCCTCTGAGGTTGCTCTCTAGTGGGGAGAGATCTGTGGGGCAGTGGTAGCATGTTTCACTTTGTCCTAGATAAGTACCATCCTCCTGTGAGGTTCTTGGAGGACTATGGCATTCCAGAAGCATCCCCATCCCACTGAGAGTGATGTCTGTAAATGATGACGACAGGTGCTTTTGTGCTGTGCTGGATTTTCATGAATGCTACATTTCAAGGAAGGAAAATGTTAATGAGTCATTTCCTAATCCTTAAGTGTCTCAATGAAGCTGTGATGGAGATGGCCATGGGCCAAGAGCTGAGGAAATCTCTTTGGCATGCATTTATTATGGCCCATTTTCTCGTAGTCTAATTTTCACTTTCAAGTGAAACTCATGCAAAGCCCCACATGAGGCCGTGGCTGTTCTGAGCCACTGAGGACACTTTCCTTCTCATCCCACAGACGCTGTGTGTCATCCTATTTTGCACATCGTCACATGAAGGAAAGGTTGCTCACTGACAGGCTTGGGGGTTTGTCTAGTGCCATGTTTAAGATTTTTCACAGAAACATCTATAATTTCCGCTGCTCCTAACAAACCTTTGGAAGATTTGGCAACTGTTCGATTTCTAAGAAACCCGGGACAAATGGCAAACTGAGGCGCCTACTAACACATCAAAGCAGATGCTGGCCGACTCTCCCAGCATCACTCAGTACCCATGGCTCCTCCCAGCATCTCTGACCCTGACCCCTACCCTCTACCTCCCCAGCCCAGGAGCTGGGCTTCCCTTCCCTCAGCTTCGGATCCCTATACAACAGCCATTTGGGCTACACACTCTCTTGATATATGTGCTTACTCTTGGCCTCTTGGTCTACAGCTTTCTCTCTCTGTCTGCTTGTCTCCTCTTCCCTTCCTCTCTCACCCTCTCCCCTCTCTCCTCTGGTGGCCCAGTTCAGTCTGGACCCTTCTAGATGCCTCTGGCTGTTCTCTCCCTCATACCTACAATAAAATCTTCTCCTCAGCCTTACCTAGGGGCAGTCATGTCCTCATTTTAATTCAGACATTAACGAAGATGCTACCTGCCCTTGGCTTAGAGTTCAGTTCCTGTCAGGTGGCCATGGCATCTACTTCCCCATGGTCCCCATCCTTTCTATTGTTCTCTTCTTACATTGGCCACATTTCTTGTCAGCTGAATTTCATTATTTATTCACAATAATAACTTCCTGGTCTTGGCACATTTCCACTGCTGTAACGAAACAACTGAGGCTAGTTAAGGGGGCAAAATTTTATTGAAACTCACAGTTTTGCAGACCAAGAAAGTCCAAGATTAGGGAGATCCCCTTGATTTGGCCTCTGGTCCAGGCTCCTTTGGTTGGGTCACCACATGACAGGTGATTTTTGTTGGGGGTTTTTACTCTTTTTTGAGTTGGGAGATGCCATCCAGCTCCCAAGTAAATCACACATGAAGGCTTATTCGTAATTATGAATGCCCACCCTTAGCTTGGATTAGTTTTTAGTCAGCTTTTCTTAACTTAACTTAACGCATCTACCTTTTGCCTCTGGGCTTCTCCCGTTCTCTTCTGTATCTTATTCTTACTCCGTGGCTTGCTGTGTGAGGTGGGTAGCTGGCCCCTGGAGTCCTCCTCCTTCTCTGGCTGCTTCTTTTCCCCCTTCCCAGATTTCTCCTTCTATATATTCTCTCTGCCTGCCAGCCCTGCCTATCCTTTTTCCTGCCTCACTATTGGCCAGTTCTTTAGACCAATCAGGTCTTTAGACAGGCAGAGTAACATAGCTTCACAGAGTTCAACAAATGCAACATAAACAAAAGTAACCCCCTTGTCACCTTGCTACAGGTGACAATCCTGGCAGAAGCACTTGTGAAAGTGAAATCACAAAGCAAGCAGCAAGATATGAGGTTGATCCTGGGGCCTGGGCACATCCTTTTTATTGTCTTTGTTGTCTGGCTTTGTTTACTTTGTTTGGAAGCAAGACCTTACCAGGAACCCAGCAGGACCTGCAATTCACTCTGTAGCCCAGCTTGGCCTTAGACTCCTTCTGTCTCAATCTCCCAAGTATTAGGATTTACGGGCATGAGTTAGCCTGCCCTGCTCTAGACGTGCATCTTTTCAACTCTCCTGAGAGTTAATCACTCAGGGTCCTAGAAACATCACATTCGTTTCTTCTTGGGAAAGTGTCTTCAGTCAGCCAATCACTTCCCACTAGACCCCATACTGGGGACCAAGCTGTGAACACAGGAACACTCTGGAGACACACTCAGCCCATATCTAAACCACAGCACCCACTTCCAAACAGACCTTGTCAATTTGTGTTCATTTCTTCAAGGATGACAGAAAGTACAAACTCACAAAAGACTATAAGCTCTTCTGATACGCAAGAGGTTAGATTGCTACTTTATCAATTAATTATCCCCCACAGCAATGCAACTTAGCAACCATCCACAGATCTTGGCACTGGACAGAAGGCATTTATTTAACTCGGGCGCTCAGTTCATGACTAAAGGTCAGCGCTGGGCTCAGCTTGGGGTGGGGCTGAGTGACTGTCTTCCCAGGCTTTTCCTGTTCTTCCAGGACTAGTGAGATCTACACAGAATATACTTCCCACGGCCATGGCAGCAGTCCAAGAGAGAAAGTGGAGTCAGCACACGTTGATTTCTGCCTGCCTCTATGATCAACAAGTCATATGACCAAACCCGAGGTCAGGCACAGGGAGAACATTTCTGCTCACAACTGTTGGGCACTGACAAATTAGAAGGCATGCGTACAGTAGAGAGAGGCTTGCCCTGGCCTTTGTGTACCTGCTGATGATTAGTAGATCCTTGGAATCTCATGGTTGGTAGAAGTGTCTGTCTGGAGATTCGGCCGCTGGACAGAGTAACAATTTTTTTTTTTTTTTTTTTATGAAAGATTTTGGTAGGATGGTAGTACTGGTTACATTTTTGAAGAGACTTAAAACTAAGGTCAATAAGTGAGCAGGATGTGATTTAACCCCCATCAAAACATGGAATTCCAGGGCTTGAGTGTTTCTCTGGTTGGTGATATTCTAGACATATTGTCACACCTCATGGCTAGGAGGGGCAACGTCACCCATGCATGGCTCCACAGGTAGAGGACACTCGGAGTTCCATGTTCTCTCCTCCCCTGGACTCTGTACTATTTAACCTTCCTTCCATGTGCCCTTTAATCTCCAGCCCTTCACCCTGAGAAACTAGAACCATAAATACAACAACAGTCTTCGGTGCCTTCTGGGGGTCCTATCAGTGAATTAGCAAGCATGGGGCTGGGTTTAAGGGACCTTCTCAAGTGTGATTTGATGTTCCGTCGATTGCTCCCTAACTTTTCAGGTGACGTTAACAGTGTGGAAACACGAAAGGATGGACATGAGACTGCGGACGGCCCCAGCAGCCGCTCACGGGCTGCTTTGCTCACTTTCTACCGTCGTTGAGCATTCTCCGTGTGCCTGGTGCTGTTCTGGGGTCTGAAACGGGGCAAAGGGAGAGAGCAGCTGTGAACGCTGGTGGAGACAGAGTACACACAAGCAGACTAACATGTGAGAGATGAGAACTGGGGGGTCCAACGCACCAAAGGGAGACAGAGGAGCTCCTCTCTTCACATCTCACTTAGGAAGTCACTTCTGGGGCTGGAGAGACGGCTCAGCAGTCAAGTGCTTCCGGGGGACCCACGTCACCAGGTGCACAACCACCTGTAACACCAGCTCCAGGGAGTCAGTGTGGCTCCACCTTCTGAAACCCCTGAAGGCACGCCCTCTGCCCTCCCCTACCCCCCACCCCCTACCCCCTTCCCCCATACTAAAACAAATCTTTTCTTTTTAAAAGACACTTCTGGGAAAGTGGCATTTGAACAGACTTGAGTGAAAGAGGAAGCTGAGGCTGTGAGTCAGGCCCAGAACATTCTAGAGAGAGGGGCAAACAAGTTCAATGAGCATGTGAGCAGGGGTCCCAGCCCAGGGTGAGCATTCACAAATACTCACCCAGTGAAGGGGTTCTTCCCCTGATTTTAGAGGACTGGGTGAGTTGGTGAGAAGTAAAGCAAGGACAAGCTTTCTATCCCTCAGGCTGGGAGTCGGGCCTGGGACCAGTTTCTCTGCCTTGAGTTTGTGTGTGGCTGGCCCGGTGGGATCATGAGGACGACCACATATCCAAGCCTGGAATCATCCCACTGCTGCTTTCCTCCTCAGACAATGGCCAGCAGTGTTGTTTTTTTAATGTTATTAGTTTCTTAGGAAAAGAGAAAGAAAGATACTGAAAATAAAAGTTATTTCTATTCATTTATTTGGCCCAATCAGCTAATAAATAAGCCCCTTGTTGGAAAGTACAGGGTGACTAAGAATTAGCTCTGAGGGAAAAACCTGGTGGGGAAATTTGGCTAAACACCGTGGCTCTCATGCCCACACTCCGGCTTCCCTTTCAGCCTCCTCTTCTCGAGGCCCGTGGGCATCCGGGGGTTAGGGCTACTGAGCAGTGTGAGCGGCGGAGCGTGTGTGGAGGTCCGTGGCCTGTGGAAGCTGCTCTGGTACTTTTGTTGGCTGGGCTGACTTCAGTATTCTTCCTGTCTCGGAGGAGCAGCCTCAGGAGGCAAACTTGGGGCGAAAGGGAACCTCTCTTTTGTAAGACTTCCTCATCCTTGAGACTAGGGAGAGGAGGGTCAAGATCTCAGGGGATTAACCTTGGGGGTTCCCCCTGCAGTAGACCAGCAGGGCTCTTGGAGAAGCTGCTCCCAGGCAGCCTCAAGCCCAGTCACTTGTTTGTGATGAGCTCAGCATCTGACGACCACCCACACGCTCTGCTGGACTTTTTCTTAAAGGGCAAACCTTACTCTCAGTTCCTTTTTCTCCGGATCCTTTCCCTACTCCCCCAAACTCCCCCACGGCTTACTTCTTTTCTTTCTTTGTAGAGCTGCCCACCAGCCCGCTTCTTCAGCCCTCAAGAGAGAAACTGCCAATTTGGGAACAAGCCTCATCCACACTAGAAAGCTTCTACTGTGCCCCAGGGCTCCTTCCGTGATACTGAGCAAAAAGCCTTAACTGAACTGAAATGGTCTCCTTTCCACATCCAAACCCTCAGCACCATGGGAAGGGCTGAGAAGGGTGGGTGAGAATTTCTTATGTTCTAGAATTTTCTCTCCTGACCTCCAAACTGACCAGATCCTGAAACAGTAGCCTTAAAAACTTAGTTAAGATTTTAAACAGGCCTCCTTGGTGTGCTTTCTGAGAGAAAAACAAAACAAAACAAACAAAACCCCCCAGGGTTTCAGCATAGGCAGTGAAGGGAACAGGCTAGCCTGGGGTTTTACCCAAGGTTAATGAGCCTCTGCTCTGGAAAGTGGCACCACAGTGGCTTGCTGACGATTTTTTTTTCTTCTTCATAACAAAGTAGGAAGATGTGAAGATGGCAGCTAGTGGTGTCCAAAGGGCAAGAAACCGTGTGCTCACTTTTCCTGTTCCTTCCTGGGAGAGCAAGGATCCACCCATGAACTCTCCTCTGGGGTGTGGAGCAGGGGCTTCCCCACTCCAGAAACATCTAGGGAAATGCTCTCTGTTTTCATGTGGCCCCAAAGTATCCTGGAAATGCTTCACGTTGAACTGCCTTCCTTAGAAACAGCTTCATACTCGGGATGTGGGGCTATTTAGAGCCAAAAAGAGTAAGAGAAGTACAAATGTATAACTTGGCGCATCTGGGGGTGGGAGGGAATTGCTGTGAAGTCACATGGAGCAGGTACTTTTCTTGTCAACAGTGTGAATCATAACAGATATGTTTTGGAAGTTTCTAGAAATGCTGACTAAAGTCTTTCTCACGCACACAGTTGTTCAGCAAGAAAGTGATGTGTGAGGGCTGAAAATGAGGGAAGAATTAGGTTCTAGTCTGAGCTGACTGTGGGCTGCTGGCATGAGATGGGCGAGAGCAGCTGCCAGGGCTGGGGATCTGGGAGCCTCAGCCTCGATAACCAGCAGGGGCCCAAGAGGAGTCCTGGGCATGGAGAGGAGGACAGCCAGCCATTGCAGGCACAGTGTGTGAGATGGGACAGAGTACAGGCACTCGGGGGAGAGGGTATAGAGCAGGATGGTAACAGCGATTGGTTCTAGAGTTTATGAAACCAGTCCTGCTTATTAAAACATATGATGAAGGCAATTATCTAAAAGCATTAATAGTCTTGCACTGAAATGACTCCTGTAATATCAGCTCTCAGGGGAGGCAGGAGGATCAGTCTTTAAGGGTTATTCTCGGATGTGAGTTTGAGGCTAACCTAGGGATAGGTGATGCCTTTGTACAAGTATGTATGTACGTATGTATGTATGTATGTATGTATGTTCCCAGCACTTAGGAGGCAAAGGCAGATAGATCTCTGTAAGTTACAAAATTATACAAAGCAAAATATGGACAGAATTTCAAAGGTCAGTGGACAATTCCACAGTTACAGAGCAAGAATTTAACACATCTCTTTCAGTAATTTGAGAGTACTAAAAACAAAAAGAAAGGTCATAAAGACCTGATCGTCACAGTAAGCAAATATGATTTTTAGAAAAAGACCTCTGACCTCTGTAAAGAATATGCTTCAGGGTTTAGGAGATGGCTCAGTGGTTGAGCACTTGCCTACACAGTGAGGACTAGAGATCCGATCCCCCAAAACCCATATAAATGCCACGTGGGGGTGGTGACTGTCTGTAATTCCAGCCTGGGAAGGCAGAGGCAGGGGCTCCCTGGAATGTGCTGACTCCCACTGACAGATCACACAGCAGCCCACAAAACAAATCTCCAGATGCTGCAAAGATTCTAGCAGACGGTATTCTGGAACATCCCCCACTGGTAGACACCTGTAGTGACAGTGAAATCTACTTGGAAAAAAATAAATCTTTAAAACAACTGATGAGTCAAGAAATGCCATAATGGGAATTTAATGCCATAATATGGGAATTTAAATGCCATTCTGAGAATACACTATTAACAAGTACGTCAAGTTCTAGTCACTGGTTAAAGACTCTTGGAAAAATATGGTTTAGGAAACACATATCAAAATAGCTATCCAAAAATGTGAAGGTGCCTTGGAATACATTCCTCTGAAGATGTGAGAAATGTTTTTGTGTGAAACTTAAACCATTCTTGAAGTCCTCAATAAATGGAGAAATAACACAATTTTGGTAGACTTGTGGATCTGAGTCCTAAATTTCTCAATTTTATGCAGTGTATGGTTTGAATGGTTTCTTATCAAAAAACCAATAACCCTGGGACAGCTTTGGAGAGGGAGTTTAATGCCTGGGTCTCAGCTCCTGCACTATGTGAGCCTAGATCATCTGCAGTCAGGAGCATGTGTGATATTAGTCCCGGGAGAAACAGAGAAGATTCCAGAAGCAGGTTCACTCATTTATGAAAGTATGTGTGGAGCACAGGCATTTCAAGTCAGGGAAGGAAAGGGGACTTTTTAGAAACAACATTGGAGCAGGGATGGGCATGGTGGCGTGGATCTGCAATCCCAGCACTTGAGAGGATTGTGAGTTCAAGGTCAGCACAGTTTATTTCGTGAGCTCTTGTCTCAAAAAGCAGAATGGGGCTGGGGGAGCAGCATTGTAAGGAACCGCTGTCGCACTGTCAGTGAGGGAAAAACCAGCTAGGTGTCCACATCAAGTGGTGTTAAAATGGATTAGAGCTAGATAGAAAAGTGGGTATCCTGAAAAGTGTCGGAAGGAAATGGAGGAGAATGCTCTTCGGATCTCAGAGTAAGAAAAGAGTTGTTTAAGCCCACACCAAAAACAAACCATAAATAAAGACGATACATTTGAGTACATTAAAATACTTTCAAAAACCTCTTTGTACATACAAGATGTCATAAAGAAGAAACATAAATCTTAAACTTGGAGAAGGAATTTAGTGTGTACCTAACCTGGAAGGGATGGCCCAGAATTTACAGTGAACAACTTTAACTAAAGCCCAAAGGCTAGGAACGGGCACTCCTGAAAGGGGACATGGGACAGCTTCATAACACATAGGAACAAGGGGGCGGAATCGGGCAGAGGGGACCCAGGAGCTCACACACACTAGGTAGAAAAAGTCTGCTAAGGGGGCCCTGCCAAGCACTACCTACAGCAGTGCTTCTCAAGCTTCCCAATGCTCCAACCCTTGAACACAGTTCCTCATGTTGTGGTGACCCCCAACCATAAAGTTATTTTCATCGCTACTTCATAACTGTAATTTTACTTTATAAATCGTAATGTAAATATCTGTGTTTTTTTGATGGTCTTAGGCGACCCCTGTGGAAGAGGTCAGTCAACCCCTATCATCTGAGAGACCAGCGGCTGCTCAGCCCCAGGCTTAGAACATCCTCTGCTCCCTATCGCCCTGTGTTTAATGAGTGAGAATCAGAAGGCAGAAGTCATAGCTGGACGTGGGTTCTGGTGGGTGGTACACAGAGGATCTCAGACATATCAGGGATGTTTCATTCCTTGGAATTAATCGTACATTGGTGTGCTCGATCCCATGATTCCATGTGGCAGGCAAGCAGAGGGAGTAGCCACCTTGCCTCTACTTGGTTTGGGCTCTGCACCCACCCTCTTCTAATAATGCACCCGGCAGCCTGAGATCTTTACCCACACTACTGTGCACACCCCACCTCCCCCCAACAACCCGTCGGCAGCCTAGGACCCCACATCAAGCTGTATACACACCTAACTCAGAGCTTTGCAGGAAGTTTATCTTCCCTTAAGGTGCCTCAAACTTAGGTTTTGCTCAATCATGCTCTAGTTATGTCCAGTAGGAGAGTGGGGAGGCTGATCCTGTCTGAAAAGGTGGCAGGGGTGCATGTCCAGGAAGGAAGCAAACTTTTAGGGAGAATCCCCTTTCTACTACCTTATACCTGAGCATAAGTGGGCATGCCTATAGTTTTCTTCAGAAGTGGGGCTCCTGGTAGGTTGTCATGCTATAATGCACAGACCTACACCCACATGCATGTGGGCAGCATTAATTGATCTCAGTATGTTTTTATACACACACACACTTATGGAGAATATATATATATATATATATATATCCATACACACATATACATACATACACACATACATACATACACACACGCGTATGGAGAGTGAGGGAGTGAGATGAGAGTGAAGTTGAGAGAGCCAGAGACCAGAGACTGTGAGGAGAGGTCCAGAGAGAGAACATGAAGTTGGCAGGGGAATGGACGAAGGGACCTGGGACAAGTTGGAGTTGAGGAGTAGGAGGTAGACTTGACAAAAACAAAATGTGTTCACATATGAAGGAAATAATAGTAAAATAAAAAAGCCACAAGCGCTCAATACTATCTAATGGGAGGGTAAGAAAGGTAAGCCATTGAAACCTGTACTTAGGCAAGGAAGTCAGTACCCCAAAGTGTTAAGGGGGTTGCTTCTGGAGGGCTTAGAGGTGACTGTTTTTTAAAATAACCGAATTGTGGTGCCCATATACTTCTGGATGTGTGTATCCACTGGAGAGTGGTTGACCTGCAGGGAGAGAGTGGATACCTTAAGGAAAACCCATTCTCCCTTCCCCAGAAGCGGTCAACTGTCCATGGTTCCTCAGTTAGGGGTGGGAGCTTGTGATTCCTTTGCCCTGCCATGCTGAAAGGTTGATCGCCTTGGTCTTGTGCAGATCATCATTGCTGCTGTGAATTCAAGAGTACCCGGTGTCATGTCCTGAAGACACTGTGTCTCTCTGATCCTTCCAGACCTCTGGCTCTTAAAATCTTTCGGCTCCCCCCACTCCCTTCCCCATAGTCCCTGAGCCTTGGAGAGCGGGTGCTACCGAGATGGACTCAATCTTCGCTTAGACATTGTTGTTTAAAATACTTATGCGTATGCATGTAATTAATGCTTTAGAATAAAAAGATCTTCTTTGTTCAAACAATGTAAACAAGGCCAAATGATAACCCGGAAAGCAGGCAGGGAGCCAAGGACTGCAAGCGTATGCCACTTCTCTGGAAGTCTATAGTGTGTCTGCCCCTATCACAAAATCTGGAGAGGAGCCACGGCGCCACAGTCCTGGGCTTTAGGAAGCTGCCCGCCCTCTCTGAACCTGCATGACCGGCTCGATGGCCTGGTTCCCGGCTTGGGTTTGAGGGTCATCGAGCCGGTGTCGCGCGTGCCATCGCGGCTTCCGAAGCCGCAGGGCGCGGGGCCGTTCCGCGGAACTGCTTGTCGCCGTTGACCAGCCGCAGCAGCGACGCGGACTTGGGGACGCGTGCGCGGGGCGGGGACCCGGCCACCCGCCTCCTCCGGCTGGGGAGTCCCCGGGGCCGGCGCGCGGGGAAGTCCCGAGCGCGGGTACAAGAACGCGGCGCGCGCCCAGGAGGGCGGCCCGGACCGTGGCGCAGCGCTCCAGCCATGTCGCGAGGCCTCCAGCTCCTGCTCCTCGGCTGCGGTACGGCCCCCAGCCCGTCGCCCCACGCTGCCTGCGACCCCGCCTCGGTGGCCTGGCTTATGCCGCTCTGTCTCTTCCTCTCTCTTGCAGCCTGCAGCCTGGCGCCCGCGGTGGCGATGCGGGAGGTGACGGTGGCTTGCTCCGAGACCGCTGACCTGCCGTGCACAGCGCCCTGGGACCCGCAGCTCTCCTACGAGGTGTCCTGGGCCAAGGTAAGCGAGGTCCGGGTCTGAGCGGGTTGCTTGCGGGGACAGCGGAAGCAGCCAGCCGAGGGACTGGGTCCCTCAGGGCCCCAGGTTGGGGACTCCAACTGTTCTGATACCCCACCTTCTCCCACCGGGCTTCATCTGCACCTGCATCCAGAGCGCAAGCCCCCTTATGTTAGTTCCTGGCAGATCATGATCAAAGGCGGCTTGGCGTGAATGATCCCCCTAGAGGTTTGCGCGGCATTGGATCGGTGCTGCAGGGCACCTGTGGAGGCTGCAGGGAAAGCAACGTGGGCCTAGATTTGGACATGGGATAGGAAGCATGTCCCCAGACTCCTATTTCTTGTGCCCTGTGACCATGATACTTTCAAAATACAGAAGGGAGGAACACTTGAGAGGGAGGTATTAAAAAGGGTCTCAAGTGACTTAGGCTGGCCACAGGAGGTAGTTAGGAGTGGTCATCTCTTTTCAGCCAAGGCACGTCAATCGGCTGGTCTCCTACCTCGCTTCTGCTTTCTCCGGCAGCCCCGGAGGGGTCCCGCCATGAATGAGGACTTCCTTAGGAATGTGCTGGAGCTGGAGGCCCAAACAGGAGAGAATGAATCTCTGCCCCTGTGGTGGGAAATTGAGTTGCACAAGGCAAGGCATTTGAAAGGTTTCCTTTCAGCGAGATCTCAAGACTCCAAAATTGTAATTCCTGTGGCATGTTAAAGTCCAGCTGCTGTAATTTAATAGAGCTGGCCTCTGCACCCTTCTTTAAGTGAGGTTCGGAGCCAGGCCACCTCCATTTTAAGGCAAATGAATTAAATCCCCAGGGGTGGCTCTCTGATTTGCCCACTTACCTCTGAGGAAGCCTCTGTCTGTTCTCAGTTTCCACAAAACGCAGGGCTGTCTTCTTCCCAATATGCAAGATTCGATGAGAGCTTGCAGTATGGATGGGAGTTTAAACATGCAAGGCAGCACAGAGGGGACACGTGTGTGCGGGCATATCTCTCTCTCTCTCTCTCTCTCTCTCTCTCTCTCTCTCTCTCTCTCTCTCTCTCTCTCTCTGTGTGTGTGTGTGGTGTTTAACCACTTTAGCCAATTGTCTGGGCTGGAGGGTGGTAGCTCAGTAGTACAGTGCTTGCTTAGCATGCAAAAGGTCTTGGGTTTGAAACCCCAAGCATCAAAGCAAAACCCAAACCAGTCAATCAAATGGATTGTCAATTGCCCGAGGACGTCAGCACCAGTGCTTCCTGCTGTATGTCCAGCGTCCGGTGTCTATCCTGTTACCAGATCTAAGCGGGACCGTGAGGGAGGTGGCACCATGGAGATCTCAGGACACTGCTGTGTAGAACATTCTAGGACAGTGTGTGGGGTGGGGTGGGGTGGATGAGTGGGTGGGGTGGATGAGTGGGTGGGATGGATGAGTGGTGGGGGTTCCTATTGTGTCTTTGTTTCTCTTCTCTTCTCTGTGAGATCGGAGAACAGGAGTCCAGAATTGTACTCAAAACAATAGCGCTTTAAAAATATTGTAAAAACAATATCTAAGGGCTCACCATATGCCAGACTGTGGGAATAAATATTTACATACATTATCTACCTCTGTCTTCTGGAACAGTGTGGGCTTAAGAGGCCAGAAATATGCCTGTTCCTACTTCCTGATGAAGAGACAGAGCCCGGGGGAACGAAATAAGTGGGCTTTGACCCAAGCTGTCAGATTCCAGATCTTGGCTTGTTAGACTATCTTGATATCTTGATTTTCTACTTTAATTACTTTGGGTAAAGAAAAGCAAAGTGTCCCTGAGCCAGTCAGACAGTGGACTTAGCCATCTCAAGGAGGGAGCAAAGAGGAAACCATGATCCCTCCCAGACTGTAATTAAAAAAAGAAGGCATCATTAATATCCCCAGGGGAGTAATTAAAAAGTACTCATGAAACAAGCAGATGAAATTTCAGACTGTGAAGTTCAAACAGTTGTCAAGTTAAATCTCCTCGCACAGGGTCGTTTGGAATGGTTCAGTAAATCATAGCAATTAGCCTTTGACCTCTTCTTGGATGTCGGCAGATGATGTAACTCTGTAATGTATGTGCTTGTTTATTAGACATAGTTCTTGCAAGGTCTGGCCTGAAGGTCTCTTAAAAATTCTTCCTAAAAAAAAAAAAAAACCAACAAGAGGGGGTGGTGGAATGCTTGCTTAATATGAATGGAGCTCTGAAGATAAAAGGGAAGGTGTCTGTCTAGTCCTCCCCCCCTCCCCACGGGCTTCGTGGCTGGAGGAGCGGTAGATACAATGCCAATCCACTAGCCAAGTACTTGAAATCGGTATGTATTATTTCTTCCAGGACTTTTGGAAGTTGCTATTTTTCAGCCACCAAATTAAAAAATTTGCATTGTTGTTGCTTGTATGACAAAAATGGATAGAGAGTTCTAGAAATAAGGTCATTTTATGAATGAGTGTCTTTTTTTTTCTTCTTCGTCATGGTTTTCTTGTAAAATGTTCTGGGGGAACTGTGAGGTAGGGGATTTAAACTCAGAACCAAAGGCCAGCCCCGCTCTCACCTCCCTTCCTGGTCTCTGTCCTGGCATTATAAAACTCTTCTCCTGGGTTGTAGGATTAGTGCAAGGAGAGCAGAGCCCCTTGAAGTGAAGTTTCACTGCCTGTCACGCTGAACCACACTCCTACAGGCCTTCTTTCTGCCTGTCACAACGGTGGTCGCAACGACACACGCCTTAAAATCCCACTTACCATCAGCCCTTGGGTCGCTTGGGTCGTATGGAACATGCTGCCGCTAGCCAGTTAGACTGATGGCTAAGAAAGAACTCCACGAGCCATACCTTAAAAACATCATTTGCCTTTTACCGAAAACTCTAAGCGGATGGAATTCAGTTAGTGTCAGTCTAAAAACTGGTGAATCGGGCCGTATCCGACTTTACTCTAAGACGTGGTGATGGGGAGGCCAGCGGGATTCAGCAGTGATAAGCACAGAAGATCAAAGGCCAAATGCAGACAGCACCAACCCAGTGTCCTTGAGCACAGCTCTTCCTTCCGTGGGCCAGAGCCCTCCTAACTGGAACCCCCGAAGACGCCTTCTCTCCCTACCTTTTAAGGTAGAATGGATGATGGAGGAGAAATAGAAAAATCAATACGTTATCTCCACTGGGACTGTAACTCAGTTTAGTTTTTAAAGTTCTGATAGGTTACAGCTTGGGTAGGAGGAGGTAGTTTGAGAACACAGGCAAATATGCTTTGATCCATCATGCTTTGGCTGTTGACCATGGTGTTTGTTTGGATTGTGGTTTCAGAGGACAGAGCCGAATACAAGGCTCTGTGTGAGGGGCTGTGTCTGTGCTTCACGGAGTGTCAGGGTGTCTCTGCTGGCGTCCATGAAACTGCAGTAGGTCTGAAGAGAGAACAGAGCTCCAGATAGAGAGCTTTGGCCACGGTCGGTGTCCTTCTCTGCTAACGAGGAGGAGTCATTTTCTCTGCAGATACGGCGCCGTCCTGGGTCATGCTAGGAGCCCTGACAACCTACAGTGAGGCAAAATGAAAGGGGATATCTGATGTGGCCTCTGGGTGATGCTGCGGGGGTGGGGACAGCCCTGCATCACAAGACACACTCTATTTAGGTGACTGTCAAGGGGAGGGAAAGGGGAAGTGAGACAGTGATTTCAGAGCATGGTCACACTTGACTCTAGGGGTTAGAAAAGCCTTGGCTAGGGGAGATCGTGGGCGGTCTGGTCCAGTGCTGGGTTCTGGTTCTGACACTCTTGTGAGGGCATTGCCAGAAGGCAGGCCATCTGTCAGCTCAAGCCAGGCACCACACCCGTGTATTGACCTTAACTCATTAGGTTGGGGTCTCCTCTGGATGGTGGTCACTCTTGGTGAGTATTTCCTGCCTCTCCCAGTGTGTGATGCTGAGCTCGGAGGGCAAGGCCTCTGAAAAGAGCAGAGGGGTCAGTGGTGAAGCCATCCCCAGGGGCCTTCCCATGAGCTAATAGGTACCACTTGTTGAGTTTCCTTGATTCTCAGAGGCAATCTAAGAACATGTTTTTGGGAGAAAAGGAAACATTTCCATATTAAATTTAGAAGGACTGAAATATGAAAACTGTATGTACATTAGAATCAAAGAAAAATACTATTGTCCCCATAGACATGTGCCCTCCTTGCCTTGGAGAAATCACTTTTAGCTCAAACTATGAAAAACATAAAGTTGGTTTTTGGATGTCTTTCATATTTACACCATTATTGTAACACAAGGGTGTATCAAGTCCTGGACCTGGTAATAGTTCTCCCAAAATCAACATGGAGAAAACGCCTTAGTCAGTAAAGTGCCTAACTTTAGAGCCCCATCACACACATTTAAAAAAAGAAAGCAGCTTTGATGGCTAGAGTCTGTAACACCAGTGCAGATGACCAGAGATAGGCGGATCCCTGAAGTTCATTGGCCAGGCAACCTAGTCAAATCCATGAATTCTTTGAGAGACCCTGCCTTGACAGACAAGGGGGAGGGTGATAAAGGAAGACATCTGATGTCTACATACATGTACACACCCATACCCACACTCAGAGACAAAGCAAACATTTCCAGAGTAGCATCTTAAACAAGGGCATAGAAATGTACAAAGCATCTTTGGTGCAAGTGAGGTAACTAGAGATCCAGAAAGAAAAATGGTATAGCAGGTAAACCTAGACATGATGCTGGGACACAGGACGGAGACAGAAAGTGAAGGACTTGCATGTCCAGTGATAATGAGTCCAGGGCATACTATCTCAGCTGTAATGAGCCATTGAAGGAGTTTCAGCACAGAAAATGATGTCATACAAATCTAAGGAAAGAACACATTTCTCATGGTGATGGGAAGAACGTAACTCATCTGAGAAGGTAAACCTTTGGGAGCCTATATTCTTTTGCTCCACTGAAATTCCCATAAGCTTAGCTCATCAATGGCTAGAGCACATCTTTGCTTCCTTGGATTTTCTCCATCACCATTTCTGTCTGTGTGGTCAAGGAAGGATGAGGCTACCTCAGAGGGGATGGAGGAAGTCTCAGCCGGATTAGAATGGTGGCTTGTTGAGGTCTTGGACATGGCTGAACATGGCTGAACATGGCATTGTTCATATCTTTTGGAGGATAGGAAGAGGGCTGCTGAGAGTTGAAGAGAAACACCAACAAAAAACCACGTGCTTTCCACGAATACAAGGGGGAACCTGAATCACGTGAGGACTGGGTTTCCTGGGTTTATTCTTAGTGGTGTCACAGCATGGAAAAAGGAGAAGTTTGCAGGAGATCTCAGTGACGTAGACATTTTATGTAAGGCAGGACAAAAATCAAATTCATTACCTAAAAAGGGTTTTCTCTGGCTAAAACTGTTTCCATAATCTCTTTCTGGCTACTTCAGCAATGATTCTAAATGTGTGAGCGTGTGTGTGTGTGTGTCTGTGTGTGTGTGTGTGTCTGTGTGTCTGTGTCTGTGTCTCTGTGTCTGTGTCTGTGTGTGTGTACAGATTGTACAAGACTTGAGGAGAGGAGGCACATGAGTAGGACTGACCCAGAGCTGGGGCCACATGGGCAGCGTTCCCCATATGCCACCCTTATGTAGTGATCTGTGTGTGTGTGTCTCAACAATTAAGACTTTCTGTTACAATAAATTGCAATTCTATCTTAAAGAAAAGGAACTATGTTGGCTTATCCATGATATATTAGATTTATTTTATATTTTTAAATATTCCCATCATATATAAGCCAACCTGGTTCCTTTTCTTTAAGAAAAGCTGGGCTTAGAGGTTTGTGAATATCCCCCAGGCTTGGTGACATTCCATTTCTCATCTTTCCCAGTCTTTATATTGATTTTATTGCCAGCTTCTTCCTGGCAGGGAAATAGTAGCTGATAAACACACTTGCATATTTTCCCCCAAACAACATTTTTCTCATTAAGTTTTTTCTTCTAATAGGACAAGTATCTGAATATTCTTAAGTGGCTATGATTGCATTGTATGCCAATCACAGCTAGTTTCTGAGGGATGTCAGTCAGATCAGAGTCAACTAGACCTCCTCTAGACTCAAGAGGTTCTTGTGGTTCTGTGAAGGACATGAACTCAGAGTCCAGTAGGCACCACAAGATGACAACCTCAGGATGGTTGATGATGTCAATAATGAAAAGGTCCAACATTGCCATCCGGGCCCCAATTAAAAGACTTTTCCGCTTTATAAAGATGACACTTGAGAGAATCAGAATGCTATGGTGTTTTGGAGACATGGTCAGCTAACAAATTTATTTGTAGAGGGCTGGAGAGGTACTTTAGTTAGTGAAGTTAGAAGCTTAGAAGCATGAAGACCTGGATCTGATCCCTAGGACCAGTGAGAAAAAGTAGCATGTGGTGGTTGGTGTACATCCTGGAGCGGACTGGCTAGATAGCCCAGCCAATCAAAAGAGCTGCTGGCCAGTAAGAGATTCTATCTTGAAAAACAAACAAAACAAAATTGGATAGTACCCAAAGAGGAGGGGCAACTGAGGCAGTCTTCTGGTCTTTATGTGCACATGCACTCACATGAACACACCCACACACCCACATCCACCCACGCACACACACCACACTCGCAGAAACACCCCCCCATCACCCCCATACACCTCTCTCTCTCTCTCTCTCTCTCTCTCTCTCTCTCTCTCTCTCTCTCTCTCACACACACACACACACACACACACACACACACAAACATGAGATTTCTCCCTAGAGCAATGCATTGAGACTTCTAGGATAATTTTACCAGAAAGAAGCCAAGAAGGATGAGCTGGAAGGAAGGACAGACTGTGGCTGGAGTGGAAAACAATCAGCTATAGCAACAGCTTCTACCTCCAGCTCTCCTAACTCCACAGAGCCCACGAGTGTTTCTTACTTGATCTTTATAATCTATTCCTGCTAGACAAGGGAATGAAATGCAGAGACGAAGTGACTGACGGGAAATGACCCGATTATCTAGTGCAGAAGCTCGGGCTTGACTTCAGGCTCTGTGATTTGGAAGCCAACGTGCTTGTCACGTTCTCATTATTTTTCAGATTCATTTGTTTATTCAAATGTGTGTTCTGAATCCTTCCTGTGTGCAATGAACTATTTAGCATGCTGAACGAGACCTTGGATGTGTATTTAAAAAAGTAACATCTTTAGGGCTTTCCATATGATTGGTACCATACTTAGGGTATGTATACAACACCACAAATATCTTCACACCACTTCTCTAAGACGCGGTCACTCACTCCTCGGTCTAATGGGTACAAACTAACCTTGAGCTGCTCAGTCAGTCAGCCAAGAGCAGAAGGCTGGTGTAGGGCTGGGAATGGCTCCCCCTCCACCCCACTCCAAAGCCAACGTTCTTAATTAGGCCACCTCTGCCATGCTCATTACTCTCGCTAGCAGCCATAAATCCGACTCTGTCTGTTAGACCCAGTATATTTCAAAGCAGAAAATCATTTTTCTAATAAAACCACACTCAGAAAAAACCCGACATTAATGCTCATACATTTTATCCTCATTATGACATCAACCTCAGAGCCAAACTATTTTGCACATTATAAAGAGCTGTTTTTATGATGAATGGAGATTATATTAGCACTTTAATTGAGTTAAAACCAAAGTACATGAATGTTAGTGCACAAAAAATGCAATTAACAAAAAGCTGTTCCAGTATGCTTGGGATACATCAGATTAGTGTAATGACACCTTCAAACACTTGAAGTCTCCCTCTTTCAATATGGTTTATCAAATTGGTAAATGAAACGTCTAAATTCTGTGTTATTTTTCCTTTTAAAGTAAACCTTTTCACCAAGCTTTGATCACATTTTTAGCAGATCTAATATCTGATGAACTCAGACCTCAAGTTTGTGATCAAAACTCCCTGTTTGCTACAGGAATAGTAAGTAATGTTGACATAGCAATAAAATTTGGTCATTCTAGGAAGTTCACATGGTGTGTGTGTGTGTGTGTGTGTGTGTGTGTGTGTGTGTGTGTGTGTGTGTGTGCTGTGTGTATGTGGTGTGTGTGTGTGTGTGTGTTATGTGTGTGTGTGGTATGTATACATACTCATGTATCTGTGCCTATGCTTACAGAGGCTAGAGGCTGGGGTTAGGACACCTTTAGTTTACTCCTTCACCTTATTTTCATGTGACAAGTTTTCTTTATCGCATCTGGAGCTCACTATTTCAACTAGACCTGCTGGCCAGTGAGTGCCTGGGACTCGCTCACCTGTCTCTGCACTCTCAGTACTGGGGTTACAGGCGTGCCTGGCTTCTGCAGGGTGGTGGTGGTGAGGATCTGAACTCATGGCCTCACCCTTGCACAACAAGCGTTCTCTCTGCTGTGCCATTTCTCAAGCCTCCCAGCCCTCTGGATACTTTTTGAGACAAGGTCTCTCAAAGTTGGCTAAGCTGGCCTTGAACTTGCAATCCTCCTGTCTCAGCCCTCTGAGTAGCTGCAACCACAGGCTGCCCTACCAGGTTTGACTAATTGTCATATATTTGAGTAAAATTATGTAAATTTGTTTTAAAATACATTTGTCTATATATTTTAAAAAATCTATTTAATTTGCATGCTCTTAAAATTAGTACTTGTGTTTGCTTGATGTTGTGTTCAGCAAATTAAAGGGGAAGCTCAGTTTAATTTAGGTCTTGTGGTTTCCTTAAGGTCAAATCTCTGTCTCAGAGAAAGATTATGATGTTCAGATCATTTATTCAAATTGGAGGCCTTAAGACAAATCAAAGTCCTTAGGTTTTCTGAAAACAAGATGTCTTTTTTTTTTTTTTTTTTTTTTTGCTAATTCAATAAAAAAGTTCAGTCGTCAGCATAAAAGTTAATCCACAGAGTGTGGATATTTAAAACAGCTTTGGAACGCGCGTTTTGAGGAATTAATTTGCCCAAATTATGTTGTGCTTTCAGACGTTGTATGGCGATATTAGCATCACGGAGTGTGCACTAAACAGTCCCCGTCAATTATGCTGGGCTATGAATGGAGCGGAGGGTTCCTTTTGTTACAAATTACTATTTCCTAAAAACGCTTTCGCAAAGACGCAATGGAACACTTTTAGACTTGGAATGTTTAAAAAGCTGCTCTTGCCAGTGGCTGGTTTCCCGCCAGCTCCAGCGCTCGTAAGAACTCAGAGAATAAAGCAAAGAGGGGCTGTCCATCCGCCCTTCTCCCTTTCCCCTCCCTCTGGGACATCTCCTTCAGTCCCCAGTGCTGCTTCGGCCATGGCTGGTTCCCTTGACGTGGCAAGATGACATGTGCCTGGCCACGGGTCTTTTGAGAATCATTTGAAGTTTTATATAAGGGGTTTCCTGGATGACCATAGTGTTACAATCTGGTTTTGAGCATGGAAAACAAACGAAAATGGTTGCTACTTTTACAGCAGGGGGAGATCCAGTATTTCTCAGGTGGAGTCGCCTGAAAAGAAAGGTCTATCTCCTCCCACCCCTCCGCCTTTGGATAGTATATCTTAAGGGCTGGAGAGATGGCTCAGCAGTTAAGAGCACTGGCTGTTCTTCTAGAGGTACTGAGTTCAATTCCCAGCAACCACATGGTGGCTCTCAACCATCAATAATGAGATCTGGTGCCCTCTTCTGGCCTGCAACTGCCTGCAGGTGTATATGCAGTTATATCTTAAAATGACAAAAGGAAGGTAACAGACATTACATATACCTCAAACATGAAACTAGGAGACGGCTGTGAAGTATTTCCAGGTGCACTGTATGACTTTGTTGTGTCCCTCTTATCCATGATGTCACTTTTTTCCATCTCAATGACCTGTGGCTAACTGTAGTATAAACATCTTAAATGGAACATTCCAGAAATCAGCAATTCCCAAGGTTTTCATTGTTTGCTGTTCCGAGTAGCATGACGAACACCTCACACCTTGTCCTGTCTGGGATGTGAATCACCCTTCTGTTCAGCTTAGCCACGCAGTATGGCTATCTTCAGCTAGTTACTAAGCAGACTTTGTGGCTGTCAGATACACTTAGTATCAGACATGCTTGCTTGCATTCAAGTCCTCCATATTTTACTTAATAATGTGCCCAAAGCACAAGAGTGGTGATGTTAGCAGTTTGGATATGCCAAAGAAAAACCATAAAATGCTTCCTTTAAGGGAACAGGTGACTTACTAAAAAAAAAAAAAGAGGAAAATCCATGCTCCTCATGCTGAGATTGCTGAGGTCCGTGGTAAGAAGGGATCCTTTATCTCAATATTTTGAAGAAGGGAAAGGAAATGCTTATTCTGTTGTCATGCCTCAAACTGTAGAAGCCACGGTCACGGTGTGTCGAAAATGCATCAGTGAGATAGAAAAGATGAATTTGGTAGGCAGAAAATGTGCACAGAAAACCTGTACCTGTTTAGAAACTGAATTGTCCTGAGTAGGTATGTGCAGGAAAAAAGCATTGCGCCTTTCCATAGTCAGTCTTAGTTCCGCCTGTGATTTCACCCGCTAAAGGTCTTGGGCAGATTCCCATGGATAAGACACAACACCACTGTGGTTACTTATCAAGCAGAGGGCTGTCACTCATTTGGCAAGAGTTCTTGGGTTACGCTAGCTCTCTGGCACTGGGAAGAAAGGGTCTTTGGAGGAGACCTGTGAGAGCGGAGGTATTTGGCTGTAATTCCCCCGATGGTTGTGATGGCTCAGGAAGGCAGGATTTGGCAAGCGATGGCTCCGACAACCTTGTTCTGCACCTCCCTTCATTTCTCCCTTATGCCCTCACCGTCTCGCCTGGCTTTTGCATTGCTACTAACGACTGGAATGGAATAGCGAGAACTGTTCGGGAAGCCCATAGAAATCTGACCACAAAGTGTACTCCTTGCTGTTGGAGCTGCCTTGTTACAAAATGAATTCCTTTGCGGGTAGCTAGAAGGTCACTGCCAAGCAGCTCCGATCGCCACCATCAGCCTGCTTTATCAAAACAGGCATCGTCGATTATACGGCAGCTCCTGTACTGGAGTGCTGTGGATTTTGATGTTGACTTTCTCATGGGCCTTTCTGAACTCAGGGAGGGCCCTCTTGATGGAAAAGAGCTCCCCGGGAGGAAAGCAGGGGCAGGCCAACGCTAACTGCCTGTCGCAGCCGCATTTGCCATTGAGGGTTGATTTAGAAAAAAAAAAGAGATGAATGGAACATCGGTGAGGGCTGTGCAAGACTGAGGTGGGTTAATCAGCTCAGACGGGTCTTATGTGGCAGCTGACATAGGTAGGCGCTGCTGGACAGTCAGGGGCCACGAGGAACTGGCTCTACGTGTCCTAGCGCAAGTTGGAGGCTCTCTGTTTCTCTGACGGCTCTTCAGCCGTCTCCTTCCATTGCTTCGTGTTTAAGCATGCTTGTGCGTGTGCGTGTGTGTGTGTGTGCGTGCGTGCGTGCGTGCGTGCGTGCGTGCGTGCGTGTGTGTGTGTGTGTGTGTGTGTGTGTGTGTGTATACATGCGTGTGGAGACCAGAAGTCAGTGTTAGGTGTCACTCAATCATTATTTTTTGAGACGGGGTCTTCCATTGAACCTGGAGCTCCCCAGTTTGACTAGGGTGACTGGCTCAAGCCGGAGGGATGCTCCTGACGCCGCTGGTTCAGCACTGGGATGATGGGCATGTGTTTCATATCAGGGCTGAGGATCGAACTCGGGTCCTCATGCTTGGGCAGCACGCCCTCTGCTCGCTGGACCAAGTCCTCACTCAGTCCTGGTGCTGCTGTATTTTTGAACCTCCAGAGGCCCCAGATTTTAGCTTTCACCTGGAGATTCTTGATTACTTGATAAGGAACTTTATAAAATGGGAAGGACTAGCAAGAAATGGGATTTATGTTTGCAGACCGCCTGAGGAGATCACTCTTTTCCTTGGTTCTGGGAGTGAGCATCCATCTGCCAGCAGATGTCTCTCTAGCCTACGGCACAGGAATGTCAGCACACTGAAAGCTGGGACCGAAGCTGGGTGGCCTCGCTGTGCCTTGCTCGGCTTCCACTGGTCCTGGGTGTGTGTGTGTTCATGCACACACACATAAGTGAGCTTGTACACTTTTATTTCACAGAGTGACCCCCCAACCCCTTAGTTATCTATTTCCATCCCAGAGTCCCCTCTGAATGCTGAAGAATTGCAGCATGCTCCCCGTTCACTATTTGCAGCTGCTGGCATGGAGCGTCTGATAATTTGTCCCTTTTTCTGAGGGGACTCTTGGGTGCTGTTATGATAGTAGGGGTAGGTGAGGGATGTCACTTGTCTCAAGGCTTCCTACTGGTCCCTGGGCAAGCAGCAAAGGGCAGTTCCAGGCTGGTTGGGGATGCTGACTTCCTGCTAGCTCTGAAAGTGATGTTCTGCTTTACTGGTACTGAAAATCTGTCTTACAAGCTTTTTAATTAAGGTGTGTCCAACCTGTTGCCTGAAGGAAACACGTGGCTCAGAATAGCTATAAACGTGACCCGACACAAAAATGTAAACTTTTTAAAAATATCATGAAACAATTTTGGTGTTTTTTTTTTTTAATTGCACATTTCTCTAAGTGTGAACCTTGTAAACAGTGTGCTGTGGTGTCAAAAGGTTGGATGTGCCTAAAGCCATTTAGGTGGTGGAAGCATCTGGTGAGTGCAGATTAGAAACATGTTCAGGACTTGCAGGTATGAGGACCTGAGTTTGGCCCACAGGAACCCACGGTTTAAAAAAAAAGCCAGATGCAGAGGTGCATGTTTATGGTCTCAGTGCTGTAGCCAGGTCTGGGACTCACTGGCCAGCCAGGCTGGCCTACATGGAAAGCTTCAGGTCAGTGAGAGACCTTGTCTCAAAAAACAGAGTGGATCTCACCTGAAGAATACAGCTGAGGTTGTCATCAGACTTCTACACACACACACACACACACACACACACACACACACACACACACACACACGAACATGTACATGTATACATGTATGTATGCACAAACACATACACACACACACTAAGAGATGTTTGGGAAAGAGAGTAGATAATGAATGTGGTGTATGTCACATTTTTAAGTAGAAGAAGATGCTGAAAACAACCCACAACTGCATCTCCAAGATAGCTCAAGAGAAATTAAACATATATAATTTATTAATAAATTTTTAAAAATTAAATTGCTTGGCTAGCTTGGGCATCTAGTCCATCAGGATGGCCTGTAACTGTCCTTCCATACGTCGTTTGAGATGACTCATAAAACCTCATACCATTCTCCTCAGCATCTTCCTGCCTGAGAAGAGAGAAACATGGTCAGTCACTATGCATTTGTGACCTTGAACATCAAAGGTGCTTGCTAACAGGGCCCATTGCTCATCTGTACCTTGGGTTTAGTTGAGTTGTCTAGCAGTGTTTTTTGTTTTTGTTTTTGTTTTAACAGATTTAGAAACAGACTGTTTCCAAGAAACAGACTGGCATCCAAAATTAAGAACCAGCTAGGGCATGAGTTAGTGTCTGAAACAAAAGAAAAGAAAAGAACACTGGGCCCTTGTCCCCAGGTGACTTACTCACCCCTGCAGGGTAAGAGGTTGAGTTACTAGTGCTCCCATCAGAAAGCATATTCTGATCTTGTTTCAAAGCAAACATAGCCTTAGAGAGGTTTTTGTAGATCCTCTTCTCCCCTGGAATTCACAGGTATGAAAAAAAAAAGCTGCCATATCCTGCTTTAAAAACATGCACTTTGGATGGATTTGTGATAACAGGTTGTGAGACCTTCCTGTTAGTCTGTCAGTAAGTGTGACTCACGGTTGCTTCTTCACAGCTCTCAGAGGGTGGCAATGAAAAGCTGGAGCTCCCCCAGAGCAGGCAAAACAACTCCTTCGAGGCGCCCAGGACAAGGTATTCCTTGACGATCCAGAACACTACAGTCTGCAGCTCTGGCACCTACAGATGTGCTCTGCAGGAACTTGGAGGGAGGCGTAACTACAGCGGCACCGTGATTTTGAAGGTGACAGGTGAGCTCACCTTGCTCCTTTTCTCCTCACCGCCCGGGGTGTGCTTTCTGCGGGCCCCAAAGTCTCCTCTTCTGGAACCTGACTCTGCAGCTTAGGAAGACATCTGTGGCTGGAAGTGAATTCCTCTGAAGAATGTCATGATTCTTTCTCTGTGTGGCTTAATCTATGCATTGACTTTTGCCCAACACACACACACACACACACACACACCATACACCACACACACACACACACACACACACACACACACACACACACACAACCCCTTTCAACATCCAGCCCTCTGCCCTGGTTTGTCTTTGTGACACATTGTGCATTTGCCATGCAATGTATGATTAACTAAATCTGAAACTTCCCCAGGTTCAAGCAATTCTCTGTTCTGGGCTTTTCTCAGCACACAGTAGGCCCTCAACAATTATCTAAATAGATAAGAAATGAGAATAGCCTAACCAGGGAGAGTTATGAAGGACAGAGAGGAAGTGAAGAGCACAACCGATTGCCTTCCATCTTCTCCTCCAACACAGTATTGCTTCCAAGTCAAGGGTCAGATTGGAATGACTGTTTAGATGTGTCTCAAACACTGAAACACACTGGTGTGTAGCTGATTTTGTCACTATTTTAAGCTAAGCCTCATCTTTCAAATGGGGCCAGTCACATCTGTATGCTGTTTGGTGCTAAATTTAATGGAATATTACACTAGGATGCTATGTACGGTGCCTGAGGTAGACGGAACACTCAGTCATTGTTAGGGATCCCTAAGATAATGTCTCTCAACCCTTTCCATTGAGTTATAGACCCGTGAGAGAATCTATTTCTAGACCACTGCACTGCAATTTTGAATCCAATCTCAAATCCATAAGACTCCAGGGAACAATTTCTTGGAATCATCTGCCTGCTGCCTGCCCCTGCCCAGGCAGTGAGCCAAGCCCATTGGCAATCTCACTGCAGTACAAGCCAAACATCAGCTCGTGTCTGAACTGAACGGGACATGGTCCTTCTCCCAAGCGGTTCCTGGCTGGGTTCTCCCTTCTACCCTCCTCTAGTACCCCCAGGCACAGCCTCAAACACCCTGAGGGAGCTGGTCCTCCCATCCTGTGCTGCTGGCCTTCTCTAAGAACTCTAGTTGAGGGTTTGGGGTGGTATAATGCTCAGCTAGTGTGCAGGAAACCCTGGGTTCAGTTTGAAGTACCAACAAAAACGAGGGAAGGTAGTACATGCCTATCATCTGGGCACTTAGGAGGTAGAGGCAAGGGGGGGGGGTCAAGGAGTTCCGAGTCATCTCTGTTGCATGATGAGTTCAAGGCCAACTAGGGCTACATGAGTCCCTGTCTCAAGAAGACAAAGCTCTAGATTTCTTGGACAAGAATAGGCAGATCCCCAGCCTCAGTTTCTAGTCTGAGTGTCCTTAAGTTGAGATCACTCACCTGAGAGTTCACCTAGTCACAAGAAGTTAAGGTGGTTTCCGGCCCTGGAAGTTCAGCAAACATGCCACACATCCCATGGCATATAGCCATAGCAATGTGACAGCAACCACTTAGGACCGTTGTCACTGCCACCCACGACTGTCTTTCTTGACTGACAGAACTAGGGTGGGGATGGGCACATTAGGACCAGAGGAAGCAGGAGTGGAGCGAGGTAGAACGTCCTTACATGTCTTCACCGGTTCCTTTCCTTTCTTCAGGATGCCCTAAGGAAGCTGCCGAGTCCCCTTTCAGGAAGTACAGGGCTGAAGCCGTGCTCCTCTTCTCCCTGGTCATTTTCTACCTGACACTCATCATTTTCACTTGCGTAAGTGTCTGCTCAGAACGTCTATTGCTGTGATGTGGTCCCCGGGGCCCCACTGATTCCTGTAGGTTTTGTAGACAGTGTAAATCATTGAAAGCTTACCCTCTGAAGGCTGGGCATTTGAGGCCTCCACACTAGGAAGCACACTGAGATTCCTCCAGCTTGCTTTTTTGTTTAGTGAGTCACCTGGAGCATTATGTAACGCCTGTGGGTTAAGCAGGAAGGGTTGTGTAGGAAGGTCTGAAGAATCCCAGGAAGACCTGAAGGACTTGTGGTTACAATATCACCATCCACCACCTAGGGGAAGACAGAGGGCTTGCACTTACAGTGTTTTGTCATCCTCTTTGATCATACTGCCCTGGGCCTATTTTCTCTTAGTGGATCTACTTATATTTCTGTATTTCCCATCCTTTGAAAGATTTGATCCTAAGAAGTCAGAACACTGGGGCACCCAAAAGGTCCTCTAGAATGGAGGGTGACTGGCAGTACTTGGGACATTCTTGACATGCCCTTTAGCTGCTAGTCATAGGCTTCAGCTGGAAGCCCTTAAGCCCATTTTTGGCTATTCCCCTGGACTGACCATGGCCCTCAGGGAGCAGGGCCATCTGAGACTCTGACAAACTGGGAAGCAATCCTCTCCATATGTCTCAAAGCCATCAGAAGGGCTGGCTACCCAGGGACCAGGATAGACTCATCCTGGAGCCATCCCAGGGCTGGCTCTTATCACCTACCATGTCCTTACATTCAGCTGTCTGTCCCTCTTACTGTCTAAATCATGTTTCTGATTTCTATTTTAAAAATCAACAGACATCACATCATATCCCATAACCATATACAATTATTATATGTGAATAAAAATTTAAGTCACTAGTTTTGTTAAAGAAAAAGAAACAGAACAAAATGAAATATTGGTGTTTCAAAATCAGGCAAAGGTGAAAACGTGTATTTTTGCAATACTCATAACTTTGAAATAAATTGTTGAGTAAAATACTAGGATTTTTCTGGATGTTATCAATTTCTCAAAGAATGATTACATCCATTAATCTGAAAAGGGCTCTTAAGGTGAATATGTTTTTGATGGTGCTATTCATTAAATATAGAGCCTTTCCTAAATGGGCTTTAAATAAAATAAAGGCTTTATTTAAAATAGTTTTTAAATAAAAAGCAAATGTATACAAATAAAGCAAAAGACTTCCGTGAGAATCTGCTGCATACAAAGCCAGCCACTGCATGGGATGGCAATAAATGGTTGTTGTGTCCCCAGCGTCCTGGAGCTCACAGTTGGGTCAGCAGGGTTGTTTGTTTATAAGAAGGTAACTAGGATGGTCAGACAGTACATGTAAGATGGCCGCCTTTGGTTTCTTGTTGGCAGATATCTGCTTCCACAGGTACTGGCTTTCCAGAGTTTGTGACAGTGGGGTCTAGGGAGCATTGTAGTTGGGAATCAGTGAGTCTCCTGATGAGAATTGGAAACATCAGGGAAGTGGTACTTATAGCTTATAAAGAATGAAGGGTGGTGAGTATAAGAAGTGCTTCCAAAATGAGGTGTCCAGACAACTCGAGGGTGGTGGGGGGGGATGGTGTGGAAACTGTCAAGTTTCCCCAATAATTCATTTCTGAAATCTTCTCATTTTGCTTTTTATAGAAATTTGCACGACTACAGAGTATTTTTCCAGATATCTCTAAACCTGGTACGGAACAAGCTTTTCTTCCAGTCACCTCCCCAAGCAAGCATTCGGGGCCAGTGACCCTTCCCAAGACAGAAGCAGTATGAGTAGGGTCTCTGCTGGTTCTTACAAAGCCAAGGGCACATCAGAGCGGTGTACCTGAATGCTGCCTGGACAGGAGAAGAAAGAGCCCCACCCTCAGATGGCAACCTTCCTTTGAAGTCCTTCACCTGACAGTTGGCTTCCACACTATTCCCTGACACAGGGTCTTGAACACCATCACACGATCATGAAGCATGGGGCCATCACTGCTTCTCTGTGGCTGTCAGCTTAGTGTTTCATGCGGCTATCTGGTCAACCTCTTGAATGCATTTCAGTCATGTAAAAGCTATGGCGAGATGCAGGTGGAGCAGGGTCACGGGAAATTTGAACACTCTGAGCTGGCCCTGTGACAGACTCCTGAGGACAGCTGTCCTCTTCTACATCTGGGATACATCTCTTTGAATTTGTCCTGTTTTGTTGCACCAGTCCAGATGTCTCACATCTGGCAGAAATTGACAGGCCAAGCTGTGAGCCAGTGGGAAATATTTAGCAAATAATTTCCCAGTGCGAAGGCCCTGCTATTAGTAAGGAGTATTATGTGTACTTAGAAATGAGAGGTCAATGAACTGTTCCTCAGCAGGGCCTTTTCATCTGGAAAAGACATCCATAAAGCGGCAGTACAGAGGGATGCCACGTTTATTTTTTTAATCTACATGTACTTGTCGAAGAAGAATTTTCATGTTTTTCAAAGAAGTGTGTTTCTTTTCTTTTTAAAAAACGATTGCCTAGTTAGATAGCAGTGCTAGCTGACAAGCAGACCCAGTGAATATGGACAGTGTCCCTCGGAATAGGGACAACAAGCTAGAAGCACTGTACAATGTCCTGCTGGGAATGGCAGACCATGGACTGTGCCACCTGCAGTCTGGCCACAGTTGTCCAAGGCTGTCTGTAGAGTCACTTGTGGCTTTCACTTTCTGGCTTGTAAACCAGATAGTTTTGGTCTGGGTTGACTACAATGGATGTGAAAATGCTTTGGAAAAGCTGAAGATACTGTTCACAGTGGCAACCCCTCCTGGGTTGTGTTTCTTGTTGATATCCTAGAGTTCTGGAGCTGAAAGAATGCCTGTCATGTCTCACCTTTCCCATCAATCCAAACAAAGAAGGCTATAAAGAGGATGTTACCATGGTCTTCCATGTGAACTCTTCTGAGAAATGTGGAGACTGGCTCAGTGTTTAGTTCTTGAAGATACGAACCCATGGGAGCCACTGGGCCACCGCAGGAGGGAGTTCTCAGATGTTGCACTGATGGGACATTGTTGCATTTCTTTAATGAACTTGTCCCCTTCTTCATTTGCTTCCCAAAGAGATTTTGTCTCTTTAATGGTGTGTGTATCACCCACACTAGCATGAGAGTAAAAGCAATGTTGAGCTGACCCAATGTTTACCTCTTAGTCACCACTTTCATGCTATTAAAGGTGTGCATGTGAAGAAGAATGTTCCTCTTCTATGTCTTTAAAATAATTCACACTTTGGGATGATGCTTGAATGCTGATTAGGGAATAAGAATGTAGAAATGGTAGTAGTAGAGGACTGGCTGATTTCCTAAGTCTGGGACAGGGGTGAGGGGCAGACACATATGGCTGACAGACTTCTGTGACATGGCATTCCTTCTTGCAAAATCTACCAGATCCTGGAGCTGCATCCCTATTAGCTAGTACATGGTCAGCTTGCCCACCTATGTGACCATGGCAGGGGTGGGTGGGGACACACCGAAAGACAGGCTCTGCTTCTAAACGATATGAGAAGTTGGGGGCACTGATCTTGGGATTCGTGGGGTTTTATTTGAGGTTTTCAAATAGACACCTAACCCCTAAGATCTACACAAAGTGCTTGTGGTGGCTGTAAAAAGCATCATGGACGAGAGGCTCTTTGTGAAGATGAATACCTACAGAGTGCCTGTCAAAGCTGCAGAATCACTTTGAATGGATTCAAGTCCGTTGTCAAATGCTTTACAAATGCACCAGACAACTTAGTATCATGTTGAGGAACTCAGACCTCTTATCCATGTGAAGTTGAGCCACCTCAGTCAGGAGATTCAGAGTAAGAACTGTTATTCACTTACTAGATATGTTCCGACGATTAATTGAGGGAGTCCACAGAAGGGCTGGGTGTTTAGCAGTGTTAGATGCTAGGAGAACAAGAAAGGAGAAAGGGGAGTAGAAAACATGCCAGTGCCCACAAAGTTTTGACAAGCTTGTTTTATTAAAAGGAATAAATAGGCTTGTTGGGTGTTGCATGTTACCTGCTGCGAATTAACACACAGTGAAATACTCTGTAGGCATGAGAGCTATTGTGTGGAGTCCAGGGAGGATGGTTGTCCTTGTTGCTTTACATAGACTTAACTAGAAACATTATTAAGATTTGATAGCAGGTTGACTCCATGTTTCACACCTAATCCTTAGTGTTAAAAAATGCATGTGTGTGTGTGCGTGCGTGCGTGCGTGCGTGCATGCGTGCGTGCGTGTGTGTGTGTGTGTGTGTGTGTGTGTGTGTGTGTGTGTATGAGAGAGAGAGAGAGAGACAGACAGACAGACGGGGAGACAGAGAGACAGAGTCATTGAGAGACGGAGTCATAGAGAAATATAGAGAGAGTCATACACACAGAGATATACAGTAAGAGATAAAGAGAGGGAGAGGAGGGAGGAAAGAAGGATGGAAGTGGAGAGAGAGGAGAGTGAAAGAGCAAGAAAGTAGAAAAGGGAAGAGGGAGAGGTCACGGGAGAAACAGGGAGACGGGGAGAGAAAATGAGAGGGAGATAAGGAATGGGAAGAGGGAGAGAGGGGAACAGGAAGAGAGAGAAGATGGAGAGGGCAAAAACAGAGGGAACAAAAAGGGTAGGGAGCAGGAGTCTTTGTGTTATGCAATTACTCCTTAATTTTTAAAAGTAGCTAAATCAGAGTAAACACACCAGTAGGATGACGAACCCAGTGACACCTTCTGGGCTGTGTGATGGGTTGTTCTGGGGGACGAGTACGAATGTGTGGTGGAGAAAGGCCAACAGCCTCCAGCCTCGCTCATTTCAGACCTTCATAAATCACACCCAGGCCCTGTCCTCCAGAGCCAACACATTTCACTTGCATATCTCTCTTCTCCTTTCCACTTCTTGATTTCATTCTCCCCATGAGATTCTAGGCAGAGCACAGTTAGGTCACCGGGAACTACCAGGAAAACATCATCTAGGCTGGGTGTGTCTGTTTCCATGGTTCCTGAGAAGTTAGGGTGAGGGAAGGAATTGAGACTCGGGGACTAAGGCAAGTCTTCCATTCTCTTCTCTTCTTCATGCGTAATCACGTACAACATCCCTCTGGGCAGAGGAACTGGACTTCACTTAGTGGTTCATTTGAATTCTGCATGTGAAAGGGATATTGTTTTTGCCTCATTTATAAGAGGGACTACTCCTTCCAAATGACGCAGATTATAGTACTTAGCAGAGGCAAGTAGGGAGAAATTCACACACTGAAGAGCTTTGAGATGCTCCACAGAGTTGGAAGGCTTTTTTTTTTCAAAGGGGGAAAAACAGTCTGTAAATGTGTATGTACTTGCCCAGGTCTCCCCTAAAGCCAGCTGGACAGCCCGTCAACGACGCCCATCAGGAACAACAAAGGCCATGTCGGAAGTCAAGGGACAGGAGGCTGAGAACTAATAATAATTTTGCACTTACACAGCAGTTTTTATCTGAAGACCTCAGAGTGCTTTACAAACATTAATTAAATTGCCCAGCAGCCCTGGGAGATGGCTGTGTATCACTATTTCCAATTGGCAGGGGGTAGTGGGAGGAGACGTGTAGGCATGGAGTGAAGCTGGAAACAGGCCATGTTACATGCCTGTGGATTGTGGACTCAGAAGAAGAAGTGGGAACATATCCTTGTGAGCCCAAGAGTGTGTGTGGTCAGGTGTACAGTCCCCATTGGGTCAAAGGAATGGTCTAGTGACTTCCCAACAGACGCCAGCTTATGCATAAGTGAGAGAGTCACCAGCACCAGGGCTTGAAGGATGGTGGCATGGTCTCTCCTGAGGCTTATCACCACATACCAAGGTGACAGTCACTACAAACTGCTTTTTGTAGTGGCATGATGGCAAACACAGTGACTGTCTTGTGGCATCTTCTAGGAAGATGTGACCAGTTATCTATTTTCCCTAGACAGGCACCCACCACAGACCAAAGACATGATTCCACACAAGTCTAGCTTATCCACCCAATGAGTTGATTTTGGTTACTGATGGTAGCACGTCTGACTCACAGGCACCTCCATTACAGAGAAGCCGACTATGTCGTGGCTGATGACTCGCAATTTGAAGTCAGCTTCACTGGAGAGTCCTGTCTCCCAGCAACTGTTTTCTGCTGTTATAATTATGGGAGGGGCTTATGGATTTTTGTAATTTTCATGAACTTCCAGAATCTTGTCAATTTGTTTCCTGAGTCATATGAACCCTCCCTCCCCCAATCCCAGGAAATAATGTTCAAATTCAGAGAAAACACCTGTACAACAGTGGCTTTGATTGGCTTGTAGATACGGTCATAACTGCCATATGGAGCACTGGTACTCAGTCTTGTATGTTGTTGCATCTAACTGTATTCTCCAAACAGACCTATTGAAGTCTTAACCTTTGGTACCTATGATTGTGATCTACTCTGGAAGCAAAGTTTTTGAAAATGTGGTTACCAGGGGGCTGGAGAGATGGCTTAGTGGTTAAGAGCATCTGGGCTGCTCTTCCAGAGGTCCTGAGTTTAATTCCTGGCAGCTACATGATAGCTCACAACCATATGTAATGAGATCTGGCACCCTCTTCTGGTCTGCAGGCAAACATGCTGGCAGAACACTGTATACGTAATACATAAATTAAATCTTTAAAAGAAGTTGAAGGAGGAGGAGGAGAAGATGAATGGAAAGAAGAGAGAGAGAGAGAGAGAGAGAGAGAGAGAGAGAGAGAGGAAGGAAGGAAG
This sequence comes from Peromyscus maniculatus bairdii, assembly GCF_049852395.1. Lineage (NCBI taxonomy): Eukaryota > Metazoa > Chordata > Mammalia > Rodentia > Cricetidae > Peromyscus > Peromyscus maniculatus. The sequence continues at coordinate 124,849,926 of NC_134856.1, forward strand.
GAAGGAAGGAAGGAAGGAAGGAAGGAAGGAAGGAAGGAAGGAAGGAAGGAAGGAAGGAAGGAAGGAAGGAAGAAAATGTAGGTACAATGAGGTGCTAGGGCTTAGGTTGATGTCCACATAAGAAGAGGGGAATTGGACACAGGCACAGATAGACACACAGACAAAAGACGGCCTGGTGAAGTCAGAGGTAGCATTGGAAGTGATGCACCCACAAAGCCAGGAAATGCCAAAGATTGCTGGTGACACCGGGAGCAGGAGAGCAACCTGGAGGTGGTCCTCCCCAAGTGCCTTCAGAGGGAGCACGGCTCTGCAGCACCTCGTATCAGACTTCTGGCTCCAGCACGTGGTACTTTGTTATGGAAGCTCAAGAAAGCAGTGAAGTGAGCAAAATAAGGCTTTCAAATCTAAGATGATTAAAACGTCAAGCCTGTGAGAACATATCTCACTATCCAATAACCAGGGAAAGGTTCCCTGGAGGGACTGGGCTGGAATGTGTTTTTAAATGAATGGTTGTTTTAATCATAATGCTCCAGCTGATGATGAGGACGGGTGGGTGGAATGCACTAGTAATAATTATTACATTAGTAATAATGCATAACGGTGACAAGGACATCATAGTAGTCCTCTGGCATGGCAGTTCTTGGTTCTTGCACAGAGGTTTTATCGCTCTTTGAGATTTATTTTTATTTATGTGTGTGTATGCATGTGTGCATGTGTATGTAGATGTCTGGAAGAAGGTATTGGGATTACCTGGAGCTGGAATCAAGGAGACTGTGAGCCATCAGAAGTGGGGTTTAGGAACAGAACTAATATTCTCTGAAAGAGCAGCAAGTATTCTGACCACTGGGACATCTCTCCAGCCCTAGTTTTTTTTTTTTTTTTTTAATCTTATTTTGGTATGCTGACTTGAAGTTGTGTAAATGCCTTCAATACATTCCATTTCTTCATCCCTAAAGTTGACATCGTTTAAAAAAAAAAACTCAAAATATGTACCCAGAAGCCATTGCTGCTGGATCAAAGATAGCAAAGGAAAAAAAAATAATCTGTTGCAAGGAAGACCCAAACTCTGGAAATGCCATTATTCTGTCATGGTGAGGTTGTGAACATTCAGGACAGGAAGTCATCTGTTGTATTCATCTTTCATCATCCCCTCTTCAGACTCTTTCTTTTAAAAGTACAAGCAATCCCAGCAGGGGTAACACATAAATCAATACAACATGGGCAGGATACATTACTGTCTGAAAAAGAAATTGCGGTGGAGTCAGACAGACATGAACTGGAATCTAGGCTCCATCACTCACCAGCTCAACCATATTATACCAATAGCCATTCTCTTGGTGTCTCAATTGACTCATTTGTTAAATGGGTGTTAGTAGCAACTCTTGAATTTTAAATAAAAGGCTGGCACAAAAATGACATTAAATTATCAGCCTCACTTTCTTCTGCATGTGGTTCTTTCTCTTAGAGGATGGAAGATGTGTGACGGGGGACAAGCCCTCTGGAGCGGCAGTGGAGTGATGCCCGGAGGCCTTGCAATGGAAGAGTTTCACGATGGGTCTGTCTGTTATCAAGCTACAGATGACGGAGAAGGTGCTTCCTCCTCCACGTGGCTTCAGTGAACCCCACTCCTGGGAGCTTCCTACTTTCCTCCCTGAGTCCCCAGAGCTACTGGGACAGAGAGTCGCAGCTCCCTAGTAGCTGACCAGCAGTGGGCAATGGAGGGGAATCTTTCTCTACCTTTCCTTTCTAAAGTGGAGGGTCACATTATAGAGAACAGAGGAATCCACTGTGAGGAGCAGCAGCCCAGCTTGCCAGTGGAGCCCTCTCGGCAGGCTGCAAGTCGATTAGTACACAGAGAGGAAGCAGACCTTGCTCCCATGCATCGGACGAGATAGTTCATCTTTCCAGTCATCACGGGTCCATTTCATTTGTTTGTCTGTCTGCATTTGAATGGCGGGTCTCTCACACCAGGTAAATGCTCTGCCATCTGCTGTGGGATGTCTTTCTGCATGCTGTGAATATGTGTTGCTCTCATTAGTTGATAAATAAAGCAGTTTGGCCAGTTGAGAGGCAGAATAAGGTTAGGCAATACATTCAAACTGAAGACAGAGAGGAAGAAGGGTGGAGTCAGAGAGACACCAGCCTGCCTCCGAAAGAGCAATAAGATGCCAGCAGACCAGTAACTCCACAGCCACATGGCAACATATAGATGAACAGAAATGGGTTAATTTAAGGTGAAAGAGCTAGTTAGCAAGAAGCCTGAGCCATAGGCCATACAGTTTGTAATTAATATAAGCCTTTGTGTGTTTACGTTGCACCGAGCAGCTTCAGGACCTGGTAGGAAACAAGAAAACTTCTGTCTACACCCATTTTAGACCTAAACTGAACCAGAGGGAAGATCTGACCTTCGAACACAGTCACTAAACCCTAGTCAAATTCATTAACTCTGGTTTACTCAAATCCAAAGAATCTTTACGAAATTTTCAGAACTTGGACAGATACCAACAAATCTTTAGACTCTCCATGTCCAGAGCACATGGGCAGCCACCTTGCTTAAAAACACCCTTTATACTACATTCTCCCTCACCCCTCCCTATCCCAGACATCTGCCCAATGCCCAGGAGAGTGGGTTCTCTCCCACCCCCGGCTGTCCCTGCACATCCTCCTCACTCCAGTGGCTCCCAGTCTCTGCCTGGGCCACCCAGGGCTGACTGCCACTGTTCTGGCTGCTACTGAGTCTGAGGATCTTGCCAATGGAAACTCCTGGTGATAAGTTAATTTCCAGAGAATTCTGAGAATGGAACCTTTCTGCCACCCCAATGCTGCTTTCGGAAATACCTTGTTCCTCAGCAATGAGCTAAAGTCCATGGAGGTGGCCAGCCAGGTTCCTGCTGCTCCAGAAAGCTGTCACGCTCATGAAGTATTCTGCTTCGAAGGCACAAGGACTTTTCTCTCTCAACTTTCTAGAGCAGCCGTTCTCAACCTGTGGGTTATGACCTCTTTGGGGTGGAATGACTCTTTCATTACCTATCAGATATCCTGCATATCAGATATTTACATTAAGATTCATAACGGTAGCAAAATTACAGTTATGCAGTAGAAACAGCAATTTCGTGGTTGGGGGTCATCACAACATGATGAACTGTATTAAAGGGTCGCATCATCAGGAAGGTTGAGAACCACTGGTCTAGAATCTTCAAGAGTGTCTTTGTCTGTTCTCAGGGCCCACATCCTAGGTAAGCACTCTTTCACTGAGCTACATCTGCAGCCCTCTTTGTATGTTTCATTTTCAGACAGGATCTCATATTAAAGGCTCAGGCTAGCCTTGAACTCTTTTTGTAGCCCAGACTGGCCTTCTTAAGGGTCTTAGCCTCCTGAATTGCTGGACTCAGAAGCCTATGCCACCAGACTCTTAGTTCCAGGAAGGGCCCAACTCTAGGCTCAGCCTCTCAGTGACGTCTCCCATGAAGTGTGAAGGCTGAACAGCAAGATGATATTATTCTTGTCAGGCCCAGTCAGACAAAATCAAACAAAGGACCAGGAAGTGCTGAAGGAGGAGGGACTCCTGTTTTCCTGGTAGAGTCAAGGACGTTCTTGAGGCACTTGGAAAATTCCCCTCATTCTACAAACATCCTGTGTGTGCACACCACACACATCTGCATAGAGCTCGGCAGCAGAGCTTATCTTTAATGCTCATGAAGACTACAGTTTGGACAAGATGCTTCTGGCAGAGCACATGCCCAAGCAGGACAGTACCAACTCCTGCCTGTGGTCTGCTCAGCCACTGAACTTTGTAGTCAACACTTATATAAATGTCTCTCTCTGTTGCCTTTAAATTTTTCCTTTCACTTCAATTAAAACAAAAACAAACAAACACACAAAAACAAATAAACAAAAACCCACGTCTGTGGTTTACTGTGGCTTCTACATTCCCATTGCAGTATTCATCTTGTCCCAAGTCAATATCGGTGTATCTGAAGAATGTCTATTATTTAGGTTGGCAAAATGCTACAGAGATTGGCAGCCACGCCTTACATCCCCTACACTTCTTTGCTAGTGCCAGCAAATGAGTCCTGGGCTTTGCTCAAACCAAAAACAAAATCAATCCACTGACCACCACCACCAACAAACAAAACGCCACCATGTCTTTGCCCAGGCACACTAGAACTCCTCATGACCTCAGCTCAGAGCCCCATGTACACGCCCCCAGGCTCCCACCGTCTTTCTTGAGGGGTCGTGGGAATAGCTGTGCTCGGCTTCCTTCAGCTTCCTCACTCACTTCCTTCGTGTGGTTTAGGGTTGCAGTCGGCTGACCAAGATATGGTTGGCTTCAGGGCCAGCTTTAGGGGCCAGGTGTGGGTTAAGGAGGATGGAGGAGAGGGAGAGAAGCTCAATGGTTAGTTTCCTCTCATTGCCTCCCTGCTGAATGTCATGCTAGCCGGGATACAATGCTATCATCCGGCTTCTTTGTTCTTATGGGAATCTCGTGGTCTCTAGTCCCTAGGCCAGTCACATGCATGCTACAGAGAAGGCCATGAGAAGTCTCTAGTGTGATGACAGGAAGTCAAAGCAGCCCAGAATTCTGGGGACACAAACGAATGGATACATTAAGAGAAGAAGAGAGAAAAGGCCCTAGTGTGGGACAGGTCCCTGCTTGGGGAGGTGTGATGTGAACAACACCAGAGGAGTACAGGCTTTGTGCAGGTACCTTGCATCTCTTAACGTTCCCTTGTTTTACAGCTTAGGTAACTGAACCTCAGAGAGGTTCAGGAGTGTGCCGAGGTCCATAACCAAAAGGTAGAGCCAGGATCCAGACTCTGGTCTGCAGCTCCATGTGACTCCCGGATCCTGGCACTTCCTTCGAGATCCTGTTCCGTGCGTGTTCTAGGGAGGAGGAAACTCACACATCTTCTATAGAACTGGCCTGGATGTCCTCCACGCCCTATTTCTTGTTCCCATTCACGTGGTTTCCAGTCAAATATTGACAATTATCCCCAAGGCAACAGAAATGGCATGAGTCCGCCTATGTCCAGAGGGGAGGCAGGTCTGCAGTACCTACTGGCAGGAGCCCCAGGCTCAGCATGTACCTGCTGCAAACCACAGATGGCCTGAATTGAATGCCCTTGGCAAGGAAGGACATAAACAAAATGGCCGCCAGGCTCAGGGGCTTCCCGCGAGAGCGCCTGAATTATGTCTCTTTGGTAAATCTGATCTATGCAGCCAGCCCCTGGGGAGTACTAACCTGCTCTGACAAACGACCTTGAGAGAATTACAGTAGTAATATTTTCAGCTGGTTGGAGTCCGTCTTGGCCGATTTCTCCAGAGCCCGAGGTACAAACACAAGTCCATGGCTCCACAGTGCACACATGCGGACGTGTTTGCCTTGTTCCCCGTGCTGTTAGTGTGACTGTCCTCCGGCTGGCACAAACCACATCTCTTCCTCTCCCCGGTGGGAGCTTGTCTCTGCACTCCCCGCTCCCTTCTCTGGAAGTGCAGTGAAGCAATGCGGACAAGGATCTCGTTCCAAGGCCGTTGAGCAAGTGCTCACATTTAGTGACCTTCTGCACCAGTAATTCTGTCCTCTGGGGATTGAAATTGATTTTTCCCCTTTCTATATGTAAGCACAACTGGAGTGCACAGCCCTGTTACAAATGCCCATCTCAGGTGTGTGTTTAAAGGTGAGCAGTGTGACTCTTGAAAAGACAAATGAGAAAAGTTGTTTTACAGATGCCCTGGATAACCTCTATGAACGAACAAGAAGCGTGCTTCAGTCTCCGAGTGGTTTTTAATTTTTCCTTGCCATTTTTGTGTAAATGCGAGTGGATGTGTGTATTGGGATGGGGTGGGGTGTCTAAAGTTTCTGGTGAATATATGCAAATCTGTCCAAATTCTTCCCCACAAGCCTTGGACAGCCTAAGATTTAAAGGGATGGCCAAAGAGTCACTACTTGAGGGGCAAAAGTTTTAATGCTATATTTTTAATTAAATTTACTTATTTGCGTGTTTGTATATGTGTGTAGGTGCATGTGGCAGGTCCGTATCCAAAGACAACCATGGGAGTAGGTTCTTTTCTTCCATCATACGGCACCTGGGTTTGAACTCAGGTCTTTAGGCTTGCCAGCAAATGCCATTGCCCACTGAGTCGTCTCACCAGCCATATACTGTCATATTTTTAAAAAATAAAATTCATGATGAATCAAATACCAAGATTATAAATTAATAGGCAACCAGTATTATTATTATTTATCATACTTTGTTTGCTTTTTCATTTTTTTCCTTCAGGTTCCAATATAAAGCACAATATTCACTTCTTTGTGTGAATTATTAAGTTTTGTTTATCATAGATTTCTAATACATGTTTTGCTGTTTAGGATGTTTCAGAAGAGTAGCATTGGTCACCATGGCTGAGCTTATGGGACTTCCTACACTTTTACCTCCTAGGCAGATAACCTCTCCATCCCAGCCCCTTCTAGGCATTGCATAGGGCTGTTTGGATGGTCTAAAGACACTAGCTAATATTTATTTCCAGTCACTAAACAGAAAAGGACCTGTGTAACTGTTCTTCTGGTTCATACTCTCTAACATCCTGAACAATATTCATATTTGTCCATTATTATAACTACAGTCATTTTGAATGCTTTGTTCATTCAGGTTGCTGTAGCAAAGTATCTGACTGACTGGGCACTTTATAAAGAAAGGAGGTTTTTGTTAACTCAAAGCCCTGAGGTCCAAGAACCCAGCCACAGCCTCAGATTCCAGTGAGGACAAATGGTGGATTGCACCATGTAGGGGATAGCTGTTCCAGCATTGACCTTGAAGTACTGCACCTAGTGAGGCAGCCAGTAATTGCCACTCAAGCCTATGACCTGTCCCTGGGGCGTGGCCAAGACAGGAGCCCTTAAGACCCGAGATGAATATGTGCCAGCTCTCTTGGCTCCTCATGATCTTACATGCTGGATTGCAGACCAAGTCAGAGTTCTCCAGAGAACCACACTGGACTGCACCTCACCTCTCCCAGATCCTCTAAGTGACCCCTTTACTGGTTGTAAGTTGCCCCGAAATAAACCTCTTTTAACTACCAGATAAACTATGTGGAGTTGCCTTGTTAGTTTCCCGCTTTAGCACCACATGCCAGGAACACATATGGGAGAGGTCACACTGTGGGAGAGGAAGCGAGAAATAGCCCAGAAAGTCAAACTCACTTTCGTGGTAGCTAACCATTAGCTTTCCACCCAAGTGACAAAACAGCTGAGATAAGCAACTTTTGAAGAGGACAGTTATTTTGGCTGACAGTTTCAGAGAGCTCAGTCCATGAGAGGGTATTGCTTTTGGACTGCGTGGCAAGGCATGAGATCAGGATGGAACAATGCCCCTCACCTCATGGTAGTGGGAAACAGGGGGGGAAGAGATTCGAGTCCTGCTGTTTCCCTTAGGCACCTCCTGGCAATGACCTCCTTCTACTCTTGGTGTTCTACCACTTTCCAATAGGCTGGTGACCACACCTCTAATGTTTGGGTCATTGGATGATTCTTTCTGAGAAGGGTACCCCAGTGATCTCCCCCACATGGGTCTTATCTCTTAAAGGTTTCTACTATCTCTCAGCACCATTGCATCAGACACCATGGCAAAAGCCCATGAACCTTTAGGAGACTACTATTCAAGCCATAATAAGTAGCAAGTGGAATGAGTGAAGTGGAATTAGTTTTCTTGGGGTTAGTGCCATTCTGTCCATACTACAAATGGTCCAAGGACTGTCCGTGTCATGGGAGGATCCACTGAGGGTCACATAGATGCGCTGTGTTTATTGTTGTCTAGTCTTCTGTGTTGATAGGCTGGCAGAAGACCCTTCCCTTTCTTTCCCCCTTGTGTAGGGCTGTTGCCCAGTTGAGCTCAGCTCCCCAAAGCACCTCCCATACACATATCACAGTCACCCATGTGGTCTCCAGTGACAGGGGTGCAGGTGCCATTTTAAATCTAGCTGTTTTTTAAGGATATGGTTGATGGCTTCTGGTTCTTTCCAAAAAGCTGGCTGTTTCATAATTGTGGAGTTGACCTCTATTCCGCAGCTCCACTGCATACCAGAGTATTTCCTGGAAACCCCATCTAATTCAAAGTGAAATGACATTTCCTGGTGAGAGATGGGCCAAGGGTTGAAAATATCACAGTCAGCACTCTGTCCACTCGTGCTGTGCTTTGTGGTCAGTCATTTAGGTCTTTCTGGGTCTATTAACTGCAAAGTCACAGGGTGACCTCGGGCGCCTGGAGTCTGATGTGGAAGAAGTCAGTGAGAGACTGCTTGGCTATGTTCTGGCTTGAACTTTTCCTGCATATCCTTTCTCATCTTACACCAGCACCACCTTCTCCTCCTCCTCCTCCTCCTCCTCCTCCTCCTCCTCCTCCTCCTCCTCCTCCTCCTCATGTATGCTATCCTTCAGAAAGTCATCTCACGTCTGTATGTCCAACTAAACCTTCCCAGGCATACCTCCTTAATCATGTAGCGCTTCTTCTGCCACCAAAGTGACCGTTTTCAAATGCTGATATGATTCTGCAATGTGCTTTTCTAGAGTCCTGTTCAACTCCTAGTGCAGAAGGTGAAGACACGCGGGGTCTTCTCTTTGCCTCTGCCCACCTGTCTGTGCTCAGAGCTCGGTGATCTCTCTGCTTGGGACCAGCTCAAACTTGGGGCTTTGGTACACATTTCTTCCCTGGGATGGTCCAATTTTCTGCCCGAGGATAACTGCCAGGCTGGCAGCCTCCTTACAGCTGGGTGAGGACAAAGTCTTAAGGGCCAGCATGAGCACTCTTATTCATTGCCCTGGGTGCCATGTCCCATTCTCTGGCATCCCTGGCAGAGCTCCTCCTATTCACATTTCACTTCAGTGGGATCCCTGCATCTCCTGGTGACTGGGCATAGCGACAGTTGCCCGGCTAGACAAGAAGACTAGAAGAGCTTCCTGCTTTCCGTGATATCAGTGTCTCAACTCCCCTTCAATGACACTTGGGGGCCTCATAGTTTGGAGTCTTTATTGGGTTTTAGGGAGCACATGAGTTTAATTCTCACTGACATCCCCTTTTGGAGACACTTAAGATACATACTCTCAGTTTTTCTTTATGCTTGTTCTGACTTCACTTTTCAATTCATTTAAGAGGTAGAATAAGCTAGTAGTCTCTTTGGTAACATCTGGGCTCTGGAATTCCTTACAATTAGCCAAGGAATTGGTGGTGGATGTCACCTGGATAACACAGAGGGATAATCTCCAAGGGTTCTTTAACTCATCGGGAAATGGCAGAGCATTGTAGTGGGGATGTGTGTGCCCTAGCAACCATAGGTGATCGTGGAGGTGGATGCAAGGGGAAAGTTGTTATTAGCAAGTGAAGAGGATGACGGGGGATGCTCAGATCAATAATTCTTGGCGACAGGATCAATAGCAAGAGTGACACCAGTCCAAGATTAAACAGACAGCTGTTGGACAGATGCCCTTGCAAGAGTAATTTTACACAAGGGGCAGTGACTATTACACTGGGCTGTGCGTCTGCCAGACTGCGAATAGTCCTTTCCATCAGACATACATTCATGACCTCCTGTCCATCATAATCTCGTGGTTTTAACTATTAGTTTATTTATGAATCAGTATGTCATGTGTATGTTGGTGCCCACTGAGGCCAAAAGAGGTCTTTGGATCCCCTGGAGCTGTAGTTACAGGCAGCGGCAAGCCATCTGACATGGGTGCTGGAGCATGAACTCAGCTCTTCTGGCAGAGCAGTGAGCATCTTAACTACTGAACCGTCTCTCCGGCTCCAGTTTACAGACTTTGGAGACAGGGTTTTATTATGTAGCCCAGACTGACCTCAAACTCACAGTCTTCCTACTTGAGCATCTCAAGTGCTGAGATTTCAGGCATATGCCACCACCCAGCTCCCCCAGCAGCATGTTTTAGTCTCTTGTTAGACTTTGATGAAAGTTGGTTGTTCTGATTCTGACAACATTCACAGGAGAATGTTATCCTGCTTCTCTCTTCTTCTTGGCTGTGAGGGGTTGGTAGGGGTAGTGGTCAGGATTTGGTGGCCCAGGACAATTGGCAAAATAATTGACATTTGCTTTTCTGGTAAAGTCAAATGTTCATTGTATGTATGAAGTTTTTCATATGATTTTCACTGTTCATCGCTGTTTTGGTGAGTTGACTCCCGAGGTTGGTGTTGGGTTAGAGGCTCCCAGGGACAGAACTGGGTCAGACCTGCAGGGTCTTCTTAGAGAGATGTGAGTGCTATCACCTGGCAGAGGCAGGAATCACATAGCCTGTGGTCTCTCTGTGACTCGGTGGGTAATGGCTCAAAGTTCAGGACAGATGTTATTGGACCAATTAAGCAGTTAAGAGTCCAAACACAAACTCTACATTTTCATTGTACCGTCCAAGAGTAGGCGGTAATTTTTATTTAAGCACACACAAACCACAGAAGTCTGACCGCCATTCCTGTCAATGCATGGAGCTGTTCTTTGTGTGTGAGAGGTCTCCCTTAGTTGCTACTTGGGGAGCCATGTGTGGGCCCGTGCTGGCAACAACCAGTCACTAGGGCAATGCTTTCTTGGCAAGCATGGTGTATGCTGGGGGTTGGTGCTGTGGGACGGTCTGTATGTCAAATTGCTCTGATTGGTCAATAAATAAAACACTGATTGGCCAGTGGCCAGGCAGGAAGTAGGTGGGACAAGGAGAGGAGAATTCTGGGAAGCAGAAGGCTGAGGCGGAGAGACACTGCAGCCGCCGCCATGACCAGCAGCATGTGAAGACGCCGGTAAGCCACCAGCCACGTGGCAAGGCATAGATTTATGGAAATGGATTAATTTAAGCTATAAGAACAGTTAGCAAGAAGCCTGCCACGGCCATACAGTTTATATGCAATATAAGTCTCTGTGTTTACTTGGTTGGGTCTGAGCGGCTGTGGGACTGGCGGGTGACAAAGATTTGTCCTGACTGTGGGCAAGGCAGGAAAACTCTAGCTACAGGTTGGGGTTGAGGGGAATCACAGTGTCCTGGTGGTTTTGGAGAGGAAAACTAGCAGATGTGCCCCGTGCCTGACTCCTTGGTCTGCCTTGGGACTCATTTGCACGTTCTACGGGGCTCTGACACCCTAAAGCACACAGTTGTTATTACTGCATGTAAGAACTCCATGGGTAAAGTGCCAGGACTTTCACATGGCCCCCAAACACAGGGGAAAAAGCTTTGAAATGGAAAATGAAGTTTAGTTTGGCATCCTCTGGGTCATTAGCCTGGATGTGTACACGTGGCCTTGCTAGGAGGTTTCCAGAAAAGCATCACTTACACATCATACAGCGTCTGCCCAAGAACAGCCTTCCATGTCACGGAGGCTATTAGAGTTCTGAGTTGGCTGGGGACCCGATGCCCTCTGTTCTGTGTCCTTGTCAGTGGAAGGACTGGATCACTAGTGGGCATCATGTTTACAAGAATTTGGTTCTGCTGGTTACACTTTGCTCCTTTTATGGCTCTACCAGCTCCCTTCTGCCCCCCTCCCCCGCCCCACCAACAAGCCTCCAATTCAACTCTTGCTCCCCCTGCACTGTCCATACCAGAAAATAACTAATGGCCACAGCTGCAGTTTGCTCTTCCGTCCCAGGCCCCTTCGTGACAAGCTTGTATTCTCAAGGGTTTCGCCTGATCCGTAACAGCTCTCCCCTATGCCGTGAGCCCAGACTCTGCTGCCACGGCTAACTTTTCATCCCACGTGGAAAGAAACATGATGATTTCTAGACGCCCACAGCTGGCCTTGGGGGCCCTGGAAGACCGTTGACGGTATGTGGGTGTGTCAGACTGTGTGCAAGCTGGCCTGGAAAGCTATATCACCCGGGTCATAGGCCTTGTGGCTTCCAAGCAGTAACACAAGCTATCTGCACTGGTCTCAGAGTGTTTTTGGAGCAGGGTCTTCAAGTCCGAATGAAGGCTGGCGTCAACTGCAAACGGAATATGAGCCTTTAAGCCTGGAGTTCACTCTGAAGGAGAGAGGAAGAGTGCGGGGATCTGAGGCCCTGAGGCCAGAGGACATAAGGCTGACAAGATGCAAAGGGAGGATTTCAAGGCAAAAAGCCATCTTTTTTTTCTTCTCTCTCTCTCTCTCTCTCTCTCTCTCTCTCTCTCTCTCTCTCTCTCTCTCTCTCTCTCTCGTACTTTCAGACCTTATTTTTATTTCTTTTTTCTATCAGCAGGTGGTAGAGCTCTCCCAGCCTTCTTAACAGCTGACCAGTATTTTCTTGCCCATGCCTTCTTCTCAGGGCCATGTTGACAGTCCCCAGTCTTTCACTCTTACATGTTGCAGTAAGCAATCTGTGCATGTATCAGTTTGCAAATGTGTGGGCTACCCATAGGACACGGACTGAGAAATGGAACTACTGGGTCAAAGGGTAGGCACATTTGTAATTTTAATAGATGTGACTGTGTTGACCTTTGAAGGCCTCCAATTTATTCCCCCAGGGTGATAAATAGTTCACTTTACTCTACACTTCACTGAGTGTCTTACTGGACTTCCGGGTCACTGCTAATCTAAGAAGAAGAAGAAGAAGAAGAAGAAGAAGAAGAAGAAGAAGAAGAAGAAGAAGAAGAAGAAGAAGAAGAAGAAGAAGAAGAAGAAGAAAAACTGGATCCGTGCAGGTTTAACTTGTATTTTGTAAATGAGTGACATATTTTTTCTAATCTTAAAGAGGAATTTATATTTACTTTTCTATGAACTTTGATATCCTTTGCCCATTTTTGAAATGGATTTTGATGGTCTTTAAAAATTAAATTGGAGGAAAATATATGCATTAGAGAAATTAGGTTTTTATGATGGGAGTTTTGTTTTTGTTTTTGTTTTTCTGACTTCTCATTTGTCTTTCTTTGCCTGTGGTATTCATTGCACCAAGAATTTTCTTTTCCTGTTTTATCTTCTTTCATGGCTCCTCAATCTTATACCACAGTTGGCAGTCGTTCCCCAGTCTTTGTACTGTACAGTTATCCCTTGCCAACCCCCAAAGAGCCAGTGCGGGGAGATCTTGGAAACCTAACTGGAGTGGCAGGGAAATGGGGAAAGACAGACACACAGACACATGTCCCGAAAAGCTAGGCTAGGGTGGGCTGTGTTCACTCTGATGGAGTCTCATCAGCCCTCAGCAAATCACTTAGGTACCGCACAGGGAGGAGCTAGCTAGCCTTAGGAGGAGTCGGCGGCCAGCAGTCTCCGGCTGTAGCATCCTGGGGGAGGCAGCCGCAGTCGCTGGCTCTCATGAACACTCATACTTGCCCACACTACCACCATTCATACTCAGACCAGAGGAAGGTTTTTACCACCTCTCTGAACATCACACCACGGGAAAAGCTTCGCCATTTCTCACGGGTCTCAGGCACTAGGTCCATGACATGGCTGTGCCCATGCCAACAGCACACATTCATTCAGGACTTCACTTCCTCCCTGCAGGCCAGTAGCACAGACTTGGCAGGTCCTGGCTGCTCAGCACTGTGTCTCTTCCTCCCCTTTGGGCAGCAGCTCTCTGGCTCCCTCTGGGGAACCCCAGGCTTCATCGGTGTCAGAAGGGCGCCCAGTGCTCACAGTTCCTTTAGCCTTTTGCAATTACTAAGGGGTACATTTTATTAAGCCAGGAGAGCCCAGGACTCTGCTGTTTTTGAGTAACTGAGCAAAAGAGCCCGTTAGATTGCCAGGCTGGAAGAAGACGGCAAAGGCTACTTTTTCATCTCTCTGTCAGTCACAACCAAGTGTGACTCTCATGTTCGATCAACTGATCCTGCCACCATCCCTAAGTGGGAGTGTCTTATGGTTCCAAAAGAGCAGCACAAACATCAGTGCCGAGGAAATGAAGACACGGTCAGAGGGAGAAATGAGCCACTCTGTGGATGAAACAGTGAGCAGGCAAGGTTGAAAAGGGGGTGTTTTCGTTCTGGAGCCGAGAGCAAGCTAGAGAAACAGGCGCTCAACTCTGCTCATCCAGTGCTGTCTACTGTGGAGGAAATGTTTGAAGGAGTACGGGAGGCTGTGGGATGTCACATTATATGTTCTTCCTCTATTCTACATGTATATGTCATGCAGTGTTGTCCTGGACCTGTTGCCAAGGCAGGTCAAGCATGACAATCTAACATCCATAAGAGAAACTCCATCTTTTCCCATGGATTATTCACTTCAGGCCTGCATACACTATAGTTCAGAAGACTGGATTCAGCTGGTGGGAAGCATTTGCATTCGGTACTGCTCGACCATGCAATGCTCTCCAGGAGGACCATTGGAACTTGTGTTGGGGCATCTTTCTGTTGTCATAATGATGAGGTGGAGGTGGCCACTGGCATTAAGTGGATGGACTGACCTGCACTTCTGGCTCACACGAAGAACCCTTCCCCAAATGAAAACAGTTCCCTCCCCAGATGAAAAACCCTGGTATACTGCAGACAGTTAGCTTGTACCATCTACTTCTCTTTTACGTGTGTGAGCCTACATGAGTGTTCTCTATGGTTTTATGTCAACTTGACACAAGCTAAAAATCATCTGAGAGGAGGGAACGTCAATTAAGAAGATGACGCTATGAGATTGGGCTATACATAAGCCTGTAGGGCATTTTCTCAGTGATCGATGGGGAGGGCCCAGCCCATTGTGGTGCCATCCCTGGGCTGGTGGTCCTGGGTTCTATAAGAAAGCAGGCTGAGGAAGCCGTGGGAGCAAGCCAGTAAGCAGCACTCCTCTTGGTCCCTGCATCGGCTCCTGCCTCCAGGTTCCTGCCCTGTTTGAGTTTTTGTCTAGACTTCCATCAGTGATGAACAGTGATGTGGGAGTGTAAGCAAAGTTAACCCTTTCCCCTGCAAGTTGCTTGGTCATGGTGTTTCATCACTGCAATAGAAACCCTAACTCAGACAAGAGTATATGTGTACCGTGTGTATGCATTGCCTGCAGAGACGACAAAAGGGCATCAGACTCCCGGAAGCTGGAGTTACAGACCCTGGTGAGCAGCCACTGAAATCTCTGAAATAGCAGTAAGCTGTCTTAACCACTGATCCATCATCTCTCAGCCCTCCTCTCCCACCCCCTAGTCTACCGTTTAATGCTCACTCACTTTCAAGGCCATGCCTTTTAGTGGAAGAGCTGAAACTGCTACTTCTACCCCAAACTTTAGTTTACTTCTTATGTGGATGTTATTTATTTCATCTTGAATCAGGTGAGCTTGATGGCTGTCATAAGTCCAGAGAATGAAATGTGTCTGGTGTGTGTGTGTGTGTGTGTGTGTGTGTGTGTGTGTGTATGTGTGTGTGTGTGTGTTTGTATGTATGTTTGTGTGTGTATGTGTATGTGTGTGTGTGTGTTCACCTTCTAATCACAATGAGTGTCATTTTTCCAGAAACAGAAAGAAGCTTTAGTTACCTGTAGGTTAGATAGAATGTATTAATATCCCAACTCCCACCTCCAGATTTTTACATACACACACACACACACACACACACACACACAGAGAGACACACACACACACACAGACACACACACACACACACACACACACACACACACACACACACACACACACACACACACACACAGAGTCCTACTCACCCCAGAAAAAAGGGAATCCACAACACACCAAAATTCTAATAAAGTCCACCTTGGTGAGCCAATGAGTTCTGACCCCCTAGGACTATCCCAGGATGCTCTGTGGGTCCTTGTCCTACCTCTTGAGTTTTAGACTGAACGTGAGCTTTAGCTTTTTGTGCATTTGGCCTAGGCCTTTGCCCTATAAATTACTGTGATTCTTGAATGATTTGTGGTGGTTTGTATGATAAATGTCCTTCATAGGCTCATGTATTTGAACACTTGGTCCCCAGTAGGAGGTGATGCTCCAGGGAGAAGTCCCCAAGTGGAAGGCAGCTTGTTACTTTCTCCAAAGTAGGAGAGGCTTCTGCTGGGGAGATATTTTCCATGTGCCAACAACTCTCTCAGCTTGCTTTCCAAACACTGGCTGCAGAAGCTGTGGCTCGTACCCTTCACGGCCAGCTTTGGATGTTCTTTGCATTGAATGGCTTCTCTGTAGAATCATCCCACACCTGGGACATTGCCACCCCTGGCCTAAAAGCAAGGCCTCAGATGTTCCAGAACACTATAAGACTCCTGTGACTTCCCACAGATAACATATCCTGCTTCAGCACTGTGAGAAAGAAAGAAAGGGCATATTTTCCTAAGAGGTATATATGTGAGAAAGAAAAGCCAGTATCTCCTCAGAATGGAGAAGGCAGAATTCCAGACGGGCTTTTGGAATGATAGGATTTGCCGTGGTTTCTTCACATCTGAAATAACTGGAAGGAAGAGTAAAAACTGGCACATTAGAGGGAAATTGTGTGCATCTAGAAGTTTTAAAATATGCATTTGCTCGCACACAGGAGCACGAGGCCTCGTGGGTTCTTTTTGCAATTGCTTTCTATTTCCCTCCAACTCAACAGCTGCAAATGGTTTTGGTAAATCGCGATGGTACATTTCCGTTAACATTAGCAAAATTTATGTCAACTGCACAGACAACAACTGTCTGCCTTGAAAGCCCCAACCTTCTCTTGCACGGAGAACACACATCTGCGTTGCACCTACTCTTCCCCGTGCACCATGGCATCACTTGTTTATCTTGTTTCAGTTTTGGTCTCCTCTGGACCCCGAAGCCTCCTTGCTCAGCCATCAGCTTCGGTGTTGATGAGCTGCTTTCTGACGGTGCAACCTCTCCATCACCTCCGCTGCCGCCACCGCCGGCTTTTTCCACCAGTGGATGAGGTTGTCCTCGCAGAACAGGTAGTTGGTATGCTGCGAAGGTGGATGATAAAATGATTTTGAAACTGCGCCACTCTGTATAACTTCAGGATGATGTCCGTTATTCTGCCATCTGAGTCTTTTTTCCTATTGAAAATATGTACAAAGGTTGGAAATCTCCCCCCATCAGGAATCATTACCTCAAGTTTGCAGGGTTTTTTTCCTGAAAGTCATGTGACACAGTCTTTAAGCTCAGAACCTGTTTGATAGACTCACTGACCGATCTCCATATTTGACCTAACCAGAAACTGAACAAGTGCTTCTCGCACTACCTGTGATATCTACTGCTTTTTATGTCCATCAGGCCATGAGCAGGTACTTCTGAGAAATGGCCAAAAAGCACACAAAGTTTTAATTGTTTCTCACATGCTCTGTGTTCATTTAGGTGCATGGTACCATTAGTTCACGGAGAAGCCCAGGTCTGGACCATACATACACATGAGCACCATACAGCCATAGTTCCTTGGAAACACCCCTTAGAGATTCAGCCTGCAAAAAACTAGCATGTGATCCAAGACGTTGTCAGCCACAATTCCTACAAGAGAGTCGTACACCTGAAAACAGAAAGACACGCAAAAACTTATTTAAAAGGCAAGGACCAGAGGCATCTGCCTGTGTGGAACCCAAGTCTCTGTGATTCAGGTACAATAACATACAACACATCTGTGGGAAGTGAATGCAAAGTAGACCATGAGAGAGAAAGTGGATTCACTATAGCGACTCAAATTTAGGGAATTATGATCAAAAATATTATAGGAAAAGTAGAACTGATCTATTTAACAAGGTTCATTCATCCACACATCAGTAAACATTTGGTGTCTACTTGGAGCTTGTCTGGGGGCTACATGAGTGCCAATGAATTAAAGGACAATGGTACTGCTGTCAGGGGACCCGTGGAGGAGGCCTGGCAGGGCAGAGGGGGCCTGGCAGGGCAAAGGGCTGGGGAGTTTTAAAGTTAGGGTTTTTTTCCAGAGAAGCCTGCCATGGCACAGCATGGTAGCATGAAAGAACTCATTCCTATGGAAAACAGAAACCATTGTTTGAGGAGTGGAACCAAGAACCTGAGCCTCTCCAAGGAAAATCAGTTCTGACAAGGGGAAGATGGGTGAAATCAACACCAGAACCAGAGGAGTCGATGAATAGCTATGTTAGACCAGAGAGCTGGCAGAGAGAGAGAGACAGACAGACAGACAGACAGACAGACAGACTGTAATGAGTCTTTCTCTGTCTCTCCAGCCAGCTCCCAAATAATGATATGGAGACTTCTTAATTATGAAAGCTCAGACTATAGCTTAGGCTTGTTCCTAACTAGCTCTTATAACTTAAATTAACCCATTTATATTAATCTACATTCTATCATGTGGTGTTACCTTTCTTCCATCTTGCACCTCCTGTTTCCTCTCTGTGTCTCCTGGCTTCTCCTGCATACCTAAATCTCTTCCACTTCCTTTCTCTTCTCAGAAATCCTGCCTATACCTCCTGACTAGTGATTGGCTGCTGTAGTGAGTAGCTGTTCCAGCTTTGACCTGGAAGTACTACACCCATTGAGGCTTCGGTAACTGTCACACCTAGAAGGCAGAGCCGAGAGAGGAGCCCTGAAGACCCAAGATCTGGAGATCTGGATGTGCCGGCTCTCTTGGTTCCTGGATCTTGGATGCTGGAGGTAAACCGAGCAGAGTTCTCCAGAGAACACCACTGGACTGCGCTACACCTTTCCCAGACCTGCGCATAAATAAGCCCTGCAGTACTTGGTCCTGCCTGGCAGTGCAGCGTTAGTGGTCCTAAGACTCTGAACTGCCCTGGAGCAGGTGGTGAATCTGCAGGTGCGATCTGTTTTTACAGAAGATGCTCACAGATATTTCTTTGTCTCAGACACATGAAAAAGTATCTCTCATAACCCTAAGACAAAACATACAGTTTTAGGGGTAAGAAGAAATATGAAGCCAGTTTATCCATAAAATTTATAGCTGATTTTCTACAAAAAAAAAATCTTGAAAACAGAAAGCTGGGGGTGAGGCATATTCAAAGTACTAAATAATAAAAACTGTCAGTTAAAAATTCTGTGTAAGGCTGGGCGGTGGTGACATATGACTTTAATCCCAGCACTTGGGAGGCAGAGCCAGGCAGATCTTTGTGAATTCAAGGCCAGCCTGGTCTACAGAGCGAGATCCAGGAAAGGCGCAAAGCTACTAAGAGAAACCCTCTCTCGAAAAACAAAACAAAACAAAACAAATCTATGTAAGGCTGTGTAGATGGCTCAGTGAATAAAATCCTTGCTATGCAATCATGAGGCCCTGAGTTTGAATCCCCAGGACCCATGCCGTATCTATAATGCCAGTACTCCTATAGCAAGATGGAAGGCAGAGACAGTGTAAGATTTTGAACTTGTGTCTTAACTACTTTTTGACTGCTATGATAAAACACCATGACCAAACAACTTATAAAAGTGTTTAATTGGGCTTACAGTTTCAGAGGGTGAGAGTCTATGATGGTGGAATAAAGACATGCCAGCAGGAGCAGCTTGAACTCACATCTTAAACTTCAAGTAGGAGGGAGAGAGCGAACTCTGGGAATGGTTGGGTCTTTGGAAACCTCAAAGCCTACCCCTCAGTGGCATCTCCTCCACCAAGGCCACACCTCCTAACCCTTTCCAAACAGTTCCACCAATAGCGAACACATGAACCTATGGGGGTTAGTCCCGTTGAAACCACCGTAAGCTGCTAGCCTGGCACACACAGAGGGAACAACAAAAAGCAACATCCCTTTTCAAACAAGTTGAAGGCAAGAAACTGTACCCAAGATAATCTTCTGATCTATCAAGTATCCTCTGGTCTGTATACACATGTTGCAGTATACATGCTCCCACACTCATACACGCACATGCGGCACACACATGTATATTATACATATACACAAAGAAGGAAAGAAACACTTTATATTCAACAAAATTTTTGAAATATGGGAGAAGGTGCTGGAGAGATAGCTCTGAGGTTAGGAATGTATACTACTCTTTTAGAGGTCCAGGGTTCAATTCCCAGCACTCATAGCCACCTATCACTCCAGATCCGTGGGGATCTAACTCCTCTGGCCTCTGTGGATGCGGGAATTCATGCACATATAGCTACACAGAGATAGGATATGTACACACAGAGAATTTAAAATGACAAAAATAAATCTTAAAAACCCACAAGGGATAAATGGAACTATCCCCATATAAATTTTGACTTGATTTGTTACTACAGACCGCCCTATAAGAAATGCTAAAAAGAAATTTTAATCTAAAGTAAAAAGCCATTGGCTCATTAATGAAATCTGCATGAAAGAGCCTAGACTATCAAACAGCCACATAGAGTTAACGTAGCATTTGATTGTAACTATTGTTCCCCACCTGACATGTGATAATTTTATGAAACAAGTTGCACAAATTTATACTGATGGGACGTAAAGATGTAACTGTGGTGATAGCAACATTGGCAGGAGTCCAGAGCTGTGGAAATGCAGGATTTTGGGATGTACACTTTTGAAACAGACATCTAGCCACATTGATCAAAGAAGAAATTGAAAGCCTAGAGAGCTTCATTAGGATGGTTACAATTTAAAGAAAGGGACACAGTCATGTTGGTAAGGATGCAGAGACATCGAGACCCTGTGTTATCACACTGATGGGCATGCCCAACCACACAGCTGCTGATGGACAGGCCTGCAGTTCCTCAGAACGGCAACCTCACTACGAGGTATATACCCAAGGGGACTGGGAATGTTAGTCAGAAAAATTGTACATGAATATGCAAACATCTTAGAGTAACAGTGCAAATGTCCTGTAGCTGATGGCTGGGTAAGCAAACTATGATGTATCTAAACAATGAGTCATTCTTAAAATAGCGATTTTATTTTTAATTGTGAGGAAAGAAGAGGACATCAGATCCCCTAGAATGGGGGTTAAAGGTAGTTGTGAGCCACTGATAATAGGTGCTGGGAACTGATTTTGTAGTCTATGGAAGAGCAGAATGTGCTCTTAACCACTGAGCTGTCTCTTTGGCCCTACAGTGAGTTCTTAATTAGCTATAAAAAGAAATAAAGTCCAGGCACGGCCAAACTTCTGAGACATACTAAAAGGCAGATGAAAGGCAATACTTACAGGACTCAAAGAAAACCTCAAGAAGAGGCAAAGGCATGCCAGAGAAAGGGATCGTCTTCTTGCTGCTATCAGGGATTTGGAGAGGAGGGATTCAGAGGGTAGGACACATTCCAAAAATTGCACAGTGGTAGTGCTTAGAAAGATTTTTAAATATACTAAAACTCATTAAGTTTTCCACATTTAAATGGCTAAAATGGTGAATTTTATGTTATAGGAATTTCATTTTAATTAAAAAGTGGGTTTTTTTTTAAAGCATAGTCTTGGTGGGTTATAGGCAAATTTGAATACTTAAACCCTCTGTCTGCAGTTGGATTAGTTACAGCGGCTGTGCAGAGATCAAATAGCTGGTAATGAGAGCATCCAGGTGTGGGCCAGCAGCATGAACAAACTCAACTTAGCTGCCAGGCACAGCAGGCATCGTGCCCAGGCTTCGTAGCACATTCTAATGGCCATAAAAATGATTTAATTTTTAGTTTATCTTAAAATCAGAATTGCAAATGAATATATAGTCATAAATCCAGTACTAATCTTTATACCAACAGTCATAAAGCACAATTTTAAGTGTTTTATTTTAATGGTGGAAGAGATCCAGGAAGACAAAAGTGCCTGGAGACCACAGATGTCAGCACGTGGCTCTGGCCACACAGGCAGAGTTAAAGAGACACAGATGGATTCAAGAGGTTCTTAGAAGATAACAATGGGTTGGTGACTGGACACGGGATCACACAGCTCGGTGGGTGGTGGTATTGACCACTGAGGTGGGAACCCATGGGAGAAGGCTGGAGGAAGACAGAGTGATGAGCTCATGTCTGGCTGTGGAGCTACCCAAGGAACTGGAGAAAAGTCTGTAAGTAAACAGCCTTGTAGTCCCGTCAGAGGTTCCATGTCTCGGCTCCCCACAACTGGTCACACAAACGGCTTCTTGACACAGAAGCTTCATTGGATGTGTTGGTCATGCTGGTTTTTTTCCTTATCTTGTATTTACTACTGGAGGCTGGAGAAATTGGAGGGTGTCTCATTCTTTTGCTCAAACAGGCAAATGTTGAAGTCATGCCAGTTGAAGAAAAACTTTGAGAAAAAGAAAACACGTACAGATAATGACCCAGCTTCCCTTTGCACACCAAGGCAGGTGAAGCTACAAGGACTAACACAAAAACAACGTACTATATTCAACCAGCCATGATGCCTGGGTCCGCATTGGAAGTGCATGGGGAGGTGGAATGCAACAGGGGCTGACTGGACTAAACTGTAAGACCAGGATGAAATAAGAGGCTCCGAAGTGTTCTAATGGGGTTTTATAATCAAAGCATTAAAAACAAAATCAGAGAAGTAAAATGAATTTGATGATGATTTGAGCAACATCTTCAGTATCTGCAGACAGCATCATCAATCAGCTCATGTTTTCAAAACAACAGCAATCCCTTTGTTTCTGATGTTACTAGTGGTGAGGGGACAAGGTGACGTACTTGTAATTTAGAGAGAAATCTATGTCATTTGTAAACCACACACACACATGCAGGCACACATGCGTGCACATGGGCTAACTTCTAAGTAGACCCTCTTTGTAATAAAATACAACCCGGCCCAACATATATTAAAGAGCAGTGAAGAGGGCGGGAGGCTCTGGCCCTGAGAAACCTCACATTATTGCTTTGAGAATTCCTTTTTCTTGAAAGATCAGTGGAAGCGCGTCCTTTGTAAAAATTAATTCTGTGCTCAGACTCTTTCATCTGTAAATTTCTTCCTGACAGTTATTAATTTTGTGGCCCATCCAGGGCCACAGAGTCTTCACCACATTAAGATCTAGCCAACTTTTTCTTCCTTTTAGCTCTGACGCCTAGGGTCATGGTCAGGCCAGAAACAATTAGGTAGAATGTAGGTCAGTTCACCGGGTGATAAATTTGCCCATTTGGCTGGAGCCTCTGAAGTTTCTGAGGCTAAACGGGACGGCAGGTGCTATTTTGAGCCAAGATGAAAGCAGAGAATCTTCAGAGTCCACAGCCGCACGGCGCTCGAGGTTCAGAGCACCAGATGCAAAGGCAGGCAGCACAGGTTCTCTGCTTCAAGAGAAGCCCGCTGTTCTAGAAGCAGCCGGAAATGAAGAGGCCGCCTCTGGCTGCAGGTTCTTTTAAAAAGAGGGAGGAGAAAGAGAGGAGTGGAGAAACTGACTGAAAGGATTTGTTCTGTGAAGAACACAGAGCATGGAGTCAAACACTGGATTCCAGCCCACTGCAGACTGCTCAGTCAATGCGCATGGTGCCAAGCATTTTGTCTCTTTGGGCCTCAGTTTCCCCATTGGAAATGAGGGTTTCAGTGCAGCTTTTAAGTCCACGTTGTAGGTGTCATTGTGCATTTTCAGTTGCTATATTGGCATAGTTGAAACTGGGTGGTTTATAAAGAAAAGAAGTTTATTTGGCTGGCAGTTCTGGAGGCTGGAGTCTAAGAGCATGGTACTGGCATTTGGGGAGGGACCTTCTTGCTGCTTCATAATCCGGCGAAGAACGTAACAGGATGTCATGGAGTGAGCACCTGACTGTTCCGAGCTCCCTGGCTTTTCTTATGGAGCCACCAGCCCCATGATGGGCTCCCCAGTCTCTTGACCTCATCTGATCCCAGGTACTTCCCCAAAGCCCATTTCTAAACACCATCATGTAAACTGAAGATTCCATTTCCATCACTTGGATAGTGGAGAACCATTTATACCACAGCAGGGGGCTCCTGGAGGATTCTTGGCAGCTACTGTGAAAGCCTTTCTACTGGGTGGTTTTTGTTGTTTGTTTTGTTTTGTTTTCTTCCAGGTTGGTAATCTTGTCTTCTTGTGTCATGTGGCAGTCAAAATAATGATGCTCCAACTATGTCCACATGCTGTGAGTGTGCTTTCATACCTAGCAAGAAGAGTTTTGGTGCAGTTAAAAGAAAAATCTTCAGATGGGGAAACCAACCTGGATTCTCCTGGCAGGCTACACGTAATTACAAGCTTTCTTCCAAGAGGTAGGCATGAGTGGTGGTGGTGGGGGGGGGCGGGGAGTGTCACATGGCGTCATGGCGGTTGACTTTGAAGATGGAGGAGGGGGCCATAAGTCAAGAGTGCAGGTGACCTCTAGAAGCTAGAAAAGGGAAGGAAATGGATTCAAGGTTAAGGTTTCTCTGACCAGCGAGATGGCTCAGTTGTTAAGAGCACTGACTGCTCTTCCAGAAGTCCTGAGTTCAATTCCTGGCAACCACATGGTGGCTCACAACCATCTACAACGGGATCTGATGCTCTCTTCTGCCGTGCTGGCATACTAGAGCACTCGTATACACAAATAAATCTTTTTTGTTTTTAATTCATGTCTTCTTTTAAAAAAGAAAAGAAGGAAGGAAAAAGAGCTAGGTGTACTGGTGAATTTTCTTTAATCCCAGAGGCAGGAAGATCCCTCTGAGTCCGAGGCCGGTCTGGTCTGCGTAGATTAAGGTTTCTCAAAGGAAGGACAACTCCAGCGGCCAGTTTGAGCCTTCTGACTTCT
Source organism: Peromyscus maniculatus bairdii (assembly GCF_049852395.1). Lineage (NCBI taxonomy): Eukaryota > Metazoa > Chordata > Mammalia > Rodentia > Cricetidae > Peromyscus > Peromyscus maniculatus. The sequence continues at coordinate 124,874,396 of NC_134856.1, forward strand.
ACAGTTGTTGCGTAATAGTCTATGGGTTTCAAAACACTGAACGAGAAGATGCTAACAGCGGCAATAGAAAGCAGCCCCGCACTGCCCCGTGTAGTGTGATTAAGCACCACAACAGCAGCATGGTCAGCTAGCTCTCTTGTCCCGAGTCCTGTGTCACCAGGGCTTCTCCTGGTCTTTCAGAGATGAGTGCTAATTTCCTCCTTGGTTGCAGCAGCTCCAGAAATACCTTCCCTGTGGTCCTGTCACTCTCAGATGATGCGGCCCATCTCTTAGAAATCAGTGGAGCTTGGCCAAGTTCAGCAGCTGCTATGGTTCAGGTTTGGCTTGCTCCAAAGGTGCATGGTCTGGAAGCTTGGTTCCCTGGATGGCTAAGTGAGAAGGCACTTGCAGGCAGAAGTTTCTGTCCTGCCCACCAGTTCCCAAATAACCAGCACAGAGGCTTAATATTAATTATAAATGCTCCGCCAGCTCAGACTTGCTACTAACTATATCTTACATTTTAATTAACCCATGTTTCCTATCTGTGTTTTGCCACATGGCTGGGTACCTTTTCTCAGTACAGCATGCCCATCTTGCTTCTCTCTGCATCTGCCAGCGACTCCTCTGACCCCATCCTTCTTCTTCCCAGCATTCTCAGTTTGGCTCTCCTGCCTAACTTTATCCTGTTCAGCTATTGGCCAGTCAGCTTCTCTATTGAAGGAATCACAGTGTCAAATGTTCACAGTGTAAAGGAATATTCCACAGGTACTAGAAGGTAGGGTCTCTAAGAGGTGGGGCCTAGTGGAAGATTGACATTGTGCCCACCCCCGGCTTTCTGCCTCACCTCATAACCCTTCTGTCTCCCACCCACTTCCACCATTGTGATGCTGTCCACCGCGGAACAGTCACCAGAACTGAGCTGTTGCCAACTCCATGCCATCCACTACTGTCTACCAAACAAACTGGTGGTTTGTTCTAATAGTAAAAGCTATGAAGAGATGTTTCATTTTTAAATCTCTGTGATGAGAAGATACTGGGGGGGGGACAGGCAGGCACAGTGGGGACAGCAGGAGCCTGTTGACTCAGGCAGGACATCTTCTCCTCCATCACTGTCAAAAACTGTGCTTTTCATCTCATTACTTAGAATCCTTAGAACTTTACCCTGCTCATGGAAGGAAGATTGTGTAGCTGGCAATTCTCTCCCCCACCACCCCATTATCTCTAACACGTCCTTTCTTCTCTATCCATTACTTCTACATCCTTAGAACTCATCAAACTAACTTGTTAATTGCTAATTAATTGCAAACTAGTGGTTAACTCTTACTTAGTTTACAAGTATGAGTATGGAAAGGGAAGTTAACAGGTAGGAGCCATTGGTGACGTTGGTGACATTCACACCTGAGTATGTATACCCAGAAACAAAAACGTCTGGTACTAAGTGCTCATTGTATGCCAGGTACCATTTTAAGTCTTGAACATATTTTTACCTTCTCTTCATTGCCTTCCAATAAAGAAGTACAGAAATCATCGTCTCCCTTTCTGTAGATGAAAATCTACCTTTGAAGCAGCAGTCCAGGTTCTACATAAACCCAGCTGTCTGATGTAAGATGATATTCCCTGTCATTGGCATGCATACTAACTCATCCCTCTCGGGCTTCAAAGGACACTTGTGATGAACATCTGACTGGGTATCTCACTCATGCTTTTCAGAGGAGGACCTAAGTTCCCTTTAGTCATAATCTACGTTCATAGCTGTCTTTTAGGACTAGTCAGCACATGTCTTCCTCTGCTTTCTTTCTCTACCCAAGAAAAGACATCTATAATCATATGATCTGAATTTTGTGCCTTTAATATTTATGCAAACTTTATCTTAGCTGTATGCATTTTAAAGAGTGCATTTTTAAAATTTGTCTAAACTTGAAAGGTATGAAACTGTATAAAATGAAAAAAGTGTGTGTGTGTGTGTGTGTGTGTGTGTGTGTGTGTGTGTGTGTGTTTCCCAGAAGCCATTCACTTACAACTTGAATTAGGTGAATGCCAAAGAGAATCCGGTTTTGTGGCTATAGGTCTGTAGAATTGTTTCCATTGAGAAATTGTTTTCCAAATATTTTACGAGCTACCCAGGGAGACTTTCAAATAAGAGAGAAGAAAAGGAGCTCATTTCTCATTGAAATTCTTATTTGAGAATTACTGTTGACAATATGGAAGAATTAATGTGAGATTTAAAATGGAGAGAAATTTGGGGACATTCACAAGAGGAGGGCTCCATTGGAAAGCTTGAAAGGACATGTTCGAGATAATGGGCGGGGGGAGGGAGAGAGAATTGCCAGCTACACAATCTTCCTTCCACGAGCAGGGTGATAAAACAAGTCGGTTATTAACCTGGCAGGTGGAAAGAAAGCCACTGCTGGTAATTGGGGAAATTAGCACCCAGATGTAATTCTCCCCCATTTGATGCTCTTTGGAGGAAATAAAAGCTCTGTGGAAGTGGCTCCACGAGAACCTTTACAATTTCACGGAAGCATTGGTGACTCAAGAGGCTTTTGTGACTACAAAACAGTTATTTAAATCATTTCCTGCACAAGAAGTTTGGAAGGAGATAAAAAGCCGAATGCCCGTCCAGCTATTAGCCTGCAGCATCAGGAAGACTGCAGGGGAGTCGAACAGCTCCCTGTGGCTCTGAAGGAATTGCCACTGCTTGTCAGAGGGGAGGGAGCCCATTTCACAGCCAGCTCCAGCTCCAGCTCCCTTCCAAGTCCAGTTCCATGGTCTAAAGCCAGGAAAGCTGCAACAATCCAATGTAGTGCATTGGAGCTCGTGGTGGGACCAATAGGAATGATAAAGAAATGCAACCTCATTTTCTGTCCTCAGCGGTTTGTATTAAAGAGGCGAAGGTGTGTGGATGATAAAGGCTTTGAGTCCAACAGCTGTGTGTGTCAGCATCCTTTGCTGGAGGTGGTCAGAATTTAGTAATTTTACCACAGGAGGGTGTACTGACTGCCATAAAGAAAGCCATGGCCAGACTAGTTCCAGGGGTTTTCCTACAAAACAGGAACTGAGTTTGTATGGTCACTGAGTTAGGTCATTGGCTTTCCACTCTTGATACAGAACATGATTTATCATGAATTTTTTTTTTTTGCTGGGGTGGGTATTGCTTGAACTTCAAACATTTGGAATCTTATTAACTCTTACAGAGCCTGTTGCTAATTTCTGTTTCCTTTTAAGCTACATGCACGCTTAGGGTCCCCCATACCACCACCCCATTAACTGAACACTGCCAGGTCCTTTGTAGTAAGCACTAGGATGTAGATGTTTCTCTTTTGTTTGGGTTTGGTTTTGCCTTATCGGCCTGCAGTCCATGCATTCTGACAGTAGAGGGTTTAATAAAGACAATTTAAGTATACCCCGTACTTAGCTCATAGTCACACCCACACTTTCTCCTTTCCCTCCCCTCCCCTTCCCACTTTGCTTTTTTTATGCCAGCCTCCCTTGTCTAGTCCCTGCCGGGTCCCTCCATTCATCTGTATGGGTGTGTTATCCTGCCCACTTACAGGGTGATAAATCGGGTGTCAGTTGAAGCAGTCACAATGTATCATGTCCAGAGTTTGCATTAAGTTGCGAGTTAATTAAATAACCTCTGTTTTTTACTGAAAAAAAAAAAACCCTCAAGCTTTATTAAGTTAGAAAATTTACACCCAATCGCATAATCAATAAAACATTAACAAACATGTCACTTCTGACAAACCTTTCATATTGATTTTCACATTCTTACAAAGCCTGCCTGTGCCCTGGGGGATGACGGGGAGGGGGGTGCAGGAGGGCGGGAATCCAAGGCTCCCAGTAAAATAGATGTAACACACTAGCCAAGTCCGCAGGATGCAGAGATGGCAGTGCTGTGTTGCTGCTGACGGTTCTGAGTCTCCAGAAATGGCTGTACTCAGAAGGTAGCAAAGGCCAGGGGATCGTCTGTGAGACAGGACCAGTAATGATGGTCCTAATTCTGTGCCTTTCACGTTGATGCTGATTTACCTAGACTATATACATTTCTAAAGAAGGCATTTTAAGTCTTTCCCCCTTAACCTAAAAGGTACAAAGCTACATAAAAAGAAAAGAAAGAGGAAAAAGCCAAGAGGATTTCACTGATTGAACTGACTCCTGATCTCAGGTTTTTAAAAGCTCCTTCACTAGAGACTTCCTGCTAGGATTTGCTGCTGGTTCTCTCCTAATTTCAGTGGTAGCTGCAGGGCACAGAACTCAGCCTGGGAGCTCAGGGTGAACTGCTTGCCTAGAGTGCACAAAGCCTTAAGTTTGAGCCCACTGATGGATCTTGAGATGGAGGTCTTTAGCATCATTAATAATTCACTTGGATTAGAAATCAGAACAGAAAAGTCTTCTGTTCACGCACAAGTCTCTCAACAAAACCTCGGAGCAGAAATTTCTCAGCTATTCAATGGGACAAAAACAACTATGTAGTTGCTGTGTGTTGAACTGTGTATGTCAGAGTGGAACAGCCGCCCCCAAGTCCTGACCCTCAGTATAGGCTGAGTATCCCTTATCAAAAATGCTTGGGACTGGACATTTTTCTGATTTTTTTTTTCAGATTTGAGAATATTTGTTCAGAATCAGATACCACAAGGAAGAGAACAAAGTCTGAATTAAAAAAATCCATTTATGGGGTACTGGAGAGATGGCTCAACAGTTAAGAGCACTTGTTGCTTTTGCAGAGGGCCGAAGCTCAGTTTCTAGCACCCACATGATGATTCACAACCATCCATAACCCTGGTTTCAGGTGATCAGGGGCTCCAACACCTTCTTCTGACCCCCTAGGTCAGTGGTTCTCAACCTTCCTAATGCTGCGGCCCTTTAATACAGTTAGTTGGTGGTCCCCAACCATAAAATTACTTTCATTATTACATTATACCTGCAATTTTGCTGCTGCTATGAATCATAATGTAAATATCTGATGTGCAGGTTATCTAATATGCAACCCCTGTGAAAGGGTCATTTGACCGCAAGGGGGTCAGGGCCCCCAGGTTGAGAACTTTGGTCTAGTTGTGTCAATGGTGAAAAAGTGGAACTGCTTCTAATGACTGTTTCCTGGGGACAACAAAAATAAAATACACATATTGTCTTGTGCCTTGACAGACCCTTCCCTGACATTCTGCTGGTCTGTGATATTTGCAGACAACTAAATCTTTCCCCAAATCTGTCTAGGTCGCCAAGATCTTACCCATAAGGCTGCTGAGTTGATACAGTCCTGACGACATCAGTTGGATCAGACTCTATGGGACTGTGATTCTGAGGTCATAACATGTAGTATCCCTGCCATTGTAAGCAGAACACCATGGAGCCTAAATAATAAATTGTTAAATGGACCAGCAGGTTAGTTGAGCAGGTAAATGCACTGGCCAATAAAGCTGAGGATCCAAATCTGACCAGTGGGTCCCCCATGCTAGAAGGAGAGAAACAACTCACAGACGACTTTCACGTGTGTGATGTGGCATGTGCATGTCAACATACACTCACACATATGGATATATGTAACTAAAAATTTTTAGAAATTTTAACAGTTGGGCTCAGTGGTGCACACCCATGCTCCCAGCTGCTTGGGAAGCTGAGGGTGAAGAATTGCTTGAGTCCAGGATGTCTGTGGGACATCTGGGCTAAGTCTGGCGTCAGCATTGTGTCCCTCCCTGGAGTGGGGAGCCACCAGGTTGCAACCAGGGAATAAAGCAGCAGGTGAGCGAAACCTGTTGAATGAACCTCGAGATGACCTCTGACCTCTTCTCAGCATAACGCAGAAGCTCCTGCAAATGGATCGGACTTGGCCGCTCAAGGAACCCCCCTTTGCTGTTCCTGCCTGAAGGAAACACGGTTAGCAGCTGCCAACACAGAACACATTTGCTCATCTCTGCACAAGTGTGTGTTGGGTACACGCATAATGTGTATGCAAATACGGTTTGCTTAGAACATGCAATTCTCTCCCCTCCCTCCCTCCCCCTCCAGCCCTAAATATACAGTTTCATGAAAACCACACCTGTGACTGCTTATTGGAATGGGACAGGGTCCAAGTTACGCTTTCCAATTTCTAACCCTCGCTTATGAATTCCTAAGCCGTGCTTCCTGTAATAAAGCGCAGGGCCTGGCAGAAAGGTGCAAAATATTTATATCTGGGCCCAACGAAGTTTTCGTTGGCTTCCGCGAGCACAGTTCACGATAGCCACGTTTGTGGACCTTGCTCCTTGATTTCCCCCTCCCAGTTTGGCATCCTACCCGCCTCTCTCCACTGCTCCCGGCTCTTCAGGATGTGCGAAGACTCATTGGTGAATCCCACGGGTGGTTAACATTTTCAACATTTCTGTGAAAACCAGCTGGAGAAATGAACACAAGAAGAGCGGACAGAGTTTTCACGTGGCGTTTTTTGTTGCCCGGCATTCATTCATGTCACTCAGCTTCGGGACAGGGCAAGAGATGGGATGTGTTTCTTGCTATTTGGAAAAGACAATTCCAAATTAGTCCTCTTGCCAATCCCTTTACCCACTGACTTCTCCTCAAAAAAAGAAAAAGGAAAAGGCACTCGTTCAGAAAGCTGGGCTCCCAACCAAGCACACGCAGAATCTTCCTGCCTCACACGCTTTCCATTTTCGTGTCTCTCAGAAGCCTTCTGGCCACCACAGACAGAACATAAAATGATTTCATCTCACCATTTCCAGAAACTTCTTCTGAGATATAGTTTTGGAGTGCAGTCGTTTGTCCCAGTCTGTGGCTTCTTTGGCAAAAAAAAAAAAAAAAAGTAGAAAATTTGGGAACTGAGGATGTAGCCAAGAAGTAGAACACTTGCTTAGCTTGCGTAAGTCTCCCTGGGTTCCCTACTCAGGACAGCAGCGGAGCAGTGTCTCTGGGTTCCATCCTTGGGACGGGTGGTATGGAGCTAAAGCCCTTACTTTGGCCAATGTATCAGCTACTTTCACGTCGCTGAGACCAAAATATCTGATATAAATAACTCACCGGAGACAAGTTTTATTTTGGTTCACGGTTTCAGAGAAAGACTTATCCCTTTGGTAGAAAAGGCAAGATGGAGTCCACACTCCTGGGAGCCCGTGACAAACTCTCCTTTAGCAACTGACCAGGGAGCAGAGAGAACAAGGTGGGAACCAGGGCAGGAACAACGTTTCTAGGCTTGTCTATAGAGACCCATTTCCGCTAGCCAGGCCTCACTGCCCAAAAGGTCTATAGCCACCTACCCCTAAAGGCTAGGGCCAGCACCATCAATGTGATCACACAGGGGCAAACCATTAGCTCATGGAGGACATTTCATATTCAACAATAATGGCCAGAATCTAATCCGACAGCAGTAGAGGAGAAAAGAAATACACGTGACACACAGTGATTGTTAGAGTCAGTTAAGACAATGGTTTTGGCTCAATAAAAGAGCCTCTACTGAGTACATCTTGGAAATAAATTTTATGGTGAGATTATGACCACCCTATGGGAAATGCAGAACACTCTTTGTTAATTATAGTTTTGGAAAATGTCGGAGGAAACATATTTCAAGTTCATTAAACACTGACAGGGTTGACAGGGTTCCTTCTGGTGAGGGGTTGGGCAAAAGGAAGAGGAAAAAATTTCCCAACCCTTTGGGTTGATAATATGAATTAGAGTAGCTGAAATGGTCAAAAAGCTAATGACCCCCCTGGGAACAAAAATTGTTCTTTGTTGAAAGAAATGGTTAGGTAAAAAGTAGTTGATAAACTATTAGTGGATGGGCCTTTTAGAAAGCACAGATTTGCAAAATCCCCTCATGCATTTATTAGCTGGAACCATGTTGTTGCCAAATCAGGCCCTACAGAGGTGATGGAGAGCCCACAGTGAAGAACTGGAAGCTTGTTCACTCAGATCTGTGAAGGACAGTAGCTCTGTGGACAAAAGAGGTCTCACTGCAGAGGCAACATGGCCTTGGCATCAACTTTGGGTTGGTTTTCTCACAGTTTTTGTTAATGCTTTTGAGTGCAAGCATCCCTTCTTTCCAGTTTCAGACACCGGGGAGCAGTAATCCTCTGGCCAGGCTTTCTGAAGAGGTTCACAGCCAAGTGAAACATGGATTTTCTGAGCCAATTTTAAAGACAATTGGTCCGGGTAGACTCTTGTTTTACTAAGGAGTGGAAATGAAAGAGGGCCCATCACACTTGCCAGGGCGAGGGGGGCAGGGGGGAGTTAAAGCTGCTGCAGACTAAGGGAGACACAGGCAGGAGACTGGAGAGCCTCACAGGGAGAAACTGGCTTCTGGGGACCTCGCCGCAGGCCATGGGAATCAGGGCCATGGGAATCAGGGCCCGGCTGTGTTGTCTCTTCCTTGTCCCAGAATCTAGAACACTCAGCGTAGTTCGACTCTAGAAAGGGCACATGGCATGCTTATGCAAGGTCTCTGCTTGCTCATTCGTAAGACCCACAGTCTGTCATTTAATTTTGCAAAAGTTTCGTGTTTTCGTCTGTAAAATGGGTAGCACTCACCTCACAGGACGATTCTGAGAATTAAACAACAAAGGAGGTGAAAGCACAATCAAGTCTCTCCGTGGATGTCCCCATTTCCGTCATTCTAAAGTAAGGAGTGAGTGACGGAAGTAAACACGTGCCCGTACTACGTGCGAGGTGCTGTCCTTCCATCTGCAGGCAGATGTTATGATTACCTTCATGGGACACGGGGAAATGGAGGTTCTAAGATGCGTGGCTGAAAAGAGATACCTGACCAGGGAGAGGACAAGGGCCGCTGGGTTTTTCCTCTGACAGGATCCAGATGGCCATCTCAGTGGGTCAACCTTCATCTTGAAGCTGCTGAGGGAGACATCAGTGAACCGCTGGTCGCTGCTGGACAACAATGCTTCCCCACGAGAAAGACTTTATTGCTTTCTTTTCCCATTGAGAACTTTTCTTCAATCATTTATGGAAAACGTAGAAGCCGGTGGGAAGCAAATAGGATGGAATGGAGTCAGAACCACGCTTCCAGATGTGGAGCACACTGCTTTTTGCTTAAGCAGTGGGAGCTAGGGTGGAGGATTTTCACTGGCTTTGGGGGTCAGAGAGAGCACCCAAGTGTCTTTCCCAGATGATCACAGCCCTGGGGAGCATGGGACTGAACTTCAGATCTAGTGGCCTCCACATCACCATCCTTTCTTCTCCCCTGAAGTTCTTCATTCCTCCCTCTTCCTCTTTTTGAGCCCTCTCTTCTTCCTGTTCCTCTCCTTTTGCCCTGTATTGGCATGGAAAATAATGAAGATTCTATCTCAAAAAGCGGTACTATATATCTTGGGGTGGGTGGATATCACAATTGTAGAAACAATGGAACTCACTCAGGGCTTTCTCATAGTCCAAGACGCACACGACTCTTTCCTGACTCTGTCTCACAAGCTCCTGGCTGCAGTCTTGGACAGAGAGAAAAGTGGGAACCACCCTAATGTTAGTATTCATAAATGGTGTTCATGCTGAACTTTACAAAATATGTTACTTAACAGCCAGACCTTAAATGCTGTGCCTTCCCCTAAGGGGCTCTGTAGGACATCAAGGAGGCTCAGCTGGATGACTCTTCCTATTTCGTGACTTCTGGATGGCACCTACTAGAGAAGTCAGCTGAGGCCAGACGTCTGCCTATTCCCTATGACTGCCTCTGAGTTCAGAAGAACATGATTCTCGCCGTCAGCACAACTTTCCTAGGATGTCTGTGATCCATATGTGACTACAGAAGGGACCACTCAAGGGGACTCATGTAGGATTGGCACAGCAGCAAGCTTGTGTTCCCACATGCTCATCCAAACACAAATCCGCCACTCCTCCTTTAGGAACCAGTGTGAAAGACAGAGAGATAGAAACAGGGTGTCATGGGTAGTATGTAGTAGAAGGAGGGGTGGGCATCGCCTCACTGGTAGAAATCCATGTTTGCAGATTGCAGGGCCTTTATCCCCAAGAGCGGAGATAGAGCCTGTATTTGTATGGATTGTCATTGTGTCTCAGGGGCTAGATGATTTAGAGGAGTAAGCATTTGCTTTGGAAGTAACCAGGGAGGAAATGATGGAATCTGAACCACTCTGGAGGGTGATCATGGATGGAACATAAGGAAAAGAAAGTGTAGAAGAAAGCCTTCAAAGGAGGACCAGAGACTAGTGGAGTTTCCTCTTGCGCTTCTGGGAATAGTACTACGCTGTGAAAACAGAGAAGCCCAAGGAGAAAACGCATATGCTAGTGAGTGGGCCTGTGTCTGAATCAGAGGAGGTGGGTGATGATGATTGTTAAGTACAGAAGCTAAGGAGCAGGTGGAGCTTCAGTACCACAGCTCTGGGGCAAGCTTTGGGATCCACGGGCCAGACAATCACCCATGACTGTGTGCTGTAGAGAGCTCCCAAACCACACTCGGAGGCACACACATTGGAGCAGGGCAGTTAGGAGTTAGGGGTGAGGTATAGAGTGAAAAATCCACTAAAAAGCATCCAGAACCAGGGGGTGTGGGGGGGGTGATAAATGAGGAGCTGGCAAGGTGGCAGGTCCACTTCCGGCAAGGCCAGGTCCCAGGGTGCCCAAGAGGCTGGAGAGTCTGGGATGGACAAGAGCAGAGTAGAATGCCCGGGAGGCTGCCGTGTGGAATGCATGAGAAAGTGTCTCTGGGACTCAGTGCTCCCCTGGGGTGCAGATCATTTAATGGCCTGCAAATGATTTAACATCCCCAGTTAGGGTTCCCAGGGTAAGCTGTCTCCATTCCCACCCTCAGGGCTGTGCTGGCCGACTGCTCACAGGGTGGGAGCCACTGTGCTGGGTGCTCTGGTCTGAATGGGGCTAGACTAAGTGACATTGTGGCGATTACTGCTTAAGACCTAACAGCAATTATTAATTATGATCTGAACAACAAGCGCGGTCACGCTTAATTGCTTCTTTGGCCCGTGGAGCCCATTTCTCAAACAGCTCATTCGTCTCAGAGGCGTTCTTTTTTTCTGGGTGTTTTTCTTCCAAAGTCAGTTATATGTTTGAAAAAGACAAGAAAAGAAACTATAGTGACTACAGTGAGAAATAGATTCAGTTTTAGCTAAGAGGTGGGAACACTCAAATATGCCTTCTCAGACCCAGGCCTATTTTCCTCCTCTCCTTAAACATTCAGATCTACTGCGACGCTGAGGTGAGAGTCGGTGTCTTCAGGCCTAAGTGGCTAAACCAAGGTACACCGCCTACACAGGATGCCCGAGTAGTGGAAAGAGGTACTAGGTTGAGGTGAAATTCCTCAATAACATTCAGACATACGATTGAAGGGCTGTGCATATAGCTCAGTAAATAGACTGTTTGCCTAGCATACACCAGGCACATGATTCAATCCTTAACCCCACAAGAATGGATGTGTTGATGCACACCAATAAGTTTAGGCGGTGGAAGCAGGAAGACAAGAGTTCAAGGATATCCTGGGCTATATAGAAGTTGGAGGGTGCCCTGGCCTAGAGATCCTTTCCAAAAAAGGAAGAAAGGAGACCTGGGATGTTCATGCTTTTATTTATCAGTTAATCTCTGCATGAAATACAAGACAGATCTGAACGGAAGAGGGTTTCTTAAAAAACAAGGGTGAAGAATATTATAATAAACACCATTGAAACATCTCTGCTCATTATTTCCCATCTTTTCCTGATGTCTCATTTAGTGTTCCCTAACACAGAGGAGGGCTTTAAGTCACTCCCAACTGCTGTGCTTAAATTGTTTCTGGAAGCTCGGGCCCCCTGAGCCTCCCGAGTCCTCTGCTTCCGCGGCAGATTTAGCTCTGGGCTGGGGAGATTGCCGAGCAGAGTCATTTGCATCAAAAAACACTAGCTGTCTGTCCCCATTAGAAAAAACACTTGGTGTTTCAGTGCAAATTACTTTAAAAGGGCAGATAACTTATGGATGCAGAAAGGGTAATCCATAAAGATGTATGCAATTTTGTTCAGCTGGATGTCCTCGGGGCGGAAACACCAAGGATAACAGGCACACTAAATACAAACAGACACAATCATAAGACGTGATACCCGTGATTAAAACACCCCTTTATAGGGTCCTTCTCTCTTAGGAGAGTCTAGGCCTGGTTAATATCAAGGCCTTACATTTCCTGCAACTTGGAGGTGGGTTGAGACAAGGAGCTCCTTTCTTCTCTGGATTGCTGGGAGGTTGCACATTTCTGGGGCTTTGCTGAGACCTGTCTGGAAGCATAGTGCTGGCTGGTCAGGGAAGACCTCTGCAGGAGAGGTTAGGAGCCGGGCCTCCAGCTGCAAAGACTTGCTCTGAATCCAGCTTTGTCACTGCCGCATGGTCTTCTCTGATGCCTAGAGATCTTCCTCTGCAAATAGGAGAGTGGGTTTGCTGAGAGGATTAAACACAACCAAACCAAATCAATCCAAACTAAAGACTCAGAGGTAAAGTGCCTGGTATAGTAAAAAAGTTCATGTGTTTCTTTCTCTCTTACCTGCTGGATTACACACAGAAAAAAAAAAACAAAAAAAACAAAAAACAAAAAAAAAACTGAAGAATGGATTGTGTCCTGGTTAGTAGCATATAAAAGAAAGAGATTTGGGGAGCTGGAGAGAGCTCAGCAGTTAAGAGCATAAGCAGCTTACAACCACTTGTAACAGCGCCCTCTTCTGGCTTCCACTGGCAACAGCACTTACATGCATACACTTCCACTCAGACACACAAACAACTGCATAATTAAAAAATAAAAATAAATCTGTGTCTGTCACCCCACCCTTCCACAAGTCTTCCTAAGTGTCAGGTAATACCTTGGACAAGTGTTGTAATCTAGAGATGCAAATCCTTTCATAAGGGCTCTTCCATCTCCATGAAAGAGTGGAGGGACTCTCAGGGGGAAGAGATGCAAGAATAAGGATGGGATATCCTAGACCAGGAAGTGTCTCAGTCCCATGCCAATACCCAAGTGCAAGGGATGATGGAAAATGTGGTTCAGGGACAAAAGAAAGGCTTTTGGAAATTGGATAGCAATTTCAACTTCTGTCTTCTCAGTGGGTGAGATGGAGCTCACTAATGTTCAAGAGATGCCTCTGTTCACCATGAAACATGATGGAGTTGTCATTATGGCTGAATTCCTATAGAGACATGCAAACACAATAAAAGTCCAACCAGTGGACATTCAAAACTCTCATTTCTTGTTCCTTTTAAAAAAATAATCACTATAAAAAAAATAATCACTATCAAAAATAGTTTGCTAAAGGCACAAGTTTTAATATGGTCCCACCAGATGAACTCCCTAACATCCAGTGAATACAGGTGGGGTGGTTAAGAGGTGGATAATAAAGGACTTCAATGCTGGGTGGTAGTATTGATTCCAGCACTCGGGAGGCAGAGGCAGGCAGATCCATGTGAGTTTGAGGCCAGCCTGGGCTACAGAGCTAGTTCCAGGACAGTCAGGTAGAGCTACACAGAGAAACCCTCTCTTGAAAAAAAGAAAGAGAGAGAGAAAGAAAGAAAGAAAGAAAGAAAGAAAGAAAGAAAGAAAGAAAGAAAGAAAGAAAGAAAGGAGGGGGAGAGGGAAGGAGGGAGGGAGGGAGGGGGAGAGGGAAGGAGGGAGGGAGGGAGGAAGAAAGACTCCAGCAAAGGATGCCTCATCTCATCTCACAAAAAAAGAAATCTCGGACAACTGTGTTCATTGGCTACTGTGAAAGAGACCCATTGCACGAAGTGGTAGAGTAAGAGATTGGTGTGGGAAGGCGCTTAGCAAGGGTGAACACGTAATAAGATCAGGCTTTTGTGTCACATCTCCCTGGCCCTTCTGTCCCTGAGGATATATGAGTGAATTTGTCATTCCACCCTGGGAAATCAACAATTTCTCAGGGAAGAAAAATGTCATGTACTTTTCCCATTATAACAACTCCTTTTTTGTTCATTTTATATTTTTTAGAGAATATGGATGTGCCTTGGCTATTCAAAACTAACCAGGAAAGAGTGACTCCATGACACAGACTCATTTTGTTTCCACCAGAAAATAGTTTGGGTTTTGGTTTTTATTTTGACTGGGCCATGAACTCAGAGGTCCACCTGCTTCTGCCTCATAACTGGCAGGCTTTATTTTTAATGTGTCATTTTTGTTTGGGTGACTCAGGAATGTTCAGTGGCTGCAGAAAAATGACAGATTTCTAATATATTTTTTCTTCACTATTACTAGTTATTCTTTGGTGGATTCAAACCGTGGCTGTAAATTATATAACAGTTTTTTTTTTCTTTAATTCCTTTAGCTCTTACCAATCTTTATGTCTCATGTTAGGTGCCCAGTCTTTAACTCAGTAAAACATCCTTTTTCAATCATCCTCTTTGGAGTGACAGGTAGCGTGTCTGGAAATAATGCCAGCCAGGGGTGCATACAGCAAAGCACTTCTCTGAGTGCTGGTTCTAAGAGGTATGCCTCTGCTCATCCTGGATAGTCCTGGTTTCCTTCTCTCTGATATGTATTTATCAGCTTGTCTTTATCCACTGGAACATAAACTACCCAAGAGGAGGGACCAGGAGTGTCTTTATTTTATACTGCATGCTTGGTTTCTAGAATGGCTCCTGGGACCGAGTAGATGCTCAATGACACCAAGGTATGTGCATGTAAAATTTCAGTTTGGGGCATTCTGGATCTAAGCTCTATTAATTATCCCCCCCCCCCATTAATTCAGGTCTTGTTTTCCCTGGTAGGAATGCCCGAGAAAAACAGTATGTTGCTGCCCAGTCAGCCCCTCTCACGGTAGTCTGAAGATCCTCCAGTGTCTCTGCGCCTTGGCCTCATAGGAAGGGAGCTGCTCTCCGGTCTTCTTCAGTAGACTTGGCCTTTTTAAAAGCCATGTTGTCTTTCCACAGAGCTTGGATGGAATGAAGCATGGGAAACACCAGGGTGGGGATGGAGGGGTAAGCACGCAGTGACTGGGGACTTGCTAGCTTCCAAGAGATAAATTCTCACAGGAAGAGGGCACTGTGATCTTGGCTGGGGATTGGGAAAAACTGGGAGAAGAATTTAAGGAATGATCAATGGTTATTTAAAACTTTCTCTTTAGCACAGATAAAAAAAATTGATGCACAAATATGGATATATGTTTATGTAGAATAGGATTAGAGAACCACCTGTTTCTTAAAAGATTTACTAATAATTTTTCATGGGGAGAGAATTGTCTTTGGGAATGCCTGCATGGGGCGGGACAGGCATGAACAGAAGAGGAAGAATAAAGGGAATATTTCACAGACATTTCAAGGGAGGAGATCTGAGTAAAGAGAAAAGAGAAAGGTATAGTTACTTTTCTTGTGGCTGTTACCAAATACCCAACCAAAAGCAACTTAAAGGAGAAAATAGTTAGTTAGTCTCAAGTTTAAGGATACGTTCCATTGTGGTGGTGAGGGTGCCTAGAAGTTGTGGCCACAGGAGTGTGAGGCTGCTAGCTCACATCTGTATGGACTGACCAGGAAGCAGAGCTGGGTTAGGAAGAGGGACAGGACAATACATCTCAAGCTCCCTCCACCCTCAGAGATCTACTTCTACCTAGGTCCCTTCACTTAAAGTGCCACCAATGGGGGGATCAGTTGTTCAAATGCCTGATCATGTGGAGGACATTTTTCATTTAAACCATAACAGAAGGTAAAGCCAGTAAGTCTCCTGGGACTAGGAAATGAGGGCAGAGAAGGACCCATGGTAGTTAAGGTTGCTGGTATGGAAGTCCCAAGATGGAGAGATCATGGAGAGAGGGCATGGCTTGGAACCATGTGGCACTGTCGGGGTCCCCAAAGAGGGCCTGGGAGAGGCTATTTGTGAAGGTATAGCCTCAGTTACAGCGAAGACCCCACAGTGTTGGAGATACCAGGACCCTGGGATTACTACCAAGGACAGCAGCAAGAGGCATGGAGCTGGCCTGAGACTAACAGATAAGTTGTGTGTCCTGCAGATGACAGAGACTGAGAAGTGGAGCTTCCCAAGGCCTTTTGAGCCTAAAAGATGATGAGTGAGTCCCAGACATCAGACACTGGACTGTTTCTATTTCTGGACTTGGATTTTGCTTTGCTTTGACTGTGACTGTGCTCTGATACTTTCCTCTTAGAATAAGAAGTATGTAACTTATTTCTTACTTTTTAGGAGCCCACAGTTGAAACACTTTGGACTTTTAAAGAGATACTGGATATCTTTAGAGAATGAACTTTTAAAATGTTTGAGGTTTTTTTTAAAGACTGTGGGACTTTTAAAGTTATGTTGTGCTTATATTGTGCCATTAACATGAGATCTTGGAGATAAGCGAGAAAGAAAAGGTTATGATTTAAGAGTGATGTGTGTCAAACTTACAAGGTGTCGGTTGTGCTGGGTTTTGTTGTTGTTGTTTGCTTGTTTGTTTGTTTGTTTGTTATCAGCTTGACACAAGCTGAGGTCTTTGGGGAAGAGGGAACCTTAGTTGAGAGAATACCTGTGTAAGACTGACCTGAGGGCAAATCTGTGGAGGCATTTTTTTTTTTTATTAATGATTCATGTGGAAGAGCCCGGCCTACTGTGAGTACTGCTACCCTCGGGCCGGTGGTCCTGAGATGCATCAGAAAGCAGGCTGAGCAAACCATCGGGAGGAAACCAGCCAGCAGCATCCTCTCATGGCCTCTGCTTCAGTTCCTGCCTCCAGGTTCCTGCCATGAGATCCTGCCCTGGTTTCCTTTTATGACGGGCTATAAGGTATACAATGAAATTAACCCTGTCCTTCCTAAGTTGCTATTAGTCATGGTCCTCAGTGCAGCAACAGAGAACAACTTGGGATGAGGAGGACCTCTGGGTAACTCTGATGAAGGCTCCCTCCTTGAAGTAGCACTGAGCTGTTGTTGGCCGTCAGGCGCTAGGGGTTCAGGGAGCGGGAACAACACTCAGCTTGGAATTTTTAAGCATTTCAAAAATAGGTGAGGAGCGGGGGAGATTCCTCAATGGTGCAAGCCTAAAGACCTGAGTTCAAAGCCCAGAACTCTCACATGAAGGTAGAAGGAGAAAAATGACTCCACAAAATTGTCCTTTGGCCTCTACATGCATTCTATGGCCCATGTGCCCACATGTACATACATACACACATCATACACACATTCATAGCAACAAACAAACAAATAAATATGGAAGTCATTCCCCATCCTGGAACATTTCTGAGCTTTAATCATCTCCTTGTAAACCTGTGTGTCCCCTCTATTCCAGACAGACAGACAGACAGACAGAGGCATAGAACCCAGCAGACAGACACATATACACACAAAAATATATTCACATACACACAGACTGATACATACATAAGAGAACCCAGCACACAGACACATATAGACACAAAAATATATTCTCATACGCACAGACTAATACACACATAAATAAAGAAACTGATGAAAACACATTTGGCTGAATCAAGGGACACTGCCATTCTGCCAACGCCACGACGGTAGTCCTGCTGTCATATCCTGTGCTCTAGTACATAACCAGAGACGTCTCCTTTCACCTAGAGTCCACAGGGATTTCCTGGGAACTGGGTGGCAGTCTTTGCCTCTGGTTCTTGTTCCGTGTTTGATGCCAGGGTCCCTGGCTCAGTCTCCTGTCCTCAGCTCTTGGCAATTCACCTGGGTAGACCTAATGTCATCATACGGCCGAGACTCGGCTTTTGTTCATGAGAATAGCCCACGATGGAATCTCAAAAAGGCATCACCTGATCTTTCTGCCGTCCTTCCCCCTACTGCTTTGAGACAGGGTCAAGGCTGTCCTGGGACTTGTTATGTTACTAAGACTGGCCTTGAACTCCTGACCCCCTGCTTCTGTATTCCAGGAACTAAGATTACAACATTACCACTCCAAGTTGCTCCCTCTTTTAAAACAGAGCTGGAGAGGTGAAGTCATCTGTAGATTTGCATCTACTTAGTGGCAGCTCTTGGCTTTCGAGGTGTGAACCAGACTTCTCGCTGGAATATTCACTTATTCCTCAAGAGGGTTTCTCCAGTGCTAATTGTCACCCTAGGGAGCTGACACAGAGGTTCACAGAATAGATATGTGGTCAGCACAACGTGGGGCAGTTTTCAAGAACTAAAGATAGATTGGAAGGCAAGTATCTCTTTACACACAAAATTGAATTCATTGCAGGAAGTATAATTTATATCTACAATACAGATTCAGGATGATCTAATATAAACAAATCATGGAGAATTAACTCTTCTGCCCTTGTTCTTGAGAATATGCATAATTGCTTCCTCTTTCTTGATCATGCAAAAGATTTTCTTTGTATTGTTTCTGACAGCTCCAGTATTGTCATGACAAAATGTAAAATTTCTTAAGGTTGACATTCCTCAACTTATTAATTTCTATTTAATCCACTAACTACAGGTTAACAATCTTCTTTTAGATTTTTTTCTTATTTACCGAGTGTACGTGTGTTGGTGTGAGTGTGCCAGGGTGCACATTGTGTGCAGGTCAGAGGACAACCTGTGAGGACTGCTTCTTTTTCTCCACCATAAGGGTACAAGGGCTTAAACTCAGGATGCCAGGTTAGGTAGCCAGTACTCCTACCTGCTGAGCCTACTGTGCCAGCTTTTTTTCTTAAATGAACAAACAAACAAGAAAACAAACAAGCAGGCAAACAAGAAACCCCAAACAAAAAGCAAAACAAAAATTAGACTTGTGTTACTTATTTCTGTCCTTAGGATAGCTGACCTAACCCAAGCCATCCTCTGGTGAAACCCTGGTGTATTCCACAAGACCCTGTAGAGACTGCAGTCCATCCTTGCCCTGTTCTCGTAACTTTTAGGATAAATTGCTCTTTTGTTTTAGATATATTGAAAATCAAAACATCCTTGAAGGTCTGTGGAGGTAGAGGTGACATTTTAGATCCTTCTCGTACTAATGGGATAGTTTCATCCCAGGGACTCAGTCTTTAGTCACTCAGTGTAAGGGTCTTCAATGGGCTTCTCTTTTATGCAGAGGAGTGTGTGGGCCCTTTGCAAGTGTCCATAGAGGAGTAGTGACCTACAGGAAAGCCAGAAACTGTATCAGACTACCCTGAGTTTGTTTGGGCCACCACAGCTTTCTGAGCAGGACTCAAGTACAATTTTCTTTTATTGTTCCACAAGATACCGTTGACTGAACAGTTGAAGGGACGTGAGAAGCCAGGCTTGGTGGAAGAGGTCTGTGAGACGAAGTGACAGGAAGGTCTTGGCCAGATGTCACTGAAGCTCTTGCCACTCCTAACCATTTTTTTTTTTCTTGGATGGTGATTCTCTTATGGATTTCAAAAGCTAGGCACAGTCACTAACCAGATGTCTAATGTCCTACTCAACTGTGGTGGGTGTGAGCACATCATCTCTCGGGACTACCGCTCTTCTGTCTAGGTAGATGTTTCTACCTCCTGCGTCAGCAATCACTTTTGGGAGAGTCGTGGGATCTTAGAGGGTACTGGCCGAGGTACTGTGGTGCCTGTTGGCAACACTAAGGAGATCCCGGTGATGTTCTGACCCAGTGTAGCGGTTTGAGTAAGACATGTCCCCCATAGTCTCAAGCATTTGAACACTCGGTCCCCAGTTGGTGGTGCTGTCTGGGGACGTGTGGCCTGGCTGGAGGAAACACTTCGCTGAGGGCTGGTTTTGAGAGTAAAAGGCCTCGCCTGCTCGCAGTTTGCTCTGCCTGGCTGCTCCAGTCCCCAGGCCTGCCCCTGTTGCCATCCGTCCCTGCCATGGTGCACTCTTATCTCTCTGGAACCATAGCCCCACAGAAGCTCTTTCTTCCATAGGTTGCCTTGGTCGTGATGCTTTACCATAGCAACAGAAACGTAACGAATGCATCCAGAAGTGCAAAATCCAGGCTTTTTGAGAACTAACACGGTGCTACAAAAGTAGCAAATTCCATACCTAACCTCAAGTGATGAGTTATAGGCAAAACACAGGTGCATTAAAAGTGTTGTATAAATTATCTTCAGGATACGCATATAAGGCACATAGGAAGCAAATGTTGAATCTTGGGTCCCATCCCTGAGCTACCTCGTTGTGAATGTGCAACTCTTCCAGAATCTGAAATAGAAAATATTTCTGGTCTCAAGCACTCCCGATAAGGATACCCCTGAATAAGCAGAGGAAAAGAAAACTGGGCTTTCTCTCCCAGGCAGTTCAGTATTGTGGAATGGTGTCATGAAACTTGGAATGTGGGGAAAAATAAGCTCAAAGTTAGATTTTTTTCCCCTTCATCACTGGATGACCTTGGACCCAGTTCCCCCGTGCGGAAATGGAGGAAAAAATACTGCAGACAATGCAGGACTGTTTTGAGGACTAGCTGATGAAGAACACTTAAGTGCTTGTCTTGGAGACATCACCTATTATTACAGCTTTTCTTGGTGGGCAGAAACCTCACCTAGTTCAACCTATCCAGTTTTCCAGAGCCTGAGAGAGGGAATGTTTGGTTTCACCACCACATAGCTGTTGACAATAGTCCTAGGTTGGCCCTTACACCCGCCCGCCCCCCCCCCCCCCCAAAGCTGAGCTCAACACTCTTCTCCACCATGTTTTTGTCTCATTTCTCCTAATACTGGTTTTTGACAGAGGGGCTTGCTATACAGTTTGGCTTGGCATCAAGCTTGGGATTCTCCTGCTTCAGCCTCCCAAGTGCTGGGGTTACAGGGGTGTACCACCACACTTGGCTCTGCATCCTATTTAGAATAAGGCATGCATTTTGCCAGTTTTGAAAATTAAGTGGAAAAAAAATAATGTCTATTTCCTGAAGCACTTCTGGCAGAATCTTATTTCATATTCGGTGCTCACAGCTTCAGAGTATGTTCCGTTAACAGCAGACTATGTCATGTGCTTAATAAATAATCATTGGAAAATTGATGGATGCCGAAGTTAGAAATGATGACTGAATGGAAGTTAACATTATATATAATGCACTGTTTCTCCCCAAATGGAAACAGTTAAAGATAGCAGATTCTCAATAGCCAAGTCTTTCATTTTTATTTTACGTGCTTTCCAATTTCAAAATTAGGAGATGAAACAGCAACAAAGGGCCAGCCTAGCAAGAGATGGGTTCCTCTCACTCGGATATCAACCTTGAGGACGAGACACTTGCAGAGAGTCCCCAGAGGTCATCAACAAAGGCAGATCCTGTGTATCCGTTGGATGCCGCATTGTTTCCGGTTTGGAATAGAATCTCTTCTGTGTCCCCTCTTACATACAGCTCACACCAGCTACTCGGTCCAAAGTTTACTTCCAGTTCCAGCCTCAACAGACAGGTGCCAAGCCCATAAAGTTTATTGCAGTCAATACATCCCCATTCCAGAAGCAACTGGTCACAGCCGTTTCCAACACAAAGCTCCCGGGTCACCCTTTCTTTTCTTTATAGTCTGTTTCCAGACCTTCAGTGACCCATAAAGTTAACTACTAACCAAGTCATTGCCACGAGCAGAATTGTTGTTCTTGAGTCTGGTCCTAAAGTCGCTTTTCCCTAGAACTTGTGTTTGGAGACAACGAATCTCACGCACTGCGCGTGCGGCTCAATCCTTCCGGACTAACCCTAGGCCCTTTACCCAGGCTGTTTCCTTTAAAAATTCTCCAAACTGTGGAGTGTTCTTGGATTTTTTAGTTTGCCCTCATGAACGTGCCTCCCCCCCACACACCCCCGCCCCCCAGAAGTGGAGGTGGAGGCCCTGCTCACTGAGTGGAAGTCAAGGCCTGCTGTGAACTCAAACCACCTGTGCAAACACAACAACGGCTCCCCTCCCGTTTATAGTGTGATGCTCTGGTGTGTCGTTTACAACCCAATTTGTCTCTTTGCTCACTCCCCCTTATTCCAAACAGGGTGGGTATACAGACAGGGTAATCAAGGGACTCAGCCTAGAGGCAGGGCAGAAAAAGAAACTCGTTAGGGTCTTAGGTCGTGGTGCATGCCCAGGATTTCTAAGTTACTCAGCCTCCTTATTTTTCTAGCTACGAACACGTTAATGATCAAAGTTATGAGATCAGTTAAAGGCATCCCCATCACGGCCTTTCTCATGACAGACAGCATGTAATGTTCCACCAGAATCTAATTCTATTCTCAGGCACAGCCGTGGGCAGGGCAGCAGGAAAACCTGTTTTGGCTTTCATAGAGCTGGTGAGATTGTCTCCTGTGACATAGTAATACACGAAGAAAGAAATCAGGATTCACACTCATCACAGAAACATCCAGAGCTGGAAAATCTTGGCTTCCGGGGTTTTAGAGATGGGAGCTCCCTTAAAGCAGTCCTCCAGCACAGGGAAGTTCAAATTGGGTTCCCGGAGTTCCACACAGCGTCCTCAGGGGCCTTTTAACAGGTAAAAGTGAGTTTTAGGGGACTCAGAGCCCTCGGCCTTCAGGTGATTAAAGCAAACCTGTCTGCTTCATGTGTTGGGGTTTTATGTGACTTTTTTTTTTTTAAGGGTATCGTCTTCTACAGGACAAAAAAACAAAAACAAAAAAACCTCACTAAACTGTAAATCTAGTTCATATTCCTCAATCTGTAGATAAGAAAACTGGGACCTTGGGTCCCAACCGTGTGCAGCTGCCAAGTAACAGGCTCCATCCTACGCTGGAGCTGAGGAAAGCCAAGTTCAGGCTGTCAAAATGTGCTGAAAGTTGGGGATTTCTGTCAAGTGCCAGAGCCAGGGCTGGAGCCAGGCGCGGTTTGTCTCCTTTGGGATTCCTAGCCCAGGACTCTTCAGATCTGATCCCAGTGTTTAAAAGTATTAAACACAGGGACCATCGTGTTGTTCAATGATCAAAGGAACCTCAAGAAGAGCTGAGGACCAGAGGCAGGAGCTGGGGGAAGAGGATGCAGAGAGCCATCAACCAGTGTCAGGGAGGCAGCTTAGCGCTTGCCTAGGGCAGCAGGGTGATCCCTGCTCCCTTTTCTTCAGGAATCTGCTTCACTTTACCAGTCTCTTGTCCTCCAGCATGTATGTGGGACCCACTGCTTAGGACTCAGGACATCTCCACAGACTCAAGCTGATTGCACATCCCAGCCAGGAACTTAGAAGTATCATACTTAAAACAACAGCAACAACGTATTTAATTTGCAGAAATATAATTGTTAGCCAGGAATTAGTGGATCTGCAGGGTCTGTTGTATAAAGTAATTGATATACTTAGGTGTCAAGGTCCACATAAAGGAGGAAAAAAAATTACCCAGAGTCAGATTAGCTTGTCTGACCTCACTCGATCCCCTCTGCAGGTTCCAGGCATCCTCACTTAGTGTGAGGCCCAGGAGAGTCCTCGAGGCTGGCTGCCTTTTTCCTCCATCCTCTGCCCCCCTTCTTGTCCTCTCAGTGTCTAAATTCCCTTCTCCCATAGGCATAAGCTCGACACTCTGCATCCTTACATTAAATCGGGTGTTCTGAGGACTCTCTCTGGCTCAAATGATGCAAAGAGCGAGGTCTGTGGATGGTAAGGCATGGCCAATCTCAAGGAAGCTGTCTTGGTAGATCCCAGCAAACTGCTTTCTGTTCTAGACAGGCAGGTCATTTCCATCACCCTCTGAGGTAATCTGATCCTGAATGACCTGAAAGAGAAAAAGATAAAATCCGGGAGGAGGAAGTTACCCCACAGTTGAATAGTTAATAGTCTGAGCAGGCTATCAAAAGAATAGTACACAGGGGGATGTTAAGGGTGGCTAGATCCTGGATGCTGGGCCATTTTTGTCTCTGTAACCATGTCCTACAATGGTGAAACAGCTCATAGTCACTCAAAATGCCCTAAATTAGAAGAATGGGTTGGGTGCCTGTCTAGGGCCATCCTGGATTTGTTTCAGAGGATGTACTGAGGGGGAGACGCCATTCACAGGAAAGAATGGGCTCAGCCAGGGAAAACCCTGGGAGACTGGACTTGTCAGAGACCATTCTGGTTCCCCGACCCCTGACATTTTCCGGTGTGGTGAGCATGGCGTTAAGGGAGGACTGGTTTATGTCAGCACCGTGGGATTACCATAAAAGTCAATTATTTGTACTTTTGGATGTGGCTTTTCCAATGGAGAGAATTAAAACCAACCAAGTTGCCTTTTTTCCTCTCTGACCCAATTCCCGGCTTCCTCTGCTTTGTTCTCCTCTGGCCAGACCTTAGGCTCTGTGAAGTCTTGACGCCCATTTGTTACAAGAAGCGCAAGGGACTGAAGCACTGACAGACAGCCAGGATCATCCCCGTAAGAGAATCTAGGTGACAGACTCGCTCTTAAGGCTCTGGCAAAGCAACAAGTGGCTGATGCAGGGGGATGACAGTGATGTCCCTGCTGCCTGCCTCTCCCTCGCTCGCTGTCTCCCGGGCAGGCGTGGGGGGGGGGTTGTCTCTGCTGTGCAAGGGGAAGTCCTAGTTTGAAGATGTGGCCCGCCAGCCCCACGGCAAGGTCGGAAGATCAACCACGATCCCCAACCGCACCCCTAGCCAGCGTACTCTGCAGAGTCAGAGCTCTCCACGCCTTTTCCCCGCGCCTCCGAGCGCACGCGCCACCTGATCCGCACCGCCATTGGCTGCTGCCTGTTGCTAACCCACGTGACCGGCGTCGGCACGCTCCGCCCCTGCTCCTGCTAGCCCGGCGCGTTCCTGCGGACGTGCGTTGCTGCCTGGCCCCAGGCTCGAGTCCTGCGCTGGATGCTGCGAGCGGTCGCCCGCGATGCAGCCGCCGGCCACAAGGTGGCAGTGCCGCGCTGCGTGTCCACCCGCCCCTCGCCGCGCCCGCGCAGCCCTTCCCCGCAAAAGTTTTCCAGCCTGCGAGCAGACGCGCCCCGGCCTTGAGCTCTCCCGGGCGAGCCGGGGAAACCCGTCGTGGTCCCGGGTGGCTTTGGGGCGATTTGCAAGGAACGCATTCGTTGTCACGAACTCGGAGAAACAGTTTGGTGTGTGTGTGAGGGGGTGTCACAGATGCAAAGTCTGTTGATGTGTGCACGGGTGTTTGGTTTGGTTTTGGCTTTAGGGATCGTACACGAAGCATCAGTTCTGTAGGAGGCGTACAACACTGACAGCTTATTCTTTGTCTCTCGTCTGGGCTTTGCACGGAGCCCCGCGTCGCTTTCCGTGGGCGAGAGGCACACGCCATCGCTGCCACCACCACGCGAGATATCCCTTCTCCAGGGATCTCGACCGGCCTAGAAAGGGAGGGCCGGGACCCTCCTGTTCTGCAGCTGTCCTCAGGATGCCCTTAATTCCCAGGCGGAGGGATAAGCTTGTCTGACCCCATTTGACCCCGCCGCAGGCGCCAGGCGTCCTCATTTAGTGTGAGGCCTAAGTGAGTCCTCTAGGCTGCCTGCCTCCCCCGCCATCCTCCCCTTCTTTCTTGTCCTGTGGAGGAGGGGGAGAGTCATATGCCCCCTTCTCTCATAGGCACAAACCTGCCCCTAAAGTAAAGTTTTTACTTTAAATCAGGTGTTGCTGGGAAACAGCGAGGTCTGGGGGAGGCGGAAGGCAATGCTAGTAATCGGGGCTGCGTTGCTAACATGTGGAGCAGGAAAGGGAAACACATCTGGGATCCCACCGGGCAGCTGTTGCGGTTCTGTCACCTGGGCAGAGCCTTTGAGCTGCTCCCAGGTCATTTCCTAGTGTCTTCAGTCTGCTTTCACCCGATGTTCCTCTGCATCCGACAGGCCCCCAAAAGGAGCCCTGCCTTGCTGAGTGCTGGAATTTTTTGCTGAGCCCATGACTGCGTCTGCTGTACCTAAACTCTCCTGCCTCCGTTCCCAGGAGAGATATAGACTGTCTCTTGGAGCTTGCTTGGAGGATGTCGCCATGCCTCATTTCCAGACTAAAGACCAAGAAGAGACCAGCAGGAAACAGAACAGATTCTACAGAGGTGAATGCCGGAGAATCACCGGGAGAGATTTACAGGTGTGTCCTGGATTTTGGGAACCATGGATACACAGTCAGCTGCCTGCTTGGGGGGTGTGTGTGTGTGTGCGCGCGCACACACACACACGCTCGCGCTCGCGTGCCCCCGTTAAACAGCCTCTGTTTCCACAAGTTAGCAAAGCAAAACCCAGGAGCAGGTGAGTACCAACCACATACCAGGACCCCTTCGCCAGAGTGAGTGGCTTCCTGGAATAGGCTGGCCAAGCCAAGGGACAAGTAGCTTGAGGATATCCAGCAATGGCAGAGAGAACTGAAAACCTCACAAGATTATCCCCCAAGAGTAAGAACCCGCATGTGGCCACCCCCCCACTCCCAGGGACACCAACACTTAGGTACAGTTGAACCTAACAGACCTACTGTGGTCTGAACGGTGTTCCATTCCCTAATTCATGTTGGAACCCAATATACAATGTGATCAGAGTCAGAGGTGGGGCCACTGGAGAAGTGATTCAGTCATGGTTATGGCACTAATACCCTTACAAAGGATGTGGTTGAAATGGGCTGTTTTGTCCCGCTTCTGCCCCGTGAGGACCCGCCCACACCACATCACCCAGGCAGCAAGGAGTGGCCCTCACCAGACACCAAATCTGCCAGGGCCTAGATCTTCAGATTCCCACCCTCCAGAACAGTGAGTACATTTTTTTTTTTTTTTTAAGTTCCCCACCTAAGGTATTTTGTTACAGAAGCCTCCACAGACTACGACACAGCCTGGATCATGAGCCAGTGGTTGGCAAAGCAGAGGAGAAAGGAAGCCAACCCTCATCCACCATGAGCTCACACACCGAGACAGCCCACAGGTGTGGTGAGAGGTCACTGCCACGGTCAAGTTTGTCTGTTTGTTTGGACTGTAGTTTGTACAGCTAAAACACGGACAACTCACAGATCCTGGGATGGACCAGGAAGGCCATTCGGTGAGATTTTTGTTCAGCTGGGCGTGGTGACCATAAACACAGCATTATGGTTAGTGTCTTACATACATTATCGGCTCGATTACTCCTCATGGCATCCTTGAGGGATCAGCTTTCTTAAGTCCCTCTTGAGAGTTGGGGCAGCTGAACGCTGGAGACTTGAGAATCTCAACTACGTTTTGCAGCTAATAAATGGGAAGTTGGAATTTGAATCCATGTTTCGTATTCCCGAGTCTAATGGTGAAGCAACAGTTTCTTCCATGGTGAGTCCTTATTCCATTCTTGACCAAACCTGGCCCAACTTCAGGCCGGGTCCAGCCCCCCCAGAGCCGTGTAGTTTCTGCGCATGCGCAGACAGATGGCGCCTTGCCTGTTCACTGTGTCTCAGGAGCCGAGTTGCTGCACCACCCTCGATGATGGGGAGCTCTTCTCTGGATCCCCTTCAGAACTGTCTGATGAATCCCTGCACATCAGTTACCTCCTTCAGTGGGGGCAGCTGCGCTTCGGAAGGCAGATAGGATCTTTGGAACCACCTCACCGTAGTTTGAAATCTGGTGCGAACACCAGTGACCAAACTTAGAGGACCCGAAAAAGGAACCATTTTTGGTCAAAAGAAACAGGGAACACTGCAGCCAGATGAGGTTGACTTTCTTCTGTGGCTGAAAATCTGGATCTAGATGTAATTCCAACTGGGAAAGTCCTGCTGGAAGAAAGTACATGTTCAAAAAACAGGTGTATTCCCTATGCCCTTCATGTAAAACTCAGTCCATCCTCACCATGCTTCATGCAACCAGATCAAGAAAGAGACGGTGTCTTCTTCTTCTTTATATTTATATATTTATTCCCTTTTGCACAAAGTGTGTGACTTGGTGCCTTGCACATAAACAATAGAATAATTCAGCTTTCTTCAGAATGCTAGAAAATTCCCTGCCTTGGAGGAACTTGCTATCAAAGCCAAGGTAAGAAGGCAGTTCCAGCCACGGAGTGATAAAAGAAGAGAATAAAATACATTGAGGCATATGAGACCAAAGCATCTCCTAGGGATAATGGGAGATACGGTTAGAAATGTTATATTATGGGAGGATAAGTTCTTCGTCGTCTCTGACAGTGACCTTAGTTTTGTGAATCGTTAACCACGCACCTTCCCACTCCTGCAAATACCCACAAGCCATAGGAAAAATAGGACACACAGCTTAGACCGTGAGTATAGACCTGGGGGTTCCCTGGGTGCACATTCACACCTGTGTCTCTGTAAGTAAGTGTGGTCCCAGTCTCCTGACGGTTCTCCAGGTACCTGGTTCTCACAGCTTCAGATCACTCCCACCTGGAACAAGACCCCCGTCTCTGTGGCATGCTCATCAGGCAGTGACTCCCTGTTCTTTGCTAATCAAATCTACCATTAAGTAGGCCAGCTTATGTACTCAGAGATATCACCAGTGGTCTAAGGCAGGGATTGGCTCCCTGTTGCCTCTTGGAGTTCAAATGTTGGCAGTGTGGGCCAAGTGCAAGTATTGACAAACGATTGGCTGGCATATGCAAAAACTACCAAAGGTAGTCTCCTTCTTGCAGATGCTTACAGCCTAAGACTGCTCACCTACAGAGACTTCCTGTGGGGGCTAGCTAACCCTGCCCCTCTGTTACTGCACACAGTAAACACGTGGAAGTTCCATGTTGCTGGGTAGTTAGTACCACTCCATCCAGGTGCACAGGATCCACCTGACCCCGGCCTTTCTGTGTCTGCCACTTCCGAGGCTTTTCTTTATTCCCTCCTCAACCCCTGTCAGGTCAAGTCCCAGCTGCACAGGACATGGCGACACCATTAGGTCACCAGGCCTGTGCTGGAACTATCCGCTTTCAGAATTCTTGTCGAGTTAACAGTAAGTATCTCTCTGGTTCCAGTAACCCTTTGCAGGTTTTGTAACCGGGAGCCGAATCCAGAATAACTATTTGTTTAAAGCCAACAGCAGTTCCTTTAGAAGCTGCACCCCAGAGGGAGCCGGGCAAGTCTATTGATGATTCTAATGAGAGTTAATCATCAGAGAAACTTTGCACGAGGCAAGTCACTGAAACCCAGTATTTTATGCTCATTCTCTCCTCCTCACAGAGTCGTGGAGATGGCCATGTTATTTTCTTCATTTAAGAGAGGTTTCAGGAAACCAAACAATTGCCCCAAGTTACAGTGACAGAGAGGTCAAATTTGCACCCAGACCCACTGGTTTCTCTGTGTAATAATCCTGGCTGTCCTGGAACTCATTTTTGTAGACCAGGCTGGCCATGAACTTCCCAGAGATCCACCTGCCTCTCCCTCCCAAATGCTGGGATTAAAGGTGTGCGCCACTCTGCCCAACTCAAAGCAAAGATCTTAATGGCTTTTCTACTGTGTCATTTCCGTGGGCGGACTCGAATTATGTCTCAACTCAACTCCAAAGAAAGGGAAGTTGCTTAATCTTCATCAACTGCTGCTGCTCTGTTCTCCCCTGCTTCCTCTTCTTCCTTTGTCTTTCCTTCCCATTTTCCTTGTCTTCCTCTTCTTTCTCCTCCCCTTACTTCTGTGTGGGGAGGCCAGGGTCTCCCCTGTATAGCTCTGATTGACCTGGAACTCACAACCCTCCTACTGAAGCCTCCTGACACCCAGGGTTGTGGATTTGCACCACTGCTCTTGGCTCTTAGTTCTCTTGAATCTCAGTTTTTCCACAACAATATTTCCCTCAAAGAGAGAGTGTGCCCACCATTAAAGGATGCTTGTGGGCATTTCCGAAAGTGACAGCTGCTATTAAGAATGACAGTGATGTTCACGTGTACTTCACTGCTTTTGCATGAAGATCTCTGCACGGGGTCAGTGAATGGTGGTACATGATCCATAGGAGAAATCAAGAAGCAGAAAGACCACAGCAAGGAGTGGGGCCCAATCTAAAGAGCCTGTGATAGAGCAAGGGCCGGGCTGCTCTCTCCGTGTGGCTATCCATTGTGTTTGACCAAGAACGTGGCAGCATTATAATCAAGCTGTGGTCTAAGGACATGGGAAGCATGAGGACCCATTGTCCTGTTTCAGGGTGTCCTGCAGAATTGCAGGGAATGAAACAGAATTTTCTCGAGTTGTTGGTATCATTTACTTGTGTGTAGAACCAAGTCATAGTGCAGAGGTATGTGTTTTCCAAAGCATAGGCCACAAGTGCCTGTGAATATTAGCATGCTGGCATGTCTTCCATTGTCAGGCACTGTGGCCACAAAGAAGGGACAGCTGAGGAGCCTGAGGAAGGCTTCATGGTCACCTGTAAATGTCCATTCCAGCTCTATGATCCTTCTCCTGATTGTGCATGCGAAGCTTTTAATGGGAAAGAAAAATCACCGAGACTACTCTGCCCGATGACCATATGGAAAGGACATGAAAGCAGGGTCCCAAATCTAGACTTCACTGTTGGGATTATTTTTAAGAGAGCAAGAAAAAAGCCCCAAATGGCTTATTATATAACATCCAGATGTTTGGCGTCAACCCCCGCAGATGAGGGGATGCCTTTTTCATGGTTCATCTGGAGGCTTTGGCCTTGCTATAGACACACGAAAGAGCAGCTCTCCACAGAGTGGCCTTGTCCTTCTCTCACTTGTCCTTCCAGAGGCCTGTGGGCATCCAGCTGTACCTTGAGGCTTAGATGCAGCAGATGAGCCTAGGCTTGGGAAACTTCTGAAAAGCTTCTGATGATTGGCACCATTTAGATGAGTGGTTCTCAACCTGTGGGTCGTGACCCCCTGGGAAGGGATTTCAGGTCAGATATCCTGCCTATCCAATACTTAAATTCTGATTCATAACAGTAGCAAAATTACAGTTATGAAGTAGCAACAAAATAATTTTGTGGTGGTGGTGGGGCCACCATACCCGAGGAACTGTATTAAAGGGTCCCAGTTCTAGGAAGGTTGAGAACCACCAAGCCAGTCCCAATGCCAAGTGAAAGAAATATGCCCTTTCCAGTCAGATGTCTGATTCTTCTTTCCAGTCAGATGTCTGTCATTGTGGAAGAAGTAAGGTAACATGCCATTAAACACATTTGTGGGTGTCCCTGCTTTGACAGCTCATATACGACAATTGGAAGGCTGCAGTGAAGACCAGCGTGGTCCCAGGGCAAGGACGACATCTGTGAAGTGTCTTAGGGTTTGGCTGGGACAGGTGCACTTGAACTCCCCGCAGCAGTGGTTGCCTGCACAAGATCACAGCAGCCAACATTCCAGCATGGTGGGGGAGGCACTCGTGAGCTTCCAGCCCTAACTAAGGCACCGTGGACAAAGGATGGCGTGTGGGGGAGGCAGTGCCAGTTTTCTTTAAGGGCGTGGCCTCTGGGAGGCTGACCATGCTTCGTTGGATGGCCCCACATCTGTGATATGTGGGTAGCACACATTGGACTCCGTGGATGGTTTAAACAGTAAAGAGGTCATAAATTTGGGAGGGGTGACTAGAAGTTAGGTGCAGGAGTGAGGGGAATATGATTAAGATACTGTGCATGAAATTCTCAAAGAATTAATAAAATATTATATTCATATATGTTTGTGGGCTTTTAAAAAGCGACAGTTTCTCTCCCAAGTGATAGGCAGATGCCCACATGTCGGCTGGCTTATTTATCTCTGTGTGTTTGTTCTCAGCTGGCAGAGGCTGTAAACATCCTTGCTGTAGAATAAAGAACCTAAGACCTGGTTAGTGGAGACATTTGTTGAGAAAGCATAGAATCTCTACACGCCCCGTTGGGGAAATCCTTTCAGTCCCATCACAGATAAACAAATCTGGTGGGCGAGTACACACCAAGGGCTCTTACTGATAGAGAATTCCACCGGTCTGTGAATTCCACATGCTTCAGAGCCCAGACAGTACTAATTCACTTTTCAAACCGACCTGGAACAAAGCCTGCCAAGGAGAGAAATCTTGGCCCCGACTCCACCTGCCAAAGAGCACTCAACTCCAACCTTTCATAGGAACCGAGAGGGTGTTCAGGGCTCCCGTGGATGTCTCTGGTTGCACTTGTTATTATTTGGTGCTTTTGTTAAGCTTGAAGAGTCCACGAGGCATTGTATAATACTGCAGATCAGAAGCTTCACACTGCTTCCTGCTGCATTACCCATGGCAAGAGTAATGATCCTTAAGCTGCTACAAAACTGCCTTTAAAAAGTCACGTTCCCATCTCAGCACAAAAATCTCTTTTCCTGAGTGTCAGTGCTCGCCCCCGCCCATCCTTCCAGAGTCTTGGAAGCCTCTTCTGTTTTCTATACAGCCTCATTCTAGTGGTTCTGTTACAGGCTCCTAAAGAGAGAATGCCTTTTCTTCTTTGTCAAGGTGACCACCTAGCAAAACTATTATTAATTAACTATTAGTAATTCAATGAAGCTAGGTCCATGAGCTTTGCTTCTGCATAAATTTGTGTGTAAACACGTGTGGGTTCTTGGCAGAGAGATGCAATTAGACCCTGATAGACTAGGAGCTTGTTTCAGTGGGAATTAGGACACTCCTCTGAAGTTTTTGATAGGACCCTCCAAGATGGCGAAACGTCTGTGCTTTTGGAGAAACAGCGCATGTTGCATAGAACCATGCAAATCATGTCTTCCATCTCTGAAAATGGAAGAAAATTCCTAAGGGGTATCCTTAGCTCCTGGGATCTAGACATGCAGCTATTGAAATCACCTTCACAAACCTCTGCCCGGTGTCTACAGTCAGGCCCATATGTATGATGTTCATACAAGGCTTTTAGATGATCCTAGTAAAAGAATCAAACCTTAGAGCCTTGGGCTCTCTACTGCTGCATAACAAGTTAACTCCAAACATAGCGATTTATACAAGCTTTTATCACAGTTTCTGATAGTCGTGATGGTTGTGGCTCAGGGTCTCCCCTGACATGTGGGTCAGGTGTTTTGGGGGTGCATCATCTGACAGCTTGACTTGCACAGAGTGGAAAGCAGCCTTTCCTAAAAGACCCCCCCGGAATACTCACTTAAGAAGAGGCGCTGGCGGCTTAGCGTCTGCAGGGTCAAAGACAAGAGGTGGAATAATTTGTCTTTGCTATCAACATGGCAGGGAGTAGAGAACTCAGCTTGAAGCATTAAACAGAGCAGGGGAGCCAAAGCACAGAGCTGGCACTAATGTGGCCAGACACGTGTGATCAGCCGCACGAATCACGGCAGGCATGAAGCTCTAGGGTAGCCTCATGGAAAGTGTGACAAATGGCGAGGCTGCACAGACTGGGCCATACCTGTGCACATCCAGGTGCGATTCTGATTAGTCAACATCTTCATTATTTCCCAGGCTTGGCAATAACTCTTAGGGCTTCTGTGGGAAGACGTGGAGGCAGCTGCTAGGAACAGTCGAGGGAAAAGGCCTGAGCTCCACTGGTGATATTCCCACAAGTGACGACAGAGCCCCACCAACACCTTCCCTGTGTTTAGTCACACTTAATGATGTCCATCCAAAACTGGCCTGGAAAGTAGAATGGTTCAATCACCACGCAGATTAGATTCCCAAACAATAGACCCATCCCTGCCCATCCAAGCTTGGCGATCTTCTGTCACCTTCTCTAGAGAAACCCAACTCTTCACTGTCCTTCCATAACGAAGGGCTGTCTTGATCACCTGCCCTATCTCTCCTCTCTCCCAGCCTGGCATGTGTTCTACCCCTGTCTGTAAACTCACTCCAAGAGGATCTCTAGGTGTGCCCTGAAGTCTGGCAGACCCTGAGTCTGTTTTAGAGAGCCAACTGGTCCGACCCCTTCATCCTCCTCATCCCAATTCATCTATATTTTGTCTTTTGAGACAGGCTTTCTCTGTGTAGCCCTGGCTGTCCTGGGACTCACTCTGTAGACCAGGCTGGCCTTGAACTCGGAGATCCCCCTGACTCTGCTGAGATTAAAGTCTTGCATCACCACTGTGTGACCCTCTTCATCTAAAGTAGGTGAACTGGGGTGGTGTTTTGGGATCTGGCCTGTCTTCCAAATGCCATGCTCGAAGGCTGGGTCCCCAGCAGATGGCGATATTGGTAAGTGGTGGAACCCAGTCAAAGTTGGAATTTGGGAGGTGGGAGGGAGCCTTGCCCCCTTTCCTGTCTGCCATTTTCTTCCTGGACATTGTGGTAGAAGCAGCTTCCTCCATTGTGAGTTCTTGCCATGATGTACCGCCTCACCATAGACCCAAAGTTACGGGCCAACAACCATGGGCAGAAACCATGATAATGAATCTTGCCTCTGGGTAAGGTGCATATTTCAGGGCCTCTCAGAGGGACTAGCTGACTGACACAGGCTGTCTTTCCATACAGGGGTCCCAGTGTACCCAGGATGGATCAGAGGAAAAGAAACTTCCCTATTCCTGAAGAGTCCCCAATAGTCTCCCACCTTGAAGACCTTCAGTGGGACCACATCTGTGGAATCTATTTTGTCACCTAAAAGGACACCTTAAGTTCCAAGTAACAAAAGAACAGACATTTTTAGGGAGCACACGGCTGTCTGACACCAGCAGAGACCTGTTACTGAGCTAACTGTATGTGGCTGTGACAGAAGCCTGAGAAAAATCCACAGAAAGGGGGAAGGCTTACTCTTGCTCATGATTTCAGCCGTTTGAGCCCATGGTCACTGGGTCCTCTCTCACCCATGGTCCTGTGCCAGTGCAGCGTACCACAGTGGAGAGCCAGGGACTGTTGATCCCATCTTTAGAATTTCAGAGTTGAGGGAACATTAGAGATCTAAATCATGTCTGTAACCCCAGCATTTGGGGAGCTGAGGCAAGAGGATCATTGCAGGGCAAGGCTATCCTGTGCTATATATCCAACCATAATAAGTTGTAGGCTAACCTGGGCTACCGAATGAAACCCTGTTGTTTTTTGTTTGTTTGTTTGTTTGTCTTTTTAAAGTCTATCTTAATTAGGGTTACTATTGCTGTGAAAAAAACACATGGCCTGGGGAGGAGAAGAAAGGATTTATTTCACTTCCAGGTTCACACAACAGTTCATCTCTAAAAGCAGTGAGGACAAGAATTCACACAGGGCAGGAACCTGGAGGCAGGAACTGCTGCAGAGGCCGTGGAGGATGCTGATGACCCGCTCGTTTCCTCTGGCTTGCTCAGCTGGCTTTCTTAGAGCACCCAGGACCACCAGCCCAGAGGTGGCCCCACCCACAAAGGACTGGGCCCTCCCTCATCAATCTTGCCCACAGGCAGGTCTTACGGAGGCATTTTCTTAATGGAGGTTCCCTCCTCTCAGATGACCATTACAATGATTATCTCCATGCCTGGATAGAAATGGCTTCCAGAACACAAAGAAGGGTGGTTGGTGAGGAGGGGGCGGGTTGGCAGACCCCTGCGGTGGTAATAAGTATCAGAGTTCAGTCTCTTCCTCTGTCACAGACTATTCCTGAGACCATCTAATTAAAGCAGAAGCTACACCATGAGCATACACTTGACTTTAGGAGGGTTGGAAGAAGTTAGTCTACCCGAAGGGGAAATGAATAGAACACAGCAGAAATGTTAACATCCAGCATCTGGAGTCAGGTGGCCGAGGTTCAAGTCCAAATGCTACCATTTAAAGGACCTCGGGCAAATTATTTCAGCTCTCACTGTCCCTGTCTGTAAAACAGGGATGATCATAGCACACCTAACGCCCAGGGCGGCCCTGAGAGTTTAATGACTTGGCATTTGCGGTGCTCTGAGCACACACTCACACACACAGCTCCCAGTGAGTGCTATTGTTACGCCTTAGAGAGGTTGGAAGTGGATTTCAGTGAGAGCCCACTTCACGCTGCACAGAGAAAACAAAAATGGCTTCAAAGCAGGAGCTCCGAGGTCAGGCACTCAGACCCGCAGGGCTTCATTTCGGACCACCTGTTTCTTGGAGCATCGGGCTGTGCTTGTGGGCTCCCTCCCAGTGTGCAGCCAACTGAATTGACATATCGAGAAGCACATCTGGAAAGGCCGCTGAATGTCCAAAAACATCTGTCAAACTGAGTCAAAGCAACAGTCTGTGACGGATGGAAAATATTTCCACTAAGTCTTTGATGCGCCTGACTCCAAGAGGTGAAACCTAACCCACCCCCTCCACATTCCACCCCTACTTGTCCACTTTGAGTAGTGGTTGAATTTAGAGTGTGATAGCTTGCTACTCGGGGGAACCCTACTGTATCATCCTTGTTCCTTTTCTCAAATGGAGTTCTCCAGATAAACTCTCTCTCTCTCTCTCTCTCTCTCTCTCTCTCTCTCTCTCTCTCTCTCTCTCTCTCTCTCTCTCTCTCTCTCTCTGTGTGTATGTGTGTGTGTGTGTGTGTTCACACTCAGAGATGATGGAGGGTATTACTTGAATCCAAAAAGCATCTCCCTCACCTTCATTCACTGACCCATTTGCCAATCTTCTCTGGAAATATCCTCACAGACACACCAGGAAATAATGCTCTACCAGTCTCCTGGGCATCTCTCAGTCCGGCAAGTGTACACTACAAATACCACACTTAACTCTGAGGAAAAAAACTGCCATGTCCCAAGAACTCTCCGGAAGCCTACAACAGAGCCTATGTTGTGAAGACCTCTTGCCAGTAGCCACAGAATGACTCCATCCTGAATGCAAATAGTCTTTTCCTCCCTACTAGGTCAGGACATTTCCTTGGTCCCTGACTGTCCCCATATGCATGCAGAAGATCACTTAATGTCCATGTCTCATGCAGAATTCTTTCTTCCTGTGGGACCTGAAGAGAGGCTATTTGCATATACTATAAATATGCTAGCTCCTTATGAAAATGCTCCTTTCAACTTAGAGAGGAGTTTAGTTCAAGAAGGTTCTGTTCCGAATCTAAGCCAGCTAAATGTTGCGACTAGCCCAAAGGGCTTCATGTAAGACAGGAACTCCTAGAGTTTGGTCCCGTGGGTGGGGCCAAAGCGATCAGTGTTGCAGCAGCGTCACAGAGGAACGAGAACAGAGTTCTGGAAAACTGTCCCGGTGTGTGCTGCAGTAAGAGGGAGTGACTGCTGGATCTAAGTGGATCCATTTGGGACATGGTCACTGAGGACAAGGCCTGTTTAAACGGTGATTTCCTGTTGCCCCGCTCTTTTCTGCATCCATCCCGAGGCACCAATGTGTAGGAGCTTGGGTCCTGGAGTCAGAGGACTGGAGTTGGACACTCCTGTATTGTCAGCTTTCTTTTACTGTAATGAAATACCTGAGATAATTAACTTAGAAAGAAAAAAGATTTGCTTTGGTGTGGCCATGGAGGTTCCAATTCAAGATTAGCAGAGCCCTTTCTTGGAGTCTGTACTTGGCGTGCTGGGTGGTAATGGTGGGTAGAGTGGATGTCTCATGTCATAGACAAGAGACAAAGAGACCAGGGTCTCATAGTCCCCTTCAAGATCCACCCCAAATATAACCTTAAGACCTCCCACCCTCTTAAAGGCTCAGCCACTTAACAGTAACAGCCCGGACAACAAGCCATCACCATGGGCCTTTAGAGCACTTCTCTGAAACAAAACACCATCTTTGACCTTGTACAAGTCACTCAACCTCCCTAAGGCTCACTTTATGATCTGGAAACCATAATAATTCTATAGCCACCAAACAGTAGTGTTTATCTTATAGGGTTATCTTCAAACATTCCATGGATGTTTTTAGTCTACTATCCAACACATAATAAACCAGCAAAGGTTTGGCATTTATCAATAGAGATAATAGCAATTATTTTGATATTGTTTTTAATAGATCGAGAGATCTGGAGTATTTTAATAAGGATAATGTTGATAATGGCAAGTCATTTAGGAAGAGTGAGAAAGCAAAGGAAACCTTTAAGTTTTGGATGACAATCAAGAATGAAGCAACTGCCTGGCCCCTTACAGGCATTGTCAATGTGCTCAGCTCTGAGATTTATTGGCGTCACAGAAGACACCCTTTTTTTGGCTTGAAAGTGTGATGTGTGCATGCACACGCAATGCCTCCTGTATTCACCATTGCTAAATGTGGAAAGCAGCCTTCTGGCTGTCATTCAGAACATCACAGGGAAAAGGAAAATCAGGCTTACTTTAGTCCTTGCAAATGGATCCAGGCCTGTCGAAGGATGGCTTGCTTCACTCCAAAGCCAAGTAAACAGTCTTGGGCCGATCACCATCTCTCAGTCGTCTCATTTTTCTTCTCCTGTTTGGTGTGCTTTGAGTGTGGACCCTGAGGGAATCTGGAAAATTAAACAAAGCAAATAAAATAATTCATCTTTTTTTATTTTCTTCTCTTAGTTCAAGGACCTGGAGAAACAGAGGAAGTCAAGATATTTATAATAGGATGCCGCAGCTCTTAGGGAACAGACTGAAAACAATCAAAAGCTGGGCCTAAAATGAACTAACTAGACAGTTTTCAAAAGAAGTGCAAATGCCCAATAAGTGCAGGAGAAAATGTTTAATAGCCTATAGCCAGCAGAGAAATGCAAATCAAAACTCTATTGAAATTCTATCTCCTTTAGTTAAAACTGTTGTCGCCAAGAGAAACAGCAACAAATGGTGGCCGGGCTTTGAGGAAAGATGTGAACTAACCCAATCACTGTGAAAATCAGCAAAAACAACAAAAACCTGCAAATGACCCATCTATGGCACTCCTAGGAGTATTCCTGAAGTTAGCATAAAAACAGAGATACCTCACAGCCACGTTCATTACAGCATTGTTCACAAGGTCCAAGCTATGGAAGCACCTTAGGTAGGTGCCAGCCGATGACTGTGTAAGTACAGGGAGGTGCGCATGCACATTGGAATACTGTGGAGCTGGAAAGAAAAACAAAATTGTATCACTTTCAGGCAAATGATGGAGCAGAAGAATTGAGCAAGATAAGCCAGGCTTTGGAAGACGACAATATTGCAGGTTTTCTATCATGTGCAGAATCTAAAAAAAAAAGGAAAAGGTGTAAGGGACTGTTGGGGGAGGGGGAGGGTATTTGGAAGTGAGGACTGTTGGGGGAGAGGGGATGGTATGGTATTTGGAAGTGGGGACTGTTGGGGGAGAGGGGGATGGTATTTGGAAGTGGGAAGGAGACCAGAGGTGCTAAAGACTTAAGTGTGCTCAAAATGCACTGTGTCCAGGTATGAAAACGTCACCACACAACAATTATTTGTGTACATTTAATGTAGACTCACAAAAAAAGAGCCCCAAACAGCTGCGGTTGAGGTAGAATTATTGTGCAAAGGGAGTTACAGTGTGGATAGTTGCAGCCACATACAGGAAGATCAGAAAAGTGTGTGTTGGTCATTTCGGCTCTACAGGCAGAACTAGACAGCAATCCAGAAGAGCGCTGAACCAGAAAAAAAAAAATGTCCAAGAATCCTAAAACTGCTCCAGATAGTAACTGGAAGTAGCATCTCTGACTCACGAGGCACTGGTTGACTCTGAAAAACAATGGATGTAGTAGTCATCTGAAGGCAAGAGATCCTAAGTGAGGGTGGATAGAGATTCTCTGGCTGGTTTCTCTGCCCTCCTGCCCATCTGAGAGCTGGTTGGCACATGAGCACCTAAAGCATGATGCTCCTCACACCCCTTCTCATGCCCCCTCCAAACTTAAGCAGCATCTTCATGCTTTGGAAATGCAACAGGCAGGTATGCTCCAGGAAGAAGAAGCCATCATTACAGTCCCTGACGTGGCAAAGACCTTGATGGGTTCAGAAACCCAAAAGGAAGACCAGCTTGAACAGGAAAGAGTGGACAAAAGGAGAGAGGCTAGCTGTGGATGGGCAAGCCATTAGAGGCTAGTTTTTGCTTATGAACTTGTTAAGGTCCTGTGGTGGTTTGAAAGAAAATGGCCCCCAAAGGGAGTGGCACTATTAGGAGGTGTGGTCTTGTTGAAGTGGGTGTGGCCTTGTTGGAGGAAGTGTGTCACTGTGGGGGCAGGCTTTGGGGTCTCTTTTGCTCAAGTGTTGCTCAGTGTCACACTCGATCAGCTTGCTGTTGCCTTTTGATCAAAATGTAGCCAGCACTAAGTCTGCCTACATGTCACCACGCTCCCTGTCATGATGACTAAACCTCTGAAACTCTCAGCTGCCACTTCAGTTCAGTGCTTTTCTTTGTAGGAGTTGCTGTGGTCATGGCATCTCTTCACACAGTAGAAATCCTGACTAAGACTGGCCCCATGCTGGGTGGTGGTAGTGCACGCCTTTTATCCCAGCACTTGGGAGGCAGAGGCAGGAGGAACTCTGTTAGTTCGAGGTCAGCCTGGTCTATAGAGCAAGCCCCAAAACTACACAGAGAAACCTTGTCATGAAACAAACAAACAAACAAACAAACAAGACTGGTCCCATTAAGAAGTTAAGGAGTTTGGTTGTTATTATTATAAGTGCATTGGTAAAATCACTGAGGATTTATAAGCCTGGGAAGGAGAAATGGCCTACTCCGCATACACATTAAAAATATGTGTAGGTAACATCATATATTCCTCCAAAGAATTACTAGTGGGCTTTCTCAGTACTCATCAGGATTCATGGGGTAATTTTTCTGACATCACCCAGTACACATGGCCCATCCATCTACCTCTCTTCTTTTCTTTCACATGCCGACACATCTTCATTCAAAACTGAGTTTGCTGTCTTTAAAAGCACTTTAAGAAATCTGTATCCAGCTGGGATCTAGTACAAAATGTCAAGTGAAGGGTCCAAATAAAAATTTCACCTTTCGGGGTTAGAAAAATCTCCAGAACGTAAAGGGGATAAACACTTCATGGGGTCTTCTAAAAGCACTCATATTTTCTCTGGGTCCTTTCCCAAGAGTCCAAGCCTGTGATGATTTTCAATCAAGAAACAGACCCTGCTCCAGGGCTTCCCTCCATTATTTGAAGAAAAAAAATTAGGCAAAACAGAGTGATATAATAGTCCCTTTTACCCATGTGTGATGACTCATCTTCATGATCAACTTTGTTCCATTAAGAATGACCCAGAAGACAGACCTTTGCACATGTCTGTGAGTGTTTTACCTGAAGAGGAAAGACCCATTCTGAATGTTGGTAGGACCATCCCAAGATCTGAGGTCGCAGGCTAAATATAGAGATTTTAGAAGAGAAACTGTCCATCTGCACACCAGCATTCATCTCCCCCTGCTTTCTGAGTGCTGACATAATGTGGACACACATTTCACACTTCTATTACCTGTCTTCACTCCAACCGTCCCCTCAAAATGTGAGCAAAAATAACCCTCTTCTTCCTTCAGTTCTTTTCTCAGGCATTTTTTTCACAGCAGTGAAAAAAAGTAGCTAATATGCTGTGTTTTGTTTTGTTTTGTTTTCCATGGCTTTAATTATTTTAGTAGATGCCTGTGAACCAAAAATTTAGTGAAATAAGGAATTGTTATTTTGAGACTGAAAAAAAAGATATACATATAAGTTTTAATAGAGCACATCATGTAATTGTTCCATTATTAGTTATTGCTGTTAATCTCTGTTAGCTGGTTTTCAGTTACTGTAAGAAATATTTAGGATCATCAACATATAAAGAGTAAGGTTTATTTTGGTGTACGGTTATGGAGGCTTTAATTCATGAGTGATGGCTCTCACTGCTTTGGGCCTGTGGTGAGATAACTCATCACGGTGCTCTCCTGGGATGGAGCAAAGCTGCTCACCTCATGACTGGCTGTGCCACAAGAGAGGAAGAGGAAGAGATTTGGGTCCCATGATCCGTGTTGCGGGCACACTCCAAAGACCTAAGACTTCCTGTTGGGCCCCTCCTGGCCAATGGTGCTGTATAACAGCACAATGAGTTGTTTTTATGCCAATAGACTGACACAGAAGAAATGCCAGGAATACATAGAGATCAACACCCAGAATTTTCATGATCTGGGTGTGGGAGCCCACACAGTTCATCCTCCAACTGTTACCTCTGACCTCATCCCCTATAACTGTCACCTCCAGGAGCACAGACACCCTCGTTCTTTCTTGTCTTCACCTGCTGGGCCTCTGCTGTCTCGGGGCCATCACAATGGCTATTTTTTCTACCTGTCCCTTTATCACCAGAAATCCACATTTCCAATTATCTCCCTTAGTCAAAGGGGCCTTCACCGGCTGCCTTCCTAAACCAGCTCACAGATCCTCTGTACCCCACTGCTGCTTTGTTTTTTCTTAGCATGTGTCATTATCATACTGTCCACATTCATATTTATATTCATACTTATTCTCCTTTTATAAGACTGTGATCTCTGACACACATACACAGAGAGAGAGAGAGAGGAGAGAGAGAGAGAATTTTCCTTTACTGTTTTATCCCTGGTACTCAGGGCCTGCCACTTAATAGATGCACAGTAAACTTTGCTGAATGGAGGAACAGATGTTTTCATGCTTGAGTCTTCCAGATCTGTGGCATAGATATGCAAGTGTATAAAAGTGTACTCTCCTGCCTCAAAGATTAGCTACGCAAAATATGATTAGAAACCTCATGCATTTTGAATGTTTTAAAACAAAACAAAACCCACAATCCCATCTTTTTCCTCTATGTTTGGTTTGTTTTCTTCTGCAAAGTCTCCGAGTTTACAGTACCTGGAAGTGTGACAGGCGATCACAGAACCCTGAAGACTGGCTTGGATGAAATATGAAAAAGTTACTGGACTCATTTCCGTGGGAATGGTTAGCTGTCTTTTGTAAACAGAGAGCCTTAAATCATAGTTCCACAGTCAATCACAGTAACCACAACTGCAAGAGTAAAACAAACAGCAAATAGAGAAATAATGGATAAAGGACAGGTCAGTTTGGAGCACGAAGGCTGGAACAGGCTGGTAAGACAAACCATGAGAGTGATTGTGAAAATAACAAACATTCCTGCTGGGGACAGCTGGATTCTCCCATGTTCTGATGAAGGCCACACCAAGAGATGGACGTCAGTTTTAATGAACTTGAAAAATTCAGTCCTGAGCACTCCCAGCCTTCTGTTTCCTACGAGACAACTGTGACTCTCCCATCACCTCTTGCAAGGGCCCTCTGCTGAGCTGTCATTTCTGTGTGCGCAGAGAGCTGGTGAATGAGAGCATGGGGCAGTGTGTCCTCAGTGTGGGCTCTTGCAGAAGGCTGGCTATGCTCTGTGTTTGTTTGTTGTTGCAGGATAGCTGATCACACCGGGAAGATTTGTCTCTGTTTTACCTCACCTGCCTAGAGCACCTTCTGATTGGTTTTAAAAAGAGCTGCATGGCCAATAGCTTGGCAGGAGAGGATAGGTGGGACTTCCTGAGATAGACAAGAACTCTGGAAGGAATCTGAGGTGATGGGAATTTACCAGCCAGATAATGAGAAGTCAGACTTACTGTACTGAGAAGAGGTAACTAGCCATGTGGCAGAACATAGGTTAATATAAACAGGTTTATTTAAGTTTTAAGAGTTAGTTGGGAACAAGCCTAAGTTAAGACCAAATTTTCATAATCAATAATAAGTCTCAAAAAAATAATAGTAAGTTTCCATGTCATTATTTGGGAGCTGGCAGTCCAAAGAAAGCTTGGCTACAGCTTGTTTCCTGTTCAGTTCAGTATCTCATAAAGACATATGGTAAGCCCTTACTATAGACAGATCCAAAGATGGATGGGAAGATGGAGTTGAATTTTCTCTGGAGGTTTAATTAACCCTGTGCAATGATGTTAGTGATTTCATAATTGAGAATGGGCATGGTTGATGATGGTCCTCTCCCTCCTTCCTGTTCTTCTCTTTTCTCCCTCTTCTCCTGCTCTTCATTCCCCTTACTCCTCCTTCCTCACACTTCCTCTGCCTCACAACCCACTGGACACCAGGACACAGGACTGCCACCATCAAGGCACTTGCAATGGCATGATGTACTGGTGGCACTCCATCCATTAAGGACAGCTCTTTCTTTTAAAACACTAAGCACAGCCTGCTTTAAGAGCTCATTAAGAAAAGCATCCATGCACAGCATCCTGGGGGACCCAGGCAGGTGGATCTCCTTGGCTCTGTAGCAGATGTCTCTAGAGGCTTCCATATCAGAAGTCACTGCCACCTCAGCCGACCCAGCCCTGGGTGTTTGTGGCTGTAGCTGTTCATTTGTGTTTGACTGTATCTTCCATTTTGC
This sequence comes from Peromyscus maniculatus bairdii, assembly GCF_049852395.1. Taxonomy (NCBI): domain Eukaryota; kingdom Metazoa; phylum Chordata; class Mammalia; order Rodentia; family Cricetidae; genus Peromyscus; species Peromyscus maniculatus. The sequence continues at coordinate 124,918,153 of NC_134856.1, forward strand.
CTCTCTCCAAAGAGGACTTATGTGTGACTTGGTGCTGCTCCTCTTGGGAGGCACTTACCCGGGACATTTTCTCTAGAGAACAAGATTGAAGTGCTTGGATCAACTGCCCTATCTTGGGTAGGGGGGTCCCTCCTAGGTAGGAGGAGAGCTATTCATGTACTCTGCCTCCATGTACTCTGCCCAGGGGTGTCAGGAGTACTTCATGCGTCTCTGAAGGCCCCTGTTTGGTGAGTGTGGAGTGCAGAAGACACTCTTGTTCTGGTTACTGACAGTGTGCGCTTGCTTTGGCCCCTTCCACATGTCATCCCCTGACACTGTGATCATGCCTCCTCTCTTCTCTGGTGCTCCCAGGTGGTCGTCCTCACAGTGTCTACAGAGCCAGTCTTGCTGGCTGTTAGTTCCTGGGGTCTGCAGCCGCTGTTAGCATCCTCCGCTCGTCAGGCAGAAGGGAGAGAAGGAGAGGGGAGATGGATCATTAAACATGACCAAAGTCAGCTGGCCATCCCTGTCTTTCTGGGGTTCTCTTGGCTGTCTCCTAAGCCTGGGCTTCAGCCCTCTGGGACTTTCAGAAAATAAAATCAGGACTATGCATGCCTACTGCTTAGGGAATTAGGGTCCTCCACTGTCAAGGGTACTGTGAAAAGTGCAACGGGGACCTAGCTTGTTGGTTAGGGTGGGAGGCTGGGAGGCGGGGATGACCCTTCCTTTCATGTGTGTGTGTGTTGTGTGTTATGTGTGTGTGGTTTGGTGTGTGTTATGTGTGTGTGTATGTGTTTTTTTTTTGTTTGTTTGTTTGTTTTTGGTTTTTCGAGACAGGGTTTCTCTGTGTAGCTTTGCGCCTTTCCTGGAACTCACTTGGTAACCCAGGCTGGCCTTGAACTCACAGAGATCTGCCTGGCTCTGCCTCCCCAGTGCTGGGATTAAAGGCATGTGCCACCACTGCCCGGCTTGTGTGTGTGTATGTTATGTGTGTTGTGAGTGTGTGTTTTATGTGTGTGTTATGTGTGTGTGCTGTGTGTATTGTGTGTGTGTTGTGAGTGTGTGTTTTGTGTGTGTGTGTGTGTGTGGTGGTGGTGGTGGTGGTGGTGGTGTGTGTGTGTGTGTGTGTGTGTGGTGTGTTACGTGCACGTGTCTTTCTCTCCTTCTTTCTGGTCTATCAAAGCCCTGGGATTAGAGACTTGCCCTCTCTCCCCACTTCCCACATCGGTTCTTGCATCTTGACTTGCTGCCAAAGTCTGCAGAAAGGAGAACACTTGAGAGTCACAAGACTATCTCCTGTGCTTCCCGGGGAGGAGGGAGCGACAGTGCAGTGCCGCTGGCCTCCTGCTGTGTCTAGACGAAGCATCAGGTCCAGGTCAACGTTTATCAATAGCCCAGGGAAGAAGACATGGCTATCAGATACCCCGAAAACTCCAGAGTCTTCAAGCTGGCCTTTTCACTAAGCAGTGCAGCAGCTTTGAACAGATCACTAAATGTCTGCAGATCCGAGTGTCTCCAGTTATCAAACTGAGAGAACATCAATGTCAAGGATTCAGTGTCTGAGCAGGCGCTGGGGTTGTCGCCACAGATGAGACTCTGTCCTGGATTTCAGAACAGAAGAAGTAAGCAGGAAATGGGCAAGAACAACAGCATTTGATGAGGGAGGACATGTACAATAATGGGTGAGAACAGAGGGCCAGGCCTCCCCAGGGGCACTTAGCCCATTTGGTGAGAAAACCTTATTGGAAGGAGCCACAACTCAAGTGAGACCTGACCAAAGGAAGCAGTTGGCATGGAAAGGGTGCAGAGGCAAGTGAGGGCACTGTCAGTCCCTCGGAAGGAATGGAATGAAGAGAGAAAGAAGAAGCAGTTGAGGTAGAGGGTGAGGCTGTCGGTGGGGAGGATGGGATGCGTGCTGAGGATGTGGGCAGGAACATGCAGGGATGGCTCCTCCTGAGCAATGTGGAGCTGGGTAACACTTTTAAATGAATGAGTGTGTATAATAACCTTTACATTGCTCTGATCAAATGCCCAGTAGGACCAATTTAAGGGAGCTGAAGTTTGTTTTGGCTCATGGTTTTAGGGGATACAGTCCATCATGGCAGCTAGAGTATCTCTGACCACAGAGGCAGAAGCCTGAGTTCTTTCAAAACTTGATGGATCCGGAGGCAGAGAGAGCTAGGGCTGGAAAAAGAAGTGGGTATCACTTACAAAGGCCTGGCTCCAACTGTCCTGTGTCTTTCAGTAATCTCTATGTCCCGAAGTTTCCACCATCTCCAAAACCTGCACCAGCAGCCTAGGACCAAGTGTTTCAATATACAAGACCTTGGGTAGTGTGGTGGTTTGAAAGAAAATGGCGTCCAAAGGGAGCAGCACTATTAAGAGGTGTGGTTTTGTTGGAGGAAGTGTCCCATTGTGGGGTGGGCTTTCAGGTGTCCTATGCTCAAACTACACCTAGTGAGACAGTTTACTTCCTGTTGCTTTTGGATCAAGATGTAGCTCCTTCTCCACTTGACACCCTTCTCTAGCACCATGCCTGCCTGCATGCCGCCACGTCCCACCATGATGATAATGGACTAAACTTCTAAAACTGTAAGCCACCCCAATTAAATGTTTTCCTTTATGAGTTGCCATCGCCAAGGTGTTTCTTCACAGCAACAGATACCCTAACTAAGACAGGTAGCATTTCAGATTCTAAGCTGTGACCTGTAGAAAAGTCACATAAGCTGCAGTGTAGAACGTGATTGCAGAGAGCATTGTAGGTAATTCTCTACTTGCTACAGTTCTCCATTCTCCCCTGAGCACCTGCAGGCTGATAATTTTTGAATTACATCAAGAGGCTGTTCTACTGTCTGGTTTCTAAATGGGATAGGAGGTGGGTGGATGGAAGGAGAAGGAAATCAGGTCAACCATATACTGTGCCTTGGGGATGGTGGGTATCACAGACATGCTGACAGGGTGGTATAGGTGGGTGAATGAGGTGGGGTGGGGCACTGAAACAGTCTTAAATGGAGATCCCAAAAAAGCAGTCATGGACAAAAGAAAAACAAAACAAGAGTCATCGAAGATAAGCAAGCTACAATCTGTAGAATCACAGAGGTTAGTTAAGAGTAAGAGACTGGGGGAGGGACAGGTCTCCTTAGGAAGGGGAAATAGAATAGATAGTTATGGATGGCCAGTGTGTGTGTGTGTGTGTGTGTGTGTGTGTGTGTGTGTGTGTGTGTGTGAGAGAGAGAGAGAGAGAGAGAGAGAGAGAGAGAGAGAGAGAGAGAGAGAGACCTGGAATGGGACCATCAAACAGGGAGGGAGGAAGAGGGGTATGAGGGAGGGAATATGGGTAGGGACAACTAAAATTAAAGGCCAGTCGAGGGATCTATGGAAATCTAATACAGTAGAAGTTTCCTAATAATTGAGGGTGACCGAAATAAAATTGCCAAATTATGGGGAAAACAGAACCCCAACTAGACACCAAATGATGCTTCAATACCAGGAATGGATTACATTTGAGTTGTTGGCCAAAGGGGCCCCATGGGAACCCCCAGACAACCCAGCAAAGGCTATAGGTTGCTCTTCACAAACTGACACAAAGGTCCCATTGCTGAAAATAACACCTATACAACTAGTTGAATATGGAGAAGTTGAGCTGGCGTCTACCTAGAGCCTTTGCCCCTACTAGTTAGTGTTCCTGGCATCAGACGCTACTTTGCATGCTACCAAAGGAGAAATGTAAACAAACCAACTACTGTCTCTTTGATCCACAACAGTGTCCTGCCTGCAAGATAAGCTCGTGCAATGGTGGCACAATGCTTTGTGGTGGTAATCTAATTATACTGAAATGTGATTTTGATTGTATGTTAATAAATAAAGTTGTCCGGGGGTCAGAGCTATTAGAGCCATAGCAAAAGTGTGGCGGTGGTGGCACACGCCTTTTATCCCAGAAAGCCAGCCTTTAATCCCAGGGAGTGGTGGTAGAAAGCAAAAAGATATATAAGGCGTGAGGACCAGAAACTAGAAGCATTTGGCTGGTTAAGCTTTCAGGCTTTGGAGCAACACAGTTCAGCTGAGAGCTATTGGGATGAGGACACAGAAGCTTCCAGTCTGAGGAAACAGGACCAGCTGAGGAACTGGTGAGGTGAGATAGCTGTGGCTTGTTCTGTCTCTTTAAATAGACTAACAGACAGGAAAAGGGGCCCTCATTCGGGAAGCTGGGACACCGCAGGCGGAAGGGTGAGATTTTGGCTCTGAGCTCTGACCTCTCGGCTTTCTCTTTTGCATTATTTCTGTGTTTCTTATTTAATAAAACGGTTGGTTACATCTATAATGCTTGTTGGAGAAACTAACCAATATTTGATTGGGTTTAAGCCCCGCCCCCCCATGAGCTGGAACCCTTACCCAACGCTGCTTGGGTGGTGCAGTATCTGAGATCCCAGGAACCTAGTGGAAATGCTACTGTGCCACAAAAGGAACATAGCAATAAAATGACTCCTAATGACAGTCTTCGCTACTCATAGATCAGTGTCTTGCTCAGCCATCATCAGAGAAGCTTCCTCCTGCAGCAGATGAGAACAAATACAGAGACTCACAGACAGACATTATGTAGAGAGAGAGAAAGAAAGAGAGACCTTGGAACACTCATCCCTAAATAAGATGTCTTTATCAAATTCCTTCCCTCAGGGCTCCAGGAACCCTGCAGAAGAGTAGGCAGAAAGAGTGTAAGAGCCAGAGGGGATGGAGGACTCCAGGGAAACAAGGCCTTCTGAACATAGCAGGAATGAGTCTGTATGAGCTCACAGAGACTGGGGCAGCATGCACAGGGCCTACAGGAGTCTGCACCAGGTGGAGTCCCAGAGCTGAAAGCCGAAATGGACATATGCCCCCATCCCTAGCCCAGGAGCTATTTCCAATTTGTAATCACTTGCAAATGAAAGATTAGTTTTCTCCAAGGGAGTCTTACTGAGGTGGGGGTGGGGAGACTACTCTTAAGGGTAGACCACATGCCCAGCAGTAGATGGCCAACAGAAAACAAACTCAAAGGCATCTGTGGAGATTTCATGTCTCATAATGTCTTATGGGGGCTTTTTTAAAATAAAATTTTATTTTCATATATATTTATTATTGTTTACCCCATGGTTTTGTGTATACAGTATGGCTTCTGGTTTTTTGTTTTTATGGGATTCCCAAGTATGTCTTTGTGTCTGTATCTGTTTCTTGTGCCTTTTCCTGGGCTCTCTTCCTTCTGTTTATTTTATCCTCTTCAGATTTGTTTGTTTTTGTTTTATCTTATTATATTTTACTATTGCCCCTTAAATGCTGGTTTGTTTTCTAAGGAGAGACAGAAAAAGACAGGATCTGGATGGGAGGGGAGGTGGGAGGAACTGGGAAGAGTAGAGGAAGGAAAACAATAATCAGGATATACTGTATGGAAAAAAATCTATTTTCAAGTATAGAAAAAAATTAAGAGTCATAAGAATACTCTAGGCTGGAGATCCAATAGCACAGAGATGGTTAAGGCTACAGATAATCACAGTATACAAGCCCAATGTGGTGGCTCCCACACCAGTAATCTCAGTACTTGTAGGCACAGGATCAGAAGTTCAAGGTCATCCTCAGTTATAAAACAAGTTTGAGGCCACCTTGGGCCTATCTCAATAAAACAAAACAAAACAACAACAAATCAAGTAATTTTAGAAAGAAAGGCGTCCTTGGGTTCTGGAGTGAGCATGACCAATCTTGGTTTGGTCTTGGTGAAAGTCAAGAGTCTCTGGAGACCAAAGGAAAGCTTCATATGCAAATGAGGTATCTGTGGACATTGTGGTCGCTGTGCTCTGTGGGAAGAAAGAGCTGAGCTCTGTTGAGAGGTGAGAAAGAAGAATTCAAGGGAGGAGTTCACAGGCATGTGCCTCTCACTACTTTCCTGCTCTTTGGCATATGTGACAAAGGTTCCAGAAGCCCAGAAACTCCATAACAGCCCCAGAACCTCCTCTCAGAGCCCAGGTTTTCCTTGGTGTCTGATGGCTCTGGGCTCCATTTTGTTAGAGGAACCATGTACCAGTTACTTCTCTGTTGCTGTGATAAAATACCATGGCTGAAAGCGACTTAATGGTAAAGAGTTGATTTCAACTATGACTTCCGAGGGAGCATCCACAATGGTGGGAAAAGCATGACATGGACGCAGGAACAGGAAGCTGGCTGGTCACATTCTAATTGTATACAAGAAATAGAGACGGAGAACAGGAAGTGGGGTGAGGCTAAAAACCCTCAAAACCCACCCCCAGTGACACACTTCCTCCAGCAAGACTGTACCTCCTAGAGGTTCAATAACCTCCCCAAAGAACACCACCATTTGGGGACTGAGTATTCAAACACTTGAGCCGGTGGGGCACATTTCTCCTTCTAAGCACTACATATAGTCAGTCCTCCAAGCACAGAAAGATGATGAGGTCAGGGGCCTCATTGTCCAGAATCCTTTTCTTGGATAGCCCCCACCCCCGCCCATCACTGAGATGTAATTCTCAAAGACCACATTAAAAAAAAAGCAGCTGCTTAGACCACAAGGTGGGCCAAGTCCTCATCTATCTATTTCATCTATCTATCATCTATCTATCTATCTATCTGTCTGTCTGTCTGTCTGTCTGTCTATCTAGTCACACACATTTAAATTGTGATAGAATGCATTTCTCATTTATGCTCATCAGGTGGTCTGCTACTGACCTACGTGTCCAGTCCGATCTTAACTGTCTAGTACAGTCCAATAATCATAGACATGTTAACATTGTTCTAAACAACCTCAAGAACTTTCTAGACTTCCCAAACAGTAACTGTACTCAGTGAATGACTGACTCCTTGTCTCCCTCCTCCCAGCCAGCTCCCAGCAATCCCCATGCTACTTTCTGCCTCTTGACTCTGTCTGTTCTGGGAATGTGCTATCAGCAGAGTCACATGGTGCTTGTGTGTCAGTGACAGGCTTTTGTCTGGATTCACACACGGAGCCTCCCGTTAGGGCCCCTCTCCTCCCTGGATTCACGTCACCCCTTTTACTTTGGAGCAAGTTTCCCAGCTCACAAAGGCTTCCTCACTCGTCTCTCCTTTCACACTCACTCTCCCTGCAGTGGAGTCCAGGCCTGGTTACTGCCGTTTGCAGCTGAAGAAACAAGTTTGCTGCCTCAGGACCACCCAGAAAGCGCAGGCCGGGGACCAGCACGCAGCCTTTGGTCTCCCTGGCCAGCGGACTGTCTAGCGCACAGCTGCATTTGGCGAGTCCTCAAAGAGTCCTGAGAATACTCCCATGGCGCAGGCATGGGACCCCGGTGGGGGTCATGAGGTTCCTTGAGAACAGACTCAGTACAGAAGTGGAGGAAAGGCTGAGGATCCGTGAGAAAAGAACTGACGATCAGTCCATCTTTGGTTGTATTCTGGGTTGTCATCCCTGATCACCAGGCTGCTTACAGCCGCTCTTGGTCACAGCACACAAGCTGGGGGACCTGACAGACCTGTCCTGGGACAGCAGGGCGCAGCAGGGCTGAACAGCTGTAACAAGCAAACCCTCTGAGTGATTAGCCAGTTAGGACCGGCAGGCAGTAGAGCAGGGTCCAGAACGCACAGTGCCTTGCCATGCTGTCAAGGGCAGTCAGGCAGTCAGGAGCTTAAATGAACCGGGTGGACTCCATCACTCAGTGGATTTCTATCGGGGCCCATGGCTGGCTTGTGGGATCCTCTCGGAAACTGGTGTCATTCACTCTCTCTGTTCACATACCCGTGAAGGCTAGCAGGCTCCTAAGGAAGAATACAGCCTCTGTACTTGTAGGTACCCAGACACCCCTCCTGGAGACTAGCTGCTCTTTGGATGTTCCTGGCAATTAAACTCACTAGCAGCTCACTCCTGAAATAGCTGAGTAACCACAGCCGGTGCTGAAATAGCGCCGTCTGGCACCCGGGAGCAGTGGGGGCAGAACAGCAGCCAGGCTTTGCCACCTTTGGGTATTTCTGTTGAGAATGTGAGACACATCTGACCAGACTCAATCCTTCCATTTGGAGACTGTTCCAGAATGATTGCCATTTGTCCCAGTTCATGTGTGTGTGTGTGTGTGTGTGTGTGTGTGTGTGTGTGTGTGTGTGTGTGTGTGTGTTAGACTGTGGCTGAAGGGCAGCTTTGAGTTTTCATCAAAGTGGATCATCATACAATGCTGCCAACTGTAAATTGCAAGGAATGTGATCCAGGCTATCCTTTAAAAGATGGAAGATGTTCTTGCTTCCTTAGAGCATCGTTACAAACCCTGGGCACCAAACAATTGCTAAAACATGCAGGTGCTGGCCTTTTATGGAACTTCTGTGTCTTGATTTTTGTCATACATTAACTTTTCTTAAGAGGTGTTGAGTGCATTTGAAGGTGATTAAGATTCAATAAACTAATAAAATAGAGTGGCCTGAAAGGCAGCTTCAACCAGTTCTTCCACCAGCACAGAATTCCCCTTTGTAGACTTTCTGACACCTTTTCCCTGCTTTCTGTCAAAGCCCCCTGATAAATGGGAACTCACTATCACATTCTATTTATGAGTTTACTGTTGGAAAACAAATCTATCTTCATGCCCCTCAGTCACCCACCCACTCACCCACCCATGGGGTCTCTCTGTACAGCCCCAGCTGGTCTGGGAATTACTGTGTAGACCAAGCTGGCCTGCAGCTCACAGAGATCTGCCTGCCTCTGCCTTACATGAAAATGTCTCTGCATTCTCACCTCCAGCTGTGGATCGTAAGCCTCATCCTGCTATCTTTGGACACTCTGGACATTCAACCACCCCCGGATTTCCTTTCCCAGCTAAGCTCACAACCTACCTGGAACCTTTTGAAGGCCATCTGTGGAACATCCCTTTGGTTGTGAGACCTCCAACGAGAACTGTGATGGTGGCTGTGTGGGTTCAAGTCTGGGTCTCAAAGGGCCCTCACATTCCTTAGAGATGGGAGCCTTCCGAGGGGGTTCTTCTGTCTCCAACTGAGTTCTTATCTTGTCCTCTCTAAGAGGGAAGTGGGAAGACAGAGAAGTGGGGCATTAACAACTCAAATGAGAAACAGGCCAGCCACTGGAGAGAGCGTGAGGAGAATAGTGAGAGATCCGAACCCTTGCCCGCAGCATGTCGCTGAGACCTTGCTAACAAAGCTTAGGAGTGTCGCAGCCCTTAGACGTGTTTCAGCTCTGGAAGGTGTCTGGAGCAGTGGTTCTCAGGGGGGTAAGGGACTAGGCAGAGTGTCAGTCCTTCCGCAGGAGTGAATCCTCCTCTGCACCTGGAGCCTGGAGTCTTGGAGGTGGAGGCAGGGACTAGTCCCCCTGCGGCGGCCACAGGTTACCTCTTGGAGGCTGGAGCAGTGGTGTGGCAGTCACAGTGAAGTGCTGTGTGCAGGAATTCAGATGGGCTGAAGGGTAGTGGTCCCGCTGGGTTCTGGTGGGCTGGTTGTGTATAAACAAATGATGCACTGTGAAAGGATCAATCAGGACAATACTGCTAAGTCTGGAGGGGAGGGGGACACGCACCCATCCAAAGAGTCCCCAGCCATGTCTGTTAAGTTGTCTCTCTTCCTACCATGTGACGGTAAGGCAGCAGGAACATGGGTCATCGGAAGGGCATTATAGGACAGTTATGTACACTGGAATTTTCTCATCGTCAAAGTGACATTCTGATCACCTTTGCGTCCATGACTGCTGCTGTGACCTCCTGGACGTGTTCTGCTGCAGCCAAAGACAATTGTTGCTGGAGCTATCAAAAACCGTCTTGGTTTTTGTGGCTGTCCAATGCAGCCCGTTCTGGCTTCCCATAGCAGCCAGTTCTCTTTCTTGCTTAGATGGCCCTCGGGGCCCCTCCTACCTCTACGCATCCACAACATGTCGACAGGTTCTGACGCTTTCAGGTGCACTGTCCCTTGGGCCTAACACTTCCACTTCCTACTTTGCAATCTCAGACAAGCAACTTGTACAGGGCCTTCTGCGAGGAGACGTGAACAAATGTCTGTTTGCCCCAGAGAGGGGGACCAATGACAGATCACGGAAACAATACCCTCCAAGTCTAGCTTGGTGAACCAGCGAGTTGACTGGTATCGTGGGAGTCTGGGTGACAGGTAACTTATAAGCAGGGGTGATCAAATACCTGCAGTACCAAAAAGTCAACCTCAGCATGAGTGATGACTCCCGAAAACTGCAACCTTGCAGCTTCTTGTATAACTTGGTGCTGGTCCCATTGCCCAGGAGTCTTCCTTCCCTAGTGATTGCTTCCTGCTCATATGAACTTCTTCGTAGGAGTCCGGTAAGCTGTCTTCCTTCCTCCTGGAGGAAATGTTTCAACCTGGTGGAAACAACTACACCTCTCAAGGAGACTGTTTAACGCTCAGTTTTCTCTTCCAGCTGATGACGGTATCAGCCACACAGCCTGTGTGCAGGGGATGTTGGGATGGATGGTGTAAATGCTCAGAACACAGTCTGCTCACAGCAGCTGCTTGCTGACTAGTCATGACGAACACAGATGATCAAACGCGGCGTCAAATTTTAATTCTACCACCTAGGAACCGGATGGCCTTGATGGGTGACTCACATGCTCTGGGCTTACATTGCTGCATCCCAGTATCCCCAGCTATATGATTTATCCGAGGATAAAATGAGCTTTCATATGTAAGGTGCTTGAAATAAAACTAGAAAAGTAAAAAAGGATGGATGAGAGCTGTTATTATCACAGCTTGAAAAATGTACCTCAGTTTGAAAAAGAAAGTCACATTAGAGGCTGAGCCACACTGGAGCACGCTGGTGCCATCTGATGGTCTAGGCATGGAGAGTTCTCGCCGTCCACACTTCTGTAGCTCTAACACCTGCTTAGCAGAGTATCTTGAAGGCAGTGGGTGTTTTTAGAATCCCTGTCCTTTGGAATCACGTATTGCTTTCCTCTGTATTACTTGAAGTCTGTTTCCCAGGATTCTGAGTATTATGGTTGCACATTATCCTTTCTAGATTCAGCCTGAGATGTGCCAGGATCTTGCACAATGAATCCATCTCTCACTACACCACATTCATCACCGCACCAGAGGCAGGTACTATACTGCCTACATGTTCATACAGCCTTGCTGTGTGCCCTTTAGACCATAAGCCCTTCAAAAAAAAAAAAAAAAAAAAAAGGCTGTGCTAGCTGATTTTTTTTTGTATTCACTGTAAATTAAGGGCGTATTTGGAATAATCAGTCCCCAAATTGCTCATGCCCACTGCCAACTGGCAAGAGAGTCTTTCTTTTTCAGGAGTACTTAGCATCAAGAAGGTGCTTAAAGATGTTGTGGAATCAATGTTGTGTGTAATCCAGTGCAGAATCTCCATCTGCAATAAAAATGATAATGTTAGTGGAGAAACCTGTTCCAGCTGAGAGCCATTTCCCAAATGATTGTTTCTGCTACCTCTGAAGTTGCAAACTTACTTTCCCAAGACTGCCTTTTTTAATATCTTAACTGGCATTTCCTTCAAGAAAATTCTAACTTATCTCTCTAAGAAAATAGAGAAGTATATTATTTTTTCCTATCTTGTGATGGACTAGAGACTCAATCTTTATGAAAATAAAATGCAAACATTCTTTGTTTGTTTGTTTTTTTAACAAAAAGGGACTTATACCAGATTTATAGATGATTAAAATCTCTTCAGTGCTCTTATGCATTGCCATTAAGAGGGCTCTGTGTGTGTGTGTGTGTGTGTGTGTGTGTGTGTACATGTATATACATATATTAGTGTATACTGCTTTTATAACAGAAAATAAAAATCTCTCTGTTTTGAAAGACATATTGGGGAGCTGTTGTAGATTGTGTGTATGTATGTGGTTTGCAAATAAGTAAATTGGTATTTGCAAGATAGAACAGTACCAAGTGGGGCTGATGAGGTGGGTCAGTGAGTAAAGCAAGCCGCTGAAAGGGCTGGCTGTGCCAACCTGATGACCTGATCCCCAGAACTCACAGTAGAAAGAGAGAACCAACTCCCCGACCTCCACACATGTGGTATGACACACACACACACTCCCCGACCCCTCCACACATGTGTTATCACACACACACACACACACACACACACACACACGTGTTATCACACACACACACACACACACACACACACACACACACACACACACACACACACACTCAATAAAAACTGAGAAGAAAAAATACCACAGAGGATATTCATCATGGAAATGGAAGTGTGGTGATATTTTTTTGTGCTGAAATGTGGTGATATTTTATTTGTATGTTAATAAATAAAGCTTGCCTGGAGATCAGGCGGAAAAAGGCCAGCCATTTTAAGTAAACATAGAAGTCAGGGAGTGGTAGCACATGCCCTTAATTCTATCACTTAGCAGGCAGGGTCTCTGTGTGTTCAAGGCCACACTACGGAACAGAGCTAAGAGTGGTGACACACCTTTAATCCCAGTACCAACCATAGAGACCTGGAGGTCTGTACAGACAGGCAGTGACAAGGAAGTGAGGTAGCTGGGCGAAGATAGCCAATGAGCAGAACAGGAAGGCAATAAAAAGGCACAGGTAAGACAGGAAGTAGCTCGCGTTTGGAAGCTACAGAGTTGGTGAGGTAAGGTTGGCTGGTGGCTTTCCCTATTTCCCTGATCTCTCTGAGGCTTTCACCCCTATATTTGACTCTGTGTTTTTTATTTAATAAGACCATTTAGAAATTCGTCTACATGGAAGTGGTGGCTAGGAAGGAATGTAGGGGATCATCATTGACCGGGAGAGGTCAGGTATCAGTGGTTAGTGTCAGATGGTTCCTACACAAAGAACCCGAAACCTTAATGTATGCTGGATAATGACTTGGAGACAGACAGATGACAGGGGGGAGAAGGAATAGGCTTCAGGTTTCAGAGGCCAGCTGCTTGCTGCACACAGGCTGCTCCTTTTCCAAGTGGTGCACTGTCGATAGGGAGCCGAGACCGAGCCTTCCCAGAGTGCTTCGAGTACAGTGTTTGGGCTTCTTATTACCTCCAGCCTGTCTGGACCAGTCAGGGCTCTCTCTCCAGCGGTTTTTCTCTCTAATGTTCTTCAGATCCTCACACCAGGACCCAGCGCGGCAGATGTTTATCAACATCTCCCTCTCCCCTCTCCCTACATCCTCCTAATCCTTTCAGCCTGGGCTGATCATTTGGATGGCTGAGTGCAGGTGGGGACTGGCCGCTTAGGATGGGACCAGTCCTTACTGTCGAGGACTATAAATACAAGACCGACATGAGTACAGATAAAGAGGATGAATAAAATAGAAAGCATCACCAACTTCAAATGGTGCTATTTTTGACTTGTGTCATGGAATATGTATTATGAACATATGACACATGGAATCTCTCAGCCCAGTGTGGTGGCGTACCCCTGTGGTCACAGCACTTGGGAGGCAGAGGCAGAAGGAAATGAAGGTCGTTCCTGGTTACAGACAAGCTTTGAGGCCAACCTGGCCTACATGAGACCCTGCTTCCATTAAAATTTTTTTCTTTCTACTTTTTAAATGAGGATATTAGAAAGTTTATAGGTGTATAAATTAGACTGCTTTTCAAGTGTGTGAGTGTTGCTCTGAGCTATGGTCAGCCACTAAGCGAGGTAGGCATGTTTAGGGGCAACTCATATAAAAACACCTTCAAAATGTTCTTTCTTTCTTTTTTTTTTAATGAAAATTTTGTGATCAAAGCTGAGTAGGCCCCAAAGTGTTTCTGCTTATCACCTGAACTGTTTGAACATGTTATCCATGATTTTGAACTAAGCATATCCCTACATTTGTTACTCATCCTTCTAGAATCAGCTATGACTTAACAATAGATGCTCACTGTGCACCACCCCATATAGTGATCTCCTTTATAAATATGTGTAGACTTCCCCAATAAAGACATGCTTTCTTTACATAAGGAATGTACTGCTTTGGGAATAACTTCTGTGTCCCCTCACCTCTGCATGGGATAAAGCTTTCCTCTGTGCTCTTATCTCTTGATGGTAGTTGTTTGGGCTGGTCCTTTCCATGATGGAAACCCACTGTACTTAGTTCCATGCAATAACCCTCTCTTTCCCTGCTCTTGGGATTCTGTATCTGAAAACCTCCCATGGCCATCCTCTTCCTTTCCAGAGGGTCCTCTTTGTACTATCTTTGTAATACATCTCCTGCCCTGCTGCTACCCTTGCCTCTCTACTCCACACCCAACTCAGAGACCAGCAAAAACCAAACCAAACCAAACAAGCCCCAGTAACTGAGCAACTGAGCGGCAAGGTCATTAAAATCCCCCTTGAGAGGAGAAAGGAAACAAATCACCAAATAAACCCTGAATAACCACACTGTGTGTGCAGAACACCAATGTGCTAGGAAAGAAAGATCCAGCCACTCACTTTCCCAGGAGCTGCCCTTACAGTAAACAAATGTCACACTCACAGATGGAAGTCCCCTCCAGAAAGGAGGGGGAAGCCCCTTTCCTGCATAGGAAGAAGGAAATGGGGTCTCAAGCCTTCTCAACCACGGACAGACACTCAAATTCTTTCTGCAGTTTGGTTTCAGTTCAGTCCTAAAGATATATAGGGGCCTGGGTTCTTTTAAGGAAGCTTATGTATAACACACATTGAAGGGGACTCCCACATAGCAGGAGCTCTCTCCCAGACCCCAGATTAGGCACAAACCACACCCAAACACCTGTTTTCACAGAGAGATCTTTTATTAAGCAGGGAAGAAAAGTTAAAGTGGCTGCTTTCTGACTCAGGCAGAAAACAGCAGCAAACGACCTTGCAGGTGTCATTTTAAGAGGGGAAGAAGGGGGATCTGTGTTAGGTGGGCTAGGGTGCCGTGGTGAAGAAGATGGGGATGAGGGGGAAGGGGAAGGGACAAGAGAAAGAGGGGATTTGTCCTGCAGGGACAAAGGACTCCTCTGGACAGAGGGGAGACAGACGTGGCACATAGGCAAATGGTGGTTTATAAAGGTAAAGGGGAACCCCGTGTTAGGATGAGGTGTTTAACTGGACATGTTAATTAGGTGAGCCAAAGGGGGCTTTTGATTGCTGGACCTTGGTAGGCAGTCTCAGGAGGAGGAAGTGGCCAAATAAGAGAATAGACCTTGGTGGCTGGCTTTAGGAATGTAATCTGACAGTTTAGCAAAGCAGAGGGGATGGGGGAGAAGGGCAAGGTCTGCCAGAGTCACATGCTCCAGTGGGCTAGTGTCCCTTCACCCATATATTTATTTCTGACCCTCAACTTAGATTTTAGGGATCTCAACTAGATAAAATAAAATTCCAGAAAATCTACCCTTTTCCCCCACCCACCAAAATGCTCACAGGCAAGAAGGTAAAAATGAAAATGGCCATTCGGTAGACTGGAGCTTGGAGACAAGTAGGTAAGAAGGTAGATGAGACATTTCTTATTCTCTTGGCTCATTTCTGCCTGCCCTATGTCATAAAGCCAGTTTGAAGCAAGCCTGGAAGGGCTTTCTGGAGACTCTTCAAGACAGACGACCTCCTTTCTGCCTGGAGAGGTGTTGTGGTTTCTGCAGGTTCATCAACCAGCCTGAGGTCTCAGACACCAGGAAATGCTGAAACTTCCCTCTGTCTGTGCGACGAACTCCTATCATGGAATTGTTGTTCTCTGTTGGGCCCAATGATGATTACCGAACAACAGAATCATTTCAGTGTATAAAGCCACACTGAACTCAGTTTCAAGTCCTGTTCTCCTGACTGTGTCCTGTTTTGGCTGGTTGAATGTGCTAACTTGGAGAGCGAGGTGTTGGCCATAGCGGGAGCCCTTCCAACAGTAAACAGCTAGTGTGGTAACTGTCAAACAGACAGAACTGAAGAAAAGAATGACAATGAATAAATACTTTGTGCTGAGCCCAAATATGACTTTCTACACACACACACACACACACACACACACACACACACACACACACACACACACACACACACGGTGGTAATGGAGTCCAGTTTGGCAAGACAGGCATACATGCGGTATGGGAAGGATGTCCAAAGCTGACCTTGGTGCTTCCAGCATAGATTTTCCTTGCTTTCTTTTTCAGCACCAGCTGGCAGAGCCAACTCCTTTCTCCCCAGTGCTGGCTTGTAGGTCACTGTCCATCTGTCACAGCAAGGAGGAGGAGGAGAGCATCCCACAGAGCCTGGGTGCTTGCTCCTGCTTCCCGGGAGCATAGTGAGATCTGCAGCTTCCAGCAGCAATGCAAGTCAGCCTCTAGCCTTGCATCATTCACACTCCTTTGTGCCTCGCCTGACAAAGGACAAGCCGTAGTCACCCACGCAGCTCCCTCTCGACACCGCTACAAGCCCTTGAGAGTGGTGTGAATGTGGGTCCCATGACACCGTCTGTGCACTGACTCGATCTACTGCTGAAGGTGTCTGGTACACCTAGACTATACTAGAACAAACCAGGCCAGGAGACCACAGATGCTTAAGGAGAAGAAATCATGCTTCTTCAGAATCTCTGTCTAGGTGCCGTGGAAAGCACATGTTACCTCAAAGACATATTACTTCATGCATGAACAGCGAACATATCCATCCCTGTCTTATCCAAGAGGGAACTAAGGCTCAGAGAGACTATTAACAGAACAGATTAAGTTATGTTATGACAATTTTGAGATCTCCATGGCACAAGACAACAAATGCTATTTCTCCTAGCCTGCAGGCCTTCGTGGTTCTCCAGGGCAGCTGTCCTCCGTGTGGCAACTCAGAGACCAAGCTGCTTTCATACTGTTGGATCTGTTATCTCAACGTGAAGCTTATAAATTTGCCCCAGCAGGGGAAGTGAGAGACAGAGACTCTCCTGGGGGATTTTCATTGCTCAGAGCCAGAAAGTGACACATGGTCCTTGGAACCAGGAAGACACTGATTAAATGCTGAGAGACTCAGCCTTCACAGAACCACGTACCAGTGAGTACTGTGATGTCCACCAGAGAGAAGGGAAGTAACATTCACTGCCTTTGACTCTGTTCTGCCCATTTGAATAATTCTTCTCTGTAATGCAGACTGGGCCCCTTCAAATTTAGTGGTTCATCTGTTGGAAGCGAGGGTGCCAACAGTGTGGGAGCCCATTTCCAGGTTTCCTAGTGGCTTTACCCATCAGGTCTGCATAAAGAGGGTGATTGGACCACGGGTCTGAGTGCAGGTGTCTGAGATGGTCTGCACTTGCCTGTCCTGGTGGGGGGGGGGTCTTTTGCTCCACCCCTTGGCATTCCTATAAATATCTGAGGGCAGAGCTAGTCAGGACTCGTTGGAATAGGTTCCAGGCCTTCTTGAGGCTATCATGTATTTTCTATCTTTCTCTCCCCGTCTGTATCCTTCTATCTAATGTTTCCTGCTGCTCCCACTGAAGGGCACTCTGGGGAAATGTGGGGGTGGTGGGTAGCCCCTCCACACAACAGTGTTCAATGTCAATGTTATTGATTCAGCTCCTGGAACGCCTTTTATGGTCCCCCCCCCCCCCCCCCCGCTCCCCGTCCCTTCTCCTTTTATCCTCTCCCATCCTCCTTCTTCTCTCCTCCTACTATTCTTCTTTTTTCTCTCAAACTTTCCAGGGAGCAATCTAGTTGACTCATTTTAGGAGACCTGTCCTTTCTATCAGCTCTGCATGGGAGAGAGAAGAGGAAGGACACATTACAGGGACTTGGAAATGGGGAAAGAAGGATGACCTCCAGAGCAAAGGTCATCTGAGATTGTAAGTGGCAGGATGAGGATTGGGACCCAAGGCTGGCTCCAAGGTCTTTTTCTACTTCTTATGCAATAGCCTCCTAAAATCAGAACAGTTCCTAACTATAGGAGACATATACTGCAGGAAACTATGGCTCTTCTGCTAAGACTGTGAAAAGATGTTTCTCATCATTAGCTATCAGGGAAATGCAAACCAAAATGACAGTGGGATACCATTCACCAGACAGAATAACTAGAATGAAAAACTAACACCAAATGTGGACCATGATGTGGAGCAATGAGGACTCTCTTCTTCTAAAAATCATCTCAGAGAACTCTTTGACAGAGTTAAGTATTTCAGTTACCTGTACCCCTTCTCGATGACTCAGCATCCCACTCCTAGAGAAGAAAAAGGAGAGTATATGGCCATAAAAAGACATAGAAAAATCTCCTGCCTTCATTAGTAAGTGCTAAAAATCAGAGCACCCACATATTCATCAACAGGAAGATGGGTGGGCAAGTTGTGATGAAGCCACACATTGGGTTAACACTCAGCTACAAAGAGTGTTATGGGTGTTATCTGTGACAGTGCAAAAGATGTCAAAGAATATGCTAAGCCCAGAAGTGAGACCCATGAGGACAGAGTCTACGATTCTAACTGTAAAAGTCCTATGCTAGATACACTAATCTCTAGTGCTGGAATGGTGGATATCTATAGGGTAAGAACTGAGTAGAAAGGATGAAAAAGAAAACTTCTAGAACAAAGGCAGGATTTTTTGTATATTGATTGTGGTGGTTATAGAGGTGACATTTGGGCCAGACACACTGACTTGTAGACTTCCGACGTATAGCTCTCACTCTATAAAACATAGGCCTAAGAATAATAATAGCTGTAGATTCCAAACAGTTGCTTTGCCATCCTTGCTTAAATCCTTTACTTATGGGATTATCATTGTTGCCAGTGGCAGTGGTTGCTTGACTTGAAGAAACCCCTAAGAACCATGGTGAACTTGGTGTAAACTTGTGTACCTCCTTGTGTGGATGAGTGACTTGTCCAAAGCAGAGTGCCTTGTGACTCATGGGGGAGCAAAGTGACTTGATAGTCACATTGCCATCAGAGCAGATGGCAGAACTAGACAGGGGCTGGGATTCAGGCAGGTGTAGGTTGGAATTCTGGCTCCAGAATTCCCCATCTACTAGGCTTCGAACAAATTGCACAGCTTCTTGTCACCTTACCTGTAGGTGAGAGACAGAATGCCCAACTCACAGATTCTGCAGGAGACCAGAATGGGACATACATGCACACTGTGGCATTAGAGGTAAACTGAGGATATCCTTGTTGTGTTCTAGAGGATTCAACTCAGAAATCCAACAGACAGTTCCCAGAGCATGCCCCTTAACACCATTGTCCCACTAAATGAATGAGCCAGTATGCAATACATAAATTGGGCTTGGACCTGGCTTTCCATCTTTCATACTACCCACAAGATTATTGTTTCTTCCTATTCCTACCAGTATCTCCCAGTCCTGCCTGTCTCCTTAGTTCCCTAACAAGGGCCAGGCTTTCAGAAGCCAGTTTCACATGATTGAGATGAGACACTCTACTTACTCTACTTAAATCCTCACGATCTGGGTGACTTCACATTAGCTTAAGACCTCAAGTGGAAATGCATGGAGAATCAGAACGCAGGCCAGGGAAAATGTGCCCATCTCTCTTGGGTGTTGGGTGTGGAGTCTGTGCCAATCTGATACTCTCAGTGCATAAATACAGCATTCCTGTAAAGGAGATAAGCTCCCAGAAGAGCTCAGGTTGTAGCGTGTACTATAACACTGTGCCCTCTGATCCTTGTACCTAAGAAAAAATTTGGACAATATCTCATTTAATTGCTACCTTTCACACCTAAGAGTTTGCTCTGACACGAAAAAAACATTACCTACCATTCCAGGCCTTGGTTAGGCAGATCTGGGAACAGAACTTGAATTGCCAAGGACACATGACTCCTGCATATGGCCATGGCCAGAGTCCGGCTGCCTGTCTTCTCTTTAGTTGGCATCAGTTCAGATCAGGCCTTGCGCAGCCCTGGAACATGGCAGTTTCTTACTGTTCTGGCATCTAGCATCACCTTTCCTGAGTGAAGCTGGCTACTCTCTTTTGGGACATTTTCTGGACAGGGGGTGCCCACATTTACTGAAGTTTAACAGATCTGAGTTCAGGCGTTGAACCACCTCAGACTTCTCACACACTAATAACAATTCTTGTTTGTTTTCCCAAGGATTTAATGTGGCAACTTGTCTGAAAAGTTTAAGTCCTTATGACAAACACACCAGCTACTGTTCATCTTGTATTTTCTAATTATAATAAATTTTGTGTTGTTCTCCAGTTGTTGCCTCTAGGAAGAAAATCTTGAGTCCTACATTCAACTGTCACTTCTGTGAGAAGGAAGACAGCATATATATTCTATTGATATGTTGCCCATTGTATGGAGGGTAGGACTGGGGTTTGGAGACCCTATCAATAACAACTTAGGAAGGGATTAGAGGTGACTTCTAGGAAACTAGGCTTACTTCTCCATATACCTATATTTATGTCATGGGCAGGTGATCTGAGCCAGTCTTGTATTGTGATGCTCTTTCCCGTAATGTCACACTGGGGACATGTTTTCTACAAGCAGATGGATGTTTGTATGTGTGGCAGCTTCACATTACAATTTTATTTTATTTTTTTTCCAAAGCATTTGTTTCTTTTCAGGAGTTCCAGGCTCAACAAAGACGGTTGGGATATTAGTTACTCTCTCCCTTTCTGAAAGAGGACAAAGGATCAAGGCATTGTTTTGTAGATTAAAAGGATTCTGTTTACCCTCCTCACAGGCTCAGTTACAGGGTATTTATTACTGCAGGAAAGATGGCCATCTCCTGAAAGGGACACAGAATCAGGTGACAAAGAGATGAGGCCAGCTGGATCTTTGCAAGAAGTGTCCTCGGGTGATCCTGGCTGTATTGTGAGATGAGAGGAATGTCCTCATTGCTGAGAACATCAGAAGGTGACAGGACTCATGCAAGGTTATGGAGTGACGTCCTCAGGTGTCCTAGGAGCCAGTCTTGTCTCCCTGTGGTCTGTTGGCAGCTTCCCTGGCTCAGGCTGCTCAGTGCCTGGGAGAAGGGCTCTGTTGTAGGTTGTTTTGCTCTCTTGGGGGAGCAAATAAATCACCCAGCTCCCAAATAAATCACACGTGGAGGCTTATTCTTAGTTATAAATGTCTGTCCTTAGCTTGGCTTGTTTCTAGCCAGCTTTCCTTAACTTAAATTACCCCATCTACCTTTTGCCTCTGGGCTTTTCCTTTTCTATTCCTGTATACCTTTTTAAATTTTTTACTCTATGGCTTGCTGTGTAGTTGGGTGACTGGTCCCTGGGTTCTCCTCCTTCTCTGGCTCCTTCTTCCTCTCAGATTTCTCCTTTTATATATTTTCTCTGCCTGCCAGCTCCACCTATCCTTTCTCCTGCCTTGTTATTGGCCATTCAGCTTTTTATTAGGCCATCAGATGTTCTAGATAGGCAAAGTAACACAGCTTCACAGAGTTAAACAAATGCAACATAAACAAAAGTAACACACCTAAAAATAATATTCCACAACAGGGCTCCTTTTAGCTGAGCTTGGGAGACCATGGGGCCTGAGTATTGCCCTGCTGAGGATGTAGCAATGCCACTGAACAACCACTTTGTAGCATGAATCTTAAAAGTTCTTATTAATAAAATCAAACCTGAGGCCAGTTATTGGGTCAATGCTGGTAGATCAGAGAGATAGAACAAGCCACAGCTATCTCCTCCGCTGGTCCTGTTTCCTCAGACTGGATGCTTCTGTGTCCTCATCCCAATGGCTCTCAGCTGAACTGCTGCTTAAAAGCCTGAATGCTTAACCAGCCAAATGCTGAACCAGCCAAATGCTTCTAGTTTCTGGTCCTCATGCCTTATATATCTTTCTGCTTTCTACCACCACTCTCTGGGATTAAAGGCTGGCTTTCTGGGATTAAAGGCGTGAGTCACCATGCTTGGCTGTTTCTAATGTGGCCTTGAACTCACAGAGATCCAGAGAGATTTCTACCTCTGAAATGCTAGGTAGGATTAAAGGCGTGTGCTATCACTGTCTAACTAGTGGCTTTTCTGTTCTCTGACCCCAGATAAGTTTATTAAGGTACACAATATTTTGGGGAACACAATACCACCACACCACTTAGCACTTAAGATGAGCTGGGTCTACTTATCTCCTTGGGGAGCGATGCTAATCACTTCTGCATGCATGCATGCATGTGTCTAAGTGTGCATTCAATAATTCATGCACATGTAGGTCACAGGTCAATGTTCAGTGTCTCCTTTTGCTCTCTAATTTTTGTCACAGGGTCTCTCACTGAACCTAGAGTTCCCTGATTGGCTAGACCAGCTAGCCAGTGGGCTCTGGAAGCCTCTCCGCTCTGCACTCCTCTCCCGAGCACAGGGATCACAGTAGCACTCCAAAATGCCCAGCTTTGTCCATGGCTGTGCTAGTCTGAAATCGGGTCCTCAGGCTTCCTGTGGCACCTCTGAGCCATCGCTACAGCTTTAGGAACCACTTTTGCATCCCTTTTAGAGCCGGTAGGACAGGACCTTTTTGGTGTCACTAAGTTTGTTCCTTTGCTATGGCCTCTAGGATGTCACAGGCCTGTGGGAGATGCAAGAGTCCAAGGCCAAGAATTCCAGGATGCAAACAGAACCCTAAAGAATCCCCTATACCCATTTCTACCGCCCTAACGTTGCTACAGTCTCAAAGACAAGACATCTCCCCAGGACTCTCTTCTGTCTGTTCTCTCCAGAATTTTACCTGTTGCTTTTCTTTGGGGTCTCTTGTAATAGCTACAAAGCCAAATTAAATGCAAAGAGTATGGGGGGCAGGAGGGGGGGCAGAGTTTTGAAATGCTCTCTTTGCTTTTTTGGTAACATTCACTCCAATGTTAAGAAATCAATTCCTTGTTAAGCCAGGATCCTCCCCTTTCTTCCAGGTCTCATTCTTACCTCAGGAGGTATGTAGTCTTAAAATATGGATTCCTAGGGAAGGGCTCTGTTTTTCTGGGTACTGTCACATCATCCCTAGACCTCTGCCAAGAGGCTCTTCTTAGCCTGATGTCCATCTCCTCGCTCTTTTGGACCACTGATATGTTTCCTGGGTTTCCAGAGTGGTACAGGTAGGGAAGAGAGGCAGGGAGGGTATGGATAGGGAGAAAGGGCTTCCTGAGTGTTGTTTCATTGCTACAGGCATGGCGGAATGAGAGAAGGCAGAGATGGGAGTGGCTAAGTCCCTGACAGGCCCAGGAGGACCATTCCAGTGCCCCCGAGTTTGTGGAGTTTGTGCCGTTTCTTTTCCTTCCTGGCTCCCTGGTGAAACGGAGCTTGTCCGTTTCCCTTCCTTCCCCATCCCCCTAGTCCCCTAGTAGGTTTAGTTCCTTCTGAAAATTTTGTTGTGACCTTCAAGTAACTCAGAAGCTCCCCGAGTGTCACATTCCTTCCTTGAACAGTGCCTGGGTCTGTCTCGCATGGGAGGACACTCAAACACAGGAATGTCCGTGAGAAGTGATGTGCAACCATAGAGTATAAAAACTCTCACAGAAAGTTATGCTCTACAGGGCATTGTGAGACTGCTCTTCTCTCTTTATCCCCCATTACAGCTGCCTGTGGGACCCACACCCGTTCAATCCAATGACTTCACAACTCCTGAGCAGAGTTGAGTACAGATCATCAGGCAAGGTAGTGGGACTGTCCTCGTCACACGCCAGGAAACAATTCCTTTCTTTTTCTTCTTTTCTGTTTTGTTTTCAGGCTTCAGAGTCAGAAAGTGCATAACCTTACAGGAAGAATGAAAGTCACAGCTTAAGCTTTCCCACTCTGTGCTTTTCCATCTGAACTCAGTGAGCAATGGAAAACTCCCAGCAATCTGAGATGGAGTGGAGGGGAAAAAAACAGGCCTTGCAAAATGGGTGGATAAACCAGGCAACATATGAATAGAGAACAATGCTAAAAGGTGAGGATTAAATCCACGCTATGGTCCAAAGTCTGCATGGCCCTCCTAAGAGGACTGCCACACTTAGCTTCTGCTACTCCTTAAGTAATTTGTCCCTTGACCATGAAACTTCAAACCAGGGACAAAGTTTAACAGTCCAATCTGACTCAGCTGGGTCATTGTCAGGGTCTGTCCCCGGGGCCAGCAACCCAGGGGACATCTAGAAGAAATGCAGGTTCTTGGGCACTGCCTCAGCCTTACTGAATTCCATCTCTGGGGATGGAGCCCCCAAATCTAAGAATGCCTTCTCGATGACTCTAACATTTTCCGAATGCAGTCCTGATTCCTTCTTTTTCTCGGATAGAGCAGAACTCAATGACTTATATCCCCAGATGCAGCATTTTGGGTATGTTGGGCAATTTAATCTAAAAGGTGTTAAGTTAGGCGCAGAATTTAGGTTCCTCTGACCTCCCTTTGTCTCCTCCCCTTCTCTAGTAGAAAGAGATTTTCTACAAAGGTCTCTTATCTTCCAAAGGACCCATCTGCCCAAAGAGAATCAGAATGCCCTTCAGGCTGCACACATAGCTCCATTAGCCAGAGAAAACTAATCTCACATCCCAGGAAGACAGGCTGAGACTGGTAAACACACCTGGATGGACTTTTCATCATAGACCATTGTTTGGTGCACAGAGAATCTTTTCCAAACCATCGTCTCTTATACAGACCAAACAGACTGTCACAGGCAACAGAGTACTCTCTGAGCCACAGCACTGCGTTCCCCTGAAAGCCATTTCCTGTTTTTCTACAAACTCTCTCCATTTCCCCACTCTCCCCGTTTACTACCAAGAAGGAGTTTGTCAGTTTCTGGATCACAGTTAGTAAATATGCTGTGACGGCCTCCATGCTTGTAATAAATGTGCGAATCTTTCCCCCAGCTTTCTTCTTGTCAGTTGAGACCAGCAATTCCTCAAAGGGGCGGAGGGGAATTTCCCTTCAATTCTACAGCTTCATACAAGATAGATGCTCTTCTGTCTCTACTTGAATATTTCTAGAGACAAGGAGCTCACTGCTGAACGAGGCATCTGGTTACAATCCTTAACAATTGGATATGTCCTCACGGCAGTGAGATTAATCTAACTTCTGTGACTTCCACCTGCTGGCCTTGGCGCGATCCTGTGAAGGCAATTCAGAGTTATAGCTGACTCGGGATCCCTGGAAATTGGGCTAATTATCCCCATAGTAGGGGTTTGGTAAAAGTGAATACAAGAGGCTAAACTGGGAGGGAGGCCAGCGCCTCACATTTTCCTTTCAACCAAATAAAACAGCAAGATTAAGGGCTGTCCCCGGCATTTGTGAGATTATGATAAATATCAGTGTTAATAACAACAGTGACAGTAATAATTACCCACGGCTCGATTTGGATGCAGGTCAAGAAACCATCCAGATCAAATTACACGTAAGAAAAATATGTGTGTTCAGTGTTGGGAATGTTCTCAAAGAGGAAGAAAAATGGATGCTGTGAAGCAATTTACCTTCTAGTGGGAAATAACCACTCCTTTGCATTCCAAACAGATCATGAGAGAGAGAAAAGGAGATAAGTTTCCCTGGCAGGATATGCGCTAGCTGAGGTCTCAGCTTTCTGACTTGGTGTGTCTCCAGTAAGAGGGCCGGGTGGCTGGCAGTCAGCTTTGTCTTGGCCTCCCCACAGCAGTATATTTGTTTAGTCAGAATTGACTAGTAGAGGTCTTTTCAATGGTTTTGGGTAGAGGGGACAAGGGAGAGGGTGCCATTCCTGTAAAAGGCTCCTAGACGGTGCTTTTGTTAAAAACATAGCTCGTTCGCTTGGGCCTAAGAACATCCTGAAAGTCTGACGCAGCTGTCTTCATCTGTTGGTCTCCTTTGCCTTGGCTCAGACTCCTGCAGGATTCTGCACAGGCAAGTTAATCTCCCAGGGAGTGTCTACTTAACCTTTATCTTTTCCCCTTCAAGGCTGAAGCACCAAGATAAGCCATTGCCCTAAACGTGCAGTCACGTAGGATTCCAGGAAGAGCAAAGCATTGCAGGATAGAGCCACGAAGTGTCTCAGCCTCCCCCACCCCTCCCATGGCTAGGCTGCAATCTGAGACATAAGTAATCATCTCTGCAGAGCCAGCCTGTCCCTTCAAGCAATAAGGACTTTGGGGGACCACCATAGAGAACAAGTGTTGAGACAATGACTAACGAGACCCCACCTTGACCAGCTCTTGCTCTTTGCCCCAATTCTTCCTCTGTTTACCCTAAAGCTCAGGTCTATACCCTGAAGATGGGATTGGGGAGGGGGGAGGAGGAATGAGACCCCTTTATTTGTGCTTCTTCCCAGTAGACCAGTTAAATTTCTCCTCAGTTTTCTCCAATATTCGTCTCTTTAATCGGCATTGGGTCTGGTGGCTGAGCCATCCTCTGGGTGCTAGGGGAGCCCATGCAGATTCCTCCTGCAGACAGGCAGGGAGCCAGTGGCCTTGGCGCTGACTTCTGCCGCCCCTTGCTCTGCTCTGTGTGTCCTCAGCACAAGCATCTCCTGGCATTACCAGGGCCCTCACAAGTGATTTTTTTTTTCCTCCCCCAAATTTGAACCTGGAGAGTGTTTACTTCCCGTTGCACCCCAGGGACCCGCTGATTTTTCCCATTACTGTAAATTGCTGCTCTCGGGTGCTTTGCATTTGTTATTAAGATGCAATCAGGGTTGCCTAACTGATTAACAGCCTCGCCCTCAGCCCCCACCCCCCATCCCCCACCCCTCACACCTGACTGGGAGGGAAGGCAATGAAAACAGCCTGGGTGGCTGTCAGGGACAAGTGGGTTCTTGTGGGCAGCTGGGGAGCTGAGAATATCAGGAAGAAGCCAGAGAGCACTGGGTTCCTCCATGGGTCCCTAGCACGTAGAGTAGAAACCTAGTGCCTCTCGGGTTCCTGGGAATTGAGGTGTCAAGGCCCCGTGACAGCCTCTAGAATAATGGTAGCTGATGGCTGTACCAGGAAGAGACCAGCCTGAGCCAGGCCTTCTGATGACCACGCACCGAGAGCATCTCTTTGGGCGGAGTGGCAAGATGCAGAGCTGAATGGGGAAGGGAAAATGTGGGAGATGGCAGCCTGCACTAGATCACAAATCAATCGGCTTGGTGGGGAGCAGCTGCCAGCCCCCCGGAGCACCCTTCTCCCTGCCCAGCCCTGTCTAATCTGCCCAGGCCCTATCTGCTGTTACCCATGCTTGGAGCCATCAAAGTGCACACAGGCGCTGGGGGACACAAAGCACCAACTCCTGGACTACGCCTCAATTTGTAAGGACATCTGAGACCCTGTGACCCTTTCTCTGACTTCCTTTCGCTTGTCGCTTGCTTGTTTGTTTTGCAATCCTGGGGATTGGACCTGAGACTTTTGTGAATGCAAAGTAGTTTAAACATCACCATTTTTCCTTACAGGAATTATCTTAGCTATTCCCAACGGGTAGGTGAGAAAAAGAACCACTTGCCTCTCCTGGCCGTCCCCACCCCCACCCCACCCCCCAGCGCTCCGCCCCACCTCACCTGATCATGGACATGGAAAGCTTACAGAGACACTGAACGTGAGAGGGGACTTGGACAATCTGTAGCACCTGTCACAAATGGCAAGTGTTAAAATGTGATGATTGCCTGGGCGAGCTTCCACGCCCCTCCATAGACATCCTTTTAAAACTCAACTCAGATCTACAGCCATGAGAGGGTCTGCGGTGTTGTGAAACTCTGTTTCACGCCACCTGAGTTTTGTTAACTCTCCTGCCTGTGTTTCAGGAAGGAAGGGGTGACCATGACCAGGTGGGCTAGTGTACTGACACCAGATGCCTTGAAGAGACGGCCCTGCTGCATTCCACCCCTACCTGATTTCATGGGGCTAGCTGAAGAACACAGAGCTGTGCAGTCTGCTAGGAACTCGGCTTTCTCTTTCTTCTGCTTGGTGAAGGTGATGAATAAGGCAAAAAATGTTTTTAGTATAATGGATTTTGACACCATTAAAAGGATTGGGTAATATCTACCTGGGGATTACAGCTGACTTATTCTCATGGAGAAAAACACAAATGTGTGTTTATATTCAATAATTCCAGCATTGATGAAGGAGGGGCTCATAAGACTCCACTGGTAGCTGAGGAACTATCAGGAATTGATGGCTGTGGGAAGGTGAGAGCTATTTTTCTTTGGAGTGTGGCTGCTGGTAGGAGAGCGTGTACATGCAGACCATGCTAACCGAACTTGGTAGGTTATTAGTAGAACAACAAGAGTATAGAAGGTGGGAGGGGCATGATAACATTGTATAAATGTGTGCAATTGTCAAAGAATGAATTGAAATATATTTAAAAACAAAGAATGTGCGTGTATCAGAAGGGCATGTCCACAAATGCAAAAGTAGGAGGGAGGGAATGTATTGGTGAAATTATCAAGGCCACTCCACGTAGTTAAAAGGGAGGTTTATTTTGTGGGGTAACTCACAAGTGAAGGGATAGGTAACAGGGTCTGGGAAAGGTGTGGTGCACAGTCCGGGGGTGTTCTCTGGAGAACTCTGCTCAGTCTACCTCCAGCGTCCAGGGTCCAGGGACCAAGAGAGCTGGCGCATCTGGATCTCGGGTCTTCAGGGTTCTCTCTCCGCCCTGCCTTGTAGGCATGACAGTTACAGAAGCCTCAGTGGGGGTTGGAACTTCCGGGTCAAAGCTGGAATGGCTACCCACTACAGGAATGCAAACAAAGGATGTGACTATTCACGTGGGGGTTCTGGGAGGCGCTGCCAAGTGAAGCTCACAGATAATAGAGAGAAGAGGGTGGAACGAAGCGGTCAGTAGGTAACATCAGCAGAGGGGTTTAAAAGAGAATAGTTTATAAACTCTGTGTGTCTGTCTGTCTGTCTGTGTGAATATATGCTACGTGTGTGTGGCCCAAGGAGTCCAGAGGCACCGAATCCACTCCAGTTGGAGTTGCAGGTGTTTGTGAGGGCCTGAGGTGGGTTCTCTGGGAATGGAAATTGGGTTTTCTGAAAAAGCGATATTCACTCTTAACCACTGAGTCATTTCTCCAGTTCCGTATTAGGAATTGGATATATGCTATTATAGATTCTACTGTGTCACAAATGAGATGATATCAGCAACTTCATGTCAATACTTAATAATTTATTAAAAAATAGTTCACATAAAGTCAAGGCCTAGAAGTAGGAATTCTGTAAATGGTCAAAAATTTTTAAACTTGATTTTTTTTATTTAAGAAACCCTCAAGGTGACTCCAGCCCAGGTGCTTCCATTAGGGAATCTTTTCCAAAGTTTAGTAAACACATTACATGATCATATACAGTTGTTCCAGAGAATAGGAAAACAAAAGATAATTTAAAAATTTGTATTAGGTCAGATATAATTCAAACTGAAGTAAGTGTCTGCAAGACAGACGCTTCAGGTAGGCAACTTTAAAAATATGTACATTTGAAATTCTCTTTTGAAGTGTTAGCACATCAATTCCAAAATAAAGAGCATTAATTTGTGACCATGTTACCACAGGAGTGCACTGGTTAAAAGAGATCCCTAATCATCTGAGTCAAATATCCACACAGGAAGTAATATCTTTGTTCCTATCTTATATCTATAATCAGGTTTCAGGGAAATTAGAAATGTGTTTATGATGGTTAATCTTGACTGTCAAGTTGACTGAAAACACCCCCAGGCAGGTGTGTGAAAACATTTCCAGAGTGGTTTAACTAAAGAGGAAAGAGCCATTCTGAATGTGGGCCACACTGTCCTGAGTGTGACCCGCCATTCCATGGGCTGGAGGCCCAGAGTGAATTTTAAAAGAGGAAAAGGGAGAAACTGAGATGGGCACCAGTGTCCATCTCTTTGGGCTTTCTGATAGCAGACATGATATGGGCAGCTGCCACAGGATCCCACTGCTATGCCTCTGCCACCAAGATGGGCTGTGCCCTGACACCCTGAACAAAAATAAATACTTCCTCCACTGAGTTGTCTCTCCTCAGGTATTTGGCCAGAGCAAGGAGAAAAGTCAGTAATGAAATGTGAAGGATAAAGTAATTCAAGTTCTACCTAGATGCAAAACAGGAATTATCTTCATAATGTTAAGGAGGGCAACTGTTTCTTAGACAGTACATAAAGAAAGTAATAAGCACAAAGGAAGTAAAAATGTTGACTATATAATAAAATAAGAACATGTATTCATGGAAAGAATAAATGACTGAAAACAACCAGAGCACAGGGAAGTGTGCTGGGCAATTCATCTACAGGACACAGATTTGCTATCCAAAGTAGATGAGCAATCTTATCAGCCAACAAGTAAAAGACAGTTCGTGGGGATATGTAAGAAACAGGCATGCCAAGAAGAAGCTACCCAAATGGCTGGATGCATTTGTAAAGGTATCACAAGTCTTCTGGGAAATAAAATTTAAAGCATGGCAGGACACCTGCGGTAATGACTGAATTAACAAGGCCATCCATGCTAAGTGTCAGTGGGTGTGTGGTACTGTGGGAAATACCATATCCTGCATATGGACTGTCACACGCTGTAAATGAGCACAATGCTAAAAGCTGAACCCCCCATACACCTGACAGTCAGAAACTCAGCCCTGAGTTTGCTGAGCAATGTCTTTTGGCATCCTCCAGCTCTGCTCTTGCCGGTGCCCAGTGGGGCCCAGGGGAGCAGCACACCCTCCCGCCCGGCCCCGCCCACTTCCCACTGCTGTAGTGTCACTGTTGGCCCTGGGCTGCATGTGACCATTTCCTTGTTGAAGCAGCGCAGCTCCGATGACCTCAGGGGCATGAAGTTGATAACAGTCCCTTTGGAAGGGAGAGAGAAGGAGGGTGGTGACTCCCCAGGAGCCTTCAAAAGGAAGTGAAGGCCCCAAGAAGCAATTGAAACTTCAGAAATGCTATGCTTGGATATGATGAAGAGAAGACTGCGGTAGAGAATCATGTGAACAGAGATGCTCTGGTCTAGTGACAATACCCTTGGGTGAACCTAAGCAAGGACTATGGTTTAGAGCAGTGGTTTTCAACCTTCCTAACGCTGTGGCCATTTAATACAGTTCCTCATGTTGTGGTGACCTCAACCATAAAATGATTTTGTTGCTACTTCATCACTGTAATTTTGCTACTGTGATGAATCATAATGTAAATATCTGACATGTGGGATATCTGACATGTGACCCCTGTGAAAAGGCTGTTTGGTCCCCAAAGGGTCTAGACCCACAGGTTGAGAACCACTGGTATAGAGTTTCTCTCTAGGCACAAGGAGGGCATTTGCTCATGAGAATCTTGTGATCTGCTTCACAGGAAAAGGATGAGGGGAAGAGGAGGGTGACCTTCCTGCTTTTGCTGTTCTGGAAGGCCAAGGTGCCATGTTTAACCCCATCAGTGCCTATTCTCCGCCCATGGTGCTATTTTCTTGGAGTTTTTAAGTTGCAGCCTCTTCTGAGGGGCCAATGACATGGCATGTCCTCCCATTCTGCCTGGTGTGAGATGTACTTTGCAACTGAGGTGGTAACGTGTGAATGGTGTGCATGTGTGTGTTTGTCTTCACACGTGTGTGCAGGTGCACATGTGTGTGCATGTCCGAAGCATGGGAGTTGGCATTTCCATCTACTTTGATTGCTCTCCATTTTACTTACTGGGGAAGGAAGGACCTCTTGTTAAATCCAGAGCTGGCTGACTGGCTAGTGTAGCTAGCCACCTTGCCTCAGGGACCCCTGTCTTCCAAATGCTGGGATTACAGGTGGCCACCATACCTGTTGGGCTTCTATGTGGATCCTAGAGATCCAGACCTCATGTTTGCATGATAAACGCGTTATCCACCGAGCCATTCCTGCCCCGCCACCAAGGCTCTAAAGCATTTTTTGCTTCTATCTTGGTTCTTACAAAACCTTCAGGATTTTTGATTGTTCCATTTGCCTCCTGGCTCTCCCCATACACAAAGGCCTTGCTGTGAATACTGGTGATCAGGCACACCCCAAGATTTCCCTTCCATCTCTGTGTTTAATGTTGGGCTTTGTCATGAATTGCAAGGAGAAAATGAATAGTTCAGGTTGCCTTTGACACCTGCTGTTCAGACACCAAGGTGTTACCTCGTATTCCATGCCCGTTCAGACACCGACCACATGTTGCCCCAGTGAGGAATGCTTTGGGCTGCAAGACACAAGCCCCAACCATCAGAGGCCTACTCAGTAGGTTTTTGCCTTTTCCTTGAGAAACGTGGGCCTAGGTAGAAGCTGGTGTTGCTGCACTGCCCAGTGGAATCCCGATGGAGCCAGGGCTTCTCTCTGTGTTCACTCTGACCTCCTGTTCTTGCCAATCTCGTGATGGCAAAATGGCTACTACAGCCCAAAGCACCGTGGTCATGCACAGCATGTGAACCAAGGGAGGAAGAGATGGCAAGACTCGAACACCCTCAGCTGTTTCTTCATATGAAAGGAGGGCCTTCCCATTCCTGACCTCTGCCTTCAGCAGGCTCCCCCTGGAAGCTCCTTGGCTAAAACCAACCCAGAGTAATAACACAGTGAGAGAGAGTGCCTATCTACTTGAGCGGCCTTTCATAGCCAACACATAATGACAGTCATTTTAAGGTTCAGATGCCAGCAGAGATGTTGTATGGTGTATCTACAGCCCTAAACCACCCACAGCTGGGTTCATCTTTCTTTGGGAACATCTATCCATCCATCTATCTATCTATCTATCTATCTATCTATCTATCTATCTATCTATCTATCCATCCATCCAGATAGATCTTCCCCACATAACCTATGAAATCATTTGCTTGGTTTTTCCATGTTTGCTGTCAAAAAATGAGCTCTTCCCTCGGTGAATATAACAATTTTTTAATAAAAGGGCCAAATTATTTAATCAAATGCTGACTTAGCGTCTCCTGTCTGTTCTTTATTTGAATACCCTCCCTGTGCCATCCTAGAAGGTCTGGGAGTCAGGAAACAAGAAGTCGATCTCTGCTCAGCCAAGTATCTAATTAATACAGACACCATATGCAAGCTGCTGGCTTCCTGAAAATTAGAATCTGAGAGAGCATACTCACAGCTTTCGGGTGGTGTCTGGTCACTTTTCCCAAATCTCCCTAAACCTAACAATACAACCTGTTAGGTGTGGTAGGATACCTTTTATTTTTTCTAATATTTTGAGACTGTTACTATTTTCCCTCCTTTCTTTAGGTCTAAGCATTCCACCCTGGACTTCAGTGCTTCTGGCCACTCAAATCCATCCGAGAAAGCGGCAGGCTGCTGGCTGTTTATACTAGCATCAGTTCTGATGACAGTGAACACCGTAGTCTGGACATGACACCTCCCATGGACAACAGAGTCACTTTGTGTCTAAGCGGTTCTGTGGACACTTTCCCTGCCTCTGCCAGCTGAGTTCCCGTTTTCTCCCGTAACACTGTACAGCAAGCGTGGTGTGTCAGGCTTCGATCCCAGACTGCACTTCGTGACATAGCTCAAACGGGCTAATTGACAGGTTGTATTTGGGTTTGTGCTACTTGTATTTCTCACATGGGGAAATAGACAAAATGTGTTGAAAATCGCTGCTGTCCTGTGACTATTTCAGTCCAAATTTTCTACGACTCTGCTTCACCTTTTCAAGATGTCCAGAGGATGAAGTAGTGAAGAGCTTGAAGGCTGAAGGACAAACCAGGCATAGGAGGGGAGGATTAGAACATTCCAGGTCTGCTAAGGGAGAGAGGAAGAGGGACCCGCACTTAGGACCCAGAACAGAGAACAGAGAGGAAATAGAACTATGATGGTCAGGGCCCGAGGGACGGGCATCCTGACCCATGCTTTTGTTATCAGTGAATCAGTTCCAGCACCAAAGTCTGTGGCTGTAGCAGTCAGCACAAGCTGCCAAGGCAGCCACAAGGTCCGGCTAGTTACAGGGGGAGTCAGGTTGTAATAGAGGTCCTGTTAGCTCCTAAATATCTTTCAACCTCCACCCCTGTGTGTGCACACATACACGTGCGTGTGCACATTTGTGGAAGCCAGAGGACAGCCATGGCTATAGGTCCTAGTTCCTTGGCTGCTGACTACCTTCAGTTTTGAGACAGGATCTCTTCCTTGGCCTTGAGCTCCCCAGGTAGGCGAGGCTAACTGGCCAGGAAGTGCCAAGGATCTGCCTGTCTCCACCTCTCCAGCACTGGGATTACATGTGCATGCCACCAGGCCTGGCCTGGCTTTGTATGTGGGTTTTGGGGAAATCAAGCTCCGGTCTTCCTGAGGCAAAGCAAGCACTTTCCTGGCCGCCATAGCCTCAACCTTCTTTTCAGTTTATGCTACCCAAGGCTCAGCTCACGGGAGCTTTACGTTTTTGGTTTTGATGTTACTAAGATTTTTTTTATTGTTTGCATTTTTAAAAGTGATTTCATTGAGGTACAATTCATGTGCTGCAATAGTTTGGATCTAGAATGTTCCTTAAAAGTCCATGTGCTATACACTTCACCCATTGTCCACGGAGGTGGTAGAAGGTGGTAGAAACTTCTAAGAGGGGACTTAATGTGCGGCCTTAGGTCACTGGCGATGCATCCTTGTAGCAGACTATAGAGCCCTGGCCTTTTCCTCTCTTGCTTTTCCAGGAAGCCTTGAGGTGACTGGGCCCCTACCCATGTGGCACGGCCACAGAATGCTGTCTTACCATAGGCTAACCAATCGTGGATGGAAACCTTCAAAGCTGTAAGTCAAAATAAGCCCTTTCCCTGTATTTCAAGTACTTTGTAACAGTAATGGAATGCTATTAGTATGGCTATCACCCACTGCACCCAATCACACAATTCACTGGCCTTTGGTATATTGCGATATTAATCTCTAAAACATTGTGGCATACATATATAATAGAAAGTTCACCATTTTAACCAGTATTTTAAAATTTGTACTGTATTTTAAATTGCCACTAATGATTATATACCTACATTATGGGATACAGTATGATGTTCTGATATTACACAATGTGCAATTAGCATATCTGTCCCCATAAACATTCATCTCTTCTTTGTGGTAAGCTAATTGAAAATCCTTTCTCTTCTAGCTATGTTGAAATATAGTGCCACATAATGTTGTTAACTGTAGTCACCTGTAAGAGTCACGTCTCTTGTAAGGACAGATGTCATTAGATTTAGGGGCACCCTGGTAGTCCAAGATCATCTCATCTTAAGATCCTTAACTTAATGACATTAACAAGGCCTCCCTTACCCAAATAAGGTCACATTCACAGTTCCTGCCTTTAGGACATAAACACATCTTACAGGACTATGACTATTTGACCCATGATTTCTCTTTAGCTGTCAACAGTGGAGAATATGTCACCCAAAAGGTAAGACCCAGGTCTGTGCCACCATGGTATAGAGTGGCAATGGTGGTGGAACTAAGTACTAAGCCTGGTGCCAGATCTGCCATTTTTGGGTAATACAGACATTTATCTCGGGGTGTGATCTCAGGATGCAGTCCCACATCGTAGACTAGGCATCCCATTGGGTATATTCTCCCTAGTGGGACCACAGCATCCTTTGGGAGAGACACTTACTTTCTGGCATTAAGGTGCCATATCTACCCCATGTGGAGAGTACCTGGCCTTGAGCAGAGGTTTGGGACACTGTGGCTGAGAGGCTAGAGGAAGACAATGTCTTGGATTTTAGTAGTTCCTCTTTCCCTCTGAGCATTGCGAACCTGGAGTGGAGAAATTAGACCTGCCTGTCCTGACTTCCCAGGTGGTTTGTCTGCCCATGTCTTACTAGCCTTTTATTTAACAAGGCTCGGTCCTCTCTGGAGGGGAGAGCTTGACTAGCTGAAAGGCTGAGAAGGGGGCACTGGGGAGGCCTCTGCTGTGCTGTTCTTTAATGAGTGTTTTCTCTAAAGAACACTTGGCGGCTTCTTCCTCGACCCACTTCCAAATCAGCAGTGTCCGAATGAAAGGGAATCTCTGCGTGTGGATAACAGGCCCCATCGGATGTCCAGGGATGCTTATGTCTAGCATCTCTTAAACTCAGGAAGGATTAAAGGGTAAGAGAAGCAGCTAGGGACCCGAGAGCTCAGCGTACACTGGTCAGCGCAAATGAGACACAGTTTCAAGCCCTCCTGGACACTGCTCATGTAACGATTTAAATGTAAACTCCTCCCCCAGGCCGCAGGGTTTGACCACTCAGTCTCCAGCTGCTGGTACTGTTCTGGGGAATTCTAGGAGGAGATAGTTTTCTTCCAGGGTAGACTTTGAGGTTTATAGGCTGCCCCCACTTCCTGCCCTTTCTCTCCTTCCTGTCTATCCCTCCCCATCCACTCGGGTGTGAGCAAGCTCCCCCCCCCCAACTCCCACCTCCATGCTGCTCTGTGTCCCCTGAACAGCGAGCCAAAGGACTTCCTCCTTTAAGGGGTTTTTGCCAGGTATCTGATCGTGACAACGAGAAGAATAATCAACACAGTCCACATCGTGAAACCCCCTGTGAATGTGAGTCTTGGACATGCACTGTGGGGAAGGAGTCCAGGACAGGAGTGGATAAGCTCACCTATGTGTGCTAGTGGGACCTCTGAGCAGCGGACTGGACCTTAGGAGTGAGACATGAGAGACGATGGGACAAGAATTCTAAGGCAGGTATGTGTGGAGGCAGGTATGTGTGGAGGGTATGTGTGGACCATGTGTGAACCAGAGAAGGGCCCCATGGGACTTTTCCACGGGAGAAGGAGGTGCACAATGCAAGGGTGGCCTGTAGTGTCTGCCCTGTGTAGTGACTGCAGGAAGGTCTTGGGAGTGAAGCCCACATACACTCACCAAGTTTATGGAATAAACCAGTCTGTTTTTGTTTCTAAACCAATCTGTAGGGTTCAAACTTATACATGTAATATATAATGAAGGGCTGGCAAGAATCCTTGCCCTGAATGTTTTTCACAAATATTTGAGAAGGTTCAGGGAATGATGACATGCCTGTAAATCCAGCACTCAGGAGGTGGAGGCAGGAGGATCACTGGTTAGAGGCCAGCTTTTGCTATACTGTAAGACCCCCTGTCTTAGGGTTTCTATTGCTGTGAAGAGACATCATGACCACAGCAACTCTTATAAAGGAAAGCATTTAACTGAGGATGGCTTACAGTTCAGAGGTTCAGTCCATTATCTTCATGTCAGGAAGCATGGCTGCATGCAGGCAGACAAGGTGCTGGAGAAGGAGCTGAGAGTCCTACATCTGGATTGGCAGACAGCAGGAAGAGAC
The DNA here is from genome assembly GCF_049852395.1 of Peromyscus maniculatus bairdii. Lineage (NCBI taxonomy): Eukaryota > Metazoa > Chordata > Mammalia > Rodentia > Cricetidae > Peromyscus > Peromyscus maniculatus. The sequence goes on from NC_134856.1 coordinate 124,955,059, forward strand.
CGAGACACACTTCCCCCAACAAGACTACACCTACCCCAACGAAGCCACACCTACTCCAACAAAGCCACACCTACCCCAACAAAGCCACACCCACCCCAACAAAGCCACACCCACCCCAATGAAGCCACACCTACCCCAATGAAGCCACACCTACCCCAACAAAGCCACACCTACCCCAACAAAGCCACACCTACCCCAGCAAAGCCACACCTCCTAGTAGTGCCACTCCCTGTGGATCTATGGGGGCCATTTTTATTCCAACTACCATACCCTGTCTCGAAACAATAGAAATGTAAGAGGAAGTCTTATTACCTCCACATCTGAACTTTTTTTATCTTTTGTTTGCTTATTTTTTTGAGAGAAGGTCCCATGTAGCTCAGGTTAACCTCAAATTCCCTGTGTACCCAAGGATGACCTTGAGTTCCAGATCCTCCTGAATGATGGAGTTACAAGCATGTGCCTTCATACCCAGCTTCTGAAATTGTCTTCTTGGCTTGTCTTCCTTTTTAGGAAGATGTCAGTGTGGCCTGGTCCTGTGAAGAACAAGGGGCCACCCTTGTTCCCAGTAATGAGAGGAGCTGCTTAAGCATTTGTCCAATGGACCCTTCTGGACCTACCATTCACCCATTCACACGGCTGTTCATCCTTCATTCTCCAGGATCTCCTTTGCATAAGGGCCTGGATGAGAATTTATGTTGGGATTACTCTGGCCAAATTTTTAATTCTTCTGGTTGCAAGAATAACTCTTTTCAAAGATCACTTTACTTTTTCAGGAAAGGAGCATGAAAATGGGGAGGAAGCAGAAAACTTCAGTGAGTGGGAGGAGAGAGTGGGGGAGAGCTGGAAACCCTGCCTCCGTGGAATCAGAACGCGCGTGCACGTGTGTGGAGAAGAAGGGGATGCTGAGATGAAGCCATATATACACAGCCAAGAAGAATGAACAGCTGAATTTAAAAACTGTCAACAATTTCCAGAATTTAAAATCCTGAATCATGACAGGACACTAGTGGAATTCAGGTGTTTCTGGTACGTGGACTGCTCTCACCCAATGTGAGGTTGAACTGTTGACCTTGTGTACATCCTACATCACAAATGAGTCTGTCAGATACACTAAGCCTATAAGCTGAAGATGATGCCCCAATACTGCGGAGAAACCTCAGGTGACTGCCCAGGCAGCTGGCTGTTTCTGTCAACTCACAAATTTTTTGGAAGTTGCTTGCATGCATTTCCTGTTTTTTTTTTTGTTAGCTACTATTATTCCCTTCTTGGGTCTCTGAGGGAGTTGAAGATTAGTTAGTTATGGTTGAAGATTAGTTAGTTATAGTTGAAAATTAATTAGGATAGAAAGTGCATTAGATACATCTTGGATTTACCAAAATAGGATAGATAATGGAATTATTTCTCTGATTTGTCAAATACCTGGTTAGGTATTTATTACTTGTATATATTGTATATAGTTATTGTACTTTTGTATATAGTTTTTCTTTTGTTAGTTATAACCTTTTGCTTTTTTTTTTATTAAAATAGAAAAGGGGAAATGTGGTGGTATTCTAATTGTACTGAAATGTGATTTTGATTGTATGTTAATAAATAAAGTCGCCCGGGGGTCAGAGCTATTAGAGCCATAGACAGAGTGTGGCGGTGGTGGCACACGCCTTTAATCCCATAGATCTCTGTGTGTTCAGGGATACAGCCAGCATTGGAGACATATGCCTTTAAGACCTAGGGGGCTGTACATTCAGACAGTGACGAGGCAGTCACGTGTTTGGGTTTACAACCAATGAGAAGGCAGAACAATAATACTATAAAAAAGATGTACAGACAGGAAGTTGCCCTCTTTCAGGAAGCTGGGACACCGCAGGCGGAAAGGTGAGATTTTAGCTCTGAGCTCTGACCTCTCGGCTTTCTCTTTTACATTGTTTCTGTGTTTCTTATTTAATAAGACAGTTTGTTACATCTACACGTGTGTGTGTGTGTGTGTGTGTGTGTGTGTGTGTGTGTGTGTGTGTGTAGTTTTATTTCATGGGCTGCCAAGTCCCTTATGCTGTGCCTCTGAGTGGAAAATGGGGCAGAAGAATGAGCTGAAATTTACAGACCTTTGAGAAGCAACTGCTGTCTGAATGTACTCTGAATATGTCAAGGATTGCTTTAGACCAGAGACAGCATTTTTGGCCTGTGGGGGCCCTGTCACAGCTGGTAGGAGACAACAGGCCCTGCTGGGCTGTGACCTTTGGCTCGGCCTCTGTTCCCAGAGCACTTGTGCTACGGTACCTTTAAAAGGCGCATGCGTCTGGCAGAGGAAAATAAGGTAGATATTTGATGAATTACTTTCAACAGGGTATACATTTTGATGGCTTGGCTTAGGCAAGATGGATCTAGAGATCTCCATCAAATTGATCAGATGAGGGGATGAGAAATTCCTGACTGGATGTTTAGGACTCAAGCTACATACACCATTGCTGAGAGGGTCAGGCTGGAGGGCACAGTGTATCACTAGTTATTCTTGGTATGTTCTTGACTTTAGTTCATGGTGCCATCTACCAGTTTTAAGCCAGGGAAATCTGGAGCACTCCATCCCTCTGCTCCTCTCTCTCACACTGTTGTTCACCTCCCACCTGTGCTTTGGGTCCCGCAGTACCTGTGTGTAGTCATTATAGCTTCTCTCATTGGGTTGAAATCATGCCTCATCTCTTCTGGCTTTTCCTTGCTTTACTTGATTCAAGGAAAAAACAAAACCAAAACCAAAAAACAATCATTTGAAGAATGTGGGGAGGCAGAATTGATTCAGGGGACTGTGGTGATAGACACAGGCACCGTGGCTGTGCGGCTGCCCAGGTGGGGAGATTGGGCTCTGGGAAGAATAAGCGGGGATTTATAACCAAGGAGGAGTCGGGCCCTGTGAGCAAGCGTCAGGCATGCAGAGTTCTGGGTAAACATCCTTGCAAAGATCCTTGCTGACAGCAGCCGGGGGACACATACTCTGGGGGTTCAGACACACAGCACAGCTGCGCCCCCACACTGACTTAGCAAGATTTGTGTTCAAACTAGAGTCCACGGGGTAGAGAAGGAAGTCAAGGGGAGCCTGGTGAAACAGAAGCAGGAGCAGAAGAACCACATGGAAGGTTTTGGTCCAGGCTGAGAGTCAAGTTCAGTCCTAATATCCCGCCAGACTTGTCATCACACCATTTCCGGGTTACAGCATCCACAGCGTCTTGTATAAGAACTGAGGATAAAATGATTTAATCAGCCGGACCAAGCATGTGGGGGTGGATACAGTAGTGCGACCCAACCTGGGGTACATGCTTTAAAGGAGCTGGCTGAGTTATGGCTTTGAGCCTTTTGATGAATTGTTTTGTTCATTCATTTATCTACATGGCAGCTTTTATTTTTAGCACCTGTTCATGTGGGCAGTGTTCTGGACACTGCGGACACATCCCTTCCCATCTTCCTGGGACTGTTTTGATGTAGACTCATTTCTGCATCAGCAGCAACGTTCAGGGTCGGGGTCTCCTGGGAGAATGGCTGACCCCCACAGAGCTAGAGTAAGAAGCCCATGGGATGTCAGGGACAAAGGGGGTCAGCCATGACGTGTGGGTGTTAAGAATACCAAGGACTGGAGGTAAGGGGGTGGCTTAGCAGTACAAACCCAGGGGCCTGAATTTGGACCCCCATACCCCATAAGAAGAAAAAGCTAGGCACGGGGTGGAGACAGGAGGACCCCTGGGACTCAATGGCTGGCTACCCTTGAAGAATCAGTAAGCTTCGGGTTCATTGAGACCTGTCTCAAAAAACCAGGTGGAAAGCTATAGAGGAAGACAACTGATGCCAACCTCTGACCCTGCATGCAAGCCTCACATGTACACACATGAACATATATACATGCATACCCCTTAATTCATGAGCCACGCCACCCCAGTACCCCTCTAAGTCCCCAAGGATGCTTTTATAAGTCTTCACAGGTGTTGCCTTCTGCTCTGTATAGCTTGCTGGATGGTGTATCTGGGATTCTGCCTCAGAGCTTGAAAACCCACCTACATCAGGATGGGTCAAATGTCCTATACAGCAGTCAGATAAGGCCAACCAGACCAGCTTTGGGTGTAGACATGGATGCCGGTGTCATCAGTCTATCCCTGCCCAAAGAAGCTGCATTATTTTCATATATCAGAACTATGACTGACTTCAAGAAAAAAACTCTAGTGATACCTTGTCACTTCTGAGGGTCCCCAAGTGCTACCTTTGTGCTTCTGCTCCCAGATTTCTTGGCTGGAAGGGTGCTTTGGGGCTTCAATGGAGTCTATAAGGCATACCCGGGTACCCTTGCTTTTGCCAGTAGATGTGGGTCTGGGAAAGTCAGAGAGTCTGGGATGAGACCAAGAGTGCCTCACACCTGCATGCTTGAGCTGATAGAAAACCAGCTTTCATTAAAGGGTAGGCTTCATGGTGCCACAGGGGATTCACAGTCACAGCTCCAGACAAGGAGGAATGGGAATCCCTAGGAGGTGGGATGATGGAAAAGGTGAGGAGGGGATGATGTCCCCAGATGAGATACGTGTATAGACCTGTGTTGAGAAGCTGGATTGGTTGTGCCCTTCCCATTGGAATCAAGGTCAGCGTTGAGTCTAAAGAACGAGGGATGCATACAGCAGATTTGGCTGGCTGCTTTGTTTGTTGCAAGCATATCATGCTTAGGTTCCAGTGACTACAGACACTGGGCGGGGCTTCGGATGTGAGCAGTCATTTAGGAGGTGTGGCTCTAGCACAGGCTGCTACTGGGCACCTCAGTTATTGTTCTTGTGGCTGTGACCAAACATCTCATAAGAAGTAACTGAAAAAATTCTAGAGGGATGAAAGGACCGCACTTGGTTGGCCCTGGTCTCTCTCCCAATGGAGAGCATCTCCCCTCATCTCTGTGCTCCAAAACTAACCATCTTTAGGTCCCACCCTGACGACTGTCAGAGCCTCCTGCTCCTTGCTGCCTCCCTCCCTTCTGCCTCATAAAGCAGCCGGGTTTACTGTGAGAATATTTCCAAGCAAGCGCAGGACGCTTCTGTAGCTTTGTGGGTCACAGGGGATGCTTGATTGGCTATTCTGGCCCATCTTTCTAGCCTCCTGTTCTCCATGCTTATTCACTCTCACCTGCCTGACCCCTGTACAACACACCTCAAGGCCTCTGCACCTGTGGTGCCTCCTGTCTCTAGAGTGCTCTTCCTAGTTAGCTATATAACTGCATCCCTCAAGTCCTTGGGAACAGTGGTCTTGTCCCAGAATTTTGCTCCAAGTTTATTTAGTTTGCCCAGTATCTAAACACTGAGTTTTGAGCTTAAGAGATGGCTTAGGTGGCGAAGTGTTTGTCTTGCACACATGAGTTTGATCCTCCGAACCGATTTTGTTTGTTTGTTTTGTTCTGTTTTGTTTTGTTTTTTCAAGACAGGGTTTCTCTGTGTAGCTCTGACTGTCCTGGAACTCGCTCTGTAGACCAGGCTGGCCTCGAACTCACAGAGATCCATCTGCTTCTGCCTCTTGAGTGCTGGGATTAAAGGTGTGCACCACCACTGCCCAGCCAGAACCCATGTTTTTAACAAAGAAAAAGCTAGGTGTGGTGATATATAACTGTGCTAGGGAGTAGAGACCGGTGGATGGCTGCTAGGGCAAGCTGGCCAGCTAGCCTAGCCAACTTCTGACTTGGTAAGTTCCAGGCCAGTGAGAGATTCTGTCTTAAAGAACAAAACAAACAAGCAAACAAAAACAATGCTCAAGATTGTTCTCTCACCTCCATACACATGCTCAAACACACACAAATATAAACATGCATGCACACAAAAGAAATTAATAAGAGTAAAATACTTAAATTCGCCAACAACCCTTAAGAAGCTGGTGACTTTATTTACACTAGATAATGGGCATCACTTGGAAAGTATGGATAGGTTAGAATCCCTTCAATGGCCCAGCATGCTTCCGGGGACTCTGGTTAAGTCTGGGTCTACAGGATAAGGGTGAGGGGAAGGCAGGATGATACTAGCTTCCTTAATGCTACTCTATCAAGAAGAGGAAAGGATCCCTAGCCTTTAGCTGTCCAGGTTCCCACTGGCAGCAGCCTGCAGCCTCCTGTTCCTCTGATCTCCCAGCTGTGGAGCACTCTGTCACATTCCAGCTCCCTAGCAACCACAGTCCCCAAAGGCAAGGAAGTGTGTCTGTTGGCAAAGTGCATATAATCTCTTACACATCTTAGAAGCTTTACAATGTCCTAAAGCATCGCTTTTGCCAACTCGCGATCCTGTGGTGTCATTGGCTAAATACAGCCAAACACATCTTAGACCTGTCAGCTGAACAGAGCTAATTAAAGAAGACAGGACAATGCATGTCAGCTCCCAGCATTTCGGGAGACATTGTGATCAAGCATCAGGGAGACTATTACAGATGCCTCCTGACTTGGCGATGGTTCCACTTAACTATTTTCCTACTTTATAATGGTGAAACTATACCGGCAATTTTGAACTTGGATCTTCTCCTGGGCTCATGATATGTTGTCTGAACCTCCTCTCTGGAGATATCAGGCAGGTGCTGGGAACTGCAGCTTCCAGTCCACCTCTTGTTACAACAGGGAAGCAGTCCACCCTCTATAGTGTGTCCTGAGGCTGGTCTAGTGTGTGCTGTAGCCTGGGAATGTTCGATGTATTTTTGACTTGCCATAATTCAGTTTACTGTGGGGTGTTCATGGGCATATAGTTCATCGTCAAACAGGCTCTGTGGATGCCCCCTCACCCTGTATTTGTATTATTTTATTCCGAGCCTTCCTTCATGTCTGGGTTTAGTGCATGCAGCTTTGCCTTTGAGAAAGCTTGGGCAGGTATAGCCAACAACTCTGTGGATAGATTCAGAAACAACAAAAGACCCATCAATCAGTCATTTTATTTATTAAGTATTTATTTTGCCTTTGACGCTTGAGGAATGAAAAGAAAGGGAAACCAGCAACAGATCAGAGCTGTAGTATCCCTCCTCCCCGAGTTTCTTTACCATTTATGTATCACACCTCCCTCCCATCTCCCCACCTGTCTCACTAAACAGTTCTGATTTAAAACCCAAACCTTGAGATATGAAGACTTCAAATTAGAAGCGTGGATTTGTATCATTGATTCCTTTTGTTGGGCTGTTCAGTGTTTGCCCTGGAAATATGATTAATTAGGCTTGCGAGCATAATAGCACAACCCCATCTGAGAGAAAAGAATGCTATGTTAAGCAACTTTAAATGGCTGTTGGGCTGCTCAACCCAGTACCTTTCTACTGCAGAAGTTGGACACATGTGCACAGTGGCCTGTTCGGGGCACCGTTGAATGACAGAAATCTCAGCCAGTCCGTTGGCAGCCTTGATAAGCACACCTGTATAATCATGGGGTGGCCACATTGTCTGCTGCTTGTTGGCACGAGTCTTCCCTTCCCTGGGAGCTCACAGGGCTTTCTGCTTCTTCGCTTCTCCCATGAGAGTTCTGTTTATTGAGCACCCTGTGGACAGTGACCCCATAGGACTACCTGGTTCAGCAAAAATGGTGCCATGTGACCCCCTTTAAGCTACACAGCTAACATGTGTATTGAAAATTACATGCACATGAACCACGGCAACGGGTTGACTTCCAGTACAGCTGGGAAGCCTGAGGTCAGGGTGTCCAGCATGGTTGAGTTGGGGTGAGGACCTGCCCTATCCCTTTGTCTTTCCTTAGTGAGCATAGGCTCAGATCGAGGTGAGGTCTGGTGTTTCACTCTTTTGTATTTAAAAGGCACAAATCCTGTCAGGAAGGTCCCACCTATAACCTCATCTAACCCTAATAATCACACAGAACTTCAATGTATGAATGGGAAGGCACATTCAGTCCACTGCATAGGCACCAGGGGACCAAAGGATAAATGGGAATAAAGATGCCCTCTTGGGCTCATGGCTCACATAGAGATAGGTCATGCCACAAATACAGCAGTTAGAAAACAGAAATAACTATAGGCAAATTGTGGGAGTCTGTGGGAGGACCAGCCTCGACCTTCTCCCACCTATCGAAGGGTTCTTGGGTGGAGGAGAGAGGAATTAGGAAATGATAGATAGAAAGATAGAGAAAAAGAAAAAGACAGAGACAGGATAACTTCGGGAAGGCCCTGGGTTAACACCCAGTTGCCCCAGGAGTTTATTCCAAAGGGCTTTTTCTAATATGCCAAGGGGAGAGGTAAAAGACCTGCCTCTTGCAAGATCAAAGCACACTGCACAGCCAAGTGCAGACCCTTCCAAACACCTGGTAACCATGCCCATGGTCAAATCATCCCATTATGCAGCCCTGCTGGGTAAAGCAAGCTCAGACTCTCTGACCTTGAGCAAGGCCTTAACAGAGAGCCTCTATGGGCCCCCACAGCAAATGCCTAGAGAATTGTGGAAAGAATGAAGCTCTTAGGTGTGTGCATATAGTGCACATATGCTTGGCCACATACACGTGTGTACATGCAGAAGCTGGAGGTCAATGATGGCCACGTCTCAATTACTCTCGACTTTATTTTTTTTTGAGACAGTTTCTCTGGCTGAACATGGAGCTCACCAATTGGGTAGATTCACTTGCCAGTGGGCTCCTGTAGTCTACCTTTCTCTACGCTCCCACCACTGCCCCCCAACAAGCCTTTTCTCAGCCCCAAGAATGAGGCTTTAGTAAGCCACAGTTGAGGATCCTAGAGAACGTGTCACATTCAGGAAATGGCACCCCATTTCTCACGGACGGTGGTGGCTTTTCAGCCGTATTTGCTGATGCCACTGGATAGTTGTTCTTTCTCCTGTGGCTGCCGTACCTGCTCTTACTCTTGCTGTAGTTCTGCAGAGTAAACCTAGACTACAACAGTGGTTCTCAACCAGTGGGAAGCGACCCCTTTGCGGGGCCACATTATCAGATACCCCACATATCAGGATGAGTGTGTGCCCACGGGAGGGCTTTGGGGTATGTGGGTAAGTGGCACTTCCTCCTCCCCTGGGGCGGGGGAGCCTCTGTTCAGCACTGACAGCTCTGGTGGAATCTGGCTCTGCTGTGATCCAGAAGGGCTTCAGGGAGGCAGCAGCCTAGGGCGATGACAGAAGCACTTCCACCTCCCCAAAGCTCTGCCCGGCTGCAGAGAAGACCGTCAATCAGCTGCGTTTCTCTCTTTTTCCTATGTCTGCTCCCTTCCTGCATACCGCTGAGCCACCGCTGGCTTGGCCCTTTCCTCATCCACCATGGTCCCCTTCTGCGTTCCTGTCCCATATTCCATCTCTCTCTCTTCTTCCATCCTACTGTCTCTCTCACAGGCCCCTTTTTAGTTTCACCACTAACTTGCCTTTCACACAAAACTACAAATTAAAGTCTTGGACCCGCATATGAGAGAGTCTGAGTCTGGTTTATTTTCTGTGACATAATTCCCAGTTCTATCCATTTCCCTGCACATGCCCTGATTCATTTCTCTTTCCAGCCGAATAAAATTCCGTGTGTGTGTGTGTGTGTGTGTGTGTGTGTGTGTGTGTGCGCGCGCGCGCCATATTTTCTTTATCGATTTGACTATTGATGGAGATCTAGACTGGTTCTATTCCTTAGCCATTGTGAAGAGTGTCAGTAAACATGGATATGTGGTAGGATTCAAAGTCCTCGGTGGGTACAGCCAGGAGCCTGCCACCTCTTCATAAAGATCGCATCCCTTTGAGCAAGTCACTGAACCCCATAGGTTTCCGTTTGCATGCTAAATAGTTTTACACCAACTTGACACAAGCTAAAGTCATCTGAGGTGAGGGAACCTCAACTGAGAAAATGCCTCCCTAAGATTGGGCTGTAGGCAAGCCTGTAGGGCAGTGGTTCTCAATTTTCCTAATGCTGCGACACTTTAATACAGTTCCTCAAGTTGTGATTCCCCAACCATAAAATTACTTCATTGCTACTTCACAACTGTAATTTTGCTGCTGTTATGAATCATAATGTAAATATCAAAAGACCCTTTCACAGGGTTTGCATATCAGATATCCAACATATTAGATATTTACATTATGATTCATAACAATAGTAAATTTACAGTTATGAAGTGGCAACGAAAATAATTTTATGCTTGGAGGTCACCACAACATGAGGAACTGTTTTAAAGGGTCATAGCATTAGGAAAGTTGAGAACTACTGCCCAAAGGGGTCGGGACCCACCAGATTTGAGAATCACTGCTATAGGGTATTTTCTTAATTGATGACTGATGGGGGAGGGCCCAGCCCATTGTGGGTGGTGCCTTCCCTGGGATGATGGTCCTGGGTTCCACAAGAAAGCAGACTGAGCAAGCTATGGCAGCAAGCCAGTGAGCAGCACTCCTCCATGGCCTCTGCATTAGCGCCTGCCTCCAGGTTCCTGCTCTGCATGAGTTTCTACCCTGATTTCCTCACGGATGGGCTGTTATGTGGAAGTGTAAGCTGAAATAAAGCCTCCTCCTCTCCCCCGCTCCCCTCCCAACTTGGTTTTTGGTCATGGTGTTTCATCACGGCAATAGAAACCCTCACTAGGACAGTGTGAATTGGAAATGTTCTCAGGCCTGTGTGTTCAAACACTTGCTTCACAGCTGACAGTGACATTTGTAGACGCTATGGAGTTTTTAGGAGGCAGAGCCTCACAGGAGGAAGTGGACCACATGCAGTATTGAGTTTTGAGTATGGAGCGTATACTTCTGTTTCCCACCTTAATCTCTCTGTTTCTTGGGACACCAACATGTCAGCAAGCTCTCCCACCTGCCACCACGAAGGTGTCCACAGCCATGTCTTCTTGGCCATGATGGACGGTCTCCTGTCAATCACAAAAATAAAATAAAATAAAATAAAATAAAATAAAATAAAATAAAATAAAATAAAATAAAATAAAATAGTTCCTTCTTATGAGAAGTGCTCCTGAACAGATCTTCAGTTACAACAAGGAGAAAGTAACTAATTCACTAAGCAATGGTTTGGCTCAGTACCCCTCAAATGCCTGTGACTTAAGGGCTTGGTCCCCAGGAACGCTCTCCTGGAAAGTGGTAGAATTTTCAGGAGGTGCAGCCTACTGAGAAGTTAGGCCATTGAGAACACGCTTTTGAAGGAGACACTGGAACCTCACTCTCCCTTCTCCTGGCCTCTGCTTCCTAGCTACACGAGACAGGCAGCTTCCTTGGCCACGTACCTCTACCACAACGTACTCGGGCTACCATAGGTCCACAGACAAGGCCAAATGACTGTGAACTGTAGTTTCTGAAAGGATCAGCCAAAATAAACCATTTCTCTTATTAAGGCAGTTATCCGAGGTATTTTGTCATGTGCAGGAGGAGAACCCGAATGAGATCGTCCTTAAGCTCTGAGCGAGAGAGGAGAACGTAAGCATCTACGCGGGCCTTTCTGCTCTCATCGGATCCCACGGAAAGCAAATTAAAGGAAACGGGAAGGGGAGACAGCACGTATTGAATTTCTCATTAGCCCCACTGCCTGGTTCTCATTAGCGAGCCTTCTGGGTTATGGACACAAGGGCCAGGGCTTATTTTCATGGCTGACTAGCACATGTGAAATGTAGGCAATTTCTAATCCACACTATATGAGCTTCTCACTCTGCTATCTCACAAAGCAGTGGGCAGGACTCACGGAAAACCCCACTAGAATGGCGGCTAATCCTTGCGGGAGGGAGAAGATTGCTGTTCTGCATAAGCTTTTGCTCTCTGCTTAATTAATCTCTAAAACTTTCAGGCCTTAATGAGAATAATTAGACTTGACAGTACTGAGCTTAATGTACAACTACAGACAACAAACACCGCGTTCAGTTTATAAGCTTCCTGAAGCTTGCTGAAAGACGGGCTAATGTTATTTACAGCAGTCCCCATGAGGGGCCAGGCGAAGGCTAAGACTGGAAATGCGGCTGTCGCTCCCTGAGGACGGTGTCTCTCAGGAATGGGATTCTGTAGCCCCCAGCCCACCCCACCCCCTTTTGTGGCTTTTCTTCCATAACAAACCATGGTCTAGACAGGACCTGGCTGGAAATCCCCGTGTTCCCACCCCAGCCACACCTCATTTATCATCACCTTGAATGCAAGGCTCGCTCAAACCTCCAGGCCTCTCCCGTTCATTATGAATTGAGGGAGCCAGAGAGTTACTACACACACTTGCTGTGCTCCACTCTGTCTGCCAGCTTCTGGAAATACCTCATTTTCCAGAAAAGCATTCATTTGTCAACAGAGGGATAATGTTAAAACCTTAAAGACAAATCAGACAGAAGCCAGGGATGCAGGAGCGCGCAGAGAACGGCCTGGGAGAGACGATAGCTCTGCCTCGGCGCTGTCGCTCCAATCTGTGAGCCCCATGTCAGCCTCTGCCATCGCTAAGAAAAGGTTTAAATCTCCCTTTGAAATGAGTGGGCTCCCTCTCCCCAGAAGGAGGGTCTAGAAGTGTCACTCTGGTGTTCTGGGATGGCCAAGTGTATTTGTCTGCGTGCGCGGGAGACTTCAGAATGAGGTACTCCAGCAACCGGGCAGATTTGGGCAGTTTCTTATGAGAGACACTTGGAGCTGTCTCTAGGGACAAGTAAAGGAAATCTTATCAGGCCTGCTAGGATGATGGACAGGTTGCTGAGAGCAGAGATGGTGCCACACCCCCTTTCATCCCTGCACTTGGGAAGTCACGGCAGGAGGATGACAAATTTCAGGCCAACCTGGGCTACACAGTAAGATAAATAAATACAAGTGAGGTTGGATATCTACACTCAGTTAAGTGATGCTAATTAATGCAGTTGATTAGGCAGTGGTGAATGTCACCACCTAAACTATGCTTGAGGTTTGAATAAGGTAGAAGGTCCATTGGTAGAGACGTGTTCAGAACCAGAAGTCAACAACCATGCAGCGAGGCAATATCCTGTGCTTAGCTGCAGGTGCAGAGCTACCACATGTGATTAGAAAGCTAACATGTTACCTTGTTAAAAACAAAAATCAACACACACACACACTCACTTGCACGCTTGCACCAGTGGAGAACAGGAACTTTGACCCTGTAAATGGTGTGAGGCTACAGAGCTTTGTTTTTCATTTTCAATCAAGGATCTGAAACGGACTTCAAAGGGCACTCAAGCTGACAGTTTTATTTCCTCCTTGAGGAAGAGGAAAGATGAATGAGCTCCAAGCCAGATCATTCTCAAAATAATTGCAGCCCTGACATATCTAAATGAGTTTGTAAAAGAAAATACAGTAGCAATTGATCTTATTAATTAGAGATGTACCAGGATCGTAATACTCACTTATCCACTGATTGCCTTCAGCTATAAAAATAAAATAAAATAAAGCAAAACAATAAGATAATAAAATAAAACAAGTCATTTCCTCCTGGGGAATACAATTTCTTTTATCCCCTAACATAGAAAGTCAGTAACGGAAAATTCCTTGTTGTCCCCAAAGTAGGGGCCGTCTCTGACGAGCCTCCTTTTACCTGCAGAGCTGCAAGTGTACATGGATCACGGGATGCCTTACATGGTGTAGTGGCTTGTCACAATCAGCTGAGCCCAGAACTGGACAAATGAAATGTGCTACAAGGAAATAGGAGCCTTGTGGCTTTTTAAGCTGGGCATGCCATTTCCCCGTGAAGAATGGTGGCATCCTGCCCACTGACGGCTCTTTCTGCTTCTGTCCTCCTAATCCTGTTTTCACTAACAACCACTTAGCGTGTGACACAGACTCTGAAAGAAGAGCTAGTGATCCATTGCTGAGGGACAGACACCTGGGGGAAGGGACCCTGGTCACAGCACAGGCTTGTGCCATAGGAGACGGATCTTCAGGTTGGTATACACGCAAACGGTCACTGTTGTTGTAGAAGAGAAAGAATGGAGGGAAGGAAAAAAGGAGGAAGAGGAGGTAGGAGACAGAAATGATTTTCTGGACCCTTGATGTAACCACAAAGGTATGTGTGTGTCTCCTTGTGCGTGTGAGGCGGGGAAATATGGACAGAAGACTTAAAGTAGGAGCTCAAGTCAACTGTGGCCATGGGTTTAAGGCATGTGTGGGCCAAAACCCAGCATTAGGTTTGTCACTAAGATGGACACTATCAGGGACCTGTATCTGGCCCAGCAGAGGCAAGTTTTGCAAGCTTGCTCTAAGGGTGCAGTGGGGCCAGAGGAAGATCAGTGCAGTGAAAAAACAAAGCAGGGAAACAGGCGTGTGTGTGTGTGTGTGTGTGTGTGTGTGTGTGTGTGTGTGTGTGTGAAGAGAGAGAAAGGGAGGGAGAGGACATGTTTATGTATAGGCACATATGTATGTGAGTTCCTTTTCTACCCTACTTTCTGAGGAAGGGCTTCTCACTGGATCTGGAGCTCATGTTTTGGCTCGTCTAGCTGGCCTGTGAGCTCTAAGGTTGTCCTTGCCTCTACACCCAGCACTGAGGTTCCAAACTCTTGCCACCATGCCAGGCTTCACATGGTCCCGAGGATTGGAACTCAGATCCTTATGCTTGCACAACAAGCAGTTTCCCCAAAGAGCCATCTTCCCATCTTCCAGGTTTGATATTAAAATTGGCGTGAGCCAACCTTTGTCTTTCAGTTTGTCTAGAACACAACGACTCTAGCCAACTGGCTCTCCGCACTTGTCGGTATTACCCAAACAAAGTAAGAACAGACAGGAATATTTTCTGATGCAAAAGACATTCTAAGATTTCTATGACTGTAATTCTACTTTAGCAACAAGATTAAATTTATTATGAAATCTTGGATGAACATTAAAAGGAACACCTGGCAGAACCTTTGGGATATTAGCATACCAAACCCCATCTCATCTGTCTCTTAGCTGCTGTGGCAGGCTTTTCACTGGGGTGTGAAGATGTCACCTGGTGGAGGGACACCAGTTCTGACCTCCAAATTAAGTAGGGTTAGAATGCATGTGCAGGAGTTGATGCTCAAACGCCAAGCGCAGGCCATGGAAAAATACTGGCCCTGAGAGCAAGGCCCCAATTCTGCCTCAAGTACTGAGGAGCCCCAGTCAGGGAAAGAGAAAGAATACTCCCAACAGATCAAAAGCCAGAGTCTCTTAAAATGGAAATGAACATTTAAAAACGGCCTTTCTCAAGGGAGAAGTATGCAGTAAATCAGAGCTTTTGAAAGACAACTGGGGCCTGTGCTGGTTTTCGAATAACTCACCATTTAATAAATGTTCTATTTTTGCCCCCCTAGGGAAATACACAACTCTACTTGAAGCCTGTGGGCCAAAATAGCTTATACCACCCCATCTCATTTTTACAAGTTTTGTGATGGTGACAGATGTTCTGGAAGCTTCCTTTTTGAAGCTGCATGAAGAGATGAGGTCGTTTAATAAGAGAGAAATGGTTTCCTTTGTACACCTGTCTGTGATGGTGAGCCTTTAGCTAGTTACTGTTATTGTTGTTGTTGTTTAGATGGGGGTCTCACTATGCAGGCCAAGCTGGCCTGGGACTCCTGAGCCTCTTGCCTGGGCCTCCTGAGTGCTGGGATTCACAGTTAAGTGCCACCAAGCAAAGCCTGAGAATGGAATCTTAAGTAGCTATTCTTAAATTTTCCTTTGTCAGAACTTTATAGAAATCATGCGAAGTGTGAGATGTTCAGCGTGTGTGCATTCTGATGTGTGTTTATGTGTGTACATAAAGCATTTAAAGCTAGAGAATGTGTCATAGACTCCTCCTCTGTGTTGATAAAAAGCACTCCTTGTATATTTGAATTAAGTTGATGGGTATTTTCCACATTGTTTTCTGTCCCCCATGGCCATGGGTACAGTCTGTCCACACCATATTTCCACAGTGTTGCTTTGTTGTCCAGCGACATCTTGCTTGTCTCTGTCTTTTCTGCTGGTGCACAGTGGACCTGGGAAAACAAGAGCTGGATGCTCAAACCATTCAAAGTAGTGCTGGCTCGTGTTCCACCTCATGAATGTGCACAGCAAAGTGGAACTTAGGCGATCAGATGGCCACCACTGTCCCTTTCTGCCGGGTCCTGACAGACATCCCCACAGCATTCAGATGGGATTCCTACTTCACTCAACCGGAAGGACTGACAGGATGCAGGATCTGAGGGCCAGTTCAAACACCACAAGGAATCCAGGCTTGCATGTTTTTTTTGAGTACAGGCCAGCCAAGACTGTGGCCTCACATAATTCTTCTGCTGGTGTGGAATAGTGCCATTGAAAGATGATTCATGAGAAGAAATTGCCAAGTTTTTAGCTGGAACTGAATGGAAAAAAAATTTTTCATTGGAGGAAAAAAAGACCCCAGACATGCACACAGAAGACACATAGAATGAAATTTCTATCTTTAGCTTGGGGATCTACATTCATTACTTCTCTGACTTGGCTGGCACGCGGGTAAGGCTCTAGGCACCAAGCGCTTATGCCTTGAGGTGTTTGACTACACATTAGAGGCTGGCATATTATTATAGCTAATTCTTGCTTTGTGTTCTTCAGTTTGTAAAGTGCTTTTCCTACAGGTTTTAACTACCTAGTAACCGTGGATATACACGCCAACATTAACTGATGAGAAAATGATGTCTCTGCAAGAAGCTCATGGGCAATGCACACACAAGCCACTTAACTCCGGCCCTCCAGGGGATGTCACAGGCGGCTGCCATCCTCTGACACCAACTGGGTGACCTACAACTGCGTGCTGTTGCCATGAACTGGAACCAGCTTCCCTCTTACAGCTTCAGCAGCCATGTCCCACAAAGCACTTTTGTCTGACACAATGACAACTTTGGAGGCTCCCCCAACTGCCAGCAATTCAACAAGTCACTTGAGTGACTCAAGTAACCTAAGAAAGAGCTACTGTTACCCTTCCTCTCCCTCCCTCCCTCCCTCCCTCCCTCCCTCCCTCCCTCCCTCCCTCCCTCCCTCCCTCCCTTTGTGTCTCTGTGTGGATGTGGGTTGGCATGTGTGTGTCATGGCACATGTGTGGAGGTCAGAGACAACTTTCAGGAGTCAGTCCTCTCCTTCCACTGTGTAGCCCCTGGGGGATCGAACTTGGGTCTGCAGACATCTTTTACCCTCTGAGCCATCTCACTCACCACCTTGCTGTTTTTTAAATTATGAAGCATGCAAATTAATAACCAGATGAAGAGTTTCACAGAGTGAGGTCTTGGGGACTGGAGGCTCGGTGTCAAGTTCTTCATGAAATCCGTGGAAGTTTTTTCAGCACAAGGTTGTGTGCTGTAGCCAGGAACCTGTCTGAGCCTCCATGATTTTGGGAAGTTGTATGAAGGTTTCATTAGACAGGCATAACTGATTTAATCACAGGTTATTAGTAATTGAACTCAACCTCCAGTCCCTCTCCCGTCTCAGGACATTGAGAGGCGGAGCTGAAATCCCCAACTTCTAACCCTGCAGTTGTGTTTTGCTGGGGATCACCCTAATGCTGCCTGAGAGCTCTGTATAATGAGTGGCTTCATTAGCATGTGCTCAGCTATGGTAGAGAGGAGCTTGTTATGAACAAGAGATGTTAGACACGTGTCACTCTGAAAAATCCCAGAGCTTTTGAAGCTCTGTTCTAGGAACTGGGAATAAAGAAGAGAAATGGTCTTTGTTAGATTACAATGCCCTCTAGTAGGTATGCTGAAAGTGCAGGCCATGCCTTTCTCCTTCGTCAATACAACCTGTTCCGTCGGGAGCTGGATCTCACCCTCGTCTCTTGAATATAAAAAATTCTTTGACCAATAAAAGTGACATTCCAATGTCTACATCTAAACCTTAAAAGAGATAGAGACAGCCAAGTTCTTAGGATGCTCAAGTTAGGTGTTCAGAGGACCAGGAACTACAGCCAGCGAGACCTCGAAGGTAGAGAAGATGCTTGGACTCTGCAGGTCCTGACACAGTGCCCACTGGATAGGGCTGCACCCCTTGCAGCAGAAGAGGCTCTCGGCTGAGCCAAGCACTTCATAGCATCACAGCAACAGTTTTTTTTTACATACTGTGTAGATAGCTCTCTGAGAAGTTTGTATTTGGGTGAGAAAATCTCCCAAAATAATCTCAGATTCATCTCAGTCATGTAGAATTCTATTATATACAGAAGAACGTTAAAGTCAGGTTTAATATTTAAAAAATGAATCCAGAGGCACATGTCCTGTATTAGAAACTACAATATTGGACCCGATTCACTTGGATAGTGTCTGCCCGCCATTTCTGTGTGTCTTCCTGCCACACTCTTCGGAGTTCTCAGCTTAGATAATTGTGTGTCCTCTGGGGGCAGAGAGATGGCTTGGCGGTTAAGAGCATATACTGCTCTTCCTGATCACTTAAGTTTCATTTGATTCCTCACATGCACAGCAGGTAGCTCACCACTGTCTAATTCTGACACCTCCGGCCCACTGGTCACCAATACTCCCAAGCACATGCTTGTGTATATGCACACACACACACACACACACACACACACACACACACACACGCACACACACACTTAAAATAATAAAATAAATCATTTTTAAAAGAAAGAATCTTTCTTTTAAACATGTAGGGAATGATTTACTTATAAAGGCAGCTCTTGGTTCTAGTTATAACCACCACTTTCAGTGCCTGTGTTCTTTAGGATTTTATATCCGAAGATGCAAAGGTGTAAAAGTATTTATCAATTTTTTAAGTTAATTTTTTTAAAGGAACAAGTTTACATTCTCAACCAATTTAAGAGGTAAGAACATGGTTGACAAGGCAAATCAGGTGTAGTTATTCAGGGATCCAGGCTCCCTCCTTTGAATGCTCTGCTGGTTGGGATTCAGGCTCCCTCCTTGGAGTGCTCTTCTGGTTGGGATCCAGGCTCCCTCCTTTGAGTGTTCCGCTAGTTTCTGTGTCTCCAGAAGATGGGCAAGGTCCCAGAGGAGCTCGTGTGCAACGTTTTCCACCATGTCTGGAAGTAATCCAGATCACTTCCATTTTCCACTGAGAACCAGCCACATGGCCACACCTAAAAGCCACTAACTAGATAGCCCGTGTGTCCAGGGGCATTTTATTATTGTGGAAGCCACACACTCAGCTTCCATAAATTACTAATGGGAAAGAAAGACTGGAGTTGGTAGATAATTAAAAATATGTGTCATAGATATGTTGCAGTCTTTGAAGACAACTCGGGAAAATTGGTATTGCAAAATACAATTGACCAAGAACAGTTACATTGTAACAATTAGGTCAGCTATCAAGTCTAGCATCAGTCCTGTTCGGTGTATGAGGTCTGGAAAGTTGGGTTTAAAAGCCTATCAAGTTGTTGTTAGTCATCACTCAGAGATCCTCCCCTTTTCCTGATGTCTGTCTTCCACTAGGAACCAAGACTAAGAATGCCAACAGCTTCAGATCCCAAAGAGATATGCTGTAATTGGCTCGCAGCCGCTCACATTTCACCTGCTAGTGACTTTGAAATGACTCCTTCCATAAGCACAGGGAGCCATTTCCTCCCTCGTGTTCTTCTCCTAACAGCCCCATCTCACCCTTGGATTTTCACCAGTGTTAACTTGTGAGGGAAAACTCACACTTCCTCATGTTATTTTGTGTTACTCATGAATTGACACACATCAAATGGACGCGTTGGATTCAGTGGCATACATTTAAATGTTTAAATATGAGGAGTGTTCAAGGGATGCCATTTCACTTAGCAGACAGCGCTAACATCAGTTTTTGAAATGCTCCCCATCTCCACAATGCAGCCAAAGCTTTATTTATCACCACATTTGCATGTGGTGATGGATTCTTGAGCCAGCCAAACTCGTCTAAAAGCAAACTCATTTAGTGTAAAATCGCTTTAAATGTGCCTACTTTAAAATGGACCACCCTGTTTAAATGTTCCTCAGGATGTAATTAGAAGAAGCTTGAGTTTTGTGGATGAGAGAGAGAGAGAGAGAGGAGAGAATGCTGAATTCCCTCCCTCTGAATAATTTTTCAACCACTCACCAGAAAAACCACTGATCAAGGAATGATTTACTTTTAATGCAACTTTCCCAATCACAGTTGAACAAGAGATGGCTTAGAAATGGTAGGCCACATTCCAACAAACAAGGAGAATGCAGAGCAAGTCATGATGTTTATGACTTCCAGTGTCTCTTGTTTCTTTGGCCAAGGGAGAGAAAGAAAAAACATAGAAAGAAGAAAGGGGGAGAGAGAGAGACAGAGACAGAGACAGAGAGACAGAGAGAGAGAGCAGCAGACTTGTTGGATGATCTGTGTACCCACTTGCCTTATATGTAGGAACATCTTGCTGTCTCATGAATGAACTAAGATTCTGTCATCCTGGCTTACCTTCTATTCCAGCCCAAGTGAATGGTGGCAATGTTACTTGGAAATTATTCATGTGAATGATCATTGTCCAAATAGGACCTGGTAGCATTAGATGGTTGTCAAATATCCTGTCATTAACATGATGAAGAACTTGAGGTTGGACAGTTATCTCAGCCTGAGCCCTGATCCAACCACACTTGATGCCAGCCATTAAAAAGAAAAGCCTGTTAAACTTTCAGGACATGCTTGCACATTTTTGGGTACCGCCAAGTTTTCAAGATTTGAGCCAGTTCAGTGGTAGCATCAGCAGACCAGCGTCTCCTAGGCAATGAAAGTAGTTACCATGGAAACCCCAGAGCTGCACCCATCAACAGCTTTACAATTTTGACAGTTCAGAAAGTGACTATTTAGGAATTTCAATTAGAGCAGAAATATACACACCAAGATGAAGAAAATGTTTTACAAGTCCATAGGAAATTAGTTAGATATGTTTTTCTTCCTAATCAGAAGGCAGCCCTTTAATATATTCTGTACACAGAAATGGGCTTCAGGAGTAATGTGAGAAGAAGCATTCAGTAAAGAGAAAAGACGCTCAAGTTCTTTTATCTCCTCTCTTTCCCTGGAAAGGAAATAGGCACCAAGAATAACTAAGTTGTGAAAAAGATCAGTGGATTTTTAACAGGGTAGCCACAATGCACCCTGCTTGTTAAGTCAGTCAGAGCTGATGCATTTTACTAAGGTTTTTTTTTTTTCTTTCTTTTCTTTTTAGAATTCTGTATTTGCTCATTCTGCATAGTTGTGCTGTTCTGGAAGAATAATACTTAAGGGTATTATTACAACTCTGCTTAGGAGTTCCAGCTCTTCTTTCCTGTCTGGAGATGGAGGTGCCTGAGGGTGGGAGATGAGCTCCAGACAGCGAGTTCCGAACCTGCCTCAGACCTCAGCCATTCTGTGCCCTGGTTACCTGAGAAATCAGCAGTTGCTTAAGAGAAAATGGTGAAACCAGCAAATCCTTGGACCAGAAACTTGGGCCCTATTAAGAGAGCACAGCGGGGTTGGGAAGATGGCACTAGGTATGAATGTTTGATGTGCAAGTGTGACTTGACCTGCGTTCAAGTCTCCAGTAGCGACCCACATAAAAAGTTGGGCATGGCTATGCACAAGCCTATATCTACCCCAGTGCTCTGTGAGCTTGAGACAGGAGGGTAGGAAGCTTGTCCACCAGCCTAGCTCCAAGTTCAGTGAGAGATCCTGCTTCAAGGAAGTAAAGAAGGGATCTGAACAACAGACGGTTTCCTCTGGCCTCCCTGTGCTTACATAGCAGCTTGCACACACATGTCCACATACATCACTGTGCTGGGTAATTTTATATCAGCTTGCCACAACTAAAGTCACCTGAGAGGAGGAAACCACAATTAAGAAAGTGCCTAATAAGACTGGGTCGTAGGCAGGCCTGTAGGACATTTTCTTAATTAATAGTGGATGGGAAGGGTACAGCCCATGGTGGGCAATACCACCCCTGGGGCAGTGGTCATTCGTTCTATAAGAAAGCGGGCTGAACCAGCCATGGAGAGCAAGCCAGTAAGCAGCACTCCTCCATGGCCTCTGCATCAGCTCCTGCCTCCAGGTTCCTGCCGTGTTAGAGTTCCTGTCCTGACTTCCTTCAGTGATGGACTAGGATGTGGAAGTGTAAGCCAAATAAACCCTTTCCTCCACAATTTGCTTGTTGGTCACGTTTCATCATAGCAATAGAAACCCTAACTAAAGCAATCCCCATGCTAGTTTTTTGTTTGTTTTCTAGAGCAGCAGTTCTCAACCTGTGGGTCACGGTCCCTTTAGAGGTTGCTCAAGACCATCAGAAAACACAGATATTTATATTAGGATTCATAACAGTAGCAAAATTACAGTTATGAAGTAACATTGAAAATAATCTTATAATTGAGGTCACCCCAACATGAGGAGCTGTGTTGAAGGGTCACAGTGTTAGGAAGATTGGGAATCGCTGAGCTAGGGTCATCTGGGAAGAGGGACTCTCAGCTGAGAAAATGCCCCCATCAGGTTGGCCTGTAGGCAAGCCTAGGGGGCATTTTCTTTACTGATAATTAATTGGGGAGGGCTTAGCTCACTGTGGGGAGTGCCACCCCTGGGCAGGTAGTCCTGAGTTGTATAAAAAAGTAAACTGAGTGAGCCACAAGGAGCAAGCCAGTAGGTAGCAATCCTTTGTGGTGTTTGCTTCAGATCCTGCCTCCAGGTTTCTGCTTTGAGTTCCTGCCAGGACTTCCCTTAATGGTAGAGTACACCACAGAGTTGTAAGCTGAAATAAACCCTTCCTTCCTTGAGTTGCTCTTGGTCGTGGTGTTTATCATAGCAACAGGAGGCACAGTAGAACACACACACAACATACCACACCACACACACATACCACACTCACACCATACACATATATACACCACATACACACACACCACACATACACATATACCACACACATAACACACACACACACACACACACACACACACACACACTCCACAAACAAATAATGAAGCACACGAAGCAATCCCAGGTTTAACAACAACAGAAATTAGGACCAGTGATTGTGATAGTGATATTGCTAATTTCGTTGCCTGATACTAAAATTAATTAATAGTATAAAAGTGTAAAATCCCAACAATTTAGTTGAATGATCCTACCTTCCTTTATTTAAGCTCTAGAATTGGGCAAGGCTTAATCCATCAAGTAAGCAAGAGAGTAAGTGAACAGCATGGAGTTACTTCAATAGGTAGAAAAAGCAGAAGAAATCAGAAGCCGGGAACTGGAAGCGGATTATTCTCTCCAAGCTCCCTTCCTAATAAGGCTGGGCTACAGATACAGTGAGGTGGATTAGTGATGGCCTGCTGGACATTGGGACATTTCAGGCACCGTTTTCTGTAAGGACTAAGTAGAAGGAACCTGGCCTGTGGAGAAATTTGACTGTCAACCTTACCAGATTTCTCAGAATGTTAGATAATTTTAGATTAGCTGAGGTTTGAATTTTAGCATGAGTTACTCCATTTTGATTTTTAGTCTGGTCAGGAGGAGCCCAGTGACAAAGCACAGCCCAAAATAATGGCTTCCTAGGTTTTTATATTATCCATATTAATATGAAATTCACTGCCAAGAATGGCTGAATTAATTATTTTGCTTGGCTTCTCCATCAGATCCTCACATGTCCTGAAGACTGACTTGTGGATGGCTTCACCTAGACTTGTGTCTCCCCTTTTTTGGCTGTGTTGGCAGTGGAGACAGAAGGAAGAGAGCAGAGTGGGAGGGGGAGAGACTGGCTTGCTCATTCTCCCAGCCCATGGTCAGCCACGCCCCTTCTCAGCTCCAGCACCAAGGCTACTGCTAGGCCTGGGTCACTGTGGCATCTCTCAACTATTTCTACAACCTGCCATGACCAAATTCTTGGTCTAATGGATTTCAGGGGCACTGTTATGTTTTTTAGTCAAAGCTAGAACTTTGGAGTGAGGGAACTGAGAAAAAGGATTTGAGAAGTCTTAAAATCTGCTGAAGGGGCCCACCCCTTGTTCTGAGACAAGTTCTTGCTGGGTAACCCAGGCTGACTTTGAACTCACAGCAATCCTCCCACCTTAGCCTCATAAATTCTGTTATTTATTTTCATTAGATTTTTACCACGCCCCAAAAGAGATAAAGGCAAGAATCATTTATAAGGTATGATTCCTTCAGAGTCCATCATTCCACGTGAATGACCCTGGCTCTTTTTGTTCCCAACAACAGAGATATAATGTACAACCACTAAAAACCAACCACTATCTTGGACAATGAAACAAAAAACTAGAGCAAACAGAGAACCAGCGTAAACAAACAAACAAAATTCCTGGTCTGGAAGGATCATGAAAGCATAGAGGCATTTCACTGGTGACCAGGGCAGATGATTGAAATTAAACCTTGCCAAATGAAACAAAAGCGAAGCAAATCACAATATCCCTCCATAACACCCCCCCCCCCCCAAATCCTGGCCTGAAAATGTATTGAAGAGATGGCAGGAAGCCATCTGATTTACTATTCTAATTCTTCCCAGAGCTTAGCATGGGATTGTCATATAGAGAGTCCTGAGCACATATTTAATGACTCAATGGTTGAATAAATGAATCAACCTTCAGCTCATAGGTGGATACATAACTGCATACAAATAAGATGAGAGACCAAGCATTGAAAACACATGAGCCAGACTTCTGCTGCCTACTTCTGGGAGTGACCCAGACTGCTAGGATTTTTTTTTCCTATGAACTTAGGGCTTCTTGGAGCTCAGGACTGGGGACTACAGGTATTTGGGGGCCACCAGGGAAGTGGGTGCTGGCACCAGAACTTGTCCTCTGGAAGAGTGGTACACAATCCGAACTGCCATGGTGTCACTCCAGCCTAGGGTGTAGACCCTTTTGGTTGACACTACTGCATTGAGAGTTTGCATTTTCTCTAGAGACATCTGATAAACCTCATTCTTCAGAATTGTTTTAACCTTGTTCAACTTACATCTCTTCTGCCTTTAGCAGTAAGCAGGCTCTCTGTAAGGTCAGGAGCTATAGAAACTAATATCAGGCTACTCACGGAAACAAGTACTTGAAATATTTAGCAGGAAGCCTTCATTCTTCACTCAATTTAGCCTTGCTCTTGGCCTCAGAGACCACATTAGAAACATCCATGGGAAAACCCACAGAACATACATACACATAACGGACTCTCCACTGGGGTAAGGAACAACCAAATGAACTTTTGTGAAACAGAAGCAAGCTGTTTCTTGGGCTTTGTCTAATTGATTTCATCAAGGTTCATAGTCTACCTTAGCTGGGATGTGGTGATGGGTTTATTTCTCTGAGGGGGAACTCTGACGTCAGTAAAAACATTAGGAGGCTTTTGTGGTTTTCCCAAAGCAATTAATGGATGAAGAAGGCACACCCAGTATCTTCTCTCATTAGTGCCCATGGGGATTTCAGCCAGATCAATTTCACAGCCTCCCATCCTTCCTTCTGGATCTACAGTTCCATTCTTGGTTGAAATATACTACAGGATTGAACCTTTTAATTTAAAGAGAAAATGATTTAATTTTTAAGAGCAGTTTGGAGTTCACAACAAAACCAAGCAGAAGGTACAAAAAGTTTCCTGAACTTTGGGGTTCTACATAAGCATAGCCACCACCTTTAGCGACATCCCCATTGAAATGGCACATTTGTTTTAACTGCTGAACCAGACCCCATACACCATTATCATCTCTTGTCCATAGTTTAGAGTTTCCTCTTGGTGTTACACACTATATAGATTTGAGGAAAAGGTGTAATGATGTATACTCATCATTAATGTGATGCTCAGTGGCTTCACTGTCCTAAAAATCCTGTTCTGCCCATTGCTCCTTCTTTGCCTACAAATCTGTGGCCACCAGATATTGCTTTACTGTCTTCGTAGTTGCACTGTTTTTTGAGGATGTCATAGTTGACATCTACAGCATGTGCCATTTTCACAATGACTTCCTTCACTTCAGAACATGCATTTAAATGTCTTAGTCATTTTATGACTGGATCGCTTATTTCTAGTCCTCCTTTCTCTCTCTCCCTCTCTTTCCCTTCCCTCTCCCTGTGTGTGTGCGCGTGCGTGCGTGCGTGTGTGTGTGTGTGTGTGTGTGTGTGTGTGTGTGTGTGTAAACCATGAGTGTGCATGCAAAAGGAGGACAGAAGTTGAGGTCAGGTGTCTTTAGCACTTGCTCACTGAATCTGGAACTCACTGACTTGGCGAGACTGGTTGACCAGTGACCCTAAGGATCTTTCTATGTCTACATCCCCTCTACTTGGGGCTCTAGACATATCTTTCTGTGTCTGCACATTTTATGTAGGTGCTAGGAATCTAAAGTCAGATCCTTTCCTAGTCCAAGTGCTCATTTCTTTTGCATGCTGAATACTATTCTATTATCTGGATGCAACATGGTTTATATATCCATTCATCTATTGGTAGTTTGAATATGACCACCAGAGTTGATGTGTTGAAACTTTAATCCCCCAGATAGAAGAAAATGGGGAAGAAAGTGGAAGTGCTTGAACAAGTTTGCCCTTCCTGGTGTCATGACCTTTGGTTATCAGACTCCAGGTTCTTCTTCAGTCTTTAAGCAAGTCTCACACCAGAGACCTGGTTCTTGTCCTCTGCCTCAGACTGAGGATGCATCATGAGTTGTTTTGAAACATCCATGTGCTTATACTGAGCAACTACTGCTTTCTCTAGCTCTCCACACTACCATACATGATGCAGTTGCAGCTTCTGATGATGGGCACCAACCCACACTAATACCTAGGTATGATTACACACACATTCTACTGGTCCATTCCTCTGGAGACCCCCGACAGATACAGCACCAATGTAAGCTATGCATCCTTGACTTGTTTCTCCAAATCTTGATCATGGGAATCTGAGGTAACTTTGACTTCACATCCATTTGTTTATGAGCCTGGGCAGGATCTGGGTGGTACTGTAGTAAGGACTTTCCATGGAAGCAAGTTCATGGGTCTTTCATAAGCCCTCTACGAAGAGTGTAAGGTGCTAGTGTGTGAGAAGAGAGAAAATAGTTGCCTGTAATACGGGCAATTGAACATTATGGGACTCCTTAGGATGAGTTAAATTCTCTTCTAAAGCTGACCATAATTCAGTGCTACAGTTTCTCTAATGTGTGTGTGTGTGTGTGTGTGTGTGTGTGTGTGTGTGTGTGTGAAATGTAGAGATCGGCCCACCACAAGGCTTGTCATAGACTCCTTCTCCGAAGGAACCTAGACCCCAGAGGGACAAGGTACTGTTTGTGACCTGCTCCTTGGCATGTTGTATATATCCTGAAAGCCAGGCCTCCAGCGTTCTGGGCTTGCCTTCTCCTGGGTAGTTAAAGGGAGAGAGGAAACGACACAGTGTAAAGCAGCCATGAGTGCTTGAGTCCATGTCAATCATCGAGACTGGCATCTCCACAGAGTGGAGGGGACCTGGGGTTTGCATTACATACAACACCCTGTGAGATCATTAGGGCAACTCCAAGCACATGGCTTTCAGGGTAGCCCTGGCCCCTCCCTTCTGTGCAAGTAAATGCAACCGGAGTCAACTGGGAGCAAATTAGGGAGGTGAAATAAAGCATACTTACTAAAAACCAGCAAGAAACTCTACTGTCTACTATTAGAAAAATTAGAGACCATTTAACAACATGAGACCATTTTGTGTTGGAAATAAAAGAGGTCTTGAATGGAGAGTGCCAGGCCAGCTCGGAGGGCTGACATCCAGGTGAGATCAAATATGGATGGAAGGGCTGGGCCCAGACTAATCTGGGTTTACCTAAGCCCTTATTAGCCGATGAATGAAGACTGCCTGGTGAATCAGATGTGTGAAAATTGGCCAAGCACCAACTTTGCAAATTCATCCCATGTTTCCTTGATTAATTATATGATTTTACTTGTTTAATTTTCCATGTCAGAGGAAAAACAGAATAGATGTCCCCCAAACCTAGTTCTGTGTCAAAATCAGCTCTAGAAAATGTATAATTCTAACGAAGTATCCGTAGTGAAGCTCTGCCAACCTTTTTTTCCACCCATGTATTTTTTTTCTTAAGTCCTTTTAGACCTCATGGTCATACCTCATATATTAAGAGTCTAATTTGTTTAACATCTAGGTGCTGAACATAAAGGCACCACTAAACACTGATGAATGGGGCAGCTACTGAGTAGCGATAAATGGGAACGGGGGCCGTACAAAGACAGAGAAAAGTACACACATGATTTTCATTTCCTAATAGGCATCCTGCCTGGAAACCTGTATCGGGACCTGAAATATGGATTGCTCCAAAGACTGTGAATGTTCCAAATGTCATCCTAAATTAGTAAGTGTCTTTAAATCTTCACTCTTTTGCCACATTTTAGAAATGTTTATTACACATCATAAATCTTATTCATATCCACATAAATTGAGTCCCCAGCCACGAGGGAGATGCGTTCCTCTACCCACGGATCTAAGGTTTTGACATCAAATATTGTGATTGGAACAAAGGAAGACTGTGCAGAGGAAACTCATTTGAAGAGTAATACTCCTTCTACCTCCCGTTGGTGTGAAAAAATTTAATATCTCTGAAATTCTGTTTAGTGAATTTGTGTGTGTGTGAAATAAATTGTCGAGTCCCCCAGTGAACGTTTTCATAACTCATTTATACTACTACATCTGCGTTCTGATTGAGTGCAGCAAGTGCAGTCATGGGGAATAAAACCAATCGAACAGAAATCAAAGTTTGTTAATATCGTATTAAAAAAGTGATTTGTAAAGGTCAGGAATGATCAACACTGTGGTGTGCGTGTATGTCAGAACAACAACAACAACATAGCAAGACGAGAGAGGAATCAAGGAGTTGTGTTTAGAACACGGGATTGGCTGTTCCAAGATGCCTGCATATCAAACCAGGAACTCAGAAACTGACCCATGGTGGTTAGACTGTTACCTTTCAAAATATGGATTTTTAAAAATGCTATTAAAAATTATATTGCATACTTCTAAAGAGTAGAGAACCCTTTTCTCAGACTTTTGAAAGTCTGAGTTTTAAGAAAGGCTCACCCGGTTTTCCTGTCTTTTCTCCTTTTGCCTCGAGTTGGAAGTGAAAAGCACATGGTTCTTTGGAATTGCTGTGACCAGAGAACCCTGTTTGTGGTCCCAGGGAGATAGCCAATGCTTTAGGAAGACATCACCCAGCCCTGTGCTTCCCTGTCTAAGCTTTCCCCAGGCTCATCCCTTAGGTCCCTTCCCAGAGAGGAACACACAGGCCTTGGGTTTGGGGACAGTGACCCTTCAGCTTTGGTTCTGCCGAGATTGTTGTGGGTTACATGGCAGAGAAAATGCAGGCAAGAAACCTGGAACTGGGGTCCATGGTCTTCTCTAGGGGCCTGCAAAGCCCCCTTCCGGCATTCAGTTTTTAGTTTGAGAGACATTTGCCCTTCCAGATCCCCCTGACCAGTGCCTGACTAGACTAAAACAAATAATCCCAGCTTTGCCCGACCAGCAGAACAACGGAGAAAATATTTTATTTCATTTTCTGTTTTGTGAGACAAAGCCTCACACTGTAGCCAAGAACTTACTATGTACCCCAGGCTGACCTCGAACTCACAGAACACCTCTTAACCTCAGCTTCTCAAGTACTGGGATAAAACAGATTATTGGCCACGCTGCAGCTAACCAGAAAGCATTTTTTTTTTTTTAATGCAGCTTTGTTCCTCCACCTCTGGAGATTCCACCCTAATGATTCTGAGACAGGCTCAGGACACTGCTTTCTTAGAAATGGGTCTAAGTCTGGGTAGTAAAGCACAGTGGAAGGTGTACCTCTCAGGCTTCCTCCTTCACTGTGTACCTGCTGTCCCAGTTACTAGCACATCAGCACATCTGCGCTGCTTCTCTCCTTAGGCAGCTGTCTCTTCTGACTGCCCCCCACACACACACGCAGGCACGCACGCGCACACACACAACGTACACCTAAATTATGAGAACCTTAGGCAGGAAAATAACTCACGCTAGTTTCTGCAGTATCTCCACTGTCTAATGTAAAGCCTGAAACACAGCCGAGGTTAACTGAGAAACATTTATGCATTGTAGAACTGTAAAGGAATCCTTCCCACTTCTAAAACTCTGCATTTCCCTCTTTTCCACTAGCAGCACTAAGATAAAGAGTAACTCTAAGTACAAAACCCTTGTGGTCCCGTGCATTTGGGGGAAGGAGCGCTCACGGCCATCACTCTGGATTATGTGATTGCAAGGAAAACACATTTCCATCATGAAGGAATGTGTTTTCATAAGGAATCATTAACTCTTCTTATGACTGCTGGTTGAAAGCAAGGAGTCTTTGGGGGCTTTTCCCCATCTTTTCTTTTATTAACATAACCCACTGTCCATTGATGAAATAGTTAATAAAGAAACCCACGCAAGAGTCTAGGTTATTAGGTTTTCCCTTTAGAAGTATATTTTATAGCTAGTGTTGCCAGCTGTCATTAAATCAGCTCACAACCTACTAAAAGAAAACGAAAGTAGTAAAAATGCCAGTCAGGAAAAAAAAATTAAAAGCCCAAAGTCTCATCATTGGAAAACAAGAAACTTGAAGCATTCCCTGAACATTTAGCAAATACATCCACTAAAATCTGAACGGCTTCTTCACTTACTCTCAACCTAAACTGAAGTTAATCCAGACCAGTGCCAGCTACCACCTGTCAGTCACTGCTGGAAAGTCATGTCTCCACGAGAAACGGATCAAGAGAAATAAATAACTTCCAGTGCCTACGAGGATGGATGCACGCGACCAGAATTCTAGATAAATAATGGAAAGCGTGGCCTGAACATCAGGGCTCACATGTCTGTAGATCCTTGATGATCCGCTTTTCATAAATCTGCCTAGCACTAATGACTAGAATGCATTTTTAATAAATTAATTTGGAATAGATGGTGCTCTGGAGGGAAGTTGGGACTTGACTCCACATTATTAATAGTTAAAATGGAAGCATCAATTTAGGAACACATCTGCAGCTGCTGTAATACAGAGACAGAGTCCGACCTACATGACACCCCCCACCCCCACAGATGACTTGAACATCACCATGGATTTGCATGGTCCTTACAGATGTTCGGTGGGCTTGCACAAGCATTCTTGGTTTTGAAAAATGACTCATTATGTTTGCTCCATATATTTTAAGCTGTCTGTTCTACAGTCGCTGGCAAGCACTGTCTTATCCATGCACCACCCTTATGTGTTCCCTGTCTTGGTCCGGCAAGACATCTACCTGGCACCAGGGCTGAGTACTATCCCTGTCGGTGCAATAGAGAACAATGGTCTAACGGGGACAAAGAGGATCAGGGGCTGTGTGCTTGCTTTAGCCAACTGACCTAGAAAGAACAAAGTCTGTATCAATGCCTGGAGGTTAATCCCTGCAATCCCAAATGCTCAAATACGCTGTTTACATGACCTTCAGTACTTTTTCTAGGTCACCAGTGCCTAAGTGTGGATGACCTGCCTATGAGAGGTCGTCACAGACTCACTGTGGAGTAGCAAATGCTCCATGATAACTTTTCCTTTACGAGAACCATAACTAGGGTCTGTCTCCTTGAGATCCTAATTCCCCATGGCCAAAAGGACTGACATGGGCAGAAGTCCAGGGGAGTTCTGCTTTGTTTAATATTAAACACGACACAGCTACTAGAGTGCTTGACACTTGGTAAGTGCCCAGTACATATGTGTTTGGAGGCTTGTTTGTGTGGATGTACATGTGTGTGCAAGTGCATGTAAATGTGTATGTGTGCATGGGTGAGAAAACCAGGTGTCTTTTCTTTTTTCTTTTCTTTTCTTTTCTTTTCTTTTCTTTTCTTTTCTTTTCTTTTCTTTTCTTTTCTTTTCTCTTCTCTTCTCTTCTCTTCTCTTTTCTCTTCTCTTCTTTCCTTTCTTTCTCTCTCTCTCTCTCTCTCTCTCTCTCTCTCTCTCTCTCTCTCTCTCTCTCTCCCTCCCTTCCTCCCTCCCTCCCTCCCTCCCTTCCTTTCTTTCTTCCTTCCTTTCTTTCTTTTTTTCTTTCTAAGCAGTCTCTCACTGGCCTGGAACTGGTTGACTCCTCTAGACTGGATGACCAGTGAGCCCTAGGGAACTACCTGTATCTACATTCCCAACACTGAGATTAAAAATGTACACCAGTTGTGGTGTACATTTCATGTGGATTCTGGGATCTCAGGTTCTCACGCTTACACAGCACACACTCTGTTGAGTGACCTGTCTCTCTAACCCCAGCACTTAATACTTCTGTGTTGAAACAATGGCTATGTGAATCGCTATAGTTTCAGTCATGAGCAAACCAACTTCCTTCTTTCCACATCCAGTAGTGTCCAGTGTGGTGCAGATGGAGCTTGCTCTTATGGATTCTTCACCTTGGGACCAAATCAACCATGGATTGAAAACACTTGTTAAAGGAAAAAGAAAGAGGAAAAAGAAAACAAGGATCCTGAATGTGTACATGGTTTTCTTGTCATTATTCTTTAAACAGTACAGGAAATCAGCTATTTACACAGCCTTTGCATTGTGGTAGGTGCCATAAGTAACCTAGGGGCAACTTAAATTACACAAGAGACTAAACACAGGTTCTATGCTAACAGTGTGCCATTTTCTATGAGTACCGAGTGAGCATGTGAGGAGTGTGGTCTCTGAGCCGGAGTCTGGATGCTATAGCAGGAAATGACTGTAGTCGGTCCAATTCTTGCTTTGCGATGACCTCTCTTTTCAGAAACATCAGACTGATGTGATAATTACCGTTTGCCTCGCATAAATAAAAGATAATTATTTTCCCTACACTCACCAAAGGCTGAGTGCAATCCATGGAACAGTCCCTGTAAGCACACAGGCCTCATAATAGTACCATCAGCCTTGTATTGATAATTAATGACTGTTTCATAGAATACAGAGTGTAAAGCCTGGCACTTAAAACAAATTATCCTTTTCTTTTCCCTCAAAACTGTTCATGATCAGATAACTGGCAGACCTCGGCAATGTTGGGAAATAAATGTGCAGACACTCTGAGATCAGAGTGTCACCACACGCCTGGCTCTCACACTAGCAGGCTGGTGGCGGGGCTGGTGGCGGGGCTGATGGCGGGGCTGGTCCTAGCACCCATTAGCATGAGCTAATGAATAAGCATTCCCTTGCCGTCACATTCCTTGTCTGTTATTAGCCAAAACTTGAACTTCAGCTTAATTGTAGAAACCAGCCCGCCCATGGCAGATAGAGGGCATGGTCCCCATTGTTGTGGTTGCATTCAAAGTGCTAATTGGGGGGACCATGACAGATAACATGCCCCTGCACTGCACTGAGCAGCAGGTGGGGTGCTGGGAGTACAGATTCAGAGATGAAAAATGGCATCTTCAAAAGCCCTCAGGATTCGATTTTTCTCACCCTTATTTAGCTTGGCACATTCAACTCAATTTCTTAAGGGCAAGAGGATTATACAATCTAGCTTCTCGTATTGTCTTTCTGTTTCTCTGCAACTTCTCTGAATTTAGAATTGATCATCACATAAATTCTAATATACTACCTCACCTGGCTTCTGTTTGTCAAGCCCAGATTTGCCTTCTCTGCTAGGGAATCCAGTGGAGACTCGGCAATATTTGAAAAATATAAGACATCAGTTTCTATACCAGGAATTGGTGCCAAGCTTTTAAGTGTTCTTTAAACTTCTCTGTATGTACAGGGCACGTTGGTGTTGGGATGCCTACGAGGTACTTTTCTCATTGCTCTGACGAAATGCCAGACAGAGAACAGAACGGAGGGAGGGGCACGCTTCAGCTCAGATTTTGAGAGGCTGCAAACTTGTCACATAGAGGAAGTGTGGCAGAGATCTCCG
Organism: Peromyscus maniculatus bairdii; assembly: GCF_049852395.1. Lineage (NCBI taxonomy): Eukaryota > Metazoa > Chordata > Mammalia > Rodentia > Cricetidae > Peromyscus > Peromyscus maniculatus. Next base: position 124,988,701 of record NC_134856.1, read on the forward strand.
TAGCTCTGAGCTGGGGCAGTAGGACTCTGAGGATGCTTGCTCTCATATTGATGGGTCAGGAAGCTGAGAGCCATTGAGCTGGAAAAGAGGCTGAGCTGTGACCACTAAGATTTCCCCACCCCTCACACACATACCAGCGACCTGCTTCCTTCAGTAAGATCCCAGCTCCTAAAGGTTCTGCGGTCTCCAAATACAGCTGCACCAGCCGAGGAATGAGAATTCTAGCACGTGAGATTACAAGGACTATTTCGTACTTAAACAATAACAGAATATTCAGAATTTGCTATTCTCTGTATTTAATCTTTAGGACTCTTATACTCATGAGGTATCCCGTCTTTCTGTCCATTTTTCCATCTTACAATGGGTATAATCCTCTCAATACTCACTTCCTGCATCCAATAGGATAGTTTGGTCACGAGTAACAGTAAACACCTTAACAGCATTAAGCAGAATAGATTCTTGACACCTCTCATTTAAAAATCAGGAAAAGCGCTGGTGTCAAGTGCAGTGTTATTTGAAAGCTCAAATGTCATGAAGTCTGCTGTCCTGCTCTCAGTTTCCCCATGCTGTGTTCAGTAAGATGCTTTATCCTTGGCATTTCCACTGAGATCAGGGTAGGATCCCGCAACATCTTCCCTGAGCCTGTTACTCTGTGCAGAGGAGAAACAATTTCCTTCCTAAGCTTGAATCTCAACAACTCTGACTGACTGGACTGGCTCATGTGTTGACCCCCGGACTGTTCACTGTAATGGAGAAGGATGCACACATTATCCTAGCTACATACTTCAGGCCTGGAGCCTGGTGGGGGGTTGGAGTCCGCTGTGAGAATAATACAGACTGAGAATTGGGTGGGGCATCCCTTAGGCAGAGGTCAGCCTAGTGCCTCATGGTGCAAGAGTGGGCAAAAGGTGACGTCCACAGCAGTCCACTGACTTCCCACGGAAGGCTATCCAAGGAATGACTTGTAGCAGTGACTTGAATCACAAAAACACCTTGAATATCTTAAATTAAAAGACAGGGAGACAGGAGAGCACAGTATGCCTCCTGTAAGAGCTTAGTCACCCATACAGTCCTGTGGAGGGAAAGGGCTTTCAGCAAGCATGGGGTGCATGTCACAGAACTCCTCCAGACATCACATGTCTACACATAGTGCCCCTTACCTCCAGAGATTATGTTCCAAGACCTCCCCATGGCCCCTAAAACCACAGAAGGTAGCAAACCCTACATGTGCTGTATCATTTCTATACACACACCTTAAATAAATGTAGAATGATTTCATAGGAAGCAGCAGAGTTTAAAAAAAAAAAATCTTGACATGAGGGTGTAGCTGGAGTTTTCCTGGTCCTGCCTGGGTTTAGAGGTGGTGTGTCACCGATGCTATGTGCTATTTGGCATTTGAGTGTGACAGTTGTGATTCAATTAATGTGTCCCAAACTGAATTTACAGTTGCTAATATGTTTGTGCCATACTGGGTGGGGGGGTGGTGGACAGGCCCTCCTTCACAACCTGCACTTAACTGCATAGGATGTTGTGAAAAAAGAAGTTATTGTTGTTGTTGTTTTTAATAAAATGATGGAACTCTGTCTAGTCTTCCATTGTTCTTGCTTCCTGTGAACTTCAGGAAGGAGACAATTAGGGAAATTCTTAAGCTAGTATTATAATGAGTGATGGGTGATTGCTAATGGTTGAGTGTACACCATGCTGCAAAATATCAGTGGGGATGTTTGGCAGCAACACATTATGATGGTGATTATCACTATAAATTAACTTTATGTTGATATAATTAGCAGTAAAGCTAAAGGAATATTTATACTGATACAAATTGTACCTAAGCCATACTAGTGCAAACAAACTGTCAGTGTTGACATGGTGGGAATAGTCTGATCTTGCAGGGATGGATATTTATATACATACAATTGGTATATATATATATATATTTTCTCTTCTTCACAGGCAAAAGTGTGAAGCTTTGTACATCTGGAGACTATAACGTAGCCAAGCAATTCTCACTAAGGATAAATATGCACTCTCTAGGTAGGTCTGGCCTAGAATCACCAAGCTGGGAAAGGAGGAGGAAGAGGGAACTAGGAAGAAGTAAGGGGAAATGTGATCATTAACTAACTGATTGTGAGTTCAATACAACAGCCAGGAGAGCAGCGAGCCAGTAATGATCACTTGTTACAAGGACACAGACATAAGGGTAAGTTTTTGGGTAACTCTAGAGTCCCAAGTCGTGGATTCTGTCTCTGCTCTGGGATGTTGGGTGCTGTATGACACATTACGTTTTCAAGTTCATCAACATCACATGGTGCTTTTACTCCATGAGGAGTCTGGCAGAACTTTTAACTTCAGTTAAGGTCAAGCCTGATGGCCTGAGTTCGATCCCAGGACCCACCTGGGATTAAGAGAAAATTGACTCTGTGAGTTTTTCTCTGACCTCTGATTGCTCACGTAGTCAGAGAAGCTATGGGCTGATGGGGAGATCTGGACTGCATTTCCTACCCCTGTAACAAAATATTAAAAGGTAGTTTATAAAGACAAGAAATTTATTTCTTTGTTTTGTAGGCCAGGAAATCCAAGAGCGTGGTGCCAGCCACTGAGTACCTTACACTACTCCTAACATGACGGAGAGAATGCTGGCTTGGACTTTTCCTTGTCTGACAAAGGCACTAACCACCACCTCACCCTTGCGACCTCATCCAATTCTGATTGCCGCCCACAGGCCTCACCTCCTGTTACCATTAACAAGTGAACTTGGAGATTCACTTTCCAACACATGAACTTGTTGAGAGGTCGTTCAAGCCGTGGCAAGAGTTCACCATGCCCCCTAGAGGGGCATGCGAGGGAGCCTGTCAACAGGTTACCTTCTGGAGTATATGCCTTCTTTCCAAAGCTCTTTCTCTCCTGGTTTCCCAGGCACCATACTAGGAATAATAAGTAGCCGTACAAAGCAGAACCAGGCACACGTGCACTCACTTGCACACCCTTTCTTCCAGTGCCCAGGGAAGTGGAGAAAGCAGGCTAGTGCTTGTTGGCTGTGGAATATGGAGCTTACACGCCTGGGCTCTCTATTCCCCACGTGTGTCCTTGGACAAGCCATTCAACTTCAAAGGGCTTCAGCATCCTCTTTACAACCTACAGACCAGCAGCTTTTGTTAGGATTCATTGTGTTCATGCAGGTGAAGGTTCTAGCAGAGGCCCCATCACCTAACATCAGAAAGAGCAGCGTGTGAGCTGTGGTGGCCTCATGGAGTCTTTGCTGGATGAGGCTCTGGCTTTCTCTCCAAAGCTGATCCCCCTTCCTTTTCATCACAGCTTTCATCTTGGGCTAACGCGGGCTAAGAAGTGTGCGGACAGCAATCTTTGGAACTTCCATGTGAGTCTGTTCCTGCTGGACAGCGGTGAAGTCACATTTTAGCTTGGAAATGAACAGAAAGGACTGGTCTTTGCCTCAGCCCCAAATCACTAGGCAGCGTAGACATGAGAAATAGGTGCACTGGTGTTGAAGGTGATTCACAACTAGGGTCTAAGGCTCTTCACCCTCCATAACATCCCATAACAGGACAGGGCTCTTTCTGTCTAGTTTCTTTTGTATATGTTTTTGCTGGCAGTGTCCTTGCTGTTAGGGGGCTTCCAAATATCTCAGCTGGGGGACATCAGCTGGAAACCATGCAGGCACACTGCCTGTGTGGGACACCAGCCATCTGCAGCTTAATCATGTAAATATCCAACCAATCAATGTGCTATGTCCGAGCCTCATAGACGGCGCAGCTTTGATATACAGGAAGAGGAACTCTGGTCCTTTCCAGGTGAGATTTTTCATTCCTGACTGTTCTTTGCTATTGTTCCTCAAATAAAAAGTTAATATTGATTGGCAAGATTTCCCTTGGTGTTATTTTGCATTATTTTAAAATACACTGGGTTTGAGCCTAAGCTCACACTACACATGTGAACACACATAGGTGTGCCCCTGCACACACACACACACACACACAGAGCCAGGCATATCCAGTAAGACAGAGCCCCTCTCATACATTTCTTCTATTCCATGGCCTTGCCTTCCATCATAGCTTTCCCTTCATGACTAAGGAATACACCCTCCTGAAGGAAGTACCTAGAATAGAGATGCTCATAGGGCCTTTAACTTTGACATTGGGCCAGGAGAGGCTTTGAGTTGGGGAGCTACAGTATGCCTGGAGGGTTGGATATAAAGGTATGGTAGAAAGGTCAGGTTGCCAGGTCTCTCACTGGGCCTGGGTCTAGGGGTCTCATATTCGAGCTCTGTATCCTGGGCTGATCAGAAACATGCCTGGGAGCTTGTTTCCCAGGAACTACCACGGCCGTATTCCGTAGGATGTGTATTATCAAGCCTCCCTCCCTTCAAGAGTTTCTCAGGCTTCCAGTTGTACTTTGTTAATACTGCTGACTCCAGGCACAGGATGTCAGAGGTGGGAGGAACCCCAAAGTCATCTGGTTTCTTTTTTCTTTTTTCATGGATTTTTAATTTTCAATTTATTAGTTTTTTGGTTAGCATACAGAGAAATGGGCTTCATTGAATCATGTTTATATATATATATATATCTGTATGTATAACTGATTTCTAAAAGCTGGCCCACAACCTTTAGTGATAGTGAAGTCGGAGAGGAATGCTACAGTGGCTGGGTTTCTCTGTTTCTGTCCCACCTGAACAGGTAGGCGGACAAACAAGTGGTCCAATCTGGGGAACCCTCATCATTCATCAGCTTTTCACCTAACACGTTGTCTTTCTGTCCAGCCACCTCCACAATAAATGGTAGCCTGCCTCCAATGTTGTCAGGATCCCTCCCCACCCCCATCGCCCATTCTCATTGCAGAATGTTACAGGAGTGGCTTTCCCTGAGGCCTCAGGGCTCAGAGTGTCAGGGAGGAGTTTCTCTCCCCGCCCCATTTTTTTTCCTTTGGGAGCAGTAACCACAAAGTGTGTACTGCATCTCCCCGAGGGAAGCTCTTCCACCTGACTCACAGCCACACCGACACACCTGGGCGAGGCAGGCGGGCAGCAGCTGGCTCACCCCTCACTTGTGACTTCTGTCTCTTGCTTCCTCTTTCTTATTTTGAAACAAAAATAACAGTAATGCAATCTGGAGTTGTGGATGGAACCCATCTGGTGCAGTGCCTGCCTAGTATGCGTAAGTCCCTGGTTCCATCCCCAGCACTGAATAAAGCAGGCATGGTGCTGTCTGTTCGCAATCCCAGTACTCTGTACATAAAGGCAGGAGGATCGGAAGTTCAAGGTCATCATCGACCATGGAGTGAGTTGGAAGGCATCCTGAGCTCTTACATTAGACCTGTCTCAAAAAAAAAATCAGCAAATAGAAACATTTTGTTGGACCTGGCTATAAATATTCAGATATATTAAACTTTCTATTAGCCAGAACAGATGGTATTCTCAAAATACCAGTAAGGGTTCACAGCCCAGAAATAAAATGCCAGTTTCCCCTTCCCTAATCCTATGGTGGACTTCAGCAGAGGAAATTGCCTTAGTTAGGGTTTCTATTGCTGTGAAGAGACACCAGGACCATGGCAGCTCTTATAAAGGAAGACATTTGGTTGGGGCTGGCTTACAGGTTCAGAGGTTTAGTCCATTATCATCACCATGGCAGGAAGCATGGCAGCATGCAGGCAGACATGGTTTTGGAGAAGGAGCTTGCAGTTCTACATCTTGATCCACAGACTTAAGCCTAACTTAAGCATATGAGACCTCAAGCCTGTCCCAACAGTGACACACTTCCTCCAATAAGGCCACATCTACTACAAGGCCACACCTCCTAACAGTGTTACTCCCTATGAGCCAAGCATTCAAACACAGGAGTCTGTGGGAGCCACACCTATTCAAACCACCACAGAAGTGATACCCAGATGCCACCATACCTCCCTGGGGTGGGTCTGCCCTCTCAGAATCTCGGGTTGACTGACACATGGCTTTGAGACTGGAATAGCTTCCCCTCCTCTCTTAAGACAGACTCCAGTGTACTGGTGTGCTCAGGAATCATCTGCCAGTTTCACAGGTCATTAATTATCTGTCAGCTGAGGAAGAGTCATGTGACATCTCAAGTCCCTCTAGAATCTTGGAATCTTGAAATATTGCAATCTGAAGTCTTCGGATATTACCTCTTACCACGTTCTCGTCAACTCATCAGCAGGAAAATTTACCACATAACTGGTGACGAAGAAGCCACTGTCTTGAAGGACACTCGCATCTAGTGAAGTATTACTGCTGAGTGGACATCACACATGGATGGGTGGAACTGAACCAGGGGACAGAGATGATGCAGATGGTGAGTAGACATGGCTTCACACTCCAGAACTGCCACCTACCAGGACTATGGTTTCATACAGCTTATCTCTGTGGACACACCCCTTTCCTCACCTGGGAAATGGGTGCTGTATCTCAGTTCCAGGGTCATCATCACAATCAGAGGTGAGAGTTTGCACGCCTGTGCATATGCACTTGTGCGTTCGTGTTTATGATAGCAGCGTTTGCTAGAGCAAAAAGGTGGACACACCCCAAGTGTCTGTTGATAGACAGGGACTGGCAGCATGCAGTACTTACCCTCCAGTGAAACTGTTCAACATTCACAAGAAGGCGGTTCCCACACATGCTGCAACATGGGTGAATGGTGGCCTGTGTGCAAAGAAGAAAGCCAATCACAACAGGATGAACAGCGTGTGACCCTGCTGACTTAAAGTACCTAAAAGAATCAGATTCATAGGTTAGCAGGACCATGGGGCTGGGAAGGGAGCGTTACTGCTGAGTGTGCATAGAGCTTTGGTTTGGGAAGTTGAAAAGTTTGGGAGCTGGAGGATGGTGATGCTCTCTTAACAGCCAATGCACTTAAGCCATTGAATGGCACACTTAAATGTGGCTCGAGCAGAAATTTGTATTGGGAGTATTTATACATGTACACATGAAGGTTGTAGCACCCTTCTCAATGTCTCGCATTTGGTCAGATGGTCAATAGAGCATCATTACAAGGAGTTAGAGTGCACAGTGGAGTCTTCTGTGAAGGAAGCAGGGACAATTTATATTACTCTCTTATGTTGTGTTTATTCCATTGGTACGAAGATGCCGGGTGTGTGCTTCATCCCATCTTGAAATTGTTACATATTTAGGGGGATAAGCAGAAGACACTCACAGTAACAGTAATGAAACTAAGATAAATTCAAACCTTTCCCAATTTGCCCTTTGGAAGGATGCCTGCCTTCTGCTGGAGTTCTTAGACTGGCTTTGTCTAGATAGGACAACCAGAGGCAACATGGAGCTTCTATGGAGAGGTTTCCAGGCCTTGACTTGGAGTCTACACATCTCCTCTGCCTATTGGGGCCTGTTGTTCACAGGCAGCCCCCGCTAAATGAGAAAACAGATTTTCTTCTGTCAGGAAAACATGCAATTGCAGTCTGATCCTCCCTGGAAATGGTCACTAAGAAAGCGAAATGCGTCTAACGCTAACAGACCTCCGATTCATTGCTCCCCCAGCCTGTAGCGTTTTATACTCCTCGGCGAGCATAATCAAGGGAGTGATTCCGAACCTTGTTAATCAGAAAGGGCCCTTTAAAAATGTCATGCTGTCAATATAAAACTTTGCTAAATTGCATTATAAATGCCAGATTCAGTCAACTAACACATTTAACACCGTTTCTTAAGTACAGTTTAGATTTTATCCGTGCCAGGGAGAATGAGAAAAATACCTCAGGAGAGCCGAAGCCCGTGGATTCATTCTGCTAAGCTCGCTTCCCCCAGAGAGGGATTATAAATATTTTATTCCGAAGCCAAGCCATACTTCCAGTGCTATTGTCAATATGGTGCCTCTCCCCAAAGTTGTTGGCTTTAGAACTGGATGATTCCTACAGCTGTGAGGTTAGCAGGGGTAAGTATCCCAGACTAGTTCAATTAGCTGGCAACTCTTCAGGTTTCTGCTTCATGCCAGAGAGGTAAGGTAAGAGGTAAAGCTGCGGGGTGACAGTTAAGCATCTTAGGCACCTGCCAAGGAGAAAAGACTTGCTGTTTCACTGCTGGGGAGTCCAAGCCCATCAAAGCCAGTTTTACATTAGGGAATAGATTAGCTGTCTTTCCCATCACCGACAAAACGCCTGGCACAAACAACTTGAAAAGAGAAGAGAGAACTTATTTTGGCTCATGGTTTCGGGGTTCGGTCCCCAGGCACTCAGCCACATGTGTTCGGGCAGGGCATCATGGTGGTTGGGGCAGGTGGTAAAGGTACTTCTGTATATCGCAGTAAATAAGATGAGGAGAGAGGGAGGGGACCCTGGCTCCACTCCAAGCTCACTTGTTCTTTTTTCCTCTTTTGTCTGAACTCCCAGATCAGAGGATGTTGCTCTCCAATCGGGGCAGGTCTGCCCTACCCAGGTAACTCTCCCTGGAAACAGCCTTTATAGGCATACCCAGAGCCGTTCCTCAGCAACCTCTTAGGTGCTTCCCAGCCCACCCAAGGACCAATGAAAACCAACAGCCACACGAAGATTCATGGGTAAGTTTGCGAAAGCCCGATCCCTGTTTTCTTCTCTTCCACTAAGGGACTTTATTTACGGACTGTTTTGATTAATTCAGTGCAGTCTTTTCTCCTGTCTTCCTATTCTGATTTGGAACAGCCTAATTAAAAGCTTAGTGCTTGAATTTTGACTAGAAGCACTTTACAGATCTGACAATGGTCACTAAATATTAGGATCGCCAACTGTAAAGGAAGCCTTTTCTCAAGATAGCTAGGCAACAATTTCTGTGCACAAGCTTCCTCTAATGCAAAAATATCTCAGGCTACATACCAGGGCAACATTTTGAAAGATTAGCAGTTTCCTCTCCACATCCCTTGCTTGTTCCTTCCTTTATATGGTCTCTAGACTGTTACCAGTTCATTATCTCGGAAGCAAAGATCAAGGCGACTCATGAGCTCTTTTCATGGCTGTTGATTTTCTCAACTCCTGCCCTCTGTTCAAGTTTCATTTCTGTTGCAGTGATAAAACTCTCCGACCAAAAGCAATTTAGGTTTATTTACAACTCCCAGTCACAGTCCATCACTGAAGGCGTCAAGGCGGGAACTTGAAGGTGAGTCTGCTTGCCTTTCCACACAGCATTACATCCCTTTCCATCCAAGACACACAGCAGGAACCATGGAGAGTGCCGCTTGCTGGCCTGCTTGTGGGCACCTGGTGTATACTCTGAGTTTTCTTGTATGATTCAGGACCATGTTTCTAGGGATGGTACCACCCACAGTGGGCTGGGCTTTGTTACAGCAATTAATAATCAAGACAATCCCCCACAGACATACCCACAGGTCAATCTGATCCAGTCAACTCCTCCACTGAAACTCTTCTCTCAATTGACTCTAGGTTGTGTAATGTTAAAGCCAACCAGAATACTCTCTAAAAGGTACAAAGACCTGTGTACTTCATAGAACATTCACTCAGACCTTTACATGTGCTAGACCGTATTTAATGCATGTTTTTATCTCTCATTTTTCTCTCCTTCTTAGTAAGACAAGAACAATATTATTACCCCTATTTCACAGATGAGAAATTTGAGGTGCAGAGGCAGGGAGTATCTTGTCCAGCATGACACTACTAATGGCATCAGAATTGGTTTAGTTATGCAGTGTGTCTCTGGAGTTTTCATCCCTAACAGCATCAGTCTGTTCATTAACATGCAGGAAGTTCACAGGGGAACGTTGGACACTTCCACCTCTGCATAGGGCCAGGACATAACCTCTAATGGAAGCATCTAATATTAGTGGAACATAAACGGAAGTGGGTTGGAGACAGACTTGAACTGTGGAGCAGGCTCAAGGCAGGCCTCTGTGGACCACAGGGGAGCCTCAGAAGCTACAGTGGTCTTTCAGTGTTGTCCAAATTGGGAATACATGTGCGGGTCTTTCTACTCCTGCGTGGATGATGCATGGATGAGGGCTGCCCTGAAGAGAGCCTCGCTGTAGGTGAGACACTCTGCTCAGCCCAGGCCATCACCCTGAGGGCCCCCAGCTGCTGGCTGCCCGGGTGTCTGGAGTGGGGAGGTTAGAATGCTGGAGGACTCTGATATGGATGTCAGCGGGGATTCGAGTCCTGTCTGGCATCACCACTGTGGCGTTATATGTGAGATGGGGAAATCCTGAACTGACTGCGAATGAGTTCTGCCCCTGGGCGGATGGCAGCTCTGGACAGAACAGGTTCAAGGGAGTGCAGAAAGCTATCCTCTCACTGCAGTCGTGGGTGAGCTGAGTTTGTGGCTGCCTCGTGTAACTACAGATGGGGACTTTGATAAACCTCTGACCTTTCAAATGACAGGTGTTCCTAATGCCCACAATAGTTCTGCTTAAGTGCTGTTTTGTCAAAATGTCCTTCTCATGAATTAAAATGATACTGGACTGTGATATTCCATGTAAGGACACAATTGACTGACTGAAAAATAGAAGATTACTAAAATAAATGGACCCATGAGACAGAGAACACACATTATGGGCCCTGTCCATAGTTTTGATATTGTCACCCATTTGCCACCAACACACACACACACACACACACACACACACACACACACACACACACACACACACAGAGCTCGGAATACTTTACTTTTTTCTTTCTTATGTTACAGTGAATTGAAAGAACAGAAAGCTAAATATGTGCCAGCTGGGCTGTGCACATGTGTGCATGTATTTGTGCATGCGTGTGCGTGCGTGTGTGTGTGTGTGTGTGTGTGTGTGTGTGTGTGTGTGTGTGTGCACGCACGCGCGTGCTTGTGCACGCTCAAGAGCACATCCTTTTCCACCCAAGGCTTCTGAGCTATCATGTCCTGTTAAAGCTTTCTTGTCTCTTTCAAAGCCCATTCACATGTTCGACACTGTCATGGAGAAGAAGGAAGAATAAGCCCAGCTTGAAGAACAGAAAGCCGTGCCGACTTACTCTGCTGGGGTAAAGGGCTGGGCATGCAATTTTAGATTTGTACTTTGTGTGCAACACCATGTTGATTTTGTTTCCATCAACAGATGGGCTAAGGAATGATGTGCAGCCTGTTGGTGTGTGTGTGGGGGGGGGGGCAGGGCAGACAGAGAAAGCCTGGGAAGAATATGCAGGTGACAGACAGGGACGGAGAGACAGCTCATTTAAGAGCAGATGTTGCTTTTGCAGAGGGTCTGGGTTTGGTCCTCAGCACCCACATGGTGGCTCATAGTCTTCTGGAACTCTAGCTCCAAGAGCTCTAAATCCCTCTCTGGCTTCTTCAGGGACTAGGCACACATGTGGTGCACATAAAGACATGCATATAAAACATCCACACACATAAAAATAAATAAGCCCTTAAGAATATGAGGGCGAAGCAAGTTGATGACTAATATCTTTGGTTTTCAACTTTTCTTAGTCTTGAACTAGTGTCCTTCCTCCTTCTGTACATCACAGAGGCCTTGTCGCATACTTTGGGAGTTCTTTCCCTGCACCTGTGACTGCCTGAAGCATCCCACACAGGCTGCTCGCTCTGCCGCCCCACCTGGACTTCCACTCTTGTTCTGGCACTGACACAAGCCACCTTGATTCTCAGGAGAAAGATGTTAGTGTCCCTCCATCGCATTACCATTAATATCTCCTTGAGCTCCCCAGAAAACAAAGTGAAACCCGGGGGGTGGGAGTGGGGTAGAGGTGGGGGCAGATGGGGATAGACATGTATCTTCCTCAGAACTGAGGTTCAAAGGTTGCCTTCAGTAAACATGCTCAAGAGTAGAACACCAGCATCTCTGAGATGGAAGCATCTTGGCCCCGAACACAGCTGGGAGTTGAACAATGTCTGTCTTTTCTTTCTTTCTTCACCTGTCTCTTCCTGATGAATATGTTTAGTATGTCCTGCAGATCTTACACTTGGGACAGAATATTTTCTAGAATGTTCCATTCATTAGAAAAGTGAGGAGATGAACTCATTTATGATAAAATTCAATGCACTTGAAGTAAATAAACAACCCAGGTCAAAAATGTAGGGTGGTGGTTGATTGCTTGCTTGGCTTGTTCGAGGTCCCGAGTTTGGCTGCTAGCACTGCAAAAATAAAGAGATCTTGAGGAGTTTTTAAAAACTGTTGTCAGTGATGGAGAGACTAGCCCTTTTCTTTCATGCTTTATGTAGAGAGGATTTCTCTGTACAAAAGTCTTACAAATCTGTGCACCCATAGGTTCAGAAATCCCCTTTCTAGTACTTTATATATTGAAGTAGCTGCGGTTGTGTGAAGTTGTATGCACTTGGTGCATTAGCAGTCTAATTATGACTGTCCTGTGGCCGTTTTCCATAGTTAACAAAATCCTGGAGCCACTTAGCTTTAAAAGGAGAACAGTTTACTTTGGTTTACAGTGTCAGAGGTCCCAGACCTCAGGAAATCACCCCTGCTCCTTCTGGGTCTGTCATGCAGCAGCACATCAGGATGGGCATGTGTGATGGACAAAGCTGCTCCCTCGAAGGGAGCAGAGAGGCGACAAGAAGGACAAGAGGGAGCCAATGTCTCAATATGTCCTTCAAGGCATGCCCACCAACAACCTGACTTCCTCTTACCATTGGCCCACCGCCTAAACATTCTGTCCCTTTCCAATGATGCTACAGGCTGGGCACTGAACACATGAGGGGTTTGGTGATATTTATCAAAGCTACAACAAGCCAAAAACTAAAATCAACATGAATGTCCATAATGATAAAGTTTACCAACATTCTATATAGAGAAGAAACAGAAATCAAGACATGCCAGCTTACCAAAAACAGAGGAGAGTTGATGATGTATAAAGATTAGCACAACTCATGGGGCGGGAAGTAGAAGCAACATTGGACAGCCATGTCCTTGAAGTTTTTAGTTCTAAAGCTATTTAAACCTTTTACACCTAGCTGACAAACAGTTTAACATTGTTCTCTGACCTATTCAAGTGTTCCCTTAAATCAACCTGTAGCACCAGACTTCTCAGGAAGTTCTAGAAATACAGTTAGCAGAGAGGTAGGCCCTGGCTTTGCCCTAACTCACTTTTCTTCTCATCTCCTACTTGCCCACATTCAAAGAACTTTGTTTACACATTGTGTGTAAGTAGCTTCACCAGGCCATGCACTCAGTCTACACTGAATCCTGTCTGTACCCTCTCTGGGCCTAAGGGTGCATAGTGCACAGATCAGCAATGGGGAATATACTTGAAAAGGGAGGTCCAGAGACTGAACTTTCAACAATCCCCAAAACCTCCTTGACCATTTGGGAATTCAGGGGACTTGGTTTCAATTGTGACTTCTCAGTTGACACAGATTTTTCACAAACACCCCTTTTATCAGACCTGCCTTCATTTCCTGGGGCTCTCATAACCAAGGAGCATAAGTTAGGTGTCTTGAGAGAATAGAAATGGACTCCCTTGCAGCTTTGGAGCACAAAACCCAAAGTCAAGTTTTGGCAGGGATGTATCCCTCTGGAGGCTTGAGGGGTAAATCTTTGTTACTTTCCTCTTCTAGAGGCCAGACTGTCTGCTTGTGTCACATAGATACATTTTCAAGTCTGATGTTCTTTTCATTTGAGAACACTAGGCATTGGATTAAAGGCTCATCTCCAATTCAGAATAATTTCATCTTAAGACCCTTAATTAATCATATTGGTAAATATTACATTTCAAAGTAAAATCACATTCTGAGGTTCCAAGTGGACATGAATTTGGGTGGACACCAGTCAACCCAATACAAGATGGAAACTGCTTGGTTTTCTTTTCACGTTGTGGGAAATTGAACACCGGGCTTTGTGTATGCTGAGCACACAAGCCACATCCTCTATGACTGCACTGCATTCTCAGTTCACACTGAAACCAGAAAACATAAAATCCCAGGGAATTAAGGAGCTTCTTTTCCTTCCATCCCGTGCATCTCCAATGTATCTCAGTACACTGTTTGCTTCTGTTTCTTCTCTTGGAAAATATGGCTCTGTCACGGCTCCTTCAAATAATCTCAGCAGACACGGTGAGTCTGTTGGGCTCAGCGTCTAGCTCCTGTGAGGGAGATTCTTGATTCTCCCTGAATTTGGGACATGGGTCAGCTCCAGGTTAGTTCACCTTGTCTGAGGCACAAAGCTATAGTAATATCACAACTTGGAGTAAAAACAGTGGAGTCACTAATTTGGTTTGTTGATTAAGGGTCTGAGAAACATCCCAGCATCTGACCAGCTTCATTTCCTAGTTAGCTGTAAGGAAACAAGACCCTAGACTCATTCAAAAGGCAGACTGTGTTTCCCTATGGCCTCTCAGATTCCAGGGTTTACTGTTTCCATTCAAGAATTAATCAGAGTCGGGCATGGTAGTGCATGGCAGTCATCTCAACATTCAGGAAGCTGAGGCAGGAAGATCATGAACTCAAAACCAGCTTGGGCTACATATAGACTGTCTCAAAATAAAATAATAAAATCATTCTGCATTAACTACAGATAATCATCTGTTAAATAAGACTATGCCAGTCCACATGGATAAAAATAAAAAAATTTAAAAGAAGAAAGGAAGTTAGAAACCAAATAATAAATGTAGAAGAAAGAATATTGTTGGGAAACTTATTTGATGACCAACAGGAATGGACTGAGGTGGGACTCATTGAAGGATACTAAACCAAGAGAGCGAGAGCCTAATGACCAACAGGATATTTACCTTGCTGAAAAGGATCTTGCCTTGAGGCAGTTTATGGGACAAAGGAGCACATTTGTAGTAGAGAAATCTGACCAAGTGCTTTCTTCAGCTCCGCATCCTAGGCCCTTCCAACACAATGTACCAGGAGACCACATTGCTCTCAGGCATTCCTACCCAAAGAGCATTATCCAACCCACATCATGGGGGAAACAATGGTCAAATCCAACCTGAGGAATGTCTAAAAAATGTTAAGTTTACGAAGGACAATGAGACTCTGAGACAATTCCAGTTGAAAGGAATATGAAAAGAAAATAATCCATTTGGACACAAGATACTGAACTGATTCTCAACTACAAAAAAATTCTTTTTTAAAAAATTTTGCTATAAAAGAGTGTTAGGAGAATCAAATAACATTGGACAAATTCTATAAATTAAATAGTATTACCCAAAGTTTATCAATAAAAGGAAACAATGCCTGCAACTAAATGTCTAATAGTTCAACTAGATATAGTGGTTCACATCTGTAATCCTAGCTTATGGGAGGATAAGGCAAATGGATTACTGTGAGTTCAAAACCACTCCTTAGGGAGTTCCAGGCCAACCTGGACAACAGAGTGAGACCCTGCTTGACAAACATATAGTAGATATCATTTAAAATTATAATGTATGCATAATCACAAAAATATGAAGAAATCTTGGTAAAAGCAGAATATTAACAGTTGAGGATTATGGGTGAAGTCATTATGGGAATTTTCATTTTAGTTCAACTTTTCTCTGGGCCTGGAATTATTTAAAATTAAAAAAGAAATGCCATTCATCCTCCTTGGGAACAAGCAATAGCTGTTGTTTTTCTGACAGTTGATTAACTGGCATTTTTGTTCCAGCAAAGAGTCTGCTTCGGTTTCCTCCCAGGGGTTACTGAGTTCATTTCCCACCCCACTGCTTCTCTTACAGCACTTGGCATCTGTCAGTGCTGGCCTCGTCCCAGGCTGAGGATGGACCGCGGGACTTTCCAGCTGTGTCTCTGGGAACAGTCACCCAGGAGAGAGCTGAGCCTTACTTGTGCAGGGCTTGGTATGTCAGCCACTGAGGAAGCCAGGCCATCTCTTTACCATGTCTAAGTGCTTTCATGACAAAGGACTGCTTTGTGCTGGCAACTGGGAGAACAGATCCATTCTCTTGTCTGGAGCTGGACACGACACACTGTGAGGTGGAAGCAAGGCAAGCATGGCCACTCTGCGGGAACAGCTTCAGATACATTTGGTTGGCCTTAGATACATTTCAAAGACTCTCCCCATGGTACTAGCTTGTTTTTAAAAATAGTGTGATAAGCGGGGCGGTGGTGGTGCATGCCTTTAATCCCAGCACTCGGGAGGCAGAGGCAGGCGGATCTCTGTGAGTTTTAGGCCAGCCTGGGCTACCAAGTGAGTTCCGGGAAAGGCGCAAAACTACACAGAGAAACCCTGTCTCGAAAAACAAAACAAAACAAAACAAAACAAAAAGTGTGATAAAACACTTTGACCAAAAGCAACTTAAGGTGCAAGGATTTCTTTTAGCTTTCACTTCTAGGTGACAGTTCATCGTTGAGGAAAGTCAGGGCAGGAACTTGAAGCAGAAACCACAGGAGGAACCTACTTTCTGGCTTGCTCACTGCCTTATGCCCATCTAGCTTTCTTATATAGCCCTGGCCCATATAACTAAGGATGGTGCTGCCCACAGTGGGCCAGGACCTCTCACATCAGTCATCTGTCAAGACAGTCTCTCACAGACATGGCCACAGGTCAATCTGCCTGAAGTAATTCTGCAGTTGAGGTTCCCTCTTCCCAGGTGACTCTTGGTTGTGGTAAGTTTACCATGAAAACTAACCAGGGCATCTACTAATAACTTTTCATTAGATAAAGCTACCCTGGGATTCTCTGACACTTCTAAAGAATCCACCATTTCCTAGAAATATCTTTTTTATTTTTCCTCTCTATATATATACCCTTTCAGACACATGTGAGCATATACAAACCAATCTATGCACATATATTCATATAAACACATTAAGCAAGTCTTCCTACCAAGAATGAGGGTCCATTTCAGTTTCATACTATCTGGTACCCAACACCTGATATCAACAGTTAAGTGTGACACATGGCGGCTGCCTCCATCAGGTATGATTGTCAGGACCCATGTAACAGCAGGGTAATGTTGGCTTTCAAGAAATGAGAAGGGCTTAGTATATGGTATCTGTCTGGCTTGGCCAGACAATCAAACCTTGGAATTCATGTGTCCTCAAAACTAGTCATCTCTCCTTGAGGGTTCCAATAGGGCATTCATGGAGGGCTAGACAAAAGAAATACATTGATGTCCCTGAAGGGAAATAAAGGAAACACTTCAGACATGATGGCAGACAGTGTGGTCATCACAAAGCCACTGTGCAGTTTGATTTGGGCAATGATGCAGCGACATCAGGAGCCAGCCTTATTGCTCAGCAGTCATCTCTCAGAGGGGAGCCCAGTGAGTCACTGTCTGGAACAAAACATAATGGAACACCACACTGACTGATGAGAATGGGTGGTAGACATGGCCCTGTCTGGGAGTCAGCTCAGTCATGAGGGAAAGGGTATCGGCCTTGGTACTGTAAGATACTTTTATCTTGGAGTATAACATGAGGCCATCTTGGAGTGGATATTAACCTGGCCCAGTAACCTCGACAGTTAGAGCAGAATAGCACAGAGATAGTCTATGATAATGTCATGGAGCTACTGACACTCCTTAGGAGATGGAGGAGGGGAGGTCAGAAGACCTTCACCTGGGAGTCTAGCTACTTTCCTCCTGCCTCTCTCCACATTGCAAGTGAATTAAGAAGAGTGTAGGATATAGAGGAAGGGGAAGACTATCTGAAAGGGGGGCCCTATGAAGTCCCCAAGCAGGATGGGGTAGGACTTTGAGAAGATGCCGCTGTCTGAGAGTCACTCACATTCCTATCTGTGACCCATCACCCATGCTTTGTAAGCAAGTCCAATAAACTCATTGGTTCTCCAAGTTGAACTTCAGTAGAATCATCTTTTGATTTGTCCTTGGGTCCCATCTGAAGTAAACAGATGTTCACATCTCCCCAGAAAGGGTTAACACAACCCCTTGGTGAGAAAGTCAGGTTTGTGGATCTCAGGTGCCATCTGGAGTGGTGTGAGAGGAAGAAACTGGGAGACCAGAGATGTCATAGGTAGCTGACAAGGGCAGTTGTTTTGAAGGATTCTTGATGGAAAAAGCTTTTCCCTCCAACATGGAGCTCATTACAAGAGTGAGTGAGTCTGGAAGATGACAGAGGATGGTGACAAACAGCTGCTCAGAGGACACTCACTGCAGTAGGCTTTGGATGAAGGAATGCGGGTCAGGAGCTGGGAAAGAACTTGCTATCTTCAAAGTAGCAGAGAAGGCCTGACCACAGATGAAGGTAACATGACTTACATGGCTATGCTTGGAGTTGTCTAGATCTTCTCTTCAGTGTGGTCGTTATGGATTTCTGTCCTCATCAAGCACTATGTAAGACAGTTGGTTTCACAGTCAGAATAGACTAAACTGCCTAGCATGGACCTTAGCTGCTGAACATTGCAAGCTGCACCTCTGTGTGGGTAGACCACAATCTCAGAAGCATGATGAAGTTCCCTTTGAAGCCTGATTTGGGAGTGTCGGGGGGATGAGGGTGAAGACACCAAGACTACTGGGTCTTTCAAAGGTTAGAGACAGTTTAGTACTCCTCAAGAAGCAGTCAAACAAAATCTAAAACCACGAAAGGTTAGTTGTTCCCCTTAAGAACAGAGGTTCACAGTATCAATAAACTGTCACGCATGCTCATCTCACCTTCAGGACGCATACTGTCTTTCAACAAATATTTTTGAGTACCTTTTAGGCTTTGTAAGTAAGCAAGGCACTTGGAACAGGGTAGGGGAACAGATAATTACATCCTCACAGATTTGGCCTGTCCCAGAAGAAAATGATCACAAATAAGGATGAAATCCAAGGTGGGGTGTGGTATGAGAACAATTTCTTTCCTTTCGATTCTCGAGGAGAAAATTAAGTTTCACTGAGATTCAGGGATAATCCCTCATGCCCTTTTGAGTCAGAGAGATCTCCTTCCCTATTATGTTATCTATTTCTTAAGACAAAAAGCTTCAGTTGGATTATTTTATTAGATAACATTTTTTTTTTAAGTTCAGATGAGAATTTCTGGTATAAAAAGAACTAATGTTATCAGGAGTTATTAAGTCTAGACAATTGCCTCTACCAATTCTGTTTGGGTAACCATTTTGTTTTACTGATAATTACTGATACAGACCAGAGTTTTTGTTTCTAGTTTATATAACTGCACTAAAATTTTGAGATGTTTGAATGTAACTTTTCAGTTCTATCCTTCTCTATCACATGCTGCCTATATATAAAATAAGCCCCCAAAAGCACTCACAAGAGGAGCTGGGTATCGTGGTGTGAGCCTGTGATCCTAGCATTCAGGAAGATCCTGAATTTGCCAGCCTAGGCTACATAGCAAGTCCAGGCTAGACAGGCATATACGGTGAGGCCCCTTTCTCAAAAATTAAAATAAATAAATAAAAACAAAAGTTCACAAGTTCAGAGTAACTGTTT
Source organism: Peromyscus maniculatus bairdii (assembly GCF_049852395.1). NCBI lineage: Eukaryota > Metazoa > Chordata > Mammalia > Rodentia > Cricetidae > Peromyscus > Peromyscus maniculatus. The sequence continues at coordinate 125,007,979 of NC_134856.1, forward strand.
TCTTTCTGCAGAGTGTTTGTGACAACACCTGGCATATAGTAATTTGATGAATGTTGGATGACTAAGTGATCCATTCCAGTACTTTTTATTTCTAGACAGTCTTACTGTATAGCTAAGGCTGACATTGAACTCACAGACCTTCTGATTCAGTTTCCTGATTGTGGCGATTTTAGGCATGCACCCCCATACCCACAGTTCAGTATTGTTTAGAAGAAAGAAAGACACCATGATTTTCTTCTTTCTTCAGGTAGAGAATCTTAAATTATACAAACTGCCCTGATTATTCACTTGACCTACACAACCTATAAAATCGAATGTCAAGGTGAACATTTTTAATCTTATATAAGAAAATTTCAATTACCTGAGTTAATTAAAAAGGGCCAATTCTCAAATAATTCCACAAATTAATAGCACTACAGTTGTTATAATAAGATATAACAAACGATCTTTCCCAAAAGGCAGGGTTTAGTCAAGGATGAGCTGAATGGCATGTAAACATATTCGGAACCATGCTGAAGCATATTTCAGCATGCCTGCTGACCACAGATTTCATTTCCACTAGTTTGGCTGCAGCACTCAGAATCCAAAATATCTGCTGTGCAGATACAACAATAATCTCAGACTTCTTGTTTCTGCTCACGAAAATGAAGACTTGAGTGAAAAGGCCACAACCAAGCAAACAGGAGACTTGAAGATAAGGAACGCTGGTAGGAGTCGGACATGGTAACTTGAGGCAGAAAGTGACTAGGTGGGCTTGGTAGACTTCTCCGAGTTCTGTATTTCACCATTGTCTCACATCATTGTCTAAGGAATGCTGGGTGTATGCAGGAATTCTTTGTCCATATCATTCAGCTTTGGTCGAACCCAAGGATGTTTTTTTCTTGTCCAACAATGCTCTCTAGTTGGGGCTACTTTGTTAATGTCTTGGAAACCCAGACAAAGAGGGAACATGGCTGGCACTTGTCTCTGATCCCATGCTTGGATACCTTTCCTTTGTTCATGGATGATGGCAGCTTCGATGGCTTGACCCTGTCCCCCAGAATTTCAGGGCTGGGAACTTTAATCCCCAAGTATATTTGTGAATAGCATTTGAAAGCAGAACCTCTGGGAGGAGTTAGTGTTAGATGAGGGTGTGTGTTTGGGGCTCCATGATGGCCTACAGGCTTTATAAGAGGAGGAAGAGACATCTAGGCTGACACATTTGCTCAGGCTCACCATGGGATACTCTGTCTTATGTTGCAGTAAGAAGGCCCCCTGCTAGATCCTAGCTTCAGGCTCTCAGATTTCTCAGCCTCTAGAACTATGAGCCAATAGACTTCTCTCCTTTATAAATTATTTAGTCTCAAGTACTTTATTATAACAACAGAAAACCAACAAAGACAGCAGCCTGAGATATTTGATCTTCTTAAATATAAGAACTTAAATATAAGAACACCAGAGGTGACTTGTTCATGAAAGATGAGTCAGAATCATTGAAAATGATAGACTGTATTTTGTATTATGACCTTGTTTCTTCTTTTATTTATTGTTCAGTGAAATGAATGTTCATGGGAAAGAATTTTAGGCATCCTCAGATTTGTCTTTGGAGTGTATTTTTTTTTAATACAGGGTAACACACAGCATCTGCATAAAAGGTTAGAAACAAGAGTTCATTTATTGAATTTTATTGCTAGACTTATGAGCAAAGGCAAGGGACAAATCTGAAAAATCCAAGAGCTTAAGTAGCTTGTTTAAGGTCATGGATTTGTTAGGAGCCAAAGTTAAACCCAGAACTCAAGATTCCCAGTGTGTCACAGGCACAATTTCCTTCCTTTTTTCCAAAGTCATTTTTAGATTTCGTTCCCTCTGGAATGAATTACGGACATATAGCTTAGGCACTGAGCCGAGTCTGACTATTATACTTCAGACTCCACGAGGACAAATAGTGTATAAGACAGCGGCATTTTGACAGCTCCATGAAGGCCCATCAGGAACCTCAGCACCATGACAGTCACAGCTGAGTGTGCATGTACGCCCATGTATGATAGGTGGAAGGCTTAACATCTTGTCATCAGTTTTTAAAAGAAGGTCTTGTCATATAGCCCAGGCTGGCTTATTCCTGCTTTCACCTCTCAAGGGCTAGCATTGCAGGTGTCCACTACCAAGTCTGGTTTGTCTCTTAGTTTTGATAAGATTACCTTAATTTTAAAAATCTACTAACTTTGGATAATATTTTGTTGGAAAAACAGCAATAAAAAAAGTCTGTGATTTCAGACTTTCCCAGCAACAATATGTCACCATATCCTGTATATATCATCTCCGGGATCCCAGGGGGAAAGAAATTCATCCTAAATGTAAAATTATTATTTATAGCATTGAGTCTATATTACTGACACCCTTGGGATCTCAGATCTTCATGCTCCATTTACTATTTATTGACTGATTTTTACTTGTTGTCTCTCTTTTATGCTTAATGATTCGCATGACTAAGAGACATTTAACATACAGCACCGTGTTATTGTCCACGTGTTACTTTAAGTCCAAACTTCACAGCAGAGCAATATGCCAATTCACAGAATATATTAGTTTAGACTCCAGGCTTAGATCCCTAAAAAATAATGTATCAGATAAAGGCTCCCTGTCAGGATATTACTTTAGATAATAGGTGCACAGAATAGAGAATCCCCAGGACCAAAGTGCAGAACCAGAACATCATTCTTATGTCTCAAAGGATTCTCCTCCCAGTGGTTTCCCATCTGAGAGCAGGCCTTGACTTGGTCGAATAGAATATATGTAAGGCATGAAACTTAGGCTTGATAGCTGCGGCTTATTCACAAACAAATAATATACACGAAGATATCTAGACACTCTCTCTCTTCCATGAACAGAGTTCTGCTGGCTCTACCTCAAGGCCAATCACCATGGGACAGCTAACACAGAGCCTTCTTACTAGGCATTTCCTTATAACTAGGATAGACTAATTAGCTCTTCCCTCAGAGTTCATTTTGAGATTGGAAAGAGCACAAGGGCAGTTGAAACTGAGATTGGAGAAGGGACATTACTGCCAGGAGGAGGGCAAACAGAATGAGATGTCAGTGAGAGGTGGGGGTCGGGGGAGGCTGAAGACTAATCACACCTATAGTAGGAATGAAGGACAGGTACGAGAGCTGAAACAGAATCTGAGGCCACTTTGCTCCTGACTTTCTGGGCTAATAACTCAGTCCAGACAGACTGCAATGGCACAGGCTTTGAAGTGACGAGGGCTTGTTTTACATGTTTTGTTTTATTCGTGGCCTACTAGAGAACCTAGCATGTGATAATCACTTGAATGATTTTTCAGTAAACATATGCATGTTTGCATATGTGTGTGCACATGTGTTTCTTTACCAAAGAAAGTGATTTCCTGTGCTTTAGTGTCATGCATCTATGGTGGTATGTATGAAGTGAGATGTTTGCTCATCCAGCATGCATGCAGCTGACCGTTCCGTACTGAGAAATCAGCTTTCTCTGAAGTGAGACACTTCGACAGAAATGGAGATAAATATTTAACCATGCTTCATTGTGCTCCGTGGAACTGTGCAGTGTCCTTGAGCTGGCTAATGTAAAATTTAGGGTATAAGTTAAATTGCCCATCTCTCTGTAATGCAGGAGGTTAAGATACCAAATATCTTCCCCCATAGCACAGGAGGTTGAAGTACCACAAACAAACAAACAAACAAACAAACAAACACCCCAACAAAACCTACAAACAGAACCTTCCTTTTTAGCTGTCATGCATAGCAAAAGCAAAATATGCAGGAATGCTCTCCAGTACTGGGACAAGGACTTTGAAAGACCTTTGACAAACTCTTACTTCATGACAGACTTATGATGACCGTGGGCTCAGGGAGTTCTGCCAGAGAGTGCTTAAAACAAAAACAAAACCGCATAGACACAATTTGCCATTAAAACAACAACAAAATAAGCACGGAGCTTTCTAATCCATGAAGCTTCCATTCACAGGAAAGGAAGAGTCAGCCGCAGAAAGGCCATATGTTAGCCGAATGAACCCAATCAGAAGAGGAGTGTGCACTCTGCAATTTAACCAGCCAAGTTAAACATGATTTGATTAGAGCCGATCTTTGGGGATCAAGTTAGTAGTAATTGTGCCTTGTTTAGCTTGGCCAATTAAAGGCCAACCTCTTCTCTAAATTGGCTATTTTCATAGCAGTCACACCTTTGCGTTCGTAATTTTCTTTTTCCAGCTTGCCATTTTTAATTTAGATATTTGATTATTTCATGAATGTTTGTGTACGTGGACCCATGCCTAAATACTTTAACATAATAAAAAATGTGTGTTTGTGTTGGGTAAAATAATTAGCTTCTTATTACTGTGGGGTTAGATATGTTATAACATGTCCAATAACTTTCAGGTTCTGGAGAGAACATTTATGCTAAGCAAAGAATGCTTAGCTGCACTAAAGGATGAGGCCTAGAAAGTAACTAACATCACCGTGCAGAGGAAAATGACATGAACAAGGATGTGCAGTGAATCCAGGGAAGTGGATAAGGTGTTCTGTCTACTGACCATTGGGGCATCCTCCATGTCGCCAAGAGCATTTTTGACCAAGTGCTCACTCTGTGTTCTTGCTTAACCCCAGGGTGATTCCGACCCATGTTCTAGAAATTATCCTTGGGTCAGTGAGTAGCTACAGGAAACCCAAATAGCAGGGAGTGAACATAGACTAGTGAAAGCCAGAGCGAGCTAGTCAGCTTTCTGTATTGGTCTAAAAGTGTTTATATAAATGTTAGGACTTAGGCCACACAACACAGAAGCTGGAAAGGGAGGACACTGCCATAGTTCTCTGAATGGAATCTGATGAACTCAGCTTAAAAAAATAATGGTTCTCTGGGAGACTCTGAAGCAGGGACTTGGGTAGCTAAGCATTGACTGCTCACGTGAGCTTACCAGACGAGGACAAGCAAGGACAAGCAAGATGGAAAACTGGCGTTTCTGTCTTCATTCAGTGTCTGTCCTTTGGTGGATGGCACAGGCATACTTTCATGTCCTTAATAATGCCCTTTCCTCTTAACTTATCTCAACTGCCAGAAAGCACAAAACCTCACAGGACAGGCCTTCCCTTTACTTGAGGACAATTTTCCTTGAAGGCAAGACAATGTTGGCAAGTTCACAACTTGTGGGGGTCACCTTGCAGGGCAGACGAGGACCATGATGGATCAAAGATGGGCCGGATCACACTTTTTATCAGGACTGCTTAATTATGCATACCTCCTGCCCTTTCTTTAAACCTAAACTTCACATCAGTAACCCAAGACTGACTGGGGAAGATGTCACTGTTGTTCCAACAGACCCATACTGCATAAATCTTTCTGTTTTCATCCTTATACATCTCTCACTGGTATGTTAGGATGAGTGGCTGAGCCTAGCTTGTTGGGGTGGCCAGAGCCCGAGTTTTTACCCAAAAAAAACTCCCCTGAAAAACACAGCAGAGCAAGCACTGGAAAAAAGGACAGGACACTTCACAAGCAAAGGAAACAACTGATTCTGCCTTGCAAAATGCAGCATTGGGTGCTCTGAGTGCAAGGAGATGCAACTATCTCTCTACTGAGGGAGAATGACTCCACGATCAAAAGTCAGAACTGCATATGCTCAAATCCCTTCTATAAAATGTGTAGGACTTGCATATAACCTGTACACATCCTCCAGGATAGCTTAAAACATCTATTACTCATAATAATACCTAACACAATGCAAATAGTTGTGATAGTATGTCATCTAAGGAATGAGAGCAAGGAAAAAACGTACACATGTTCAGTAAGGATAAAACAGTTTTTCAAATTTAACCTGTGGTAGGTCAAATTCATGGGTGCAAGACTCTTACATATAGGAGGCTGACTGTGTATGTCTCTAACACCGCTCAGAAAGGACAGACATGGTTTTACATGAAACATGGATGTATGTGTCTGTAGGCTGTGGTTGGCCTTACTTTTCAAGATCTAAGAACATTTTGGTTTTTTTTTTGCCTAACTGAATGAGCAGTTACTTAAGCACTGCAGGGCTGTGCCATGTGCCTGTTGGCTCTTCTTCCCATAGATTCTAGTCTTTGTGGAGATGGAATCCTTAGTGTGTCGCCTGCTTTCACTCGCAGATGGATATAACTTTGAAGGGTGGGAACCAGAATGGAGGCTGAAGAAAGGGGCCGAGCCTCCTCAGCAAGGACCTATGACATTGCTGGGGTAAGCTAGAAGGGGGATGGCATTCTATCTGCTTCCAGGAGGAGCCTACTGCTCTCCCATCCCACCCACCCTTACTTTGGGGATGGGAGAAAGTGGCATTTTCCAAAAAGGAGCTATTCTCATTGGTCATGCTGTGGCAAGTCATTAGCCACACAGTGCTGGTTCCTGTGGACTGGGATATTGGTGAAATTATAAAGGCCACTCCACGTAGTTAAAAGGAAGATTTATTTAGTGGGTGACTTACAAATGAAGGAATAGATAGATTGCGGGGGTCTGGGGAAGGTGTATCGCAGTCCAGCGGTGTTCTCTGGCGCTCTGCTCAGTCAACCTCCACCATCTAGGGTCCAGGAACAGAGAGAGCACTCGCCCATCCAGGTCTCAGGTCTCCAGATGCCTCCCTTGGCCCCGCCTTGTAGGCGTGACAGTTGCCAGAGTCTCAATGGGGGTTGGAACTTCCAGATCCAAGCTGGAATAGCTACCCACTACACTGGGACATTTCATGCTCACAGGTAGACTGGTCCTTAATTTGGTTCCTCTTAGCTGAAGTGATCTCTCTTTCATTCATGCCACCAGATGTTTCTTCCTCCTCCATGGAGTGGGATCCGAGGCATGTGGTTTAACTATGAGGTCAGCTTCATTCTACATTTGAGCCTAAGTCTTGGCTCATTTCCTGTTCTCTCTCTGTCTGGCCTTTATTCTTAGGCATGGGGAAAGAAAGAAATGCCATCAGGCCTGTTTGCTTTGATTCTAATGAGAGTTCAGGTAGATAGAGACCCAGCCCAGCTCACATATAGACATTGTGTTTGGAGGCATGAGGGCCAACCAAAAATGAACTTTCTAAGTAACTCCTCCATGGATATACTTTCTTTGGGGATCTAATGGGAAGGTAAGACTATTTCAGATCAGAATTGGCACATACTAAATGCCATCATGATACTCAAATTAAACCATAATGATCCTTTGATGTCACTCCAATCTACTATCTCCAACAAACATGTTGTAACATCTCTTCATTTTTTTGCAATGTAACCTTCATATACTGGAGTTTTCTTTTCCCCTAAAAGACTTTCTGTTTATTAATAAAGCTGGATTGTTAGCTTAAAAAGAACCTACACATACTGCCATAAGATGTTACTTCATCAGCATTTTTAAGAGATATATGTTGATTCCTGATGACTTGTAAGGTACTGTGGAGAGTGAAATGACCAAAATGCCTAAGACTTGGGCTCTTCCTTCAATCCATAGAGGAATGGATGCTTAACTGTGAACAAACATACTTTCGTGTCTTGTTACATGAAAGTCATTATAAGAGATGGCAGAGAAAAGGTCATGAGTTGTCTGAGAGGAGATCATCTAAGAGAGAAATAACCTTGTGGCTAATGGTGGAGAAAAATGGAATACAGTAGCAACACATGGGGGACATGTGTAACTTAACGAAGCTCTGTGCTTATTATTCTTTTGGTTCTATTAAGATATTCATATGTTGTCACATCCTCTTATCCTCGATGTTTCTGTATCCCATGATCTTGCTGCCTCTGGAGATACTGCTCCTTAGGTGAGTCAGTTCCTAGAGTGCAGAAGACTTCCTGTTTCTATATTCAGATCAGCCAGCGCTCATACCCTAATCAGAGCTCCCACAGTCTGGGCCACCTTCTACCTGCTCAAGCCACTTAGTCCCCTCCCACCTCACCATTTTCTAGACAACTCAGAATGGAACCTGTGTTCTGAAGCCTGCTGGAAGTACTCAGCCCAGCCAGCCATAGAGCCACCCTGCTGCTAGTTTCTTTGCATTGATCTGACTACACACTTGAAGAGAACTACTTCTGTTCATCGTTTCAGAGGTTCCAGCTCATGGTCAGCTGCATGTTACCCTGGGGGACATGGCAAGACCCATGGCAGCAGGGATACATGGTGGGACACCATTGCTCACCCCATGGCAGCAAGGAAGGAGAGAGCCAGGGAGGCCAAGGACCTTGGTACAAGACACAGCCTTTGAAGGGACACCCCAGTGAACTAATTTCTCCAACTATATGCCACCTCCTAAAAGTTCCCCAAACTTTCAAATTAGCACTACCAACTGGGGACCAAGCAAACATGACATTTCAGATTCAAATCTACTGGTGAGCAATGAACAAACGAATTAATGAATGAATTCCTAGCAAAGGAAAAATATCTATCGTGTGTGTGTGTGTGCGCGCATGCACACACACACACAGACACACACATGATTATAAAATCCATGCATAACTAATACATTGCCATAGTAGCACTGAGACTCCAAATCTTTCATTTGCAAGTAGACAATGTTAGACCTGCCTTGGGAAGTAATTTAGCACATGAAGATGGGATGAGCACCAGAAAGGAAAAGACAGGGGTGTGGTAATCAGGTTTTACTCTGCTTAAGGTAAATTAAGGTTAAGGAATCAAGTATCTAAACAATGTAACAGAAAAGGGGTTAATTCTGCTGCCCCTCTGTAATGCCAGCTACCGAGACTGCAGAAGAAAGAATTAACTTTATTCAGTGGCTGGAACATGGAGAAGGGGACTTCGTGCTTTCAATCACTTTCCACTCCAGGGACTTGAACAGTTGCAGATGCTATATGTGGGCAATGAAGGAGAAAGGTCGGCTAACAACAGGGGGCTTATTCCTGTGTTTTCCGGGACTAGGCAGAGCTCTCCCAGGAACTCAGGTGACACCTCTTTTCATTTCATTTATAGTCTGGAGTTTTCATTTGAGGCACCTGGTAGGCGTCTTTAGCTAAAAGATTGCAGCTGCAAAGGAGACAGAAGCAGAATGAAGACAGAGATGTCAAGCCTTTTCATCCTGTTCCCGTCACCCCATCAGACATCTGCAGGTCCAAGGGAAGAGCTGGTGGTTTCAGCAAAAGTGGCCTTCAAGTCCCTGGAAAGTTACCTAGGCAACTGTTAGAACCGTCCCCCGCATGGCAGCGGTGTTACCTTCAGCACAGCTAGCGGGAGGCTAAGAATGTATTGGACAGGTCTGTGACTTCCCAGATCAGTGATTTGCAAGCCAGCAAGGGCAAGTGAAATAACAGGGTTCATTTGGCTTTTCTCTTGGTAATGTTCTTGGCAAATCAGAAACAGACAAATAAACAAACAGCAAACAAAACCAACAACTGAAAGGAATTGACAGACAAAGCTATGATTATGCAGCTCCCGAAAGAAAAACTTTCAACCTTTCTAATTAAATGGAATGAGATATCCTTGTACCCACCATCTTGGTTTGCTTACTAATGCTGTGATAAAACACTGACCAAAAGCAACTTGGGGAGGAAAGGGTTTATTTCAGCTTACAACTCTCAGGTCACACTCCATCACCGAGGGAAGTCAGGGCAGGAACTCAAGACAGGAGCTGATGCAGAGGCCATGGAGGGGTGCTGCTTACTGGCTTGCTCCCTATGGCTTGCTCAGCCTGCTTTCTTATAGAAACCAGGACCACCTGCCCAGAGGTAGCACTATCCACAATGGGTTGGGTCCTCCCTCAGTAGTCACTAATCAAGAAAATATTTGACTGACTTGCTGAAGGTCAGTCATACGGAGGCATTTTCTCTATTAAGATTCCTTTTCCCTAGACATGCCTAGGTTTGTGTCAGGTTGACAGAAACAACCAGGACACCCACCATTAATTACTAGGGGTTTAGGAAGTCTGCTAATATCAAGTGTATGTGATACTATGAGTATGGAATGGGTACCCGCATGGGAAGACAACTGCCTGGCCCTAGCAACATAAAATGCATGTCATTTATTACCCAGCACTTTTCTAGAAAGAAGATGGATCTTGTGTATATCAAGGAATGGTCATGGAAAACCTTCTACTTACTTTTAACTTGAATTCCTTGCTGAGTGTCTGTTTTTGTGGAGGATGCTGCAGGACTCCGTGGATATACTTCTTCAGGACAGAATCTCTGATTTCCCAGCTAATGGTGTGAACTGCTGGACTAGTTGTTTCAGGGACGACCAGAACTAAGTTTATGGAATTAAAAAGCCACTGCCCCTTGAACAACTCAAAGCCTGATTCTATAACTGCTTCTTATCTCACATAAAGCCCATCAGAGGAACTTACAAGGACCTAGCTAAACTCACCAAGTCATACTGCCTGCATCCTTTTAGGTGACCTAAACTTGGCTCATCATAACCCTAATTTCTCTGCCCAGAAACATTCTATCAATATTTTTTTTAATGGAGAACATCTGAAGAAGCATGATTTCAACTGAGCCTGCTAAAGAGCATGTTTGCCTACATATATGATTACTGATGTTTCCTACATGAATATGTATGAACTTCATGTAGAAGCCTCTGGCTTTCCTCATTGAGGAAGCAGTACTTTGGGAATGGCTTCCAGTCTGCTCCTACCTTGCTACAGAGAATAAACATCTCCTCGTTCTTTTAAATTTCAGTTGTCCTTTTGGACTTTCCAAAGTAAAACATTATAAGTCACAGAAGGTTAGCTGGCTACCAAAGACTCACAGCTGAGTGGCTCCCAGGAAATTTCCCTTAGCCCATCATGGCAGCCAAGGTGTAATGATGACTGGTCAACACGTGATTAACCAGCTCCCTTGCCTCAACTAGGGCAGCTCTGAAGGCCCACTGGGCACCTGGGCTCCTGAGGGATCAGGAGAGCCCTCCGTCCTTCTGTGTTGGAGATCACCTCCTCACAGCCTTGTCCTGTCCCCCGTGGAAGATCTCTGTGCACAAATCTCAGAGCACCAGGGGCTATTCTCAGGGAACTGAGGAAGCCAGAGGAAGAATGTCATCCAGAACAAAGGTCCATAGAAATAATTTATGCTCATGAACATAATTGCATGCATATTTTGCTTTGTGCTCAAGAGTTTTGTTTTTTGTTTTCGTTTTTGTTTTTGTTTTTTGTTTTGTTTTGTTTGGTTGCTTTTGGTTTTCTCAAGACAAGGTTTCTCTGTGTAGCCCTACCTGTCCTGGAATGTACTCTGTAGACCAGGCAGGCCTCAGACTCAGAGATCCTCCTGCCTCTGCCTCCCCGAGTGCTGGGATTAAAGGCATGCACCCCCACTGCCAGACTGCTCAAGGTTTTTTTGTTGGGTTTCATGATGAGATTTTTTTAGAGAGCAGTGAATATCAATGGTTTATTTAAATTCCCCCAAGTTCACACATGAATTTCTAACCTCCAGGACATGACTTTGTTTGGAAATAATTATTGCAGTGTAAATTGTTTGTTATGATGTCATAATGGAGTAAAGTGTGCCCTTGACCCAGTACGATGAGGTCCTTACAAAACCAAGAAAATTGGCACCAGTGACATGAGCAAGTAGGCAAAATCACTTGCTGCCCACATCTGAAAAGCTGCGGCTTCAGATGGCACCAGACATGCACGTGGTATACATCTGTAGGCAAAATGCTCACACACATAAATAAAATAAGCCTAAAAAGATTTAAAAGGAATTTAGGGGAAGAAATGAATGGGGTACCTTTCCCCTACAGAACATCTCAGCAGCCTGCTTGGTGTTAGTTGTTTTCTTTATCAGAAATGGGGGCAGGAGGGAGAAAGATGAAAGAATGTGTTAATACTCCAGAAAAGATCCGAGTTCAGTTTCTATTGAATCCATAAGGCTTTTGAGCCAACATAAAGGCCAAACCCAAAAAAGTAAAGCATTGTACGTCAGTGGCCATCTGTGTACTGCATCCTTGGGTCCCACTAGACCACTGTATCAAAAGTAGTGTTGACAAGGACTCCCCAGGCGTCAGCATAAGAGAGTGTACTGAAGATGCTAGGACCTTTGCTCTGAAGCCTTTAGTATAACATTTCTAGAAGAAAAGATTTACCATCTGGAGTCTCATTTATCTTACCCTTAAGATGGAAGGAAGTTGGTAAACAAGAAAGAAAGCCAGAAGACTCTGGGAGAATGAAGCGAATTAGAATATTGATGTCAGGGGGTAATTACAGATGCAGAGCACAGCTGGAGTCTATGAGAACTATGCAGAGCCTGGGTGTGGGAACAGAGAGGAGGAGGACTCAGGGTTGGTGGTGGTGAGGGGGATGTTAGAGATGGGCAGGAAGGGCAGAAGGAACAGAACAAGAGCAGCTGCTTTTGAGCAGCAGCAGGTCACCCCACTCATTTCATTTAATCATTCTTTGGAAGGAGGACACTGGAGTTTGCCCTCTTGGCTTCCAAGTCCCTTGGGGGGCTGAGCCAGGTCCTACACACTAAGGGCCATGTCCTTAGGACTGTAGGAACTGTTCCACCAAAGAGCAAGAAGAGGACAGCTCTGTGTCCTCCTCCCTTCCATGCTTTGAGGATTCTGAGCCACCTGTGGGCAGGAGGACTTGGGTTCAGATGGTTCATTTCATGCAGGTGTCTGCACTGTGTTTGGGGTCACAGGCTCAAAGATCCTACAGGGCCACTGCCTGGCTTCCTGTTTCCCTAAGGGTTTTGAATTGATAGGAGATCTCAGCTAATCTACACAAAGAGTTTGTGTTGATTTACAAAAGGCTCCACTCTGGGAAATTTATTTAGAAAAGATATGCCTAGTCGGCCCCAATCCTTGGGTTTGATCCCTAGCCCTGCATAAAACCAAATGGAGGTAGCAAGATCAGAAGTTTATCATAGGCTACAGAGCAAGTTCAAGGCCAACCTGGGATGCATGAGATCTCTATGTCAAAAGAAAGATGAAAGAGATATCAACCAACCAACCAGCCAACCAACCCTTTCCTCCAGGTCTGTCACTCGAGGCCCTAATGGATCTTAGGACTGGAGTAGTCCTGGCTAGGGTTCTCATATCTACACAGAAACTGTGGGGCTGGAAGGACTGGTCTGAATGAGAGACTGGAACCTAAGAAGCCAAGTAGCTGAGTAGCCAGCCAGGTGAGGTGTCATTTGTGTGGACAGACAGATCGGATTTTCTTCACAATGCAGAGTAAACCGCACCAGCAGTGACTCTCTGCTTTTAATATCAGGCATTGAATTATTCAAAAGCACTTTGATTGAGAAGTTGGTGTCCTCCATTCCTATTAATCAAATGACCAAAGCATAAATTTGCTTTTGAAAGGTATTTAGAAAAGAATTTTATTCTTTAAAAGAAATGAAGAAGGAGAAAAGATAAAGAGCTAACTTAGGATCTGCACAATGGATTTCCCAGGCAAGATAGATGGTAATAATAAATAGTTAAACCTTTGTATTGATAATGTGCCTCTCCACCAAAGGTTCAAAGCCTCTTTCTGTGTTTTTAATGTACTCAGGGCCTTTCAGCCTGTCTGGGAGACACAGTGGGCAGGCATTATGATTCTCATCCTATTATCACAAGAAGTGGCCAGCACAGAAAGATGAAATAAATGCTTACAGAAACTCACATAGAGAATTAGCCTCTGAGCCAGGTTAGAACTCCAGCCTCCTGCTGTCGCTTCCTGGAAAGGTAGTGCTACTCAGGAGTGAAACAAAAATAACAATAGAACTCCAGGATCAAGACTCACTTCACTTGCAAGTCTGTTTTGGAGGGAGCTTATTTTGTGACATTCTGTTTATGATTGCCAGTGAACACCCAGCCACATCGCAGAGGCGCATCTGAGACAGCTGTCACTGTCTGCCCTTGCCCTACAGGGCCAGCTTCCTGCAGGAACAGGAAGGGGGCTTCATGGCTTTGGGGTGTTTGCCCATTTATAGCAACAATTGTCTTTTGAGGAGTCTACCGTTTATGGGGAGCTGGGCTAAGCATTTTGCATGATTTGTCTTTTAAAGCTTTGATTGCAACCCCAGAAGGAAAGTCTCATTTTCCCTACCAGAGAGCTCAGAGGACCCAAGAAAGAGAAAAGCTGCCACCTGAACCCAGATCCATCACAGAACTCCAAATATAGCATCTTACCCAGTCTCCTCTCTGATCAGCCTTTGGCCCTAATTGAAAAAAAAAAAAAAAAAAAAAAAACTGTCCCTTTTCTACACTCTTGAAAAAATACTAACAAATGCTACTGCCTGCAAGTCAATTTAGTTCTCAATATTTTAAATGAACTAGACTAGCTTAGATACTACTAGAGACAATAAAGCTAGTTGTTGTTCAGGGAAGAGATTGCCTTAAATGTGGTGTGTGTGTGTGTGTGTGTCTGTCTGTCTGTCTGTCTGTCTATCTATCTGTCGACCTATGCAAATACTTCAGGGTGGCAATGTTGAATCTATTTTAGGTCACAACAGAAAGGTCTGAGATGTACTGACATGGGCTCCTGGCTGCCTTTTCATTCAGTGCCTTCCAATTTACTCTTCCCCCCATTCCTACTTATTTTAAAAGAAAAAAAAAATCTGCATCTTGGAATAACACCTAGGTGGTATTAGTTGTGTTTGTACTAAAGATTGACAGAAAAACCTGGAAATCTTTCCTTCAACTCCACATGCCTTCTGGGACTTAGTTTATTTTTTGAATCACACGTGAGCCTCATGTTGTTGCTGTTTGCAGTGTCTGTGTGTTCCAAAGTCGGTGGGATCAATCTTAGCTCCCCATACAGATCCTGTGGGGACAACAGGGAAGGAGACTGGCCAAGTCATCAATCACACAAATATTATGTGTGGCGCAAACTTGCAACTTGTAAGAACGGGTGCTTTCAACGAGAGGCATCAGAGGTAAAATTCTTACCTTACCATTGGCTCTGGTAAGCATATTTGTGTTTGAGCCAAGCTGGCGGAGAGCTTGAAACACAGCATCAATGTCCATCAAAGGTTTCTGTGTTCATTCCCACTGTGGGCAAGGTCAGTGGTATGTGGGGACCGTGGGGACCATTACAATAGGGAGAGCCAACGTGCCCATGTCAAGAGAAAGGCTGAGTCCTGGTATGTGTATCATAAACCAACATGCCACGCCCCTTTCCAGAGTGCTACTCGTGACAATAAGCCAAGAAAAGTGACTTCACCAAAGACAGGATGAGGCAAGGGCAGGACACAGCTACATGGGCTGTGACTCCCTACTACCTCTCCCTCTGTCCCCCGCCATATACACACACCTTTCCACATCAGTCACCTTGGCCTGTCATAACAAAATACTATGGACTAGGGGTTCAAAAGCAGATACTTGTTTTTCACGGTCTGGAAGCTGGGAAGTCAGAGATCAGGAAGCCAGTCTGCTGGGGTTCTGGCGGGGTTCTCTTGCAAGCTGTCTTCCTGCCGTGTTCACACTTGTTAGAAAGACTGACGTATTTTATGACTCGTTGGTGTCTTTTTTGGAACCTGGGCCCTCATCCATGCTATAAAAATAAATGCTCTACCCCTGAGTAACATCCTCAGCCTCATATCTTTCCCTAAAAATATACCCTGTTACATCATTACCTCACCCTTATGAACTTTTTAAATCTCAGGTACCCCTTTAAATGTGTTACTCAACACATGGCTAAGCTGAAGTGTCTAAGGGTTCTGACCTAAGAGTCAGAGAGAGCACATTGACACTACTGTAGCATGCGCTCTAAGTCAACAGTGACTCGCTGGCCCTTCATTCACACCCTGAGAAGACAGCAGGGGCCTGGTGCATGTTGGTACTTATTGGGTGGAAAGAGTGTGGTAGGTGGAGGAGTACCGCCTGGGCCGGTAAGGCTTTCTCCTCCAGACAGCTTTTAATTTCCCCAGGACTAAGAAGGAAAAAATCAAGCAAAAGCCTCACACACATCAGCAACATCTTGGAAGGAAGGGATTCCAAGGGTCTTTCAGCTTCTAAACCCTATATTTCATGAGCGCTTGGAGTTTTAACCAATGGCATATATGGCTTTGTGATTTTTTTAAAAGTCACACTTTATGAAAACAGCATAGAAAACACTTTCGAAAAACACACGTAGTAACAGCATAAGCAATGTACTGAGTAAACGCACAGAGGTGATGAATGCTCTTGGCTCACATCCTCTAAAGTGTTATCAGAAAGACTTGCGCTAAGAGGCTCCTGTATTGTTCTAGCCATTATTTCATGGAAGAGTAAAGACAGATTTTATAGAGAGTCCCAAGTAATACATTAGCTATGTTTTAGGCTAGGGATAAAAACGCACACTGATTTTTTACTCAAGAACATGGTCTAGAATCTTCTAGAACCATCCAGATTCTGGGACGTCCCAGGGTGACCCGTTGTCTGGTTGTGCTGGAGTTTCCACATCTGCCTCCCCTCAGTGCCTCACCAGGCAGCTGAAATCTGTGGCCACTCTTAACTGCATCCTACAGAACAAATAAAGAGTCCTTTCAGTGGAGAAAGCCATTCACAGACGCCAGGGTGGAAACCACAGCCCCGGAACGATGAAAAGGCTTTATTAGAGCCCCAGTGTGGGGAGTGGGAGGCTGCTAGGCCTCAGCTTTATTAAACCGTAGCTCTTCTCTGCTGCCACCTCATTATTGCCAGGGCTATTGTTAGTCTGAATGAAGAGCACACCGGGCTAAGGGAAGAGCTTTAAAAAGGAAAGATGAGTCCAAGTCAGGGGAGGAATGCCTCCCCCACCAACACGCAGAAAGGCTTACAACCTGTCATAGAAAGCAAGGGCATTATAAAGAATCACAGGCACCAAGAGCTGGGAAACTGAGGGCTGGGAGCATTCCTGGCCGTCCATGTGTCTGGAAACTGGGATTCTTTATGGGTTTCTGAGAAATAATAAGGTGCTGACTCTGAGAGGCCCCATTCCTGTAGATGTCTCTCTGTCCACAGCTGTAGCTCTTTCCAGCAAAGACACCATGGGTCACCCAAGGCAGCAGCTTGACTCAAAAGACGATCTGTGAACTCTCTTTCAGTGAGTAAAGGCAGGGACCTGTTGAAGTTCAGCCTCCTAGGCTGGGTAAGGGACCTTGCAGGTCACAGAAAAGATGTGAAGTGAGTGTTTGCCAACCTGCATCCCTGCCTCCGGCCATGCCCCTCCCTTTTTTCTGTCAGCAGTTGGACAACCCAAGTCCTCCTGATCTCAGACTCCTGAGGCTGCCCAAGGCTTTGTCTGCAGGCTGTGTGGCCTCTGACGGTAGAGAGAGGCTTGGATGACCCAGCTGGGATAAAAAGCTAATGATTCCCGGACTGTGGTCACGAAATGCCAGCACAGAAGGATTGTGTATGAGACGTGAAATGAACCATGAGCTTCATGGAGCAGGATTTCTCTGTGGCTGCAGTAATAAAGAAGTCTAACACATGGGGCCTGAGGAACAAGATATGTTCTCTTACAGTTCTGGAGGCTAGAAATCCAGGCTGAAGGTGTTGGGGGCCACGTTGACAATCTCTGACTGGGGGAAGGGTCCTTCCCAGATGCCTCCTCCAGCCTCTGATGGCTCCAGGTTTTCTGTGATTTGTGAAGCATCTCTTCAATCTTTGGCTTCATCTTCCCATTCTCACCTCATCCTTGTCTCTTCTGGGAGTCTGCCGACACTTTGCCTCATAACAGAGAACCCACAGTTCTGTCCTCCTTAAGATTCTAAGTCTCTTTGCTTCTGCAACAATTTTTTCTCAGAATAAGACCATGTTCTCAGATTTCATGACTGCTGTCCTCTCTGGTGCTGCAATCCTAGAGTGACCCACTTTGCTAAAAGGGGAAACTAATTCTAGAAAGAAGAGGTCGGTGTTACTGTGAGAAGTGGTTGTTTTTTTTCCCCCATCGGTCATTTGCATCAGTTGGACCCATTTTGGTTGTTAGCTTCACCTATAATGAATTTATTGACTTGAGACTTCTGTTATTGAATCCCTCAGAGAGCCAGTGTCCTGGACCAGGGAATTAGCTCCGTTGATAGAGGGCTTGCCTACCATGCACAAAGCTCTGGGTTCAGTCCTGAGCCCCACATGAAACTGGGAGTGGTAGCACACGGTTGTAATCCCAGCACTAGGGCGATGGAGGTAAGAGGACCAGAAAAGTTCAAGGTCAACCTCGTGCTACAATGAGTTCGAGGCCGTCCTGAGCTATGAGAGAGATATTCCTGTCTCTGGGAGTAATACGTAGGCTATCCTGACAATTCAGTGAGAATACTTGTATTCCCAGCATAGTGCTTGAATAGTGTGATCTTTCTGGAAGGAAATAGAGTCAGTCTAAATGAGAAAAAAATTGGCATTACAGACTGACTTGTGTTTCTCCAAAATTTTTAGTTTGGAATCCTAACCTCCAATATGACATATAACACACAAAGTATTTCAGAATGTGACATATAGTATATATAGTACCTTAGGCTGTGACATACATAGTACATACACAACCTCAGAATGTGGCATGCAGTACTTCAGAATGTGACATGCAGTATGAGCAGTACTTCAGAATATGAATATGTTTGTCAGCTTTATAACTGTGACACTGTGACAAAATACTTGAGATAATGAACTCGATGAAAGATTTATTTTGGGTCACGGTTTCAGAGGTTTCATCCCATGGTCGACTCACTCCATTGCCCCTGGGCCTGCCAAGGAAGAAGCATCATGGCATGGGGCACAGGGTACCACAAAGTTGCTCACTTCGTGGCAGCCGAGAAGCAAGAGAGATGGGGGTGGGGTGGGGGTGTGTGTCCACAGTTCCAGTGTTTTCATGCAGCCAATCCTTCAGGTCTCTGTGGCGTCTCTTCTTTGTGCTTCCTTTTTTATTTATTGAACCCATGGTGTTCACAGAATCCAAGGACGAGCATTCATTGAATATTGTTCGGTTGTCTTCATAAAACTCCATAGAAGAATCATTTTATTTCATTTTACAGTTGAAAGAAACAATATTGAGGAAGGGTGAATAATTTGCCCTGGGTCACTGGTCAGCCAGGTGGTAAAGGCAGGGGTGGAGAGTCGCTCTTGCCGCTTGCTGAAACCCTTGTTTATCCAGTTACTCTCTACTCTACCCCGCCCCTCGCCTTTCTCTCTTATCAGCCAAAGGTCATGTTCATTGCATTGTTTAAACTAACAAGATTTGACAGTGTACACTTAAAATTTGTTCGCTCGGTTAATGCTCATTGAATTCCTGCAATATGCTGGGCACCATGCTGGCCTGGAGACACAGAGCCGCACAGAAAGCCAGAAGGCCAGTAAGCCAGGTAATGTTTTATTGCACAGATTGTCTCTCTGGGTGGGGCCTGTCCTGTGCAAGGTATAATCTAAAGAGAGTAAGGCCAAGGGAATCTAAGACTTCACTCCTTTCCTGGGCCCTCAGAGTCACAGGGGAATCCAGGAAAATCTCAGACATGGCTATAAATGACAAGGAGGTCAGGAAACTCGGGTTCCATCCCCAGCTCTGTCACTGAGCAAGCTGTGTGATGCTCTGGGCTTTGGTTTACCCATCGGTCTAAGCAGGGGACCAGCTCGAGTCTGGTACCTTCTCACTTGTAGCATCTCAACAATTCAACTCCATCCAATCTCCTCAAACAAAATGCACCCTTAGGCTGATTTTGAAAGTTTGAGGTGCTGGCTTGCTTTTCTCAGGGTACCCTGGCTCTCCTGTGATGGGCTAGCTAATCGATTCTCTCTGCTCATGTGCCACTGACTGATGGGTCATTTGTAGAAGCTCTTCTTTGTTAGTGAGACTCAGTTCTGCAAGAGCCATGGCTGCCTCCCAAATCTGGAGGTATGCTGAGTTACCAACTGTGTGTGTTTCCCTGGGCAGGCAACACACACAACAAGAAACTGCAAATTGAGTCCCCCTCCCCCCTCGTGTGGTGGATCTGCTTGTGTTTTTACCAAGAGTGTAAGTCAGAAGTGGATGCAACACATTTCCGTTTGGGGAGTCTGTATTTTTAGAATGATGACTTGAACACGGTTTTTCAAACACACTCCAGTTGGTGCTGTGTGTTTAAGAAGCAGGCCAGGTACAGAAGTTTTGTTTTTGTTTTTCCGTTTTCTAAGGAGCTTCTAAATTCTTCTTTGCAATTTGCCGACTGCAAATGGCTATGCCCATTTTGTGCCAAGTACCTGAATTATACTGTGTCTAATCTTTGAACAGTGTCCACACTGTAGCTTCTGCTATGCTCACTTTGTGAATGGGAAGCAGGAATTCAGCGGGATTTTGTCCTTCATACAAAGTCATTTGCGTAGGTACTTGATGGTCATTTGAGTTTGAGTTGACTTCGAAGGTTTTTGTTATCTCTACCCTATATGATGCCCAGAGGAGGAACCTGGACTGATCATTCAGATGGCATGAGACATGCCAGGAATAAGCAAAAGTGGTTTCTCTTTTCTTCACAGAACACAGGAGAGGGCCCCCAAGCAGATCTCGGCCCCGAGCAGATCTCAGCACTACGCTTTGTAAGCACTAGAAAAGATGACTCCCTCCCAGTAGATAGATGTACCCCAATATGCAAAAATCCTGGCAAATGTGGCGAGCGCTTCCCTGGCACCCTTCACCCAGCTGCTGGGTTGCGGACACTGCTGTAAGGAGCTGACTTCACATGGCAGCTTGTCGATGGTTGTGGGCAAACACTGGAAGATGACTGCATTATTTATGATCATTATTTATTTTCTGATGTTCAAATATTTACATTTCTTTCTTTTCTTTTGCAAACAGTTTAGTGGGCAGAAGAAAACTCTTCCTCTTGCTAAAGAGGTTGAGCCTTATTTCCGGATGCCAAGTTCAGTTAAAGAGACTGACCACACTTCCCAGAGCTGGCCTGGCCAAAAGCCAGTGAAAGAGTACTGCCTGGTTCTTGTTGTGACTACGTCGCTTCAAAGAAAGTTTGAGTTGACTTGTCCTAACGGGATTCTTTTCTAATGAACTGGCTGCCAGTCTGAGCTGTACCCTTGACTGGCGTCTGCCCCACCGTTTATTCAATCAGTTTTTTCTAGGTCCCTGCTTCACATGTCATTGAGCTGTGATCACTGGGCTTCAATGATTTGATTGGATTTTGAACCATGTAGGAGCCACAGCTCTGGGTGTGTCTTTGAGTGTGTGTCCTGAGAGGATTAACAGAAAAAAGATGATCCATTCTAAATGTGGGTGGTGCCATGCCATGGGTGGAGTCCCAACATGAATTAAAAAAATAAATCAAATCCGGACACCACCGTTTATCTCCATCTGCTTCCTGACTGTGGATACGATGTGACAGGCTACCTCCCACTCCCACCATCACATCTTTGCTTCCATAACAGGCTGCATCCCTTCAGACCACAAGCCGAAGTAAATCTTTTCTCTCTTAAAGTGCTTCTTTTCAGGTATTTGATCATAGCAATAGAAAAATAATTTAAGTGGGATTTGTAACTCAGTTAGTAGAATGTTTGTCTAGTGTCGGTAAAGCCTGGTGTTTGAACCCTGCATGATGGTGCGTGGTGGCACACATCTGTAATTTCAGTACTCTGGAGGTAGAGGGAAGGGATCAAAAGTTCCAGATCATCTTTGCCTATATAGTAAGTTCAAGATCAGTCTGGGGTACATGAGACCATATCTGAAAAAAAAAAAAGAAGGAAAAGAAGCAACTAACATGTGGACTAAGGTGATAATCTCTATTTCAAACAAAATGAAGGAAAATACTGAGTAATGTTGATGAAAACCATATTCATAAGTGAGAAATTTCAAACTTCAAACAAAATTCAAATTATTTGTATAGATTTTTGCACAATCAAACACCACCTCATTCCCTAGTAAGAGCATCCTCGCTGGCATGTGCCAGCAGGTGCTCATTTTGTAGGGTGATGGACTGAGGTTCAAGAGGCTACATAACCTGCTCCAGGTCTCTGTGAATCTAGGTTCTCCCCTAGGGTTCCTATTCTTAGTGCAGTGAGCAGAGGAGCCCCGGGAGATGCTGGAGAGAGGAGACTGGGAACTAGCCATCAGCCTGCCTAGCATTCCAGCTGTGCCCACCCCATCCTACTACTTGTAAAGTTTAGTGACTTGAGGTCAGGACCCACTCCAGAGTTTACCATGGACAGCTGCTTCATAAGGATTGTGTTGTTGTTTTGAAATGGGGACGTTTACTTACGGATGCCAAAATGAATGACAGAGAAAGGTGCATTGGGTGCTGTGGATATCATTCTATATAAATAAAACACTGATGGCCAGTGACCAGGCAAGAAATAGGTTGCCAGGCAGGAAGTAGGTGGGACAAGGAGAGAGGAGAATTCTGGGAAGCAGAAGGCTGAGGGGAGAGACACTGCAGCCACCGCCAGGACAAGCAACATGTAGAGACTCTGGTAAGCCACCAGCCACGTGGCAAGGTATAGATTTATAGAAATGGGTTAATTTAAGATAAAAGAACAGATAGCAAGAAGCCTGCCACGGCCATACAGTTTGAAGCAATATAAGTCTCTGTGTTTACTTGGTTGGGTCTGAGCGGCTGTGGGACTGGCAGGTGACAAAGATTTGTCCTGACTGTGGGCCAGGCAGGAAAACTCTAGCTACAATTGGGAGACAGGCCCAGTAAGATAGGAAACCGGGAAAGAGGAGGGCCATGGAACCTCCTGGGACAAGTCAGCTCCTTTGCCCAGCTGCTCTGCCTGTCTCTTATAAATAAGAGAGAGAAAAACCACTAGCAACTTTTGGCATCAAAGTGGGAACACTTACTAAGGGCAGTCGACAGAGCTGCAGCTGAAACGGGGCAGAGTTCTGATCGCTGTTTAAAAAAAAATCTTACAAGTAGCTTGAAGGCTGCTAACTGACTTGTTCCTTCCCTTCCTTTCCCCACAGAGAAGAGATCCTGTCTCCTCTGGAGGAGGCACGAGGTGGGGGTGGGGATGGGTGTGTGTGTTAGCTTCCTGTTCCTCTAACTGAATACTTGAGATAATCAACTGACAAGGAGAAAGCCTTGTGTTAACTTGTGGTTGTAGAGGCTTCATTTTATTCTGCTCATCAATCCTGGCCACATACGGTGTTACACTTTGGTTCGGGAGTGCCCCGCCCCCCAAGGCCCACACACTAAGGGCTGACCCTTTGGTCCTTGGTCTGTGTTGCTATTGGGAGGTGATGGGAATTTTAGGAGGTAAGCCCCTGGTCAGATCACAAGAGCTCTCTTCTTGAAGAGGATAGTGAAGCCCTGGGCATCTTTTCTTCTTGGATTTCTAGTCACCACTATGGAGCATCTCTGTTCCACTGCACTTTACCATGATATGTCCTCTCTCCCTCCCTTCCTCCCTCCCTCCTCTTTTCCCCTCCCCCCTCCCTTCAACAGTGCAGATCGCACGCACATACAGTGTGAATGCACTAAATGAAGGATGGCTTGGGTCCCAGGTCCGGAACGAGTTAAACAGTAGAGAAAGGGACCCGTTTATTTTAAAAGCAGCCCCACCACACCAACCATCAGGTCTGAGTCTCTGTCCTTCTGAGTCCCTGTCCTTCTGAGTCCCTGTCCCTCTGAGTCTCTGTCCCTCTTCTCCATCTTTTCTCTCTTCTCGCACGAATCCCCACTGCACTGTGTACCACCTTTGTTCCACTCTGAGATCCCAGTGAACATTTCTGTAGAAGCTGGATACCTTCCCGAGGAACATACACCCCAGGTGCCGTAGGGCACTCCCAACATGTCTATTAATTAGCCCACAGCACCATCTGTCATAAATGATGCTTAACTAGAAAATGAACGTTTAAAAAGGAGACATCAGGGCCCCCAGCTCCCAGCCTACCCCCGACAACTTCCCTTCTGGACCAGAGGTGAGTGCCTGGGTCTAGCCCGGACCCCATCCCTGGCCACCAGCCACCCTGGGAGGACCTGCCCAGCTGGCGCCGGGTTCTGGCCACCGGGCAGCTCCCCTTCTAGCCCCACCGGGAGCGATCCCCATTTCCAAGCCCCCGGCAGCCCCTGCAGTCTCCGCGCCCTGCCCCCACGCCCATCTGCCCAAGACCCCACCCACTTCCTGAGACTTAGAGACCGGCCCCCAGCTCCCAGCCTGCCCCGGACGACTTCCCTTCTGGACCAGAGGTGAGTGCCTGGGTCCAGCCAGGACCCCATCCCTGGCCACCAGCCACCCTGGGAGGACCTGCCCAGCTGGCGCCGGGTTCTGGCCACCGGGCAGCTCCCCTTCTAGCCCCACCGGGAGCGATCCCCATTTCCAAGCCCCCGGCAGCCCCTGCAGTCTCCGCGCCCTGCCCCCACGTCCATCTGCCCAAGACCCCACCCACTTCCTGAGACTTAGAGACCGGCCCCCAGCTCCCAGCCTGCCCCTGTCGACTTCCCTTCTGGACCAGAGGTGAGTGCCTGGGTCCAGCCAGGACCCCATCCCTGGCCACCAGCCACTCCTGAGAGGCCTGCCCAACTTGGCACCAGGTTCGGGCCACCGGGCAGCTCCCCTTCTAGCCCCACCGGGAGGGATCCCCATTTCCAAGCCCCCGGCAGCCCCTGCAGTCTCCGCGCACTGCCCCCACGCCCATCTGCCCAAGACCCCACCCACATCCTGAGACTTAGAGACCGGCCCCCAGCTCCCAGCCTGTCCCCGACTGCCATTCTGGACCAGAGCTTGCCCCTGACTTCCCTTCTGGACCAAAGAGTTGGACAAGAGAACTCCCTTTTGGACAAGAGAGAGAGTCTTCCTGAGTCTGTCAGCTCTTTGTGAAACAAGTCCACTGATAAGACCAAGAAGGAATCACAAGGAGATGGGCAGACGTCAAAGCAGAAGTACATACAGCAAAATGAAGAGCAATACAGCATCACCAGAACCTAGCTCGCCTCCAACATCTAGACCTGAACACCAAAAATTGGAAGAAGCAGAAGAAAGTAGCCTTATGAGTAACTTCATGAAGAAGGTAGAGGCTTGTGTAGAGGAAAAGACAAGAAAATTGGAAGAACGCTGTAAACAACTAGAGGAAAGGGCAAACAAATTAGAAGAAAACAATAAAGTCCTGGAAGAAAACATTAAAATCCTCGAAGAAAACAATAAAGCACTGAAAGAAAATCATGAAAAAGCAATGAAACAAACAAAGGAAACAGTCCAAGATCTGAAAAGGGAAATTGAAAAAATGAAAAAGACACAAACAGAGGGAATGCTGGAAATAGAAAACCTGAGTAAAAGATCAGGAACTTCGGATGCAAGTATAACCAACAGAATGCAAGAGATGGAAGAGAGGATTTCTGGCATTGAAGATACAGTAGAAGAAATAGTTCCATCAGTCGAAGGAAACACTAAAGCCAACAAAGTCATGAACCAAAATGTCCAAGAAATCTGGGACACCATAAAAAGACCAAACTTACGAATTATAGGGATAGAAGAAGGTGAAGAATACCAACTCAAAGGCACAGAAAATATATTCAACAAAATTATAGAAGAAAACTTTCCCAACTTAAAGAAGGAAATGCCTATGAAGATACAAGAAGCCTATAGAACACCAAACAGACTAGACCCCCAAAAAAAGTCCCCTCGACACATAATAATTAAACAACTAAATGTACAGAATAAAGAAAGAATATTAAGAGCAGC
The DNA here is from genome assembly GCF_049852395.1 of Peromyscus maniculatus bairdii. NCBI lineage: Eukaryota > Metazoa > Chordata > Mammalia > Rodentia > Cricetidae > Peromyscus > Peromyscus maniculatus. Next base: position 125,033,461 of record NC_134856.1, read on the forward strand.
CAAGGAAAAAGGCCAAGTGACCTATAAAGGTAAACCCATCAGAATAACACCTGATTTCTCAATGGAGACTTTGAAAGCCAGAAGGACCTGGACAGATGTAATGCAGACACTAAGAGACCATGGATGTCAGCCCAGACTAATATACCCAGCAAAACTTTCAATCATCATAGACGGAAGGAACAAGACATTCGAAGACAAAGCCAGATTTAAACAATACCTATCCACAAACCCAGCCCTACAGAAAGCACTAGAAGGAAAATTCCAACCGAGGGAAGTCAGATACACACTTGAAAACACAGGCAATAGATAAAGCCACAACAGTAAACCCCAAAGAAGAGAAGTACACACACACTACCACCAAAAATAACAGAGATGAAGAATCACTGGTCATTAATATCCCTTAATATCAACGGACTTAATTCACCTATAAAAAGACATAGACTTACAGAATGGATACGAAAGCAGGACCCATCCTTCTGCTGCATACAAGAAACACATCTCAAATTCAAAGATAGACACTACCTAAGAATAAAAGGCTGGGAAAAGACTTTTCAATCAAATGGTCTTAAGAAACAAGCAGGGGTAGCCATCCTGATATCCAACAAAATAGACTTCAAACTAAAATCAATCAAAAGAGATCAAGAAGGACATTACATCCTCGTCACAGGAAAGATCGACCAAGATGAAGTTTCAATTCTGAACATATATGCCCCAAACATAAGGGCACCCACATATGTAAAAGAAACATTACTAAAGCTTAAACCACATATAAAACCCCACACATTAATAGTGGGAGATCTCAACACCCCACTTTCACCACTGGACAGATCTCCCAAATCGAAACTTAACAGAGAAATAAAGGACTTAACCGATGTCATGACCCAATTGGACCTAATAGATATCTACAGAACATTCCATCCTAACAAGAAAGAATATACTTTCTTCTCAGCACCCCATGGAACTTTCTCTAAAATCGACCACATACTTGGCCACAAAGCAAATCTCAACAGATACAAAACAATCAGAATAACCTCCTGTGTTCTATCAGATCACCATGGTTTAAAGCTAGATTTCAACAACAACAAAAACTACAGAAAACCTACAACCTCATGGAAACTGAATAATGCTCAACTGAATCACCAATGGGTTAAGGAAGAAATAAAGAAAGAAATTAAAGACTTCCTAGAGATCAATGAAAATGAAGACACCACATACCCAAACTTATGGGACACTATGAAAGCAGTGCTAAGAGGGAAATTCATAGCACTAAATGCCCACATAAAGAAGTTGGAGAAATCGCACACTAGTGAATTAACAGCACATCTGAAAGCTCTAGAACAAGAAGAAGCAAAGTCTCCCAGGAAGAATAGACGCCAGGAAATTATCAAAGTGAGAGGTGAAATTAATAAATTAGAAACTAAGAGAATAATACAAAAAATTAATGAAACAAAGAGTTGGTTCTTTGAGAAAATCAACAAGATAGACAAGCCCTTATCCAAACTAACCAAAAGACAGAGAGAAAGAATCCAAATCAACAAAATCAGAAATGAAAAGGGGGACATAACAACAGACATTGAGGAAATCCAGAGAATTATAAGGTCATATTTCAAAAACCTCTACTCCACAAAATTGGAAAACCTAAAAGAAATGGACATTTTTCTGGATAGATACCACATACCTAAGTTTAATCAAGACCAGATAAACTATTTAAATAGTCCAATAACCCCTAAGGAAATAGAAACAGTCATTAAAGGTCTCCCAACCAAAAAAAGCCCAGGACCAGATGGTTTCAGCGCAGAATTCTACCAGATCTTCAAAGAAGAGTTAATACCAATACTCTCTAAATTGTTCCACATAATAGAAACAGAAGGAACATTACCAAACTCCTTCTATGAGGCTACAATTACCCTGATTCCTAAACCAAACAAGGATGCAACAAAGAAAGAGAACTACAGACCGATCTCCCTCATGAACATTGATGCAAAAATACTCAATAAAATACTGGCAAACAGACTCCAAGAACACATCAGAACAATTATCCACCATGATCAAGTAGGCTTCATCCCAGGGATGCAAGGGTGGTTCAACATACGAAAGTCCATTAATGTAATACACCATATAAACAAACTCAAAGAAAAAAACCACATGATCATCTCACTAGATGCAGAAAAGGCATTTGACAAAATCCAACACCCCTTCATGATAAAAGTCTTGGAGCGATCAGGAATACAGGGAACATACCTAAACATAATAAAGGCAATATATAGCAAACCAACAGCCAACATCAAATTAAATGGAGAGAAACTCAAAGCAATTCCACTAAAATCAGGAACGAGACAAGGCTGTCCACTCTCCCCATACTTATTCAATATAGTACTTGAAGTTCTAGCCAGAGCAATAAGACAACATAAGGAGATTAAGGGGATTCAAATTGGAAAGGAAGAAGTCAAGCTTTCCCTATTTGCAGACGACATGATAGTATACTTGAGTGACCCCAAAGACTCCACCCAGGAATTGATAAAGCTTATAAACACCTTCAGCAACATAGCAGGATACAAAATCAACTCAAAAAAATCAGTAGCCCTCCTATATACAATGGACAAAGAAGCTGAGAAGGCAATTAGAGATACATCACCCTTTACAATAGCCAAAAATGACATAAAATACCTTGGGGTAACACTAACCAAGCAAGTGAAGGACCTATATGACAAGAACTTTAAGTCCCTGAAAAAAGAAATTGAAGAAGATCTCAGAAAATGGAAAGATCTTCCATGCTCATGGATAGGCAGGGTTAACATAGTAAAAATGGCAATCTTACCAAAAGCAATTTACAGATTCAATGCAATCCCCATCAAAATACCAACACAATTCTTCACAGATCTGGAAAGAACAATACTCAACTTCATATGGAAAAACAAAAAACCCAGGATAGCTAAAAGAAACCTGTACAATGAAACAACTTCTGGAGGCATCACAATCCCCGACTTCAAGCTCTACTATAGAGCTACAGTAATAAAAACAGCCTGGTATTGGCATAAAAACCGACATGTGGACCAATGGAATCGAATTGAAGACCCTGACATTAACCCACACACCTATGGACATATAATTTTTGACAAAGAAGCCAAAAGTGTACAATGGAAAAAAGAAAGCATCTTCAACAAATGGTGCTGGCATAACTGGATATCAGCGTGTAGAAGGCTGCAAATAGATCCATATCTGTCACCGTGCACAAAACTTAAGTCCAAGTGGATCAAAGACCTCAACATAAATCCAGCTACTCTGAACCTGCTAGAAGAAAAAGTAGGAAATAGTCTTGAACGCCTTGGCATAGGAGATCACTTCCTAAATATAACACCAGTAGCGCAGACACTGAGACAAACAATCAATCAATGGGACCTCTTGAAACTGAGAAGCTTTTGTAGAGCAAAGGATACGGTCAACAAGGCAAAGCGACAGCTTACAGAATGGGAAAAGATCTTCACCAACCCCACATCTGACAGAGGACTGATATCCAGAATATATAAGGAACTCAAGAAATTAGACATCAAAAGGACCAACAGTCCAATTGAGAAGTGGGCTTTAGAACTAAACAGAGAATTCTCAACAGAGGAATCCCAAATGGCTGAAAGACATTTAAGGAATTGCTCAACTTCCCTAATCATCAGGGAAATGCAAATCAAGACAACTCTGAGATACCACCTTACGCCTGTCAGAGTGGCTAAGATCAAAAACACTGAAGACACTTTATGCTGGAGAGGATGTGGAACTAGGGGAACTCTCCTCCACTGCTGGTGGGAATGCAAGCTTGTACAACCACTTTGGAAATCAATATGGCGCTTTCTTAGAAAATTGGGAATCAATCTCCCCCAAGATCCAGCTATACCACTCCTGGGCATATACCCAAGAAATGCTCAATCATACCACAAGAGCACTTGCTCAGCTATGTTCATATCAGCATTGTTTGTAATAGCCAAAACCTGGAAACAACCTAGATGCCCTTCAACTGAAGAATGGATAAATAAATTGTGGCACATATACACAATGGAATACTACTCAGCAGAGAAAAACAACGACATCACACGGTTTGCAGGCAAATGGATGGATCTAGAAAAAATCATCCTGAGTGAGGTAACCCAGACTCAGAAAGACAAATATGGTATGTACTCACTCATAGGAAGATGCTAGATGTGGAACAAGGATGACTAGACTGCTACTCACATCACCAGTGAGGCTACCTGGAAAACGGGACCCCAAAAAAAAGACACGGAGAAATGGACAAGATCTACATGAATAGCCTGGTCATGAGTGGGAACAATGAAGGGCGACGGTCGAGGGAAAGAGTGGGAGATCCTAGCTGGATCAAGAAAAGAGAGGGAGAACAAGGAATAGGAGACCATGGTAAATGAAGACCACATGAGAAGGTGAGAAGGGGAGGAAGCAGAGAGCTAGGGAGGCCCACGGAGATTCACAAAGATACCCCCTCAAAAGACTGCTGGCAATGGTCGCGAGACGGCAGGAACTGACCTACTCTGGTGATGGGATGGCCAGACACCCAAATAGTGGTGCCATAAACCCCATCCAAGGACTGAGGAATCTGAAGGCAGACATCCACGGCTGGGCCCCTGGTGGAGCACTGGGAGTCTAATTAGTGAGTAAGAAGAGGATTTATATGAGCGAGAATTGTTGAAGCCAAGGTTGGATAAAGCACCGGGACAAATAACCAAATGAATGGAAGCACAGGATCTATGAACCAAAGGCTGAGGGGCCCCCAACTGGATCAGGCCACCTGAACGGGTGAGACAGTCATTTGGCTTGATCTGTTTGGGAGGCAGCTGTGCATTGGTGCCAGGTCCTGGGCGCGTTGCATGAGTTGGCTGTTTGAATCCTGGGACTTATGCAGGGACACTTGGCTCGGTCTGGGAGGGGGGAATGGACCTGCCTGGACTGAGTCTACCAGGTCAACCCCGGTCCTCGGGGGAGACCTTGATCTGGAGGAGGTGGGAATGGGGGGTGGGCTGGGGGGAGGGGTGGGCGAGAGGGGGAGAACAGGGGATTCTGTGGCTATTATGTTGAACTGAATGGTGTTATAAAATAATAATAATAATAATAATAATAATAAAAAAAAAAAAAAAAAAAAAAAAAAAAAAAAAAAAAAAAAAAAAAAAAAAAAAAAAAAAAAGGAGACATCAGATGTGAAGAGAGGTGGGGGACCAAACTGAGAAGAGTTCTTTGGAAGAATCCAGGAATTATGGCTCCTCCCCTCAGACAGGACCCTCCGCAAACACTGCTGAGGGTCAAACAGACCTAGAGAGAAATCTACGGTTGTAGTCGGGACGGCACAGTGATTTGGGAACACTGAGGGTAAGGTTTCCCCAGACACAGAAGAACAAACTAAACGGGGTACGAGTAAGCAGAGGTGTGGGGAGTCCAGTCGACTTCCAGAGAGCTTTAGTAACTAGGGAAGAAATGAAGACAGTGGGGTTTGGGGATCTCTTGCCACTGTGCTCATGGCTCTTTCCACTGCTGTAAAAACAAAACAAAAACAAAAATAACACAACAACAACCACAAAAACCAAGCAAAGTGAGTTTACTAGCAAAAACAGCTGAACTCATTGAGCTTATTTATTTTCAAAACTGAAAACAAGAATGAGCTTAGCTTTGGTTTTACAGGATTCTGCTTCCCCACAAACCAAGAGGAAAGCAGGGTATGGTAACAAAGGCCTGGTTTATTACCCGTGTTATCTTTCTGTCACTGTGACAACACACCTGACTTTATCAGCGTGTGTGTCAGGGGTGGGTGCTCTTTTGGCTCATAGTTTAAAAAGTTTCAATCCATGGCTGATTGGCTTCACCATCTTCGGGCCTGAGCAAGGCAGATCCCATGGCTTAAACATGTGGGAGAGCAAAGCTCCACCTTAGGATAGCTGGGAAGCAAAGAGAGAGACAAGAAGGAGCCAGGATCTCAAGACCCCTTTCTGGTGCCTCCCCAGCGGTCTGACTCTTTCTGGGAGTCCCCACCTTCTAAATGCTCCATCATCCCCCAATGTACAGCAATTTCCTCTGAGTTAAAACATCCCATCCTGGAGGGAAACTTGTTAAGACTTAGGAAGTAAAGCTCTCGTAACTCCCCAAAAGTCCTTGGAACTGACCAGATTCATAAGGCTCCTCCCTCTCCAAGGTTACAGTAAGGACTGCTGAGGAGACTCGGATCAGCCGAGCTGCCTGCAAGACTCTCCTAGGTGTGGAGTTTCCTGCAAGTTGTTCAGAGAGCACCAGGATTCTGGCCGTCACAAGTCCTCACACACGAGTCATCCCTACTCCTGTTAGTACCTCGCCCATACTCTAGTAAGGAGCCTCACTAAACTCAATCAAGGACTTTTATGTCATTGTCATCGGCCTCCTGTCTGGAGTGAGTGGACCTTTGTTAACCATCTCCCCAAGAATGATGTCACACAACACTAGCACTAGCACTGCAAGGCTGATGGCCAAGCCTTTAAACCACAGCACCGACCTCAGCAAGTCTCTTATAAATTGGGAGCTGGGAGAGCTGTGACCATTCTAAGCCATGTTTTGTAAAGGGCCAGAGCATGTAATCTCTACCCAACATGCCTCCTGAGGAATTGAGAACAACCCCAAAAGCTCTCCAGGAACAACCCCAAAAGCTCTCAACTCTCTCTCTCCTTCTAACTTACCTCCAAATCAAGACAAATTTACAAAGACAAAGATGTCCCTCCTCTGTTAAGAAGGACAAATTTTGCTGGGTGGTGGTGGTACATGCCTTTAATCCCAGCACTGGGGAAGCAGAGACAGGCAGATATGGGTGAGTTCAAGGCCAGACTGGTTTGCAGAGAGAGTTCCTGGACAGTCAGGGATACACAGACAAATCCTGTCTCAAAAACAAAACAAAACAAAACAAAAAGACAAATGTTGATTATTTGTAGACAGAAGTTTTCCTGTGTCCCTCCTGGTTCCACAGCTGCTCAGTTCCAAGTAAACACACAGAGGCTTATGTGAATTACAAACTGTATGGTCTATGTCTCAGGCTTTTTGCTAGCTAGCTCTTATAACTTAACTCCACCCATTCCTGTTAATCTATGTGTTTGCCACTCGGCACGTGGCCATGCTGTTCCTGGTCGGCTGGCGTCTTGCTGCTCCTTGGGCCTCAGGCTCACATCTTCTCTGAATCCATCCTTCTTTGTCTCGTCTTTAGTTGGAATGTACCGCCTAACCTTATCCTGCCCTGCCATAGGTCAGTGCAGCTTTATTTCTTATCCAATGGGAGCCACTCATATTCACAGCATACAGAAAGGCATCCCACAGCAGATCATCAAAGACAATTTGGGATCCTCTTCAGTCTGAAGATGTTATCAGAGGAATCAACATATCAAGATTTACTAACCAGGGCCAGTGAGATGGCCAGGTGGGTAAAAGTGCTAGGTGACTTGAGTTTGAGTTCCTGAAGCCATTCTCTGACCTTCACATTTTGGCAGGCAGGCCTCCCCTCACTCCACCTCCACCCCCTTACTCCATAGTAATAAAGATTTTTCAAATTTACTAACCAATCTTTCTTGGCCATTCATTTGCCTTTCCCTAGACTGCTGCTCCTAGAGACTCCAAGTCCTTTTTCTATGTCCCATTGCTTCTCTTCTTTGTGAAGATGCCAGGTAAACCTGAATTCAAAGTTTCCTTCTCCCATGAATCTGCAAATTACACACAACAATAAACAACATTGTGTTTTTTGCTCATTAACTCGAATTTTGTTACAGGAGGCCCATCTCAGCTGAGAAATAAACATGGACAGGAAACTACATTTTCACTCTACCACTTGTCTTTCAGCATGATGATATATCTGTGGACCAAAGAACTCAACTCAGCCACCAAGAAAAAAAAATGAGGTCTTAGGAGAATGGGGGACTATGTGTGTTGTATCCTGTGCACAATGCTTGTGTGTGAGAAACACCATATCCTGAATGGTGACTAGGCCACATCCTCACATATGTAAGGACAAGAGCAGGTGGGAGGATTTGAGGACCAGTCAATAAAAAGCTAAATAGGCTCAGGGCAATTAGTGGTTTCCAACATAACACAATGTGTACACGAAGTACTGAGTACTATTTTCAGTGGTTCTGAAATTTTAGACACCAATATTTTGAGAATTCTGTCCTTACATAAGCCTTGAATAATGGTGTACCCCATTCTTAGCTCCACAGTAAAATTTGCTTATGTAGGGTGCAGTACTTTGGAATTTGTATTAATTATAACATAGTGACTTTGTTTGGTGAAAGTTTGGGTGAAGAGATGTAATTTAAATCTTCACTTTTGTGAGTGTTGCACATATGATATGATGTTTGCGGAAACTGTAATCTCAGCTTCATTTAGCCAATTTTCCTTATTAGGGACCCATTCATCTCTGAGTTTATAGCATCTGAGTATGTAACATAATTATCAAGATTTCTTGCAACAAATTCCATAGTTAGCACGCTTTATAAAAATTAATTCGAGCTGGGGAGCTGGCTCAGTCAATACAGTGCCTGCCACAGAAGCATGAGGACCTGAGTCTGGGACCCTAACATTCATGTAAAAGTTGGCCTCGATGGCATGTATCTCTGCCCCCAGCCTTGGGGGATGGAAGACAGGTGGATCCCTGGAACTTCTTGGGTCAGCCAGTCTAGTGGAATCCATGAGCTCCAAGTTCAGTGAGTCGTTCTGACTTGGAAAGTAGGGTGTACAGCAAGGAGGATACCTGATGTCAACCTCTGGCCACCACTTACCAGCTCATACATGTGTATGCTCACCTGCGTGCACACACTCATATGAACATGTATTTATGTGCACACACTCACATGAACACAAATTAATTCAAGGATCAGGCATATAGCTCAATGATAGAACACATGTTTAGGATATGCAAGGCACTGAGTCTGATCCCCAGCAACACACACACACACACACACACTGGGGGGAGGGGAGAAGAGAGAGAGAAACTGAGTAAATAAGTACATGAGTAGCTGTAAAAACCAATGACATCATGAAATCTGCAAGCAAATGGATGGAACTAGAAAATATCATCCTGTGGTTGGTATATTGTACACCCCAATAAACTTATCTAGGGGTCAGAGAATAGAACAGCCACTAGATTAGACATAGAAGCCAGACAGTGGTGCCACGCATGCCTTTAATCCTATCACTCAAGAGGCAGAAATCATTGGTCTGGATCTCTGTGAGTTCAAGGCCACACTGGGAACAGAGCCAGGCAGTGGTGGCACACACCTTTAATCCCAGGACTTGAGAACTCATGCCTTTGGTTGAAAAGACACATGTCTTTAATTCCAGGAAGTAATATGGCAGGACACAGAAAGGTATATAAGGTGTGAGGAAACAGGGACTCGCGCTCTTAAGGCCTGAGGACCAGGAAATAGAGGCTTTTTAGAACAGTTCACCTGAGACCCTCAGGAGTGAGGACTCAGAGGCTTTCAGTCTGAGGACTAGTGGAAACAGGATCAGCTGAGGAGTTGGCGAGATGAGGTTGGCTGTGGCTTGTTCTGTCTCTCTGATCTTTCAGAATTTACCCCAAAATCTGGCTCCATTTTTTTTTTATTAATAAGACCATTTAAGATTGTGTTACAACATCCAAAGTGAGGTAGCCCAGACTCAGAAAGACAAACATGGTATGTACTCACTCTGAAGTGGATACTGTATATAAAGCAAAGGATAACCAGACTATAACCCACAGCTCCAGAGAAGCTAGGTAACAAGGGGGATGCTGAGAGGGACACATGAATTGCACTGGGAAGGGGAAATAGATGAGATCTCCATGAGTAAACTGGGACGGGGTGGGGGGGGATAGTGGGGAGGGGATGGGGGATGAGAACATGAGAGAACAGGATGGTAGAGCTGGGAGAGGGACGGAGTGGGAGAGCAATGAAAGAGATACCATGATAGAGGGAGACATCATGGGAATAGGGAGAAACCTGGTGCTAGGGAAATTCCCAGGAATCCACAAGGATGAACCCAACTTAGACTAGTAGCAATAGTGGAGAGGGTGCCTGAGCTGGCCTACCTCGGTTATCAGATTGGTGAACACCCTAACTTCAGAGAGCCTTCATCCAGTAACTGATGGAAGCAGACGCAGAGACCTACAGCCAAGCGCCAGGCAGAGCTCCAGGAATCCAGTTGAAGAGAGGGAAGAGGGATTCTATGAGCAAGGGGAGGTCAAGATCATGATGGGGAAATCTACAGAGACAACTGAACCAAGCTTGTAGGAACTCACGGACTCTAGACCAACAGCTATGGAGCCTGCATGAGACCACACTAGGCCCTCGGCATGGCCGACAGAGTTGTGTAGCTTGGTCTGTATGAGGTGCTCCTGGCAGTGGGATCAGAATCTATCCCTGGTGCATGAGCTGCCTTTTTGGAGCCCATTCTGTATGGTGGGATGCCTTGCTCAGCCTTGACGCGGGGCGGGTGGGGGTGGGGGTGGGGGTGGGGGTTGGTCCTGCCTCAACTTAATTTACCAGGCTTTGCTGACTCCCCATGGGAGGCCTTACCCTTTTAGAGAAGGGGATGGGGGGGGGAGGGAAGGCTGGTGGGAGCAGGAGGGGGGATGAGAGGGGGATCTGTGGTTGGTATATAAAATGAATTTAAAAATATTCTTAAATAAAAAAAAATAAGCACATGAGTAAATGTACTTTCAAAAGAAGAAAATAGATTGGATACTTTACTTTGGCCCTTTAAATGTAAACTGCCCGTAGATAATGATAGAACTCACTAAGGTGGTAGTGGGTGATCACATGGCTTGACATGTCAGCTCCTGGGGATTCCAGTCACTGCACCAGAGATCTTCTCTCCCTTGACCCCTGGGCATCATTTATAGGAACCACAGCCACCATCTTCCAGTTCCTACCAAAGGAAACATTCTGCCCTTATAGGAACTTGGAAACAAATGATCACTGGGAGAAGAGAAACCCCAAAGCCCTGACAGATTCAGAGCCACATTCTCCTGGGACACTCTAAAAGGTTCCTAAACACAGCGGCTGGGATATTGCCTGTGCATTTCTCCCTTTCTCTCACCTTTGGGGTTCTGTTCCGGCCCCCTGAGAATCAATGCGCACAACAGAATTGCTGGTGTAGTGATCTTTTTGCTGACTTAAGCATTCTTTTCTACCAAAATGGGAACAGGGCTGGGAAAGAAAGTGAAATCTGGACCATGGGGAAGTAATGAAGGGAGAATTTCATTTAGACACTTGATTTCTTTTTTCAACCACAGTCAGTCCTGGATTTATGACCTCCTTAAAACAAAAGTCTAGACTACAAGTCCCATTAGACACACCCACTTCCAGAGCCATAGCTACCACCATAAGGCTTTGTTACTACACTACATCTTATCATAGGGCAGGGGAAGAGGAAAAATTTTTAGCCTCTTTAACAGATTGTCATACTCCACCTCTGTGATGGTCCTAATGTCTTTGTGACTAACAGGTGAAACCTTGGGGCAATGTATTAACTAAACAGACCACCAGTTTCTACCAGCGAGAAGGCTAAGAATGGCCTCCGAGGGCAGCTGAGGCCTACAGCAGAGGCTTGCTGGCTTTGCTGCCCACGATATTTTCACCAGTGTTTGGAAAGTATCTTGATGTATGATTTTCTTTGTTCTGTTTCTGTAAAACTTGGAATTGTTACCAACTTTGAATTTGGGGCAAACTGAGTCTGTTTTCTAGGATCATGCTCATTCATATTTGACTCCAACATAAATCATCTCTTGTCCACTTTGAGATGAGGACTGGTTTTGTATCAACATTATTGAGTATACCTGCCATACACAAAGAAGATACTCGGGGAAAGTAAGTGGGTCTCAAGAGTAGATCTCAGCAAAGGGGGCCATGAGTCTAGGTTAAAAGACATCCCTTAGCTGAGATGAAGGAAGGAAGGCATGGGGGTAACACCAGCCATGAGAAGATGCTCCAGAAAACACAGCAAACACGAACAAGGGTTTCCACTGGGTAGCTAGTTCTGCAGATCACTCATGTGACTCTAAGGTCTAGCTTCCTGAACTGTGAGTTGTGGCCTCATATAGGATATACACATATATAGGATACAGCATAACAGAATGTGGGTGCCATGAAAATTTGGCTAGGAGCAAAGATTTCTGAACATTCAATGACCAAAGGTTAACTCAAAATCATTGCATAATAAATTCAAAATGTGTCAGTGCTAGACTGTTGCTGTATTTTCTTCCTTCCTTCCTTGCTTCCTTGCTTCCTTCCTTCCTCCCTCCCTCCCTCCCTTCCTCCCTTCCTTTCATGTTTGTGTTCATATACATGCATCTGTACTTGTTCATATGTGTGTATAGTGGGTTGTGGGTACTCATTCATGGAAGTCAGAAGACTACCTCTGTCCCCCACTTGTCATCTTGTTGAGACAGAATCACTTCACTTGGTGTGTTACTATTCCCCAACATAATGTTTACATTTTCCTTTAGAAGAGTAAATATAATATTATTTCCATTTCAAAGTATAAAGATGGTGTTGGTTTGTGTCTTAGTCAATGTTCTATTGCCATAAAGAAACATCGTGACCACAGCAACTCTTACAAAAAAGCATTTAATTGGGGCTTGCTTGCAGTTTCAGAAGTTTAGTCCATTATCATCCTGGAGGCGAGCATGGCAGTGTGCAAGCAGACATGGTGCTGGAGAAATAGCTGAGTTCTATATTTGGATCTGCAGACAGCAGGAGGAGAGTGACGCTGAGCCTGGCTTGAGCATTTGAAACTTCAAAGCCCACCCCCAGTGACACACTTCCTCCACCAAGACCACAACCTAATCCAACTAGGCCACATCTCCTAATCCTTCTCAAGTAGTGCTACTCCCTGAGGACTAAGCATTCAAACCTATAAACATGTGGGGGGCTTTCTTATTCAAAACACCACAGTTTGTATCACATATAATCAGAAGCAACAAAACTTTGATGGTTTATTGTTCTCAAATCATTCGGTGTTTACACTCAAGAATGGTACCAAAGGAGAGTCAGGACCTTATAGCAGAACTGACTGACCCATAAGAGAAAGAAAGACTAAGAAAATAGAGCTAAGCTGAGTGTGATTGCCTGTGGCTGTAGTCTCACTATTCAGGAGCAGAGGCAGGAGGATGGCCACAAATTCAAGGCCAGTCAGCCATACATAGTGAGACCTTGTTTAAAAAAATAAACAAATAAGCAATCCACTAATAGTTGCTGCCAGTTGCTCCATTCACAAACTTGAGTGTGTGTGTGTGTGTGTGTGTGTGTGTGTGTGTGTGTGTGTGTGTGTGTGTGCCAGCTTCAGAGAATCTTGTGAGCAAAGTCCTTGCTCCTGAGAGATGGTTCCTAGACTTGCAGTAACACCATCACCAGGGAGCTGGTTCGAAACCAAGAAGTTCATAGAGCAGTGGTGGTGCACACCTTTAATCCCAGCACTTGGGAGGCAGAAACAGGTGGGTCTCGGAATTCAGGGCCAGCCTGGTCTACAGAGTGAGTTCCAGGACAGCCAGAGCTACACAGAGAAACCCTGTCTTGAAAAACAAACAAACTGTATCTGTATCTGTATCTATATATCTATCTATCTCTATCTCTATATCAATATATATGGAGACTCAAGCCACACCCCAAATCTGCTGCATCAGAATGTTGCGCAGGTACATGTGTTTGTGCATGTGCATGTGTGCAGAGGTGCATATGGAGACCAGATGTCAACCCCAGGCTTCTTTCCTCAGGCACTATTTTTTGTTTTGTTTTGTTTTTGAGACAGTATCTCGCTGGCCTGGAACTTGCTGATTTGGATAAGGAGCTGCAAGGATTTGCCCATCTCCAACTCCTCAGGGCTAAAATTGTAAATGCCTGTCACCATACCCATCTTTTCCTACTTGGAGCTGGGGATCAAACTCGGGTCCTTCTCATATTTGTGCAGCAGGCACTTTAATAGCTGACAGATGCATCTCTCCAGAACAAACAAATCAACCTCTGAAGGCACAGATAAGCAATCTGGACTCAGCATTTGGAAGCAATATCAAGGTTAGTTCCCCAAACAAAAAAGAGATAAAAATTGCCGCCACCATGCTCAAGTATGGTGGTTTTATTGTTAAGTGCTCCAGGAAGTTCTGCCTCGTTTCCAGTGCAACTATCAGGGTTTGGGTGGCTGTGTGTCAGGTTGAGGGGTAAAGAAAGCAGGAAACCTCTATTCTGCTAGGGCCTTTGGTTTTCAGTAAGAGCTTAAGAAGCAACAGGGATTGCCTTGAATTGTTGACAGTTCAAGGCTGTGATTGAATCTTTAGCTATCAGGAAGCTAGGTCAACTTGCATTTTGTTTGGGATAAGAAGTCCTTGTACCAGAAATAGATAAGTATAATCAAGAGAATGGATTAGATCCGGAGGAAGCCATTATCATGGAGTGTTGGTGAGTAAAATTAGCATGTATTTTTAATAAGTCTGTAATTACTTACTCTAGGATAGACCATATGGTGTAGGCACTTTTCGTGAACCCAAACACTTAAGCCCTCAAATGCCATTTAGTTTTAAACAGATACACTGTGCCTATTGCACTTTCTCAAAGAAAACAGAAGGGTTTTGCATTTTGAGCTCCAAAACATCCCCTTAAGTAAAAATTCAAATCACTCTCAAAGGCAGGAATTTTACACAGTGTTTGCAAGCCACAGTGACACACATCTTCCCTCGCCTACCTCAGGCTTTCTTTCTTTCAGTGGGCTGAGAGAAGTATATATGAGCTAAGCTTTTGACTGTTAATGTTGATGTCCATATTTTGTGAATCTTTGCACCATACCTGATATTGTTGCTCAAACTAAATGACTGTTTTGTTTTTGTATTAGAATTTCATCAACTTGGGAAACAAACTCTGCTGCTTCCATGGAGAAAACGCCTCTGTTCCCCCATCTCTGGACTGTATTTTCGAAAGACCTTTTGATGATGTCATCGAGGTGGGAGAGAAACAGGCAAAGAGAGAATTCTGGGAACACCGAAGGCAGAGGGGCCAGGACTCAGGAGTTTGGGTGAGGCCTCTCATCAGCTGAGCACCAGGAATACAACAAAATTGACGATATTTTGTTTATGGCCTTTCTGTCTTCCCAAGTGCAAACCTGAAAATGTCTAGGTCTCTCACCGGAAACCTCATTGACAGTGAAAGGCCAAACCCTAAGCCCTCTGGCCTTCTGCTCAGCCCGAGAGGCTTCTGATTGATCTTGTGGACTAGTAACCCCAAGCAGGACCTCTAGGGAACCTTTATATAGTCTCAATTATCAAAAAGGAGAAGTGTGTATGTGGGGGGGGGTCCTTAGAAACACAATGAGCAAGAAAATTCCAAAAGCTTCCCCGATCCTACTTGCCAGTGGGACACCTAAGTGTGACTGTCTTGAGAAGGCCACGCCTGCACCTGGGTGTGTCTTCGTCCTTCCGTGAACATCACTCTAGTAAGTCTGTTAAGAATGCGTTTTTAGTAAAGTACAGCTCTGCTCCACACTGGCTCATTCTGAAATGCTTTCCTGCAATGATGCTCTGAATTGGGCTTTGCTTGAGTGGAGTCCCTAAGGACTGAGACCCTTTGGCTGCAGGCAGCGGTGCCGGGGTGGCTCCTGCTGTATTGTCCGTCACACACACACATGCGCTCTCACACACACACACACACACATGCTCACACACACACACACATGCTCACACACACACATGCTCTCACACACACACACACACACACACATGCTCACACACACATGCTCACACACACACACACATGCTCACACACACATGCTCTCACACACACACACACATGCTCACACACACACATGCTCACACACACACACACATGCTCTCACACACACACACATGCTCACACATGCTCACACACACACACACATGCTCACACACACACATACATGCTCACACACACACATGCTCTCACACATACACACACACACATGCTCACACACACACACATGCTCACACACACACATGCTCACACACACACACATGCTCACACACACATATGCACACACACACACACACATGCACGTGCACACACACACACTTTATGACTTCATTTGGGTCTTTAAAAAACACCAATTTAGTGTCCTTAAGTTACTTTTTTTCTACTCTAAAAGGCTGCAGAGGGCTGGAGACACAGCTCAAATATTCAGAGTTCTTGCTGTTCTCCCAGAGGTGGTGCACGTGGTGCCCAGAGGATGGTATTAGGTGCTTCTGTCAATCTCGTTTCACTTTTTTTTTTTTTTTCTGAGACAGGGTCTCTCAAAAAATAAATCCAGAGCTCACTAAAGTGGCTGTCTGGTGAGCCTCAGGGACCCTCTTGCCTCCGCTTCCTAGTGTTCCTGCAGATATAAGCCGCCACACTTAGTTTCTGAGGTGAGTGCTGGGAATCTGCAGTCAGGCCCATGTGTCTTTATAGCAAGCACTATACCAACAGAACCATCTCTTCAGCACTACAATCACTATTTTTCAATACTTGTGAGAAATGGAATACTAAATATTAACCTCAGGGAGACAAGTTAGTTAATTTTAGATGAATATGCATTTTTAAAGTTATCAGATTTTTTTTTTTTGAGACATGGTCTCATCTGTCCTAGACTGGTCTCCACTTTGATAATATAGCCAAGGAGGTCCTTACACTTCTGATCCTCCTGCCTCCTCCTCCTGATTGTTGGGATAACAGGCATGCAGATTATGCGGTGCTGGGGCTTTGCACATGGTGGTAAGACTCACTCTATCAATTCCAGTACATCCACAGCCCTTTTTAGGTGAGTTTTTAAATTTTACGTGTGTGTGTGTGTGTGTGTGTGTGTGTGTGTGTGTGTGTGTGTGTTGTCGTCTATGGAGGCCAGAAGAAGGCATCAGATCCCCTGGATCTCCTGGAGCTGGAGTTACAGTAGCAGTGAGCAACCAGACAGAGATGGTGAGAATCGAACTCAGGTCTTCTGGAAGAGCCACAAGTGCTCTTAACCTCTGAACCACCTCTCAGGCCTTGTGGATTTTTATTTTTTATTTATTTATTTATTTATTTATTTATTTATTTATTTATTTATTTATTTATTTTTGGTTTTTCGAGACAGGGTTTCTCTGCATAGCTTTGCGCCTTTCCTGGAGCTCACTTGGTAGCCCAGGCTGGCCTCGAACTCACAGAGATCCGCCTGGCTCTGCCTCCCAAGTGCTGGGATTAAAGGCGTGCGCCACCACCGCCCGGCTTCTTGTGGATTTTTAAAAGTCAGTCTGCTCACTGTGGGAAAGTTGCACCTCTCAAATGAAAAGAAATGTCACCTGGAGAGAAATGATAAGTGATCATCCACACGGGCCACTTCTTTGTCTCAGACTGCCACATGGGTATTCAGGGCACTGCCCGCTGCTTGGAAGTGCTGCTTCTAGTGAAGAGCAGATGGACAAAGACTTCGCCCTTTGGGGCGTTTGAACTCGATGTTTCCAGCAGCAGCAGCAGCAGCAGCAGCAGCAGGAATCCAGAGTGGAGCTCGGGCTGTCTTGCTGCCCTTCTCTTCAGAGAATGGAACAGTGGCTGGGTCACAAGTCATAGTGAAGACGCCTGTGTGGACTGCTGGACTGGAAGCCCGGGAGCCTGACTGGTTGCTTCCAGGACCCATGGTCCTCTGGGGCTGAGGAGGAAGCGCTCACCCTCCCCTCAGAAGGTTTGCTGGGCTGAACTGACAGCTAATGAATTCATGACAGAAGAGAACACAGATTTAGTTAACATGCATGGAGGCAGGGCAGAAGGGCGAATATTTAATAATGTACTGAATTCCAGAGACTAGTAGACCCTCGTTCATGGGGTGGGGGCGGGGGTCAGTAAGTGAGTTTTGAGTGATACTTAATGAGTGTTAGGGCAATGAATGGATGAGTGGATAGGCAATAGTTTGCAAATTATTCCATTTAGAAGATGAAGGTCACCAATGAAATAAAAATTGTCTCCTATCCCTCTGGGGGGATAAGAGACTAGAGGTTTAACACATTACCTACCAAGAATAGCTCCTTTACTCCCATCAAAATACAGGGAAGGTTGTCTATCCACGATGTCCCTCATCTTTTCATAAATAAAAATCCCACCGGGTACAAGGTATATCATGATGTCTCTAGTGACCAAATGCTCCCTAGATCACACATGGAAAAATCTCCTCAGACTAGTCTGATGGCTGTTAACAACGACAAGACCCCTGACCACTCTCAGAGCCTGATAAAGGCCTGTTCTTGTCACTGTTGCCTGGCAGCCTGAATGCCCCCCTTTCCTCAACTCCCCTTCCCTTCTAATTAAGACTTTCAATTAGAATTCAGGCTCCATGTCTCCGTTTTCACTTCTGCAGTCTCTACCGTGACCATTCGCCCATGCTAACATCAGGAGGCAGACTACAGCGGTTGACAAGGTGTCCAGCTGAAGATCCTGTCTTTATCATTTGTTACATTTTTAGTTATGGGATCCCAGGGAGTGAATTAAAAGCAACTGATTGTCTCTATTTTTCTTTTTAAGAAATTGTTTTCTATATTTTCTGTAAGCTCATGTTTTTAAGCTTTACTTTTTATTTTAATGTGTGTGTGTGTGTGTGTGTGTGTGTGTGTGTGTGTGTGTGTTTCTTATGTGCAGTGTCTACAGAGGCCAGAGAGGGTGTTAGATCTCCTGGTACTGATGTTATAGGCGGTTGTAAGCTGTCGGATGTGGGGGCAACTAACTGAACTCCAGTCCTCTGTAAGAGCTCTTAACTTCTGAGCCATCTCTCCAGCCCCCAGATTTTTCTTTCAAACAGACAGGAATGACCCAGTAAAGCCTCTTCCAGGGTCCTCTGGTCTCCAAAGACCTTCAATTTACAAGAATAAGCACACCAGGGTGCTGCAGTATTTAGTTATGATTCATCCCAGCCACTTCCAATGATTTGTTCCCTGTGGAGTAGCTGGCAATTGAAACTACAGCCTTCTCCTCATGGCCACCCCTTGGGATCAACTCTTATAAACAAGACCTTGACAAGACACCTAAACTGTCATTTACACGCAATGTGACAACCTTCAATACATCACTGAACATGCGGGGCCATGCTTCTAGAATTGGGAAGTCATAGAACATGTGCCCTGGGTTCATCCTAGGAAGCTTCAGCGACCTGTGCTCACCACAGAAAGGACCATAACACTGTTCTCTTCCAACACTGGGTCTGAATCGCACGAAGCCTGGGGTCTTCAGAATAGCTGTCTTAGTGCTACTGACTTTGGGCTGCTTTGGAAGGAGAACTTATGATCTGCAAGATGTAACTGTTTTCCTCTTTGGCAGCATCTGTCTGTCTTTAGGTAGATAAATGACTACCCTGTGGACTGGGAACATCTATGAAGGCCGGAAGTCACAGGTAGTCCTTACGTAGATAAGAGATCTCAGTATAGATACCACCCAATTAAAGGCTTCATTACTGTGTAAATGCTATTATTTACTAAATTAAGATACAGCTTAGGCCGGGCGGTGGTGGCGCATGCCTTTAATCCCAGCACTGGAGAAGCAGAGTCAGGCGGATCTCTGTGAGTTCAAGGCCAGCCTGGGTTACCAAGTGAGTTCCAGGAAAGGCACAAAGCTACACAGAGAAACCCTGTCTAGAAAAACAACAACAACAACAACAACAACAACAAAAGATACAGCTTAGACTTAAAAGGCTGAGTGACTTTTCTGAATGGGAGCAGGGTGTCAAACACATTACACTCACGAGTTCCGCATGACCATGGGCTGCTTACGTTCACTATTTTCTTTTCAATAGAACCCTTTGGGCTGAGCTCAGATACTGGCAGCTCATTTAACCAATGGCTGCTGCCCCATTTGGAACTTTGATGGTGTTGGAGATAAACTACTCAACTACCCCCAGGATTTGCCCTCGAGGAGCTGATGGTCTCCTGGGCTATGAAAAGGAGGAAATGGAAAGGAAAATGACTTAAATAGAGCAGGGGAATGGGAGTGAGGACTAAAGGAAAGGTGGAGCCACATCTGGAAGGCCTTGATACTGCTCTCAGTCACATCTGGAAGGGCCTTGACATGGCTCTCCATTTGGACTTCAATCTGAAGACAGTGTTGGTTTTTAGCAAGGAGAGGATCAGTTTTGCATTGCTGAATAATTTTCTCTAAAGCTTGATAATATGGAAAAATATTAGGTCCTTTAATCACATTGTTTAAAACACAGCCTTTAAAATTTTCTAACAGATTTTTCACATATACACTTAATATGGGAGCCAGCGTACGTGAGTGCAATTTATAAATACATTCTGTCGTGTGGGACTGACTGTTCTAGAGAGATCTATCTGAGGACTGGGGAGATGGGCAGCTCAGTCAGCAGAGTGCTTGCTGTGCAAACATGAGGATCTGACCTGGATCCCCAGCACCCACATAAAAACCCTGGGGACATAGCACAGCACCCATACCCCAGTGCTGAGATGGTAGAGGCAGGTGGATTCCTAGCATTTGCTTGCCAGACAGCCAAGTTCAAGTTCAGTGGAGACTCAGTGGGTGGATCCTGAGGATCAACACTCAGTTCTCTGTCCTCCATACTCATGTACACAACACACACACACACACACACACACACACACACACACACACACACACACACACTGCTCTCTCTAACTGCAGCAGAGAATGCAGATTCCTAGAGGGGTTAAGGCCAGGAGCCCAGCTGGAGGCTACGGTGTTGCTGAAGTAGCCTTGAACAAGGACAATGCATTGAAAATGGGAGAAAGTGGCTCGGTGTGAACCAGGCACCAAGATCTGTTGTGGGTTAGAGATGAAGTGTGGCTTACATGTTGAGATCTTCGGCTCCAACACAATGCTCAGAAGTAGAGCTTTAGGGGAATTAATGGAACATGAGGGCTCTGACCATGACCTTGGACAGCACCGGACATGTGATAGCTATTCTTCCCCTGTCACTATCTCATAACAGACGTGTTCCACATGTGTAAGTTGTCACCAAACACAATTTGGTCCCACTTGAAACAACTACGCATGCTTAGCAAAAATCAACATCCCATGATGAAAAGAGACCTGGTTTCCCCCTTCTGCTCCCTATGAAGCCCTGAGATTGTTTCCTCATCTGTCAAAGGAACTTAAAGGCATCTCTGTCCTATTCTTGTGAGTATGTGTTTATATATGCACATGTGTACACATGTGTATAGAGTCTAGAAGTTAGTGTCAGGTGTCTTCCTCAATTTCTCTCTTCCTTAGTTTTTGATATGAAGTCTTCACTGAACCTAGAATTCACTGATTTGACCCTCCTAACTGACCAGTGAACCCCAGGAACCCTTCTGTCTCCCCTCCTTGGGTTAGGATTGCAAGCACAAGATGTTACAGCCAGCTTTAAAAACAAAACACAATTTATTTACTGAAACTGGGAATTCACATCATACAGCTCAATTCCGTTCACCTCCCAGTCTTCTGTATCTTCACCTCACCCCTGCAGTGCCCCCCAAAGAAAACTTAAAAAACAAAACAAAACAAAAACCAAATCAATCCAAAACAAAACAAGCAAACAAAGAAGAAAAACAAAACAAAATAAACAAACAAACACTAACCTCTTCACTCCTCTGTCTGTTCCCCCTCTCCAACACCTTTCCATCCATCATGGTGGCCGTGGGAATGGTGTGTCACAGATCACCTTTGTTCAATCAGCTTTACTTGCAAGTGTTCGTTGCAATGAGTCTTTGGTCTGGTTCAGGGCCTCTGGTGTCTGGTACACCATCCTCACTGGATCCTCACCAAAACTCCTCTCGAATATCCTGTGACTGCCCCGAGTCATGGAGGTCTGGAAGGTATCTTTTCACAGGACAGGTCCCTCCCTTAGCTTCAACAGGTCCTAGAGGGGGTAGATAGAAGTTAGGGTGGGCCAACCCCAGGCCCTAATGAGGGTCTGGGTGGTAGTTGAGCTGGTCAGTCCAGGCCACTGGGGCCACCCCCTTAGGCAAGGGGCGGAGCCAGCTCCCTTAGGCCCATGTCATCAGGGTCAGTTCTCCCTTTCTGTGTGAGGGGTGGGGCCATCTCTCCTGAGTGCAGGGCGTGGGAGCAGCTCTTTTGCTGTAGTGTCCAGCAAGGGGCAAGACCAGCTGTCCCAGGACCAGCGAAGCGTGGGGCCTGCTCAGCATGGCCCTCTGATTTCACCACTCGTGGTTCCGATGGCCCATTGAGGTGACACAGGCCACAGACATCAACACAGACCCCAGCTGCATCAGGATCATGGACCCAGCCAAGGCCCTCGACAGCGGTTTAGGCCGGATGACATCCTGGCTCTGGGGAGAAGCTCAGGCCACTCAGATCAGAATGGCTCGACCCTCAGACACCAACAGGACCGCAAGGTTGTGGCCGGGACAACTGGCTTTCGTGTAACCTTTTATGGCAACACGGGCCTTGGACTTCAACACAGACCTGGGCTGCAGTAGGACCACGAACCCAGACATGGTTCTTGGCAACTGCTGGATCTGACATGCCGCTTTTCACGTGGATCCAAGCTCAGGTCCTCATGTTTGTGGGACAAGTACTTTACTGACTGACCCATCTCCTCTGCCTCGTCTGTCCTGTTTATTGACTGAACCTTCCAAAGGGGAGACATCTATACCCACTGGGCTAGAGACAGAAACTTCCCTTTCCCTCAAGTCTGTTTCCTGACATATCCCTCATGTGACCTTTAACAATTCCATGTCTTTGTTTATCTTGTCTGGGCAGTGTGTATTCAGTTCAGATGGATGATTTCCAAGAACCTTCCTATAGATGTCATTATTCACAGCTGTGATTCTATTTGCCTGGTTGGGAAAGAAGAGGTGGTATAGGTTGTGGGCGGGGATAAAATATTTACCACTGGAATTATTTGCACATTACCCAAGCCATGGAAAATGGAAGAAGCTGTGAAGATTTTCTCCATATGCAGAGCCACCAAGCAATCGCTGACAATAAAACTGTGACTCCAGCAATCCATGCTGTGCTTTAATTTTCTGACCCCGGTCTGCTCATTATTTAGGCATACATTTGGATTGGTGCCAGCATGCCCCTCGCCAAACACAGCCAAGAGGGGTTGCAGAGGAGACTCCTCCGGCTCATACCAGTAGATCTGGGGGTTCTTCAAATGCTAAAGATCTTAAAGGGTCAGGCAAAGGAGTTGGTGCAGCAAACTGTATAAAGGACGAAGGGAGTGGGCAGGGATTTGGCGGACTATGGAGGAAGAGATCTTAATGAACTGGACTGGCAGGAACGTCTGCATGGAACTAAGGGAGTGTCACGACTGTGGATGTTTCACTGAGAGTGCAGAAGGGAAAATAAGGAGGAGAAGAGGACGGGGGATTCTGGAACGATGACACCTTGTTGACCTCTTTCTCCACTTTGGTCAGGGATGGAGGAATTGCCAGCTCCAGCTGCAACTGTGGTGGTTCCTCTTGGTGGGTCAACCTGATGGGATTTAGAGTCCCTCAGGAGACTTATCTCTGGCCATATCTGTGAGGATGTTTCCAGAAAGGTTTAATTGAGAAAACCTGGGCTGAATGTAGGTGACACCATTCCATGTGAACCCACATGTCCTAGACTGAATAAAAAGGAGAAAGTGGATGGAGTAATCTCATTCTGACTCCAAACTCATGAAAGCCACCTCATGCCCCCACCCCTGTGTCTTCCCTAACACAGTGGACTGACTGTACCTTTGAATGCGGAGCCAAAATGCTCTTTCTTCTTAGAGTTGATTTGTCACGAATTATGTCACAGCAGCGAGAAGACTAATAGGGACAGGCCTCATCCTGCCCAAGTTTCCCGCCTCCCCTACCCAATTTAGAATTGCCGCTATCTTGAATTCCACCAGGGATTCATTTTTTTTTTTTTTTTAAACAAGTCTCTTCAGTAGTTTAGCATCCCTGAGTTCTGTTTCTATGCAGGGTGCTCATTTCCCACAAGAAACATGTGCTGATCAGTCTGCAGGCTTTCAGATCATTCCTGCTCCCTCTCACCTTTGAATTTCATGATGCTGCCCCCATAAACCTCTCACCCTCCTCACGTTGTCTGTCATCTTTCCTTCTGCTTCCGCAGAGAGACCATTCTGTACCATTACCTCACATCACTCTGCACCTTCCGTAGAGAGACCATTCTGTACCATTACCTCACATCACTCTGCACCTTTACTCACACGGCCAGGCTATGTCCTCAAAAACCCAAGAATGTATTGATAACAGCCACAGTGATCTACTGCTTTGAGTGGCAAGGAAGGAAGAAATACAGGGTGGAAACAGATGAAAAGAAAGTCAAAGGCTAAGAGAAACATGGGCTCACTGCTAGGAGGAGCATAAAGGAAATTGGCTTTCAATAAATGTGTGGCAATGTCAGATATGAACGTTTCACTAAATAGCTCACCACCCTGGGGCCTTCTGCAAACGTGGCTTGAGAAGACACCAGGCAGGAAAGCAAGGGAACAGACAGACAAACATTGGTTTGTCTCCATCCCAAATGTATATTTTCCCTCTACTATTCACCAATTCCTAAATGACCTTATTTAGAGCATGCACAAAAACAATGTTCTTTGCATGTCTTCAATTCTCTGCCCAACTTTATAGATTTTTGTGCCTTTATTTATTTTTTTTAATAAAGCAAAAGAGCATTGCGGAAGCTCATGCTATCTCACTGCAGACATTTCCCGTTTTCTCGGCTTTTATGACTGAGACTATCAGAAGTGATGTATATGACCAGATGGTGATGTGAGGACGAGCTTCTGTGTGGTCCGCTGCAGGTGGTTGGGAAAGGCAAGACAAGCGTTGGGAAGAATGCTTCTCTCATACTTGCCTGATGGACCTGACGGCTTAGAGATGGAGTGTCACTTCTGAACTTGTCTTTACTTCTCTGAAATCTGAACATCCGTTTACTAAGTAGCCCTTGGTTCCGTTTCTAGCAGGTACCTCTGTCACTTTTGTGGGGGTTTTGAGTTCCATCCTCCGGAGTCATGCTGCTAGGTTTGAGATGTCTTGGGTATGGAGTTTAATAGAAAAGAGGGATAGTTCACGAGTTAAAGTTGGCAAAGGCAGAAAATTTCAGAAGTGAGTCAGGATTTTTCTAGAATAGAGTGGATTTTCTGTTCTCATGTAGGACTTTCTGATGTGCCATGGTGTCAGGTATCTAATAGAGGCTAATTGGACGGAGATGCCAGTACAACAAATAGAGGATATTTAGAGGTCATCTGTCAGCCCTATTGGTTCCCGTCAGTTTGGGATGATTCTTCGCTGTTCGAGTGGTCACATGATGTCTCCGCCTCTAGCCACTTGCCTAGTCTGCCCCTGGTCTCCCTTCCCCTCATCATCAACAATCTAGTTTGCCTTATTTCCTCCCTCAGATTTCCATTCCTTAATCTTAAGAGGTTGAATGGGTGAGATCCATTTTCCAAAACTACTTATCACAGACCCTGGGGGGCCTGCTGGCCTCTTGCAGAAATAGAAATCTTTGGCTGCTCGAGCTATAGGAGGCAGAGGTGCTGGAGGTGGCGGTGAAGTAGGAAAGTGTATGTTGATGAGGTGGAGAACATGGGGACCACAATCCAGGCATGGTAGTGCACATCTGCAGTCCTCTCACTCGGGAAAAAGAGGCAGGAAGATTCAGAGTTCACAGTTATCCTTGTCAACATAGTGAGTTTGGGGCCAGCTTGGGCTGTGTGAGACCCTGTCTCTAACAAACTAACAAATGTGGGGTCCAAATATGAGGGACAGAGTAACATAATAGAACTTACCAGATGCTCAACAAAAAAGGTAGGAACCAGCTTGTACCTGGTGAGGTAGCTTTGGTTTCCATTCAAATGGGGTTCGAGCATGGGCAACATTATTTTAGAAAGTATATGACTATGGAGTCCTAGAGTAAAAGGAATCATGAATCATAGGGCAGAGCATAGAAAGGATTGCAGCTTGAGGTGGAGCCACATGGAGCTATTTATACTCTTACATGACATTCAGGCTGTTAAACACACAGGCACCATGATGCAGCCTCTATTCTAGATGCCAGGCCCTAGGCTATGGTTGCCACACTGTAGACCTAAAGACACTTACAGTTGCTGGTTCCACATAACCCAACAGTGAGTGAGTAAATGAGAGAGGGGAAGACATGTATGATGGACAAATGTCTTAATAGGCAGGTGACATCTCCAGGCAGGAGCCCACAAAAGAATGTGTAACCAGCCACTCTGAGTAAACAGCTGGCCTTTGGAGTCTTCCCTGTGATAGCAGTCAATCTCTTCTTAGATACGAACTTTCTTGGGGACGGTTTTATGTCATGGAATTCCTTGTTGAGAATTAGGGTATTAACCTCTTGAAAACCCTTGTGTCCTTTTCTAGGGTCGTGGTATAGCTACCAAGAAGAGAAACACACGGAAGTGGGTGTGGTGGGAACCTCAGCACACTCTGTGATCCCAGTACTTCAGAAGCAGAGGGAGGAGAATGACAGGCTGAAAGTAGCCCGAGCTATACAGTGAGATCTTGGATTACTTCTAATGCTCCAAGCCAGCCTTGTATCCATAGTGAGAACCTGTCTCCAAACTAACTCAACACCAACCAGTGCTGCTTTTGTCTCTGATCTTCCCGTGGGCATTACAGTTTCCCATGCTAATAACTTGGCACTCAACTGGGATATTGGTTACGTTTGCCAGAAAAATAAGTCAATAGAGTGGTGTGTGTATGGGGGGAGACAGACAAAGAGATAAACAGAGACAGAGGGACAGGGGAGAGAGGAGGGAGAGGAAGGAGGGTAAATTTTAATACCTTCTTTTGGGCGTTTTCATTATTGTTCAAAAAAAAATAAACAAAGAATACATGATTACTTCAAAAAAATTGGGGCACATTTTAAATAAAATAAAGCTTACTTATAATCACATAATCCCAAAGTAATTGCTGCTAATTTTTATGTGTAATATTTTAATCTTTTTCTTACACAAAATGGGGTCATATATAGGGGAGAAAAAAATCTCTTATTCTAGCTGTGTTGGTCTCTTCACCTGGAACCCTAAAAATTTAGACTGGTGAAAAAAACTCTAAGAAGAAAGGCAGTGGTCTATTTATTTGTTTGTTTGTTTATGTGTTTATTTATTTATTTTCAAAACAGGGTTTCTCTGCATAGCCCTGGCTGTCTTGGAACTCTCTATAGACCAGGCTGGCCCGGAACTCAGAGATCTGCCTCTCAAATGCTGGGATCATGGATGTGCACCACCACTGTCCAGCTAAGCAGCAGTTTATTAAGATATGCACTGGACTTACTCATGGGAGCACACAGAGGTGAGAAACATAAGGGAATGTGTGCTGGGTGTCATTAAGTGGCACTATTTACTGTGCGAGAAAAGCCACAAGGTACAACAAACCCCAGTATAAGGGTTTATTAAGGGAAGGGAATAGGAAAGATGTGCATAGGCCTATGGAATGACCGTGCAGGAAGAGGAGGGAGGAATATGTGGAACCTGCTTTTATAGGTTTCCCTTTGTGCATGCGCATATGGGCTACGTCATCTACGCACATAGATGACGTGATCATGCAGCACCTGGATTCCAAAGGCGGTTCAGGCCCTGGGATGACTAAGCAGCTTGCCAGCACATGGTCGTGTAGCTGGAGGAGTGGCTAGGAATTCTAACACCGGGAGATGGGACTTGCGAGCTATGTAGTTTAAGCCAAGTGAAAGGGTTCTAGGACTTCCAGGGGGAAGGAGAGAGTTAGAAGAACAACAGAGAGAGTACAGTTAACAATGCTCAGAAGAAACATGCTAAAGAGGCGTATTTCATAATGACGTACTGTACAGTTTCTCATACTGCAGAGAATATTTAGTGACTTGTGTTTTACTGTTGACCATATGCTATGTGAATTACTTCAAGGCGATATATTTTTTTCTATTATAACAGAACTGACATACCATTCTTTAACGAATTATAACTAGACATTAAGAGTCTCTAATCTGCTCCCATCATAAACAAGTCTATACTGATCACACATTTTTTTTCTACTTGTCCAGTTACTGTCCTCTGATGAATTACTAGAAAGTAGGTTACTAAGCGAAGAGGTGTGTGTGTGGGGTGGGGGGTGGGGGGACCAAATCTAGAACCTAGTATGTACTAGGCAAGCACTCTGGCCCTGAGATACATCTCTAGCTCAATGGCAGGCATAATTTCGAAGGGACTTTAATGCCTATGAGCAAGCTCTTCTTCAGAAAGGTGAGGTTATTTTAACAGCTAATGTCTATTAGAAGCAGACATCATATATTAATACCTGGGAATGCTGTTAGGAGAAATAAGCCTGTCTAAATCTGAGGAGCAAAACAGAAGCGGCTCAACCCTAACTCTAGTTTTGAAGGAGATTCTTTCCCAGAACATTTTCATCCATCTCCTTTCACTGACGTGCCGTTTCCTGTAAAATGTTCACTGCTGGGCCACAGATAGAGCTCAGCAGGCAAAGGTACTTGCCACACAGCCAGAGTTCAATCCCTGGAACACGTGTAAAGTGGAAGAGGAGAATCGACCCTACAGAGTTAT
Source organism: Peromyscus maniculatus bairdii (assembly GCF_049852395.1). NCBI lineage: Eukaryota > Metazoa > Chordata > Mammalia > Rodentia > Cricetidae > Peromyscus > Peromyscus maniculatus. Next base: position 125,061,979 of record NC_134856.1, read on the forward strand.
CCTCTCATAGCTACACCTGTGCTGGAGAGCACACGTACCCCTCCCCTTCTCTCTGTCTCCCCGTCTCTCTGTTTCTCTGTCTCTCTTTTCCTCCCCCTCCCCCATACACACACACACACACAGACACACACACACAGACACACAGACACACACACACACACACGAATAGAGCAATTCACTTTAAAATATAAATTGTATAATCTGTAAGAAAGGTGACTTAAGGGCAGGTGATTCTTAAAAGAATGTGTAAACTGAGCTAATGACCCTTGGTAGCAGAGATTTGGGAGGCTGAGTGAAACGGGAGCTGATGCTGGAGTGGATGGATGTCTTAGTTCTGAAATACATCCAGCAAGGACTTCCATGGCAGGGATTTACTCCCCACAGCCATCCTTCTGTCAGGTCAGTTGAGAAAAATCTCAGGACAAGCTTTAAGGTAGCTTTCAAGATGGCAGGCAGGTGCTCCTGAGTGTAGGCGTGAACTGTAGAATGCTTGGTCCTCACAACTAGTGTCGCAGAGGAATAATGACTTCCTCTATCTTCCCTAGTCCTGAGGCAGGATGGACTCCTGTGACAAAAGATGCATCAGTAAGAGAAAAACAGATAAAGTTTAATAACATGCAGGCCTCATGCATACATCAAGAGGTACCCAGGGAGAGTAAGTAAGTCTCATGAACTGATGTAAATATCATCTAATACTGAAACAAAAAAGCATGTGAAGCCTGCTGCCAGGGAGCTGTCTGGGAAAGGCATACTAACCTATAGGAATGAACTTTGCTATACAGATGTACCTTACCTTACACCTTCACCATGGACATTACTCCACCGGCTGGTGACTAAGAGTCATCCCTCTTTTCCTGGTACCAGGAGGAATGGGAACTATAAACACAGATGTCTCTTACAGTCTTTTCCTTGCAGGTGGGTACCATCTTCATTTTTAGAGCCTCTCTACCTACAGCTCTTCAAAACAATCCTTATGCCAAAAGGATTGGTTCCAGAATATCCTACAGATGACAAAATGATAAGATGCCCAAGTCCCTTCTATTAATGCATGGACTGGCATTTCCTGAGAGAAGCCACGCTCTCATTCAACATTCAACAAGGCCGATTGGCTGATGAGAACTTGAGTGATGGTGAAAAGGTTGCAATGTTGCAGGGCCAGAGCCAAACCCTCGTAGACTACCTTTAGCCCTGTCAATCGTCATTGCTTGCCCACCTCTGTGCACACAACCCGTGACTTTTAGGTAAATCATTTTCGAGTGTGTGATCAAGCCTTGAGCTTCCACCAGCTCTAGAGCTAAGAATATCAGGTAGTCTCTGAGGCATTGACTTCTCCTCTTGTTGAAGCCCTCTTCCTGATGTTTCCAAAAATGTGTGTCAACAGTGTGTTGACTTGTGACTTTCTTTCTTGTTACTAGAACAGCCTTCTTGAAGCTGTCACTGTGTTGGCATTTAAGTATCTGTGTTCCCTGGCTGTGGTCACTCATATTTGACTCCAAAGAAACCATTTATACCCTTTGAGGTGAGAGCTGTGTTCTCTTTGTTTTGTTTTGTTTTTAAACATTGACAATAGCATAGTATTTACATATAACAAAATGTATGTGCTGCATACCTTAACCAGTAGGTGATTATAAATATCTAACAAGATGTAGATAATATGTAAATGGATAGCATATTACATTTTTAGGGAGTAACCACACAGGGAAAAAAAAAAGCCTGCTTATACTCAGTATAGATTCAATTCTCCTCTTCCCTCCCCCAAATATTTGCAAGGTTGGCTGAGAGCCTGGAACTCATGTATATGGAGGATCAAGCGTGTTTAGGGGAGGCACATTCTAGTCTCCTGTAATAGACACTCTTATCTGCACCAAGCCTCTACACGCCACTGTCATGACTGCAAGGGTAGCCATGACTTCATCATGGAAGTCACAGAGTGATTGTTATTAATGACTCTGGACCTTCGATAACTATGGTCAGAGCCTCCGTCCGTGTTTGCTGCATTGAATTACTTCATTGTTACACTGAGTTGCTCAATAAATGTTTGTTACTTCAAATGGCTCAAGGATCGCTGCCTCTTTCTCCGGCGTTCACATGAGGGTGAGCCTAAATGCTATCGACAAACTGACATTTGTGCACCTAACAAGACAGAAATCAGAGGAGGCAGAATGGGAAGTGGGTTAGGTGCCAATATTTCTAATGTTTATGAGGGGCCAAGGAGGTTGAGGGGAAAAAACACATGGATGCATTAAAGCGCATGGCCAGCATTCAGCATTCATTATTAACTGTCACATGATAATCCTGGGGCAACTTTACCTGTCCCTTCACAAACAGCAACAAACATTTTCTGTGAGCCAGGAACAGCAATAGCTCAGAAAAGAATTCCCAGGCAGGATTAATCTGGGGGTGAAGTCACTTCTGTCCCCACAGTGCCTCACATCTGAGCTGCCATGATGCCTCTCTTTAAATACTGACACCAATGTGCCAATTACGAGCCTGACTTGCAGTGGGACAATAGAGTAGACTGTGGGTTTCATCCCCCGGCTCCAGCTAAACAAAAGCAATGGCAGCAGAGCCTTCTTGATAGTCATGGTTACCCTCTACATCTCAGCTCTACAGCACCAGCTCCATAGGTAACAAAAGCGGGTGGCAGGATGGGGAATCGAAACTTTCGGGGCTCAGCTGCCATGGACGAGGACTCCAAAGAGTAGCAGGCTGACCTGTATGTACTGTTTGTATAACTTAGGAACCCAAACCGTCAGTGACTTCTGCAATAATTACTGTCTCCTGGAACCCATACAGTACAATAACTCCTAAGCCTTCCTCTTCTGCATTATTAATCACGCTCATGGAGCCTCACTTAGCAGGTCACGGTGTTGACTTTACTCTCGGGCTCCACAGTGAACAAATTAAAGAGGTTTGCTCTGTTCAGTGAAAACACACTATTCATTTTTCCTGCAACCCCCCCCCCTTCCCATTGGCATTCTAAGCATGTTGCATGTATTTTTAAAAAAGTCTCTGAATAGGTCAAGAATGTTAAACCCTTACGCATGACAATGATTACTCTGTGGACTGTGTACACAGAGAAAAGATACACACACTGTGTTTGTGTGTGGTGAGTGTGTGTGTGTGTGTGTGTGTGTGTGTGTGTGTGTGTGTGTGTGTGATATGTCCTGGGCTGATCCCTCTGGTGTCTCAGCATTGTGGATTCCAACTTCCTATTGTGCTGGAGCCTTTGACTGGTGGTCTCTTTCTCCTGCAAAAAGAGATTACAAACACAATCCTGGACTTGCAAATAGAGTGCTGGATGTCTTTTGTTCAGCTTCCTGTCCAGTTGTTGCAACTTTTGTCATGGTAATGAACCATCAGCATTTCATAGCCTGTAAGTTCTCTCTGATGCCAGGCATCAGGCGCCTAAATTTTGGTGGGCTTGTGGCTCCCTGCCTGGCCTGTTTCTGCTGTCCCTGGATAAAGATGACTGGAAAAGTGGGCCCTCCTCCTGCTTTAAGATGCCCAAGGGTTCTCAATGGAAGCTGATGGTTTTCCTGGTTTTGAAGGGTTCAGACCAGCAAAGAATTCTGTCTGGGACTCTGAAAAAGAAGGTATGCAGTGCCCATTTTGTCTATGTGCTCTTGAGAAAGGGCAATGGCGGTGTGTGTGTGTGTGTGTGTGTGTGTGTGTGTGTGTGTGTGTGTTCCTATTCCATATTGGATTTCTCCCAGTTGATCCAGAGTGGCTTTCGTTACTCATTTAACAACTCACATTGAGGGGTACCTTGTGTTTGGCACTAGCTATGAAGAGGTGGGCACCAGGAGCACAAAGGAACAAGGAGATGGGGTTCACCCGTGAGGGCAGCAGGGCCTTTCTTTGAACAGGGTGAGCTTGACTCGTGGGGTGTAGGGTGCGGATGACTGAAACCACCCTTGCTGTTTTAAAAATATAATAAGTGGCACTGTTACCAGGTGAAAAGATCATGAGACAGGACAAAAGCCAGTATCAGAGCTTTATTGGTGGGCAGGGGGACGGAAGAGAGTAACCAGGCCTGAGGGAAACACATGTACAGGAAGAGAGAGAGAGAGTGGGGGAGGAGAGAACAGAGAGAAGAGAGGAGGAGTCTGTGTCCGGCTTTTGAAGGATTCCCGTGTACATGTGCAGGTAGGCTAACGGAACTATGCCACGCATGCGCTGATTGCATGATCACACAGCGCACTGATCACACAGCGCACTGATGATGTAAGACGTAAGACCCCTTGCTCAGCTACTGAACTGCGCATATGCAGCTGAAGGAGCTGCAGATTCCTAACAAGCCTGACCAGAACAAGGAAACAAGGAGTAGGAGTGAGCAGAGTGAGTTTAGATTTATGAGGAAACAATGAGAAAGACAACAACCGCGAAAAGCCTTCCCGGAGTGGGGTCAGCCCAAGGGAGAAGTACTGCTGTGTTTCCCTGTTTTTATGGCTCTTCCACTGGGAAGTGGATGGACGTCCTCATGCCCAGAGTATGCTCCCTGGACCCAGATAGAAGGTGTTCACCCCAGGGGAATGGCCACAGCTGCTTCACGCCTTGGTTTTGATCCACCAGGGGCTGGTGGTGAGCTAACCTCTGTCTCTTCAAAGTGTTACAGTATCTAAAGCTGATTGCCTTGATAGATAATTTCTATGTAATTATGGGTTGTAACACAATAATTGGCTTTGTGTCTACAAGGTATGTCAAGATCATAGCATTTTTATTTCCTTGTGATACAAGGAATATTGGGGTCCCATCTTGGGGTTCTTAGTCTCTTAATGGAGGAATTTAAGAACAGTCTCTCACAGAAGCTCAAGGATAATTTTTCTTAGAATTTAAAAGAAAAACCCCCAGGAAAGACAAGTCATAAATCTTACCAGTGGCCCTAAGAATAGGGAAGAGAAGAGGCGAGGAAGTAAACACTGTGTCAGCCACGTGGTGGGGAGGGAGGCTTCAGAGAAAGTAAAGAAGTCCACCGTGTTAAAGGCAAAGAAACAGAAAACGGGCCGGGCAGTGGTGGCGCACGCCTTTAATCCCAGCACTCGGGAGGCAGAGCCAGGCTGATCGCTGGGAGTTCGAGGCCAGCCTGGGCTACTAAGGGAGTTCCAGGAGATGCACAAAGCTACACAGAAAAACCCTGTCTCAAAAAACCAAAAAAAAAAAAAAGAAAGGAAGGAAGGAAGGAAGGAAGGGAGAGAGAGAGAGAGAGAGAGAGAGAGAGAGAGAGAGAGAGAGAGAGAGAGAGAAAGAAAGAGAGAAAGAAAGAGAAAACAAATCGTGCTTTCTGAAAAGCAGGCAGGCTTGCAAAGCCGTGTGGCTGTGGCCTTTAAGCCAATTGCACCAGGGGTGGTGAGTTTGGGAAGGAAAGGTACAGTACCTCATTCAAAGACTAATTTTCCCACCTCTTCAGCATGGCTAAAGGTGAGTCTGCCTTCTTAGGGGTGGTTCCTTGGCCAAGGGAGCAACTTGACCCAACTGGAATATTAGGTCTCCATCCAGGCCAGAGATTCTATTCTCTTGACCAGAAAAGTCTTCTTAATGGACTTTTATTGCCACCATAACACTTGAATGTTTATTTATCATGTGTTATGTGCTGGCAACCCTTGGGATCTTCCAGACACGTTGAAATACACATTGCTGCAGCTACAGTCACTCTACTGTGCCAGAGAATTTGAGAACTATCTACTTATTTACCTCTGTTTCTAAACATGTCCTATGACTTTTAGATCACATTTCACTAACAAATGCCCCAAGAAATACTTATTCTGACCTTGGTTATGAGAATACTGCCTGAAGGTGGGGTTCCGAAAGTTAATTTCCTATTAGAGTTACTTCTCTTCTGTTGCGGCCTTAACTAACTAATGCCTGCACAGTACAACAATATCTCTGCTAAACCACAGACATCTTAACAGTTTACAAGACAACTTCTTCTATATTTGTTTTCTGATGTGTAGGGATCATTTATTTCACCAATATTTCATCAAATTGATGCCTTGTTGATTCGATAGCTTTTTTTTTTGTCACAAAGCACAAACTGCTGGGGTGGGTGGTCTGTGAGATTACAGACTATAAAAGGGCTTTTTATTTTCCCAGCCAATGCTTCTCTCCATCACCCCAGGGATAAAGGAGACTTGAGAGCCATTTAAATTGGCCTTAGAGCCCTTGGCGATTGAAGCTAAGCGCTGTGGTCCAGTTTATGTAAAGTACCTTGCACAGGCCTGGGCAGAGAGCCACCCCTGGGTATCTATCTGTTCGGGATTGCCCTTCAACGCTGGATACATGCAGTTAGCAATCCAGGGATACTTTCAAGCTGGTGTGATGTTTACTTGAGTTTGAATTGGGAAATCATTGGTGAAGCCCAAAATAGAACTGATGAGAGTCTCCATGTTCTACTTCTAACCCAACACCTCCCCTCGTGGGTGCCTGCCTCCTTCTCTGCAGGAACCTTTGCCTAGAGAGAGAAGGAGGCTCTCAGGTGATTTCCAGGTTCTGATAGTTTCCAGGGAGAAACTTTGTCCAACACACACTTTGGCTTCTTCTTCTTCTCAAAATGCACGTGGTTTGCACTTCTGCAGTCACAGAGTAACAACATGAGAAAGAAAGGTTTGTCTTCTTCCCTCCCCGTCTCTGCCTCCCCTCCCCCTGCCTTCCTCTCTCCCTCTCCCCGCCTTCCTTCCTTTCTTCTTTCTTCCAACCTCCCCTCTTTCCTTTTCAGTCACATCACCTCCAAAAAGCATCAGACAGGGCTGGGAGGAGGAAAGAAAAAAGGAAAAAAGGAAAAAAAAAAAACCCTTTTAACTATTTTGTTCTCCCTCTCTTTTCTCCACCCCTCGTGTGTGTGTGTGTGTGTGTGTGTGTGTGTGTGTGTGTGTGTGTGTGTGTGTGTGTGTGTGTGTTGGAGACTCAGAGGTGTAAGGTGGGGAGATACAGGGGGAAAAAAAAAAGCCAAGCTGTACCTGCTGCTATAAATTCTAACTTCAGAAACCTTTGAAGTGTGGTGTCTGTGACAATGCATTGTTTTCCCACAGGAGGACACCTCATTCAGTCTAGGAGACCCAAAGAAACAGAATCTTCTCTAGCAACACTCACCTGAGTTATTGGGATAAGAACCCTCTAAAAGCCAGGCAGTGGTGGCTCACACCTTTAACCCCAGCCCTCAGGAGGCAGAGACAGGTGGGTCTCTGTGAGTCTGAGACCAGCCTGGTCTACAGAGTGAGTTCCAGGTAAATCAATAAATAAACCTTATAAAAGATCCTTGCACCTATCACGTGATCATTCCACATGCTCATGGCCAACTGGGTTACCTCTCAGCTTCTGGGCTTGTACTGAACACTTGTCCAAGCTCTGCCTGCGACTGCAGACTGATGTTTGGGATGCTGTAGCCTTCTCCTCTCCCCCCTGTTCCCTTCTCCGAACAGCCCCCTCCCTACAAAGACACCCCTGAGCCGAGGCTCCCCCAGAGCTCCGGCGCAAGCCCCCTAATTCCTCACGAGATGAACAATAATCACTGTAACCTCCTAATTAACATTGTTAAAAACTGCTAACAAAAGACACGTAACAATATCTTCATTAGGGAAGGATTTCCAATTTGTGATATGGAGCATGTTAGACAAGCAGAGCACAGTTCTCCCTTTGTTTCTGGACTCTGGCAGCCAGAGAGATTACAAGATATGACACCACACACGCAGCATCTGCCATTTATCTTTCTGTGTTCTTTACACATCGGCGCTCCACAATTAGTGTGGCGGCTAATTTTACCTGTGGTATTGTTTGCACTGTGACTTGGAGAGAATGGGGAGGTGATATATGTTGGGGTGAATGCCCGCCTCTCTGGTTCTTCCTAGAGCTGACTGAGACTCTCAAGCATGTGTGGGAAGGGACCCTGCCTAGCAAATCAAGGAAACTTTGGGGGACCTCAGGCCGTGGAGAATAGGACAGTAAATGGGTAGCCTTTGGGATCACGTTAAATAAACACGTGGGAAACTAACCGTCTCACGCCACATTCCTTTTCTATGCACTCACAGCTTATTTTAAAAGTTCCTATTATCTATCATTTAATTATTAAAAAGTGTCTACTCTGTTTTCATAAATTATCTATGTGTTAGAGAATTGGCATATGGGAGAAAGTCTCTGAGAAAGGGGACATCCAAAGCCAATTATTCTACCTAGAAAGATTTTTTTTTTTTATTTTTAGAATATATAGAATCCTTGAATTATTCTCAACTAGACCTTTAAGGGTTTGTGTGTGTGTTTGGTTAGGGCTGCTGGGGGTGCAGGGAAAGGAATAGTTAAAATTGATAACAATTCCTAATTCACTATTTTTATGTACTTTTCAGGGCATCCTTAGTGTATCCTTTTCCCTGTATCTTTGCTTCTTTATTCTGAAAACAGGAGAAATTCAGTGAAGAAACAATTAACATCAGATATTATCTGGGATTACTATTTGAATAATTACTAATGAATAAGCTAAACTCAATGAAAAAAACATAAGAAAACTACTTAATAGCAGGTCTGGCTCATGGAAAATATTCAGTACATTGTTTCTGTAATAAATTACATCATAACATCTAGCTGTGTAAGAATACATGATGCCACCAATGCATTTCACACTCCACAGTGCTGTATATAATACATAATAAATTGCACTCACACACACACACACACACACATACACACACATGCACACATTTATATAAGTAAGGAGTCTTGCTCTCCATCCTCCTAGGCTTAATAGGAAGTATTGGAAATACACTGAAAACAGATTAATAGAGAAAAAGTTGGGCAGTGGTGACACATGCCTTTAATCCCAGCACTTTGTATGCACAGGCAGGCAGATCACTGGGTTTGAGGCCATACTGTTCTATAGAGTAAGTTCCAGGACAGCCAGGGCTACACAGAGAAACCCTATTTCAAAAAACAAAACAAACAAAAAGAAGAAGAAGAAGAGAAAAGGTGCACAAATTTACTATATACACAGACAAAATACTGTAGCTAGCTTAAAAGGCTGTGAGATTAAAGAGTTTATATACTATCTTCATGGGGTCACGGGATGGGGGGCATAACACACTACAAGAGTAAGTAAAAGAATCTTAAGAAAACACATCAGAAATGTGGTTCGTGTCAGTTTGTCTAGGGAAGCGTTTGTATTTTTTGTGTTGCTATAATAAAATACCACAGTCTGGTCATTTGTAAAGAACAAACAATTTCTTACCATTGAAGAGACTGGACAGTTCAAGGTCAAGGTGCTGGTGGATGTGGTGTCTTGTGAAATTTCACTCTGCTTCCAAGATGGCATCTCATAGCTGTGTCTATGTGGATGACATCTTATGGCTGTGCCTTTACGTGGATGTTATCTCATGGCTGTGTCTACATGGATGTTATCTCATGGCTATGTCTTTACATGGATGGCCTCTTGTGGCTGTTTCTACATGGATGTTATCTCATGGCTATGTCTTTACATGATGGCATCTTGTGGCTGTTTCTACATGGATGTTATCTCATGGCTATGTCTTTACATGGATGACATCTTGTGACTGTTTCTACATGGATAACATTTTGTGGCTGTTTCTACATGGATGGCATCTTGTGGCTGTTTCTACATGGATGGCATCTTGTGGCTATGTCTTTACATGGATGTTATCTCATGGCTGTGTCTACGTGGGTGGCATCTCATGACTGTGTCTTTACATGGCAGAAGGGTAGGAGGGAATGGCGCTGTGTCATCACAGGGCAGAAGAGATGGAGGAAAGGAACTGCTCTCTGGACCCCCTTTTATAAAGACACAGAATCCCTACTTTGAGAGAGAAATCTCTCACGATTTAGTTGTCTCCAGAAGGCCCTACCTCTTAATCTCATCACACTGGCAAGATCTGGCTTTTGAAGGGGGACATTCCCTGGTGTTACCTTCTATTCTCCCCTCTGGTAAGACTTTCCCTTCTCATGAATAAACTCCCTGGGAGCCTGGTGACACCTGAGCTTAAGCAGAGCAGACAGCAACCATTCCAGCCCTGGCTGTCCTTCCTAGAACCTTCTGCTCAAAATAATTGACAGATTAAAGAGCCATATTTAGCCTACATGTCTGGACTCTTCATATGCAATATGCAATGTAATTGAATGTTCATGTGCCATTTCTAGACTCAGATCTGAGTCACTCAATGACTTGTTCCCTGAAGATATCAGGAGTAGGCAGGCCAGGACCATAAATGCATCCTCTAACTTGTCAAACACAACCACCTAGAACTTCCCAGCAAGACAGAGTCCCAAAGAAAAGAACAAAAAACATTAATGAGTCTAAGTTGGTATTGAAAGCTGCTGACCTTGACATGACATGTTTTCCCTTTCTCTATCCCCACCCTGCTTCTCCCCAGTATTCCTAGTGTGAGCCCATGGTTATAGCCTCACCGTGGGGAAGGCTGCTGCATCGAGAAGACCGCTCCAGAGAGGTTTGTGGTGGAAATGGAGAAGCGTGGGAAATGGGTCTTTTTCTGTCCCTGACGCTTTCATTAACTTCTTGTTTAAAGAGAGGTGTTATTCCTAGCATCTGTTAGAGGAAGTTATTTTGAGACTTGTCAACAACAGTAGGAAAGACTACCCGGGAAGGGACTGCTGGAATGGGTTCCTGCATCACGGGGGGAGGAATTGTGCTCAGCTCTGAACACGAGAAAAAAAAATGGGTATTTATTTACAGATAAGCAGCCTAGTGAGTGGTGTGGATGCAAAATGCTGACACATCAAAGGAGCTAGCCTGACCCAACAAGACTCCTGCTGGAAACAGGCCAAGATGATCAGCTATCACCTGGGGGAATGACAGACAGGAGGAAACTGTTCAGATGTTAGAAGTGGGGGGATGCTTTGTAAATTTAGAAGCCTGCTAGGCTGGGGAGATGCTCAGTGGGGAAGAGAGCTTGCTGCACAAACACAGAGACCCGAGTTTGAATCCCTGGCACCTATGTAAAAAGCTGGGCGTGGCTGTGTGTCTATAATGCCAGGGATGGGAAGTGGACAGAAGCAAGCAGATCCTGGAGAGAACCCTGCTAAAATTGCCCGACGAGGACCCTGTAGATCAAGATTTACAGGCTCGTGGGAGCCAGAGTGAGTCTGGTTAAGGTCACAGTCTTTGTTGTGTTGTCTTAATCCATTTTCTGTTGCTATATCTGACCACCACGGACCTATTAATTCATAAAGAATAGAGATTCATTTGGCTTATAGTTCAGGGGGCTGAAAAGTCTAAGAAAAGCACCAAGCTGGTATCTGGTGGGGCTGTCTTGTTGCATCCTAACATGATAGCAAGTTATGGAACAAAAGCTTGTGTCAACTCACAGATTTTTTTTCCCCTTTTCTTTTGAAGCCATTAATGCCACCAAGGGTACCCCGCCCCATATGGCCTCATCTAATGCTTATTACTTCCCAAAGACTTGCAACTTCAAATGCCATTAACATATGAGTTTGTGCAGTAAATGTCCTACATATGAAATACGGGAGATTTAAATCATCCTCCCATTTTCTGTCAGCTCCACACACACACACACACACACACACACACACACACACACACACACACACACCCTGAGTTAAAATAGTTTGATCATGTGTAGGTAATCTTAGCACTTTAGAGTGGGTGAAGGCTTTAGAGACCAACACCCTCTGTCTTGTTTTACTAATTGTGAAATTTTGGCCAGGCCTGGGGGAGAGTCCTAGACACAAGGAAACTGCCACAGTCTCATGGTGTCAGGAGAGATGTAGCCAAAATCCTAGGGTCTTTGCCCCTAGACGGCAAGAGAAAAACGCAATTTGAATTTCGGTGAGGTAGCATGGGAACACGTATAGGAAGAAGGAACATAAAATTCTCACTCCTCAAGCTCGTCAGATGTGGGCCGTTCCTGAGCACTTTGGAAAGGGCAGAAAATTGAAGTGGTGGAAGTTTCCTGCTTGGGGGGAGGGGCTTATCTAAATGGACATGCTTTCCCGTGATTGCTTGCAAAAAACGATCCCTTTTTGATGATCCAGCAGCCTTATCAGGAGAAGTAATTTATAGAGACCATTTCAAAGGGGGGGGGGGAGAGAAAGGCCCCCAAAACCCAGCAGCACAGAACCACAGAAGGAAATATTGCTTTCGCAACAATAACAACAACAAAACAATAAACTTCTCTCATGCTTTATATGTTGAAAAGGTTTGACTGTAAATCTTGGCTCTGACAGTCATCCCAGATCCGCTTGAGAGGCAGCCCACAGACTCAACAGGGCGAGAGAAAACACTAAATCATAATCGCCTCATAAAAGCCAAGCTTGTTTTTCTGAACACTTGAGAACTGGTACAGCCTTTCAAAATATCATAAATCTATTGTGCTCGCTCCTATTTTACTTAACAGCCAATTAATGTTACTGTTTAAGAGAATTAAAGCCAGGGCTAAGAAGGGGGTGAGAGTGGGGGGAAATGTCTTTAAACAGGGGCTAGTGTGGAGATAGAAATGCGCATCGGGCCCTCATTACAGATAGGCTCATTAAAACACTCCTCAGCAGAGCCTGCCGACATGCGCACCCATCGCTGTGATCTCGCCCTCATTAGCATCCTGAAAAAGGAAAACATTCTGCAGCACAGTCTTCCATAGGTTTTGATGCCACTCAGGGCGACATCGGACATTATGGCTGAGGGTCTCTCTCCTTCCCTGGAGGTTGCCCCATGAGTGAAGGAATTGAGCCCCTGAGATGGCCAACAGTACCACATCATGGGGTAGTAATGTAGACTTAAAACAAGGCTGACATCTCTACCCACAGGAGTCCCGACACCATCACGAGAAGCCAACGCAGCCATGGCCTTTGTCACACATTTTTCAGTAAAGACAACGTAAGTCCCCATTTGTTCTCAGTGGTTCGACTGTCACTTGTCATTCTTAAGCAGTTTTTTGTTTGTTTGTTTGTTTGTTTGAAGTGGTCTCTCTAAGTTCTAAGCAAAGGGTGAGGCAGCTTGTGGTGGTATTATGTTCCCCAAAATATTGTGCACCCTAATAAACTTATCTGGGGTCAGAGAACAGAACAACCACTAGATATAGAGGCCAGAAAATGGTGGCACACACGCCTTTAATCCTAGCATTCCAGAGGCAGCAATCTGCGTGGATCTCTGTGAGTTCAAGGCCACATTGGAAACAGCCAGGCGTGGTAACAAGAGCCTTTAATCCCATGAAGTGGTGGCAGAAAGCAGAAAGATATATAAGGTGTGAAAACCAGGAACTATCCTGGTAAAGCTTTTAGGCTTTTGAGTAGCAGTTCAGCTGAGATCCATTTGGATGAGGACTCAGAGGCTTCCAGTCTGAGGAAACAGGATCAGCTGAGGAACTGGCCAAGTGAGGTTAGCTGTGGTTTGTTCTGCTTCTCTGATCTTCCAGCATTTACCCCAATACTTGGCATCAGGTTTGATTTTATTAATAAGACCATTTAAGATTCCTGCTACAGCAGCTGGGTGTGAGGACTGCTGGGTGGGGGGACTGCTGAGTATGAGGACTGCTGGGCAGAGCATGAATATGAACTCAAAATGATGCTGCTAGGTGCTGCCAAGCCCCAACTCAATCTTCTGCATGGTGGTAACTGAAGATTTTAGGTAAAAAACCTGGACTCTGGCATTCGTGACAAGATAGGCTCAGCCCACCTATCCCAGTATGCACGTTACAGAAATGAGTATGACTGGGAAGCCGCTCAGCGGATAACTCTGGGTTTCATCACCACTACCACAGGAACGGGGTGTGGTGCTATACACCTGTCATCCCAGCTCTCTAGAGGTAGAAGCATAGTCCATCCTTCAGGCTTGCTCACTGCTTGTATGAGTCCCATGTCACAAAGATGTTTCTAGATCAGTCCTATTGTTGAAATTCAAGATAATTCAAAATAAAAAGTTAAGGAGGCAAATGCAGAGCCAGAGAGGGACAAGATGGAGTTAGTTAGGCCAAGTGACAAAAGCCTTCCTTCAAGACCTTAGATAAGCATACTCTTTGGGCCTCCATTTTGGAGGGGGGGGCTCTAGAAAAAGAAGATGCCATTGACCACTCTAAAATGATGCAGAATGACATTTTTATTGTATATAAATTTCTCTGTAGAAAGATGATAGTTTGTTAAACCAGCAAGGGACCAGGGTGGAGTCTGATCCATTAGAAAGGCACTGTGGTCATTAGGATAGATAACAACAACAAAAAAAACAAAAAAAAAGAAAGAAAAGAAAAGAAAAAAGAAAAAAGGTCAATGTGACTACATTAGGATGTGTTGGCTGAACATGGGCCACAGTTCCTGATGATCATCGATGTAACCCTGAGCAAAGGCTTATGGGAGCGTGGGGGTGGGGCGGGGTGGTGTCACAGGGCTCAACTTGACTAAGTTGTCCTCTAGCTGTAAGAATAACAAAATTCTTACCTTCAGTTGTCTTGAATTGTCTTAAGGGAGGAAAAAAGCTGCATTATACATTTAATTAGAGGTTAAAAGTGAGATGCCAACATCACAAGGGGTATCTGTGCAAGAGGAAAGGAGGTTGCATCTCATGCACACTTTGGGGGTTCAAGTTTAATGAATGGATGTGAAAGCCAAACACTTGCACCAGTCATAGTAAATACACCCTCTCTCTTCTGGTCTTCACCCCATCTCTCCTTGATACACATACAAATACATAGCAGTGTTTGTCTAGGTTGAATAAATTCAATGCAGAAAACTCCAGTTCAGATATGTACATACCTTGCATTCTGGATACAGTGAGTAAGGGGGTTGATTGCCTGTCAAATGTACAGTACTCAGCCAATGCATGCTACCATCCCCTACCTCACTTGGAGAGCCCAGTTTATGACTACATTTGAACATAGCTAGACAAACCATACTCAATGACCAACTTCCCCTCACCAAACATCTTCATTCTTGAATGCCCTTGAAGGAGACAAGATGTGTAAAAGGAAAGAAGAATGAAAGAGAAGAACATTTATGTCAATAATAAGAGTATCAATAATGAATATGTTGGTGGCTGGTATTGCTGGAATGCTACAGTTCAAGTCACATGTGCACTGTCAGCTAAATATTATGAATTATTCACTGATACTGCTCCTTATTAGGAACTGGGCGGTGTGTTAGATCCTTTCATATGTGACAGGAAAAAAAATCAGCAATAACTATGGCTTCTTCCCCTTAACATCTGTTTCGAAGAATTCTGTATAGCTTTTTGGTCCCCGAGACCTTGAAAAATTGGAAGGGGGTAGGGGGATGGGGCGCAGGACTCAAGTGAGGGCAAGAGATGAGGTGGGATGCCCAATGGTAAGGACAGAGTTTATTGTTCTCCTAGTTAGCGTTCTATTGCTATGATGAAGACCATGACCAAAAGCAACTTGGAGAGGAAAGAGTTTACATAGCTTCCACATGCTAATCGCAGCTGGAACTGGAGGAGAGACCGTGGAAGAACTCGGTTCACTGGCTTGCTTCCAGGCTCATGTTCAGTTAGCTTTCTTATACCTTCTTAGGACCAGAGGTGGCACTATTCATACCAATCATTAACCATTAAAATGCCCCCACAGACTTGTCTATTGGACAATCTGATGGAGGCATTTTCTCAGTTGAGGTTTCCTCTTGCCAGATGACTCTAACTTATGTCAAATTGATAAAAAGAACAACAACAGCTACCCAGCCAGCATACCAGTGGAATCAAATTCAGGAAAGTGAGAAAAGGACCAGAGTGAGGGAGGGCTGGACTGGGCAATGAGCTGGGCTTTACATGGCAAAAGAGACAAGTAAGATGTGGGCAGGTTGGGGACAGTCACGGGGAGGGTGAGAGAGAATCCCAAGAGGACCACGCCAGCATGAAATTCCACAAGAAAGGAGAGCTTTGTAACTATGTTACAACTACTGTCCTTCCTTATTTTGGTGCTTACTTCATTTTCGGTGGTTGTATAATTCTTTCTGTCAGAAGTCATGATTGTGGCTTCATCTCTAACTTGGGGTCTCGCTACCTGTTTTCTACTTTTCACACAAACAGCCATCGTTATTATGTTCATTTTCCCACTGCTGTAACAAGTACCTGAGAAAAGCAGTTTAGGGGAGGGGAGATTTATTTCAGCTCATGGTATAAGAGGTTTCAGTGTATGATCAGCTGACTGTATTTGTAGGGTAAAAGGGCCAGTGAAAGAAACCCACCCTGGCCCTGAAACTAGAGCCAGGGAAAGAGACACACTTCGACCCTGAAACCAGAGCCAGATCTGCCCCTGACCAACTGAGCACAAAACCAACCAATCCTTGAGCAGGAAAATCAACCAATCCCTGAGCATGAAGTCCAGCCAATCTGAGCTTGTCCAGGCTCAAGGGGATTGAAGTCCGACCAATTCCCATCCTGAAAATCTCCTCCCTGGAAAAACTCCACCCCTAAGAAGCTATATATACACATAAGCCCTGTGCCTGGTCAGCTGGCCGCTGTCCTTCTCCACCCTGGCAGAGGCAGCCACTCTCCTGGATTCCTCCTTCCCAAATAAATCTCTTCAAAGAGGTTTGGGTGAAGACCTTCTTTCACCAGAGCAGAGCAGGATCTCTGCTGGGAAACTTTCTTTGCAGAATGGAGCAGAGAAGAAATGGACCTTTCTGCTGGAAAACTCCCTAGTGGAGTGGAGCAGAGAAACAATGGGCACCTCTAATGGGAAGCTCCCTTAGGGGAGCAGAGCAGAGGTCAGCTGTAGTGGCCGTCTGAGAGGAGGAGGTTGCCACATCCTGTGGGGAGACCATCCCCCACCAGAACCCAGCTTCAGATATAGCCTGACTTCCTGACAAGTCAGGATACCTTTCTCCTCATAGCTGTAGGTATCCAGGATACCTTCCCTGCACAGCTGTAGGTGTAGCCTGACTTCCAACAGTCAGGATATCTTTCCCTCCGGAGCTGTAACACTTGCAATATTACCTTCAGACCTATGATAAAGTAGGGACATCAGGGAGGAAGGGTGTAATGGAAGAAAGCTGTTTACCCCTCCAAAGCCAGGAAGCAAAAATAGGGACAGAGAGGATACTGTGATAATATATAGCACCCGAGGACACACTGCCAATGGCCTACTTCCTTCAACTAGGCCCGCGTTTGAAAGCTGCCATCACCTCTCAGCAATGAAATAAAATTAGAAATCTATCCATGGATGAATTCTCTGATGAAGACAGAGTGTGGTCCAATCACCTTTCAATAATTGGATCCACCAGCTGGGGACTAAGTCTTCAACATACTAAACTTTGGGGAAGGGACAGATACCTTATATCCAAACCATAATAGTCATCATTGCTCAATTCAGCATCTGAAATTTCAATTGTAAAAAAAAAAAATCCATTAAAAATTGCTGGGATTAACGAAGCCTCCAGGTCTGACCCTATGTGGTGGGTCTCTGCAGACCTATGCAGCGCTAAGGAGGCCTTTCAGTGACTTCACTAAGTCAGTCATTGGAAGTTGTTTTCCCAGCCTGAGTTATTTTAGGCATAGCTGCTTTTTGTAGTGGGCATGTGACAGATATCGGTCAAAGGAGGCTGACTAGACAATAACCACTCTTAGAGACCAGCATGGCTACCTGCTGGCTGCCTTAGACTTCTGTAGATGTGAAAATCAGGTGTGTTTTCCTGTGTCCCGTAGCTACTTGGTCCCAAATAAACATACAGAGGCTTAGATGACTTACAAATTGTTTGGTCTATTGTAGTGGGTAGCTGTTTCGGCTTTTAACTTGAAGCATCACCCCAGTGTGGCAACCAGTAACTGCCACGCCCACCTAGGACCTGTCCCTGGGGTGTGGCAGGGACAGGAGCCTTTAAGACCCCAGATCTGGATGTGCTGGCTCTCTTGGTTCCTCATAATCCTGGAGGCTGGATGGCAGACCGAGTCAGAGTTCTCCAGAGAACACCGCTAGACTGCACCTCACCTCTTCCAGATCCTGTAACCAACCCCTTTACTGGCTGTAAGTTACCCCAAAATAAACCTCCTTGAAACTATGTGGAGTTGCCTTGTTAAATCCCCACATTAGTCTATGGCTCAGTCTTATTCTTAACCAGCTCTTTCATCTTAAATTAACCCATTTCTATTAATCTATACATCACCACATGTCTTGTGGCTTTACCTGTGTTCCACTAAATCTTGTATTCCTGATGGCTCTAAACATCTGTGTTGACTTTGTCTTTCTTCTCCCTGTATCTCTCTTGGATTTCCTGCCTGGCTATAACCTATCTTACCATAGGCCAAAGCAGCTTCTTTATTAACCAATGGTAACAACACAAATTCACGGCACACAGAAAGACCATCCCACAGCAGTCTGGATGTGCAGGTCCAGGATTACTGCCAAGGATGTTTGGCTGCAAATTAAGCAGCTGGTCTCTAGAGACCAGGTCCCCAGGATATGTTTCAAATGACTGACATCCAGTCCCAAGCTAAATCCTTGAACTTGCAAGCGTGTCCCTCAACAGTCCACGGTTTTTTCCAACAAATGACTATACAGATTGTGAACATTGTAAATAGAAAGAAAACTGGTGAGGGCCTGAACCAAGGCTGTGGTGTGAGCCTCTCACTTCCTTCTTTTAGGAAGTGAATGTGACAAATTGAGGAAATGTTGCCCAAAGACTTTGAGGGCATCTGGAAAAGCGGTGACTTGGAATTTTGTGGTCAAGGCCACTTGTTCCGCCATTTGCCTTGTTAACAACTAGTGAACAGACCGCTCTGAGATTTTAGATTTAACTTTCTCATGATGTCATTCTTTGAAGCTAATTAAATGAAAACCTTTGCTCAGGCATAAAGAACCCATTCAGTCTATGGGGTATTGATACTTCCTGGTCTGCTAAAATGAAAACGAGCAGCTATCATCTTTCTGGAACTTTCACTTGTTTTGTTTTAAGAAAAAAATAGCCACTATCTCTGAGACCTTGACTTCAGTGGTGAACATACATTAGCGATGCACCTGAACTCAGAGGACAGGAAAGCTTGGAAGATGGAAGTGGCCAGTTAGTAGTGTGTTGTTCTAATGTGGACACTGCCAGTGTGCCCACACTGAGGGTCAGGCTGGAAATTCCGATGTGTGCCATCCCAGTCACCTTTCATGTGGTTATGGGTCTTAACGAAAACCCCACCAGGATGGAGCTCCTGCCTCTAATTGCAAGCTACTCACATGTCCCCCTGCCACCTGCTACAGAGTCCTTCTGTGATAAGAGAAAGGGGGTAACATGAGGTCTGCAATTTGTGATAATCACTGGTACCCAGAATTCTATTGTGTTTCAGATGATTACTGCAGCATATTATTCACATTATGAAGTTAGGCTGATAGTTTTTAAAATTTAATGTCCTGTCTTATTTCCACTCTACATTCATAGATTGTCACTATGGGAACAGGTGGCTACTAGGCATCTCTGATTGGACATAAGAAGGCAGAGGAGGAGGGTATGGAGAGATATTCTAAACACAGGCCTAGGCAAGAGCACTACAGAGTGGGTGGCATTCACAGAGATTATCCCAACACTTAACGGAAGTGGCACACTGCTTCTCTACCCTCCCTACCCTGACTTGTTGGTGAATAACCTTTAGCTTCCACCATATGGTGATGATTGAAGTTTTCCAAAATGGTAACAGAGACTGTGGATCCCTCAAATCCGTTGATAGCTACGGCTTTCTCCCTAGATTGAGTACTTGATACGAGCTACTTATAATCTTTATACAACTGCACTGCCTAAAGGATGTCCCAGATAAGGATATCTCTGTCAATATCATCACAACAGACCTCTCAGTGCTCACGGAAAGCTTTACCTTTCTCTGTCCTCCCTGTGGAGAAGAGAGTGGCTTCTCTTAGCCAGGGGACCTTCAGGTGTTCCCAAGACTTGCCCTCAGCTTTCTCTTCTCCAGGACGAGGTGTCAGACTCCCCTAACATTACCTGTGAACTTCTTCTCGAACTTTCTTGTCACCACTTTTCCTTCTATGGTCAGAAAATTGGGTCAATGTTTTCCAAGTCCCTTTTTAAAACACAGTGATCTCATTTTATTATATATTTCTGATTAGTACAATGTGTCTCACAGACTCTAAATTCAACTTTAAAGTTGAATTTCACGTTATATTAGCTGCAGTCATTTGATATGAAACTGTATTAATTTAATCCACATTACTGCCCCCAAAGCTAATATTTCTCTTCCTATAAAATCATAGCTAGGAAAATTAAAAGATCTAATAAGCCAATTCTCAAACCTCCAACCATTAAAATGGAGAAACAGACGGAGTTCTGTAAAATATTCAGATTTCATTGTATGGCTGTATGTTTTTTCTTCCCCCAAGTGGCATAATAGGATTATAACAGCAAAGCTAAACAAAAATATTGAACTTAAGCTCTTAACTCACTGCCTTTGTCTTTACAACTTCAGACAAATCATTTAACCTCTCTCTGTGCTTTAGTACTTTATGATTTTGTATATGAACAAACCCAGGCAACAGCATCCCTAATCCATGAGCGCTTGGACCAAGGTCTTAAAACATGGTAGGAAGAGTGCATGCTTTGGGTTGGAAGCAGGCCTACCCAGGCCTCAAGATTCTATAAGTTTAAAGAAGTTGTTCTTGGGCTAGGGCTTAGCTCCACTGGTAGAGATCTTTCCTAGCATGCACAAAGCCTTGGGTTCTGTCCTCTATAGCACATAATCCAGACATGGTGGCACATGTTTGTAATTGCAGTTCTCAGGAGGTAGAGGCAGGGGGATTAGAAATTTAAGGTCAACATCAGATATTCCAGACCAGCTTGGGATATATGAGATCTCCATTTCACAAACAAACACCCAAACAGACAAAAATGGAAGGAAGGAAGGAAGGAAGGAAGGAAGGAAGGAAGGAAGGAAGGAAGGAAGGAAGGAAGGAAGGAAGGACTGTGAGTCTTTGTTTACAACTCCCTCTCTCATTTCTACTCCTTGATGGGACTTAGGCAGGTGACCAACGGGTGCTGACACAGAGGAACATCTAAGGCACCCAGTCTGCACTCTTCTTAGATCGATCCTTTATAATAATCAAGCCTTTCTCCTTGAGCAAAATCCATTATGCCTGGCTTGTTTCTTTCCTGATACTCCCCTGGGAGGCTTCTCAGCCCTCATTCAAATAAACTTTAGTTTATGGATGTGTCCCACAGTGGAACCAGAACCCAATTGGTCCAGCCTTGCTCATTCTAGACCTCTATGCACATTCGCATAGCTGGATCAGGGCGTGGTAACGGCATAAATATGGAACAGCCATTGTTAGGCAGAGCTTCCATTGGATGTAGTTCTCTCACATGTTTTTATTTTAGATTGCACAGGGAAATTCATCAAAGTGTGATGTGTAATATAAAATGCTTAATTCTGGGAAGTTTGAGAAAAATCTGATGAGTGATAGGCAAGTCTAAAAGTCCCTGAGAAGAAACAAATGTGTGCAAGTTCCTTCTCATCCATGGGGGAATATGTTTCAAGACCCTCATCCACAGTACTGAATCCTATAATTCCATGCACATTCCATCTTAATGAAGCCATTATCATCTACTATGGTCATGATGCTGACAGTTTGAGATGCAATGGCAAAATTAGCACAAATTCCACCCCCCCATGGTTTTGTGCATACAATATTTGTTCTTACCACAGATCTTAACAATTGCAGCATATGAATTTCCCCACACTTTACTGATAATTTTCACCTCTTTTGACTTGCAGGAAATGTTTCCTGGCTTCTCTTTGGTGCTCCTGAATTGTCAATATTAGAATTCTTGCACTTTGGGAGCATTAAGTAAAATAAGGGCTGCTAGAACATAGCACTGAGCTAGCATGACAGGAAATTTGGTAATGGAACTAACTGGCAGGTAACTTGCAGAGTGTGGCTATTCTGGGAAGAGGAATGATTCACATTCCAAAGAGGTCAGAGTGATATATGAAATATTTCATCACACTACTCAGAAGTGTTCAGTTTAGAACCAATGAATTTTTCTAGAATTTTCCAATCTCTCTCTCCCTCCCTTTCTCCATATCTATATATCCTCTCTCTCTCTCTCTCTCTCTCTCTCTCTCTCTCTCTCTCTCTCTCTCTCTCTCTCTCTCTCTCTCTCTCTCCCACACACACACACACACACACACACACACACACACGAAACTGAAACTTCAGAAAGTGCCAGTTAGTTAAAGAAATGAATGCCAGTGTTCTATTGCTATGAAGAGACACCATGACCAAGGCAACTCTTATAATAAAAAGCGTTTAATTAAGGATTACATACAGTTTCAGAGTTTGTCATCATGGAGGGGAGCATGGTAGCATGCAGGCAGACATGGTGCTGGGGAAGTTGAGAGTTCTACATCCAGATCTGCAGGCAGTAGGAAGAAAGAGTCACTGGGCCTGGCTTGAGTGTTTGAAACCCCAAAGCCCACCCTCAGAGATGCACTTCCTCCAACAAGGACAACATCTCCTGTTACTTTCAATTAGTGCCACCCAAGGCTTTCAAATACATGAGCCTCTGGGGGCATATCTATTCAAACCACCACAGCCCCTGTTTCCAAAGCCTTCAGAGTGGAAATGTCACCTGTTTACTCTCCAATGAGTGCTTGGTGACCCCATGTCACCTGCCTTGGACAGTGCCTAACTGCACGATGCTTGCTTGTGAAAATTTGTTGACGAGGAAGAGCAGTGACCAGTTCAACATATCTGTCAACAGCATGGACCATTTCCCAAAGTTGTTTCCTTTTGTGTCTGTTGTAGTAGCCCTGCTCTAAATATTATGGGTTGGATGTAAAATGTCCCTTGTAAGTTCATGTGTTTGAACACTTGGTCCCCCTCTGATGGCTTTGTTTCAGGAGGCTCTGGGACCTTTAGGAGGTGGAGCCTCATTGGGTGAAGTGGGTCACTAGGGGCTGATCCTGGTGTTTCATAGTCAGGTCCCATGTCTTGTCTGATCTCTGCCTCCTATTCTGGGAGGAGGGGAGAGGTCACAGCTCCATGCTGGGTCATCATGGTGCTTCCCACTACAGTGCCTTCCCCGGCTTGATGGAGTGCACCCTCAACCTCTCAACCAAAATAAGCCATTCCTCCCTTAAATTGCTTCTCTTCAGACATTTGATCACGGAAAACAGAAAATTAACTAAGACAATTGAGCTATGTACATGGTTAATAGATGAACTCATGGTTTTGATGTATATCACCATGAGCAAAGAACTTTGCCCTTTTCAGTATACCATTGACCACAAGCCAGGACTGTGGGCAGCTTCCTGGGCTGTGAATTAAAGCCAACAACAGACCAACCTCTAATAAAAGTAAGAGCACTATATGGGTTGCTCTGTCTCTGCAAGACACAAGCTTAATGTAAAAAGCCACACCTGGGGCTAAGGTATATTTTCTAGAACCACCTTCTTATTTCTTGCTTCCTGGGATGGCCTACTTTGGTATTCCCACAGCACTCATCATAAACTTTGTCACACCAAAGTTGATTACAGCAAGCCTGATTGCCACGTGCTCTCCAGGGCTATTCTCTTTCTGGGGACTGTCTTGGCCTGTACGAGTTTCCATTGGTCTTAGAGAATCGCTGAGTGGAAGTTTCCTTTCTGATTGTGCTCCCCAGCCTTTCCAGCTCTCGGCACTCTGCAGCATCCTTCTTCTGAACGTGTTGATTGGCTGACTGGCTCCTTTGTTCATCAAATGCTTACTGAGCGGCTGGCACAAGCTCCATACATTGCTGTGCATGGGGAGCATAAAAACAAGAATCCACCAAACTTTCACTAAATTGTAGTGACTTAATAATTTAATGAAACAGATGTGATAATTTAATGAAGTGAGAACGACTCCCAAACCTCTATTTGTCTTTTCGGTGTTTGCCTTTGAGACAGGCTCTGTCATCCAGGCTGACCTTGACCAAGGGATCCCCCGGTTGCAGGGAGCTTCCCTTTTCTTTTCGGGTGCACTGGTGACAGCCCTCTGGTTTGGGAGTCTTGAGGACAGGCACTAGCCCCTTGATTCCCTCACTTCCACAGTGCTGAGGAGACTGAGGATTTCTGTTCACAGATTCCCATGGAGTGTCGTTGATAAACTTCTGAAACAGGAAGCGGAAGCATCAAGACTGGACAGAGGTGGGGTCTGAAGCCTTGCTCTGGATGTTGCACAGACAGGAAGCAGGCAGCAGCGAATGGGAAAGGAGAAGGAAGGGGATGTATTTCCTTGATTTGATGCCTGCCACAGTTTGAAGGGAAAAACGTCCCCCACAGGCTCTGCTGATGGTGATACTGGGGAGGTAGGTGATATTGGGCACAGAAGGTAGGACTTAGATTGAGGACTTGTATTGCTAGGGTATGGACCTGAATCCATAACTGCTCCTCTTCCTCTGCTTCTTTTCTGCAGAAGGAGGGAGTGATGAAGGCTATACCATCACCTGAGATTCCAAACACTCCCTCCTGCCAGCCACCCAGCTACCTGGAGGGTCTCTGGGGAAAGGGGTTTTAGATTATACAGGAAATACAAGGTTGACTGGAAGGGGAATTCCTTCTATGTAGCTTTTGGGAGACCAAACTGGGATGGGATTCATTTGTAGTGCAGTATTTGGGGTCACCCATGAACCTGCAAGCAACTCCGTTAACTCACTGGTTCACCACACTGGACTTAGATGGAATCATTTCTTTGGGTTGGTGGTGGTGGTGCCTTTTCTGGGGTGAAGAGCTGTTTCGTTCAAGTGTCCCCAGGAGAAGCCCAATACTGGTTAAGACTTTGGAGCACAGCATATGTTGGCAGAGTTACTCTTTGGCGGTTGTCGAGGACAAATGGCCTTGTTCCTCATTCCCTTGGTGCCCACGTCTATTGCTGTGGTTGGGAAGGGCCAGGGACCAGGAGGTCCTCCTCACCAGTTTCTGTCTCAGTATCACAGGGGCCTTCTCCGATGCTGGACTCCGGTCTGACTGAGGAAGTACCAAGCCTGCCCACTGCTCAGAGTGCCCTGCTTCCTGCGGGAGGGATGACTTGATTCATGACACCGCCCCCTGGCTCTTAGGTCTGACTTTTCCATGGATTCGCTGAGTGGCTTACCATCTATCTCTCCATCTGTTTCTCATCTCCATATACTATAGTTGCAGATGACAGATATGTCCTGACCCTACAGAATGTGATGCTTGTGTTATTGTTTCTTGTTCCCTTTATTGCTTCGGAGTGGTTCTTGGAAAAAGGAGGCGGCGGAAACATCTTTGCCACATCATCTAAACACTTGGTTATCTTTTCAGAAACACTGATAAGCACCACACAATAATGGGGCATCTTACAATTCAAAAGGAAAGCCGGACCTTTCCCTCCTCAGCCTCCTCCTTCCCTCTTCCCATCAGTATAACCAAGTACACGATAGTCCTCTTATTCCGGCGCTCAGTCCTGTTTCCTTGGTCCACACATTCCTACCAAATCTCCCACAGGTCCTGCTCTCAGCCGAAGCAGGCAAGGCTAAGCTCAGAGTGACTTGGAGGAATGCACCATGCAGAGTAGGAGGGAGGAGAGCCTAACAAGGAACCAGCTGCTCTTGGGAGGTTCATTTTCATTTTGGAAAGTAGCAGAAGCAATTACTGTGCCTCATTAGAAGCCCCAGCTCACATACTGGCTGCAAAATTATATTTGGAAAACCGTACCCACTCAGCTCTGAAGTGGTGAGAGGTGAGGACAGGTGGAGGAGGCAGGAGACAGGGAGAGACTGGAGCCTGCCTGACTTGAAATCGCATCTACAAACAGGTGATTTGAAGTTCCAAAGGAGCAAGGCAGCTGTGGAGCTGGGACATCAGGCGGAACAGGGACATGAATCTTGATGGATCCGCCTCTGCAAGGCGTGTTCCAGCCCTTTAGAGAAGCGGGCTTTCAGGGGAGAGGCCTGGGACAAGTGCCGAGCAAGTGAAAGACCCTTTCTGCTTACTGCGACTGCTGAGGACGTCCAGATGGTACAGCTGACTTCTAGGGGTCCTGCTGCCAACTTCTGGGATCCACCCTGAAGCCTGCCTGGCCCTCAGTTACCAGAGAGACCTCTGCACCCTGCAAAGTTTCTATCCAAGCCTCCAGCTGCTTGTGATCTAGCAGGCTACCATCATGGCTTGCCTTTGTTCCGAATCAAAGGAACCGTCCTGGACAGGGCAATCTATTCTTGGGGCTGTGAAGAGAGGGACCCTGGTGTTTGTGAGATGAACATATTCCAGGAGGCGCTCAAGGGGGAAAAAGAAAAGAAAAAGAACCAAAAAAAAAAAAAACAAACAAACAAAAAACAAACCAAAAAAATCCTAAACTTGTGTTCCTGCCATCAAATGAGAACCTTTGGAGTCCTTTGTTGAGTGATTTTATAAGCTGAGGGATGGAGTGGGTTAAGGTGTATTGATGTGACATCCTAGAAAGTGTTTTTATCAGGATTGCTGAGGGTGGTTTCCTCCTACACAACAGAACAATACAAACCCCAAACCAGGGGCTCTGCCTACAGGGATGAAGGCGAAGAAAGAATCGGCCTTTGGCATTTGTATTGGTATCCAACCCAGGCAGTACCCAGGTGCCTTAGAGGAACAGCCCTAGTCCTCTGTACTGACGTCAGCCGGGTTGTTGACCTCCGCCTTTCCCATAACTGTCACATATAAAATTCAGGCAGGTGGAATACGTTCTGTTTTTAAAAGGAGTGAAGTAGTAGCATCGAGGAAGTTTTACCGACTTTCCCAGAGCCATAGTCGACCGACAACACGATTGAGACATGAACTCGTGGCTGAGACTCGTAATAACAAATAACTCAGGTAATCCCCAGGTTATTTGACTCATTGTGGGTATTATGTAGGCATGTGTCACCCTCACCTGTAACTTAAGGAATAATTCACCTCACATGTGGGGAATAGGTCACGGTGAAGCAGGCCCCTGTTGTCTTTCTGGTCTGCTGTCTTAGCTACAATCTTTGGCTCCACTCTCAAATGTCTTTTATCTATGTACTTGCTTCTCTGAGTCTGAAGCTTTCTCCTCTTGCATGGGCAGCAGCCATATTGTGTTGAGGGTCCATCTAACTGTGGTACCGCCTCACCCAGGAGAGTTACTCACCTGAACTTCATTCTGTGAACATCCCCTTCCTAAACTCCAATAATGGCACATTCTTAGGTGGACACAAATCACTTCATCATGCTGTCAGAGGAGTAGAGACCACTCTAAGAGATCTCTCCTCTGTCATTTACCCACCAAAGCTGCAAAGGAGCCTGGGAAATTAAGTACAGGTTGGTAAAGGAGGAAGAATGCAAGTTAGGAGACGCATAAAGCCTTTGTTTAATTTGCCTTGTTTGGGCTGAAGAGCTGGCTTAGAGGTTAAGAACACTTGTTGATCTTGCAGAGGACCTGGGTTCAATTCTTAGTACCCACATGGCAGCTTATAACCATCTGTAACTCCAGTTCCAGGGAATCTGATGCCCTCTTCTGACCATGGACACCAGGCATACTTGTGGTACACATACATACATGCAGGCAAAAACACTCATGCATATAAAATAATAAAATAAAAAAGTCTAGAAAAAATTAATTTGCTCCGTTTTAGGTGAAAGGCAGATGGCATCTATGGGGATAGCATCTCTGGGTCACTTTGGTTCTATGTGCATGGCTTTATGTAACATTATTAGTCCTTTCGTGTGCCTCCCCAGTTGGATTGTCAGGTTAGTGAGACCGGGGGTGGGGGGTGGGGGCTGCACCTTTGATTTCTCTTGTACTTCATGAGTGTTCAATGTCCACACATTATGCTGGATAAACCATTGTCTCGCCTGCCTTGCTCCATTCTCTCCCAAGGACCTCCTGATGCCAGCTGTGAGAACTGATGTTGTTGTCTTCCTCCTCCATCTCCACAGCTGCTACATTTCATAAGTAAGTCAGTGGGCTGCCCCTTGTGTGGCCAAGGGGAGAATCAATTCCTTCCTAGATACTCCCACTTTGGTGGACTGTGTGTGGGAAGGGTGGAAAGAGGAAGCATTATTACTTCAAGAAACTGAATCCTACCCCCGAAATGGAATTCAGTGGGATTGCTCTTTATGCTCTGTTCTCTGGAACCCCAGCTCCAGTGTGCACACAGGCGCTTGCAGGTTAAAGTACTCCTGGCCCCAGTGGCAGCTCATCTTATTCCTTAAGGGGTGTTTCTGAAGGAAAAGAAGCAAATCATAATACCAAATCCAGCTTCTAGATGGCTGCCTAAGAAGAAAAGTGCATAGGCAGAGGAGGAAGGTGGGCAGGTGGATGGATGGACAGGTGGATGGATGGACAGGTGGATGGGTGGTGGATGGACGAACCCAGAGATGTGTGGCATGTTTGAGGGATCTGTGCAGTTCTAAGTATTCCGTGCTTACTTCCTTCATTGTTCTCTGATGCCTCCACCTCCCTGGGCAGGGTTGATAGATGACAGACAATGGAACAGAGTCACCTTGGGGGACTTTTCCAAATATTGGACACCCGAGTCAACCACAGATGGAGACTCTGACCTAGTCCATGTCAACCAGTCCTCAGGAAGGGTGTTTTGGAAAAGCTTCTGCTGTGATTGTTCACGGATCCCAAGGTAAGAAAACCCTACGTGCTGGTTTCAAGGGCAAACTTGACTAGGAAAAGCTCCATCATGAACAGGGGTTAAGCCAGACAGTTGCTTCCTTTCTAAAGGACTTTGACCTCAGCCCACACCGAAAGTTGGTTTTTCTGGAAAATGAGAGCAATAGAAACACCAGAGACCCGGAGTAGAAGGTAATGGGGTACAAGGGGCTGGGGAGGTAGCTCAGTCAGTACTGTGCTTACCATAAGGACCTGAGTTCAAATCTCAGATCTCACTTAAAAACCTAGGTATGGTACCATGAGCTTGAAATCTTAGCAACAGAGAGGTAGAAACAGGTGGATGACTCCAGAGTGTCTAGCTTAATCCTCAAATTCACGGTCAAGTGAGAGTTCTTGTCTTAAAACAAGGTGGGTGACTCCTGAGGAAGGGTACCCAAGGCTGACCTCTATCCTCGACATGCACATGCGACCATGTGCACCCATGCATAAATAAATGCATGTACACACACACACATATAGATAGACAGAGAGATAGATAAAAAAGAGGGGGAGGGAGAGGGAGAGAGAGGGAGAGAAATATATCCAGCCCTTTTTTATAAGCACAAATTAGGCAATCTTAGGAAGAATGTGATTTGCCCACAGTCATGTAGCAAGTTAGCAACAGGACATAAG
Source organism: Peromyscus maniculatus bairdii (assembly GCF_049852395.1). Taxonomy (NCBI): domain Eukaryota; kingdom Metazoa; phylum Chordata; class Mammalia; order Rodentia; family Cricetidae; genus Peromyscus; species Peromyscus maniculatus. The sequence goes on from NC_134856.1 coordinate 125,091,141, forward strand.
ATCCTTAGGTCCTCTTCATTAACTACCTACCACCATCTAATCTCTCTCTCTCTCTGTCTGCATGTCTGTCTGTCTGTCTCTGTCCCCCTGGAGGTCTCTTTGGGTGCCGTGCTCACATGATGAATTACTTTAAACGGGAGATGGGTTGGGAGACGGGAAGGAAGCCGGGACCATGTGCAGTTTCCCTCCCAGTGACTGGCAGCCTTCTCTTCCTCTCATCACTTCAGGCCAGTTACTCTTCCTCCTGAAATGCCCATGGGTTGCAAGACCAAGGCAGAGGGTGGACGGCTAATCAAATGTTGCAAATTACAGGAGATTTCTGGATGCAGAAGCATCCGCTTAGCATGGTCTGACAGCTGTTCTGAATACCTTCCCTAGAGACTGCAGGGGAGAGAGAGGGAGAGGGAAGGAGGGAGCAGAGAGCAAGGGAAGGCCATCCCCCCAAATCAATTAGGAATAAACATAAGCTTCCTTCCAAATTAAAACAACCAGCCACTAAGGCCAGCTTCTCTTTAGGTCACCCTTAGCTGCTCCTGATCTCCAACTGTTTGACAACCCCAGTTCCCTCGCCCTTTCTCTCTGCCTGGCTCTCTCTCCTCCCTCCACCACGCCCCTCTCCCCCTCCCTTCTCCTTTCTTCTCCCTCCCTCACACCATGTTACCATTATTGTCAGTAGAGCGAGCTGCATGCATGCCAAATCAGGTCATTCACAAATATAGAACAAACGTCTGTCACTACAGATTTACCGCTATGACGAAGGCTTGGCCCTTCTGTCTGTAAAAATTGTGCCCATTAGTGCTGTGACATCCCAGCCCCCAGAGCCTTTTAACCCTCTCTCCGTCTAGCGGAGGCCAGCGTTCTTCCAATAAACATCGTCTGAGCATCTTCAACGGGTCCATTGCGTGGACTCCATGTGCAGGACTACGTCTGAGGACCGTCCGCATCGCTTTCTACCTCCTTTCGCCAACGCTGTGTTCAGGCCACTTTCGGGGGTTTACTGCTTACCTGTAAATATTTGTTCTGGGCTGAAATCTGCTGGGGGATATTTACCTAATGCCAGGTAACTAACAATACTCAATTAAAGGAATGAGCTGGAGTTGAGACAGCCTCTCAAGAAAAAGAACTAAACAAACATTAAACTCCATTTACTCTGCTCAGAATTCTCTGTTGGACATTTTTAATTCATTGCGAACTTTTACACCGTTAAAACCAGACTGATTCTCCTTTCCACCACGCATTCAGATGCTCTCAGTGAAAAACAGGAGAGGGAAGGCGAGAGGAGGAAAATAACAGAAAAGAGTCAGTGTGAGATGAGACACTGGACCTGTTTGTCTGGTCTTGTTCTCCAATGGTTTGGTTCATTTCAAAGCACAAAAGCCAAAGGCTTACACCTATGAACGAAATAATTGCTGATGAGGGATATAATTACATATTGAACGGAGAATGCACCCAAACTGGAGTCCTTTTCTTGCTTTGCTAACAATTGCAGAAGTCTAAAGTTATTTTAAAGGACTTTCAAAATCCAAGTTAAAACAAAAAGCCCAAAGCAAAAAGTAGAACCTAAAACCTATATAACCCGAGAGTCTATTTTAGTGCATAGGCTCGATCTGCTTTCATAGCTAAGAATTTTTACTGGTTGTTGGAGAAGGCAGTAGGAACTACCAGTGTTACAACAAGAAAATCAGACCTGTTATAATTGCTTCAAATGCCAGAATCACCTCCAATGATCCTGCTTGTAAATGACTTTGCCAGTTAATTAGGACATGGTAGTTATCTCCATCTCGAGTGGTTGTTGTTTTGTTCTTTTCTTTGATCACTACTTGGCTGGTTCAACCGTCATGCTCAGGTTGCAATTAGAATTCATTACCACGTGATGCCGGCAGTTGGGGGGGTGGGGTGGGCAGGGTCGCCAATGGGACATGGGTTGAGAGTCTTGCAAACACTGAATCATGCAGCACATTAGCACTCATTTTTATGCGTGTTTGCCCGCATGTTGATGACCTGGAAACGCAGGCTTACGCTCCATATTTTTCCTTGTTGCTCCTGTGGTAGGAATAGAACAATATGGGCTTCCTCCAGGGGAGGAAACAACACCTACTTCTTCAGCATGGAAGGGTGAGAGGAGCAGATGGATGCAGACTATGCTCGGAGGGGGCCAACAGAGCGCGTGATGGAAAGGGAGTGAAAGTACCTGGCATCGCACCTGGGCGCGGCCAACCATTTTGGCAGTCAGGCTGGCTAGTGAACAGGAAGGCTCAGGCCCAAAGAAGGGGGTCTACCAGGACTGCAAAGAGCAGTCTTCCCAGGGGAGAAACCAGAGGGTTTAAAAAGCCCAAGCCCTGAGCCAGCATGATGGAGCAGCCCAGTTATCCCAGCGCTTGGGAAGAGGTAAGTAGGAGAATCAGTAGTTCAAAGACAGCCTGAGCTACAGGAGACCCTGCTTCAACGGTGCATTGGGAGGAGAACCCACAGCGCTACTTCTCACAAACAATGAAAGTTTATAAAATTTAGAATATTATAAACATATTTCCTGGGTTCTCAAAGGCCAGGAGAGAAAAATCTCCCATCACCTTGTTGCATTAGTGGAGACAGATCACATTTAATGTACACACATTCATTTTTTTTTATGCGATGTGGGTCCTAACTGTATGCTGATGGTTTTATCTCATGTTCATGGAAAAGAGAAAAAGATATGTTCCAATAATGGACATAAATGATTGATTCCATAGGAAAGCTGCATAGTACCTGGGAAGCAGAGGTGGAAGGGCTATACATTTGTGGCAGCATAGACTACATATCTCAATACAGACAAATAATAGCGAGGGGAGATGCTGTTGGACACAAGGCACACACACTGTTCCCTGTAGGTGACACAAAAGATCTTGTTTGCTGGAAGAAGGATGCACTTTGGTACCCGGGGTCTCCACACCTGACAACTGTGGCTTGGAGACAATCTGTTGTTCTTGTCAACTGGTCAGAAGGAAGACTGTGTTTATACAGAAGCTAGCTTCTCCCTGCTTCATACCCTGTATACATCTCTTTTCCAGTTTTCCTGTCAGAGAACTTTCCTCATGTCAAGAGCAGGGCAGTGGAGGTGGTGTGGCAAGGACGTTACTGAAGGACAATCTAGTGTAATGAACTTCTGGTAGGAGGTCTCACCCTAAACAAATTGTGTGGGTTTTAGAGTTTACACGACAGCTCCATCTAGAAGTGTTGGTCCAGGGTGGTGACTTCCTAAGCATGGGAGAGACCTTGCTTTGTCCTAGACATGATTATGTGCCAGTAAGGTGCTCTTAAGTCTGTTTTCTGTTGCAATAGCTGAATACCACTATTGCAGACCACATCATTTATAAAGACTAGAGGTTTGTTTAGTTCACAGTCCTGGAGGCTGGGCAGTCGAACAGCACGACACTGGCACTTAGTGAGGCCTTTTTTGCTACATTCTAATGCAGCAGAAAGCATCACATGGGAAGTCAGAGCAAAGGCAAGGCAACTCGAGAATCTGGTCCTCTTCTGGTAAATCCCTTAATCCCAACATGGGGTTTCCCACTCTAAAGACTATCTAATTCCAGTTCCTTCCCAATGTCCCTTCTCCTAATACTAGTAACAGGAACACAGAAACCAAAACACTGTTTTCTTCTTTATCAATCTTACCTCCTCTTCCAATGGTTATCAGGTTGTAAGAGAAAAGACATTGTCGTTATCTTTTCTCTTGTACAGAATTATGCAAGAAAAACCTAAGTAGAGAAGGCCATTTGAAGAAAATGACAGACAAGGGGCAGGGATGGAGACATCGGGGCACAGCATCACTAGGCAGTGAGCGAGAGGAAGGAAGTCTGCAGGAAAACCTTTACTTACAAACTCAATTTAGAATAAGGTCTCCACTGTTTGTCTTACAGTGGCCAGAGTTCATGAGGTCTTGCTCTGACCCCAGGGACCTCTTTTCTCCACGCTAGGCCAGCTCTGAGTAGGAGGAAGCCATATATCTCCTAAGAATATTTCTGTCTTGTGCTTAAGTTAGCCACATTAAGAGAGGGAAATGAGGTCATGGGAACTTTCCCTGGGCATGATGGGAGTGTTCCAGCTGATACAAAGGATTCCTTGTGAAGCACGCTCCTGTGTTCTCCAGGGGAGAGTCAAGCTTACTCTACTGACTGTCCTAGACTTGACCAACTCCAGGGAGGGCAAAGAACATCCTAGAACAGTGACTGCCGTAACATGTTGCTGCACGCGCAGGTGGTCAAAACACATGGTAGGATAGACCCCAAGTTAAACAATGCTCTGCACGGCAAGTGAGACTAGGTATAGGATATTTTAATGACTGGATCAATTCTGCTGCTAGCTTTCCGTTATTTCAATTCTCACATTAAAAAAAAAAAAGATTGCCAGGCAGTTGGTAGGTTAGGATTAAATCCTAATATGCCAGACTGGCAAGACGGTTCAGTGGGTAAAGGTATTTGTTGCCAAGCCTGAGTTTGATTCTTGGGACTCATGGGATGGAAAGAGAGAGCTATCTCCTTTGACTTCCCCACAAACACTCTGCATCCATGTATATCCCCTCACCTCTTAGAGTTGTCTTAAACCTTAAAAATATAAGAAATTGAACTGGCACCAAACAGGGCTCAAAGGAAGAGAAGCCTGCGTATTTGGGGCGTCCTTGGTACCCCAGAGATACTTTTAGCATCTTTTACTGGTTTGGATCTCTCTCTTGTGTGGCTAGTGAGCATGATGGCAATCTAGGCACAAAAAGAGGGGGAAATATTCTTAAACCAAAAATTAATAACTTTAGACAGAGCGCATAACTACAAAGCACCTGACCCCTCCCCCTCAGAGAGCCACCAGCTTTAGCTTCCTGTATAATGGCTGGGGCCAGGTCCCTATACTACTGCAAATTATGAATAAAGACTTGGTGAAAGGCATCGGAACGCTCCTGGAGCTAGTAAAATGAAAGGGGGCGGGCAGCCTTTCTTAATAGAACTGTCTCCACACACTGGAGTTGAAGAAGGAGGAAAGCACATGCTTTGATATTTGTACCCAGACACTTCCTACTTTTGCACATTGACAATAACTGATTCCAAATGACCCAAGAAAGAAGGGCTGCTGAGCTCCTGGGAGGATGCAGAATCTGAGTTCTTATTCTGTAAGGACCTGGGTTGACAGTAGCAGGAAGTATGTTACATCCAACCAAAATGGAACGTAGTCAGAAGTAAAGCCGAGTGGTTGTGAAAAGGTTGGAATACCACAGAGGGTCTGTCTGAACTCTACCCTGGCTTGGAAAGAAGCAGACTTAGGAAGAAACAACAGCAGCAAGACCCCAAGAACTTAAGTGTGGCTGGCTACCTGATCAAGAGACAGAGGTAAGCCCCCAACCATACACAGACTAGACTCCAGAACATCTCAGAGAACATCGAGTCCGAAGGCGGTCTTCCTGAGTCAGATATCCGGGGCCCATGTCTGACAGATTGTATGACATTTACGTAACTTATGTGTGCCCCAGATCAGCTTTGGGAACTTGTTTTCAGTCTTCTGAGAATCCCAAAGCCTCTGCTTTCTGTTCTAGAACCACATTGCTCCTTTCAGCACAAAGACAACCCTCCAAAGAGGTATTTCATGCTTACTGTAGAAGACATCACTGGTTTATCTTACGAACAATTCATTGGCATTATTGAGTTATCTCTCCCTCCTGCATGTTATGCAGTACTCAGTGTGCTTACACATGATGGGTAAATGGGCTTTTCTGAACCGCTGGTGAGTGGGGTCTTGGGTCTGGCTGTTCACAACCTGAAAGTTGTATGTGAAACAGCTGAGCAGACAGAATGTACCATGGATGTTGGGAGGCTGTTTCACCATCTACGATCATGAGAATTAGTTAATAAGATCTGTGTAAGGCGTGAGAGTGGAGAGAGATGCTTGGGAGACCTGGCTAAGGTCTCCAATCTCTGTTGTCTATAATGGGAGTGCATTAACAGGAGGAATACTTTATATTTTGTTCTAATTCTAGAGTCAAATTTTGATGCAGTTCAGGCCGTGTAAAGGTAGATCCCATGAGCCAAATATCCCTTAAATTAGTTTATTTTCCCCTTGCTTCTGTGACAAAATAAGTAACTAACACAAACAATCTAAAGGGCAGGAGTTGTTTGGGCTCAGGGTTTCAAAGGGTGCAGTCCATCACGGGAGGGCAGACTCTGCAGAATGGATCTGTTGTGGCAAAAGCACATAGCATAGTTCATCACAGGGCAGATGGACCAGAAAAGTGAGAGCAGGACATGCAGGGCCAGGGCACAACACTCAAGCGTGTTCGGTTGAACCTTCTCCATCAGCCAGGACTCACCTCCCAAAGCTTCCACAACCTCCTGAAAACCACCAGCAGGTGAGGACCAGGTGTCCAAACTCACTAGCCTGTGGAAGACATTTTGATTCACACCATTATATAGCCTGTGACCTGACTTTGCATAGCCTGTAAGAATATTTTTTTAATGTTTGGGGAAAAGATAAAAGTTATAGTTCATGACACACACACGTGTTTTCTAAAATTTATATTTATATTTTAATGTCCGCAAGTAACATTGTATCAAGGCACTGCCACCGCATACTGAGTGTGGCTGTCTTTGAGCCATATTGACAGAGTTGTGCAGTCACAACAGAAGCCACATGGCCTGTCAGATGAGGAAAATATTTGCTATTGGCCCTTGACAGAAGAAGTTTTCTAACTCCTAAGAAAGACCTAGTTTATTTCTAAGTTCATCTTGGGTTCCTAAACAATGTGAGTATTCACTAAAGTGCATGGATTCTTTTAAACAGAAAATTATTTTGCAACCTATTGGAAAATGAACCATCAATTCTTATAAAATAGAATATAGACTTTATTATTAAAACCTGAAAAAATAGAAAAATATCTGTTTTGAGGACAAAATTTTATAGACTAGACTCTGCACGGGTCAAGTGATATAAATGAAATCTAACCATCCTGTTTGTCAAAGAAATGCAAGTTAAAACTGTACTTGGGGCAGACAAGATAGCTTAGCAGGTAAAAATACTTGTCACCAAGCCCAAGAATCTGAGTTTGACCCCCAGTGTCAACATCGTAGAAGGAGAGAATCAATTCCTGCATATTTTACTCTAGTCTCTACATATGAGCTGTGGCATGCACCATTCCTTCTCCATACCCCAAAATAAAATAAATAAATGTAATCAGGAAGAGAAAAACTGCCACAGTTTCACACTTTAGGCTCATATGTTTAAACACTTGGTCTTCATTTGGTGGAACTATTTGGGAAGGATTCAGAGGTTTACCCTTGTTGGAAGAGGTATGTCACGGGGGATGGCTTTGAGGTTTCAAAAGACTCGTATCATTCCCAGTATCTTTATCTATCTCATGGTTGTGTCTCAAGACATAAGCTCCCAGCTACTGCTCCAGCACCATACCTGGCTGCCTGCTGCCATGCTCCCTGCCATGATGGTCACGTACTCCAATCCTCTGAAACTGTAAGCCCTAAATAAAGACCTTCTTTTATAAGTTGCCTGGGTTACAGCGTCTTCTCACAGCAGTAGAAGTGACTAAGACAGTGAAGAAGTTGTAGTGCCTGTGCAAAACCTGTAAAGGCAGGCATGTTACGAGGAAACATGCGGAGCTGTGCTTCTGGCTCCTTTGTGGCTAATTCCAGGCATTGGGCAGAAGGGACACATATTGTGGAATATTTATCCAGCTGATGTGAGGCCCCTCCAAGTTACACTGTTCTCCAGAGAAGTGACACTGGGATCTAGAAACGATTTCAAAGTGAATAATGATATTGCTTATCAAAGCTTACTGTTGTCCTCTAAATTCTTGTCATTATACTGCCTAATGCTACATATCAAAATTAACCATGCTTATAAGGGAATGTATAGCATAATTGCATATATTAGAAGAGGAGAAAAACTGAAAAAAAAATCAATAACCTTTGAATATTAGATTGAGATCCTCAGAAGCAGACCTTGAACTAATTCAAGGGCAAGTAGTTTATTAGGAATGAACTAATTAGCTCAGACTGATATAACAAAGTACTGGGGATTGGGTGGACTAAACAACAGAAATGTCCATTCTCACAGTTCTGGGGACTGCAACCTGAGATCAGAATGTCAGAGGGTTGCTATCTCCTGATCCCCCTCTGCACCTTGCAGATGGCTGTCTCTCCACTGTGTCTTCCCACCAGGTCACTCTGGGCTTTCCTGTGTGTCCTCATCTCTCCCTTAGAAGCACACCAATCAGGTTGAACTATAGCCCACCCACATGATCTCATTTGAACCTGATTGCCCCCATTAAAGACTTCATTTCTAAATACAGTCCTACTGAGGTCCAGGGGTTAAAGATTCCAACTTAAGAATTCTGAAACATGTCTATGTTGAATTTGGGGAGTCCACAGTTCAGCTGACCACAGGGAAATGGAATTATAGGTAGAAATGGATAGAGAAGAGAGATGTGTTATGAAGCAGCTATCATAGCAGGTAAGCGGAGCTCTGCTGTCATTGGGTACCAAGCTAAGTCTAGAAAACTGTGCAGAACACACTTCAGAATGTCCCCAGCAAGCCACGGAGCCAGGATCTAAAACTCTATGGTCCATGGCTCAGTAGCAAGTGGGGAAAACTTCATGGTTCCAACTTTATGGCCTTGTTTCATTTTCCATTTTCTCACAAGAACTAGCTTGAGGCCCATGAGAACTATATTAATTCTTTTTGAGGAGATACTTCCAATGCCTTCCCATTGGCTCCACCTCATAAAGATTTTGCTACCTTTCACATGGCCACACTCGGGACTACACCTCTGACACAGGAGCCTCTGAGAGACGAGAAGCATCCAAACCATAGCTTCTACTGAAGTCTTACCATGTAGGCGGAACATGCCTAGCAAACAAGTCTAGTAACATGCACCAAAGAGTGGAGTATATCAGAAGTAAGTTTAATTTAGAAGGGAAAAAAAAACCCTAAAAGATAAATAGGGGAGAATCTGTTACTGTTTTGCTAAATGGACATGATGTCAAACTTCTGCAAATTGCATATATTTAAACCAATGGAGAACCTTTGCTTCCAGCCTTCATTGAGGAAGCTTCTTTTGCAATAAGGTGGTAATAATAAGTATAGAAACTCATCAATGGTCAAAAGGCTGATAGTGATGTGCCATGCTCAGCAATAATTGAGACGGCTATATCTCTCCTGCTAAGGCTCAAAGAAAATAATGCAAGAAAAAAAGCATAAGAGCCCAAGGCTGGGGAGGAGAGCTGTGCATTGGTGTCTTCTGGACACGGCTGCTGCACACAGGAACTCACTGCGGCCGTGGTTATCTGCTCACGACTGGACACGCCATTATCGCACCATGCATGCGAGAGGGGGTTATGAGGCCCTTAGTGGGTGCTGGGGGTAAGGGCATCATTTTCTTCAGGGGTGTAGCCACTGATAAGTTGTCCGCATTCCTGTAAATCAGCCCCCGCTCATGCTCATGCACACAGCCTCAGTTAAACTCAGTGAGTCAAAAAGGGAAAAGAACATTCATCAACATAGGAGGGGGTTGGTGGTTGAGACAAAGAAGATCTCAGCAGGAAAAAGAGGGAGAGAGAGAAGGTAATGGAGAGGGAGTGAAAATACCCCAAACTCAGTATAGAACGTATGTGAAATTGCCAAAACCCTATTTTTTTGAAAAGAATTCAAGTTTAGGGAGATTGTTGTGTGAAAGGGATTATCATACTCCTTCTACTCCTCCCTAACTCAGAGGGTCCAATTTGAACTACAAAACTTAAAATATAAAAGCTAAGCTAACACAAGAGTCATGGCCTCTCAGTCAGTTCCCAGAATCAATCCACTTTACAGATTCAGATGCCTCCGAGTGATGGAGAAGCTGGTCCCCTGGAGGAAAGACCCTGGTACACTGCCAAAGATTTATGTTATTAATCTTTCTCCTAGCCTTCCCCAAAGGGACAGCTAACCTTCTACTAGGGTTAAGTGTACATTGAGAAAGATGAAATAATCAGATCTTTTGGATACTGCTGGACACTGGCTATGAACTGAATCTGAGTCCAGGGAAACCAGTTGGAAGAGGGGCTTAAGGAATAACTTATGGATTAGTTAGTAGTGCTTTATTTCAGTTATGTCTCACAATGGCTCAGTGTTTCTCTGGGCTCAGCCTGTGGTTATTTCTGCAGGTCTAAAATGCATAATTGGAATGGACATACTCAGCAGCTGGCAGAACCTCACCCCCACATTGATTCACTAATCTTAAAATGTGGGCCAATATAACGGGGAAGATCAAGAGAAAACCACTAAAACTTCCCCTGCCTTGGAAAATAAATCAAAAGCAATAGCACATCTGTGTGGGGCTTTCAGGGATTAGCGCTAACATCCGGAACTTTACAAAAGAAGGGTGATGATTTCCACCAGATTCCCACTCACCTTGCCTGCTGACACCATGCAGAAGACAGCTGGATCCAGAAGAATGACACTGGATTATTAAAAGCATAACCAGGTGGTGACTGCCATGGCAGCTGCTGTGCACCTGATGTGGCTTCCTTGATTGAACAACTGAATGCGTCTTGTATCAAGCATGCAACAATCAGTTTGACCAATCTACTTTTCTTCATAACTACCAGAAGCAGTTTGAAACACATCTTTGCTGTCTTGCCTCTGAGGTGTCCAACTCCAGCACTATTTCATGGGGATCCGAATGGTCTTTTTCCTCCCAGAGATATCACACTACTCCATTACGTTGATGATAATGTTCTGATTGGAGCCAGTGGTCCAGAAAACAACAACAAACCCAGCTAACCAGCTACTTTAGGCTCATTGTAACACACTCACATGAAAAATGTGTTACTCCAATCTACTAAGTGGCCCAGAAGGCTTCTAGTTTTGAAGGGTCCTCAGAACAAGAAAGGGTTCTGCAAAAGGTAAAGGTCAAGCTGCTCAGCCACTTGGGCTGTGTGGTAGCAGGTCTCATGACACTTGAGGTGTCCGTGGAAGACAGAGGTGGCTTTTTTTTCACCTTTGGCAAGCTCCCATGGAGAACACTTCTGCTAAAATGGGCACCAGTAGATTCCTAGAATGCTTTATCTCTCATAACAGTATTTATTCTACACATCATTGTTTCTGATCAAGGGGGCGCATTAATGGACACATGTTTATGGATTTTATCCTGAAGCAGCTGGCTTAACAGAAAGGTGGAATGACCTTTGAAAGGCTCAGTTACAGCACCAGCAAGACAGCAACATCTTGCAGAGCTAGAGCTGGAGATCGGTTCTCCAGAAGACTGCATGTGCTCTCAGCCAGCATTCAGTATGTGGTCCTGTTTCTCCTATGAGCACCATTCATGGGCCCAGGAATCAAAGGTGGTGGGTACCCTTAGGAACCCACTAGAAAATTTTGCTTTCTGTTCCCATAAGTTATGCTGTACTGGTTCAGAAATCTCAGTCTCAGAGAGACAAATACTGGCACCAAGAGACAAAAGTGTCATTGCATTGAATTGTAAGTTAAGACAGTCACCCGGCCACTCTGGACTCCTCATGCTTCTGAATCAGTAGGTAAAGGAGGTATTGTGCGTTCTAGAGGGACTGGCCCCAACTATCAGGAGGGGAGATTGGATCCTTGACTCACAGCGGAGGTAAGACAGAGTGCGTCTGGACACAGGCATTCTTTTTGGTGCCTTGTAATGTTATCAGGCAGTGTGATTTAAGTCAATGAAACACTAATAACCCAAGCTGGCTGGGACCTCCAGCACCTCAGGAAGGAAGTCTTCCACAGTAGAGTGTGAAAAACTGTCTCCAGCTCAGGCGCTTACTGGAGGCAAAAGGGATAGAGAATGAGCAGCAGAGGACGAGGTCACAAAAATCAGCAAATTTTTATAACTGCCCTAGATACTTCTTGGTTTATTGTTGTTGATGGTGGTAGTGGTCTGTGTGTGCATGCACAGCACTGTTTCTTTTATCAGGACTCCAAATTCTGGGTCAGAGATCTCACTTCAGGAGGAGGCGTGAAAAATAGTCTTACCCCACCACAGACCTTCAAATACCTCTCCCACTCCCCAGGCCACTGTGATCTTCCTTTAGTAGAGGGCAAAAATATATTTTCCTATAAGTGAATATTAACCTGATGATAAGCAAGGAGAAATGTGTAGAAAAAGGCCTGAGAAAATGATCTGGTCTACAAGTTAATAAAACATAAACTTTTTAAAAATTAATGCTTTTAGTTAGCATATAAAATAATGGGTTTCATCGTGACACTTCTATACATGTATATCACCCTACTTTGGTCAGCCCCTCCCCCCACACACATTTTTTAATACATTTCAGAGAACAGAAATGTGCTTTCTGGAAGTGCTGAAGGCTGAAAATCTGAAATTGACTGCAAATTCAAAATCTGTGTGACTGCAGATTCACATTCCTCCAGATCCACGAGGGAAGAATCCTTCCCTGTAGCTCCCTCACTTCCGGTGGCTCCTGGAGATCCTTGACATACCTTGGCTGTGTCCCTTCAGTCCGCTTCCGTTTCACACCACCTTCTTTGTGTCTGGGTCTTTTCTTAATCAGATCACAAGCCCTTCTTTTATGCAGCGTGGTCATGAGCTTGAGAGCTCATCACATTTCAGTATGACTTGGTCATACCTTGGTTATATTTGTAAACACCCATTTTCAAAACTGGTCCCATGCACAGGTATGGAGACTTGAACATACTTAGAGCAGACAGGAAATGCTGCCAATTCTAGTCCATTCTCTAGCCTCCAAATTCCCACCTTCCCCTCATGTACAATATATTCGTGTCATGTCAAGACTTTTAGTTCAACCCTAATGTCTGAGTCTAATTTAGTATCAATTGTAAAACCAAAATCACATGTAAAAATTATCAAGTCAATGAATTCCATAGCTCATCATTTAATTATTTAAATTAGCCTGTCCCAGGCTGCCAGTTTATCTGCAGATATCCCATTCTTAAAAAGCTTATTGATCTTCCACACACTTCACAGGGGATGTAAGTCAGTAGACAAGAGAAATATATACATATCCGTCTAGGATAAACCCACTTGTGTTTCTGATTTCTACTGGAAAAATTGATTGGATCCTCAAGATACACTCATTTACTTAATCTCTACAGCAAAGTGTTATCTGACCCAAGCCTTGTGTTCTCTCTAGTGAAGCATCCATTTTTGGCATGAGGATGTATGTCAGTTGGTAGAGGGTTTGCCTGGCACATGCAAAGCCCTGAGTTGGATCCACAGCACTTTATAACCCAGAGGTGGTTAATGTCAGCACTTGGAAGGTAGAGACGAGAAGCTCAGAAATTCAAGGTCACCCTCTGCTGCATAGTAAGTTAGAGGCAGGCCTGGGCTACATACATTTTTTCATATTTTTGCCTTTTGTATTTTGGTGAGAATTTTCATTATCATTAAGTGCTAACTAGTTCATTTTTGCTTAACACTTTCTTGCTCTACTTACCTTTCCTCTGACATCTCACTATAAATTTCAAAGGGAAATCAGGTAACACTTCCCACGCCTTGTTTGGAAATCTCATACATTCAATATCCAAGTTCATTGTCATAAGTTCTGTTTCCACTCAACAGCATAACAAAGTCAGCCAAGTTCTTTATGCTTATAACAAGAATGGCTTTTCAGTTTTTATTTTATTTATTATTATTATATTATATTATTAATAATATTATATTATTATTATTAGGTATATGCACCTGTGAATGTGTGTGTGTGTGTGAATGTATGTGTGCATGTGAGTGCACATGTGTGTGTATGCGTGCATGTGTACCCATGTGTGTGGGCAGGTGTGTGTGTGTGGAGGTAGTGGAATATCAGTGGAAACTTTTTGGAGTCCATTCCCTCCTTCCACCATGGGTTCTGGTGTTCAAACCCAGGCCACCATGATGGTACCGCAAGCTCTTTTAACTACGAAGTCATTTCACTGACCCAGGGTCAAGAAACACATTCATAATTTCCTGGTTCTCACCGGAAATGCCATTAGCATCCCTATTTCTATCAACATTCAGCTCATGACAGCGTGTGTTCTCTAAGGTGACAGAAGACTTACCTACAGTTCCTCCCACTTCTTTTGGGGCCCTTAGCACAGGCTCCTTGGTGTTCACACTTCTACCAACAATCTCTCCAAGGCTTTTCCCACTGTGGGTTTTGAATTTCTTTCAAACATAAATGTCACCCTATTCAGGAGCAACTGTAACTGTGTTTGTTTGTTTGTTTTAAATTTTGTCAGTATCCCTTAGCAAGTTACAGTAAACAGCTTAAAAATAGAATAAATCATCTCTCCCCCGCCCTCTTCAAGTTCTAGAGGGAAGCAAAACCCCAAAGGTATAGACATAGCCATAAGCTCTTCAAGAGCTACAAGGAGAAATCTTTTCTTGTCCCTTCTCAACTTCCAGCCAGCCTTCCTTGGCTTCCAGCAGCATTAGTCCCATCTTAACATCTGTCTTTATGTGTCCTGTTCCTTCTGTCTCCTCCAAATCCACTCCACACGCAATTAAACAAGATACACTGTGCAGTATCAAATTCACTGAAAAAAACCCTCATGCTCAAATGTCTGTCCAGGTTGTGCTAAGATTGTCAAAGCAACAAAAAATGGCTCTGTTGCTTTGGTAAGTATTGCTAAATAGCTATCAAAAGCTGTAAGCATTCCCCAGCTTTGTCAAAAGACCTCCAGCCTTGCCCACCACAAGGGTACACAGCACACCAACATGGGCTAAAAAATCATAAGGAATCGTGCGGTTGCTCAATAACACAGTCTATGAAAGACCTTTTTGATAGGTTTTGGGTGGTGTTAGGTGTCTCCAGGAAAGATTTAAAGAATTAAGCCTCACTCTGGGTTGGATGCTTCTAGGAAGTGAGAGGCAGTCTATGACTAAATGTCCAGGAAAAGTAAGGGCTAGAGCTAAAGGTAAAACTGGCCAAGAAGGAGCCATCATTCCTACTCTTTAGAAGAACAAGGTGATGGGCCATGTCTGTGGCCTAGACAGCATCCTCTGTTTGTCTGGACTCAGACATGGTTGTGTGGATTGGTTTTGCTTTTGCCCAGGTGCATGACAGCTTTGGCATGGCTCTGTCTGAACTTGAGCCCCAGTATTCACATTCTGTGGGAAAACTGCACAGGCCGGCTGTGTAAGCCAGGCTAGCTCCTGGATAGCACGGGCTACTTTGTTCTTTCTTGCCATTTAACCCAAACAGCTTAGAAGTCAGTTGCGAGGCTGCCATAACAAAATACTGCAGACTGGGTAGCTTTAACAACAGGAATTAATTAATTCATAATAGATCTTTCAAGACGTGGTCTTACCTTGTAGCCCAGACCTGCCTCATACTCATAATATCATGATCCTCCTGCTGCAGCCTCTTGAATCCTGAGATGACAAGCATGTGCTGTTATTTCCAGCTCAGAAATCCACTTTCTCCATATTTGGAAAACTCGAGGCATCACCAAATTTTGTTTTCTCTGAGGCCTCTCCTCTTGGTTTGCAGATGACTGTATTTTCTCTGTGTCTTCGTGTGGACATGGAGGAAGAAGAGGTCTATGGTAACTCTCCTTCTAAGGATTTCCACAGGCTTCGTGCCTCATCCTTAAGACCCTTACCCACTCTGAATTACCTCTTTACCAACCTTTTCTCCAAATCCAGTCTTATTGGAAGATAAGACTCCAATCTAAGAACTTAGAATCCTGGGAGAGCCACCGTTTGCTCCCTGGAACCTACATAAAAGTTGGAGGTGGTGGTGCCCCTCTGTGAATTCAGCATTCTACAGCAAGATAGGAGATAGAGATGGGAGAATCTCCTAAAAGCTCATGGGCCAGCTGGCCTGGAGGGTGCGGCATGGAAGCAGAGATGAGAAACCTTGCTCAACAAAGTAAGACAGAAAAGACTCACGAAAGTTAACCCCTGACCTCCACGTGTGCATTGTAACATGTGTGTGCCTACACACTTACACACACACACACACACACACACACAGAGAGAGAGAGAGAGAGAGAGAGATAAACAGGTAGGAAGCAAAGGGACAAAACTCAGCCCACGACACTGTGCATTCGAGTCCAGAACTTCTAGCAAAAGCTTCTGCCAAAAGCAGAGGTGATGTGCGTGTAGATAGCAGTATTAGAAATGGGCAAATACCCAGGGCAGCAGAGTAGAGGATGCAGGGGAAAGGTCAGAGACAAGCAGGCTTGCTCAAATGGTGTTAGGGCGGCTTTATTGGGAGCTACTGTTTTTATTTTCATGTTGCTGCAATACTGCTGTTAGAGCCATCAGAATGCAAACACCCGTGGGAAAGTTGGTAAACTACCTCGAACTTGTGCACTCTTTAGTGAACAAGTTAGTGAAAGCTAGTGTGAGCTCCATCAGCATGCTTTGGGGTTTATATGTAGAAGACAACCAAAAAGGGGATCAGCAGGGTGCTGCAGTGTGGGGGGGGGGGGTCCCCAGAAGAGTGGAGTGCCGCAGCGACTAGACAAAGCGGTTAGCGGAAAGCAGGAAACATTCCTGACTGCCGCTCCTGCTGTGAAACTCAGGATGACCTAAATGATGTCAGGCTTCTGCTTCAGATGCCTGGTGACAGTGCCCAGGGCCCTGTAAGATGGGAAAGAGGAAGAAGCATCTCCCTCTCCAGCACCCCTCACCACCTACCCCCACGAGACTCGCTCCTCTAAAACGATCATCTCCTAAGTCTCATGTCTGTGATCACAGCCCCTGGGAGGCCGAGGCAAGAGTACCTAGAGTTTGAGGATAGCCTAGGCTACAAAGTGAGAGTTCCAGACCATCCTGGGCTACGTAGTAAGACCTTGTCTCAAAACCAAAACCAAAAAGAAATGAACACAAAGCAGACATTCTCCAAGGCAGAAGACCTTGAAATCCTTCAGTCTGGTTTGTTCATTCCTGCTAGCTGTTCACTCAGAAGTGCCCTCAGCAGAAGAAACTGGTCACGTACACTGTAGACTGGAAAGTATCTTGAGGGGCCCTAAGCACGTGGATTACACCTTGATTTAGGAAAGATCGCTATGGAAGAGAGCATGGGGTTAACTTACAACCTCAAAGCAGGGTGCGATGTTGCCAGCGGGACCAACTCTATAAAGACTCCAGTCTCCCGGAACTACTGGTGTACCCAGTGCTATCCCTGCCTCCTCGTCCTGAGTTCCATGCGACACCACCCCACCCTGCCCTCCTCTTTCACACAGGGTCCTCTGGAGGTTAGAAGAGTTTATTTTGAAATGGAATGACAACTGGCAAGGGCTTTCATTTTCATATGGGAAAACTCCTCATAAAGCACTGCTTTCCCTTCGTGACTGTTCATCACAGCCGCCTGGAATGCTTTCTGCGGCCAAGTTCTGGTTGATCTTATAACTCTTTCCTGGATCGGGAATTTTCCCCTCCGCACATTTGCTCTGCTTAAACCTTTCGGCACATTTGTTAACTTGAGTGACATCTGAAAAAAATCGCCACCCCATTAACTTGGAGCCATCCAATCTGTGGGATGCGCACGGTGCCTTTAATGGGGATGGCTTGGTTCCCTCCCAGATGTTCCTTTTCAGCAGACATCATTGTGTTTTAAAACTTTGGATAATTATAGCTCTGTAAAGCTAGAGTACAGATTTGTTGGCTCCAGCCCACCCTTGCTCCTTCTGTAATGGCTTCATTGTTTAGTAATCGCCCTATTCACAAAGCGGAGGGATCTGTGTCAGCAAAGATGTCTCTTCAAAGCACCTTCCCAGTGCCGGGACAGACAGGAGCCGGAGCAGTGAACCGCGTGAACCAGAACATCCACGGGGACTTGGCCACACGTTTGACCGGGGATGTTTTTCCCCCTTCTGAAATCCAACCATTCTTCAGAAAAGTTACTTTTTCTCGACAAATCGGCTTCTCGGCGATGTTTTCTGTGTGGGTGAAAGCCTTCTTTAAGAGCAGGCAGCTGCAGTGGATGGGGTCAGCCTGGCGTGGGATATGGGAAATACTGCAACCATTGCAGCTGAGCCTGGGATGGGATGCAGAGCCCTGCTGGGGAGTGGTCCATCTGTGCTCTCCCTGAAGAGGAGGGAAGGAGAAATATCCTTAAGCTGGAAGGTCCGGAACAACCTCTGTGAGCATGGTGAAGAATTTGCGGGGCCACTCCCTGCATAAAGAGACTCTCACATTGCACTAGGGCCATGGCAAGGGAGTTTATACCCCAAGCTTCCCAAATGTTGGGATCCAAGTGATGTTAGAACCCAGATATCTCTGGCTCCTGCCCAAGCAGGCTCACACAGGAGTGTGAACCATCTGAAACATCTGCTCTCCTTTGCTGCTGTTTCTGAGCCTCCTTGGGAAATCTCAAAAGTAGATAAAGACTCTGAAGGTGTGAGGAAAATACCTTTCACTGCTCCTCCACCTCCCAGAGTCTTGGGAAAGGGCAGAGGTGAGTGGAGGAAGAAACAGAGAGAGGGTGGTTTGAATGATTATAGTAAATGGTGTAAGTATCGACCCCATCTGAGGCTGGTTCACTTTGGACCTGAACTTGAAGACAGCATAATGTTCTTTCCAGAATCCGAGTGCTCAGAACTATCAGAAAATGGCTATCCAGCTACTCAAGGTGCGTGTGTGTAGGGGTGTGTGTGTGTGTGTGTGTGTGTGTGTGTGAGAGAGAGAGAGAGAGAGAGAGAGAGAGAGAGAGAGAGAGAGGAGAGAGAGAAGTGCACATATACATGCATGTATATATGCATATATATGTATGGAAGGGATAGCTATTTTGGCTGAAATATTATTTTAAAGTAGACACAATTAAAATCATACCATAACTCAACTTATCTGACTAAAATAGAACCTTCCATAACTCTGCCTGCTCAAAACTCCCCTCTGAAGAATTTCCTACAAATTCAGGAAGGAGACAGATTGCAGTTTCCCACTGGTATCAAGGAAAACGCAGGAATCTTCCATCCCTTCCTGCTGATGCCTTAACTCGTCTCACACCCTTTTGTTGGATTGATCTACGAATCTTTGTCTCTAAGAGTTACTCTTGAATAACTGCGCATGCATGAGTAAATGAACCTGTGTTTTCTCCTTTAACCCAGTACCGGTTTGAAGTCCACATCCATCCGTTCAAAACTAATAGGAGATAAGCAGTCTTCTACACACACACACACACACACACACACACACACACACACACACACACACACACACACACAGGGTTGGGGGAGAGCTGATACTCCCTGCAGACACCCTCACACTAGGAAAGGGTCTGGCTACAGCTACCACTGTACCCTTTTATCATTCACATAAGTGGTACAAGGGTGACGGACTTATAAATGTTGGTTCAGAGAAGAATGCAATGCAGAGGTGACAGGAAGGGACAGTATCCACTTCCAGGGCTTCCACAACAAAGTGTCTTCCATTCAGTGGCTTATAAAACCAGACATTTATTATCACACAGTTCTGAAGTCCAGAAGGCCAAGCACAGGGAGTTGGCAGGACCCTGCTCCCTTTGAAGGCCCTGGGAAGAAATCTGCTTCAGGCCTCGCTCCTGAAGGTCCTTCGCTCTTTGTAGCCAAACTCCAACCTTCACATGATGCTTTTCCCATGTGTCTGTGTCCAGATTCTTTTATTATAAGGATGCTCAAGTCCTAGAAGGTAATGAGCCCATCCTGCTCTAGGAGGAAGTCACCTTGACTAATTATTAGACCTGTAGAAACTCCTATTTCTGTTTCTAAACACTCATTTATTTTTATTTTGTACGAGAATTTGTGTGTGTGTGTGTGTGTGTGTGTGTGTGTGTGTGTGTGTGTACATGCCAAGGCATACATGTGGAAGGCAGAACACAACTTTCTGGTGTCAGGACTCCCCTCCCATCAGGAAGTCCTGGTGATCACACTTAGGTGGTCAGGCTTAGCAATATGCACCCTTACCTGCTGAGCCAGCCCACCAGCCTGTAGTTGGTTGATTTTTATTCTTTGACTCTTAGGGGCTCTCCACCCAGCTCCCAAATAAACACACATAGAGACTTATTGTTACTTATGAATACCCAACCATAGTTTGGCTTATTTCTAGCCAGCTTTTCTTAACTTAAATTATCCCATCTACCTTTCTTCCCTGGGCTTTTTCTTTTCTGTTCCTGTATATCTTTTCTTTCCTTCTTATTCTGTCTGGCTGTGTAGCTGGGTGGCTGGCCCCTGAAGTCCTCCTCTCCTCCTTTTTCTTGCTACTCCATCTTTTCTTCCCAGATTTCTCCCTCTATATATTCTCTCTGCCTGCCAGCCCCACCTATCCTTTCTCCTGTCTGCCTATTGGCCGTTCAGCTCTTTATTAGACCAATCAGGTGTTTTAGACAGACACAGTAACACAGCTTCACAGAGTTAAACAAATGCACATAAAAGAAGACAACACATCTTTGCATCATTAAACAAATGTTCTACAGCATAAACTAATATAACACGTTGTTAGCTGATATTCTACAACACCAGACCATAGCTCTAATTTCTAAGTCTATCAAGTTCGGCAGCCCTTGGAGTTTGTTCAACATAAGAATTTTGTGTGAAGAGCCCACCACCTAGGTGCCCCAAATTTATGTTATTTTGCCTGCAAAATGATTTCATACAATGCAAATGCCCTTGACAGTCTTAACTATTCCAATATAAACTCAACTCTCAAATTTCCATCCTTTACATGAATATGGATGAGATTGAAGAGCTGGTTTGTTCTGGGGTACCATTCTTACCAGCTACAAGCCTAGGGAACCTGACCCGTTAACCACTTCTAAGAATACCGTGGTGGAACTGACAGAGGGTAACATTACCTTTCCAAAAGGGAGAGATAGGAGGGGACCCAAATAAGTTCAAAACACAGCAGGTTAAATTCTATTGAATGCGCAGACTCTGTGATGGCCAGTTTTGACCGTCAACTTGATTATTGAGTTAAGTAACATCTAGAGAAATAAACACTCCCCACGGCTGTGTTTATGAGCTCATTCCCAGAGAGGACTAAGGGGAGGGGGACACTCACCCTAAATGTGGGCTGTGCCCATCCATGTGCTGGGTCCCAGACTAAGTAAAGTGAAGAAAGCATGCTGAGCAGGAAAAGCGTTCACCTCTCTCCACTTCCTGCTGCAGACATGGTATGATGAGCTACTTCATTCTGGCTACTGTGTCCCCTAAAATAGGCCCCACCTTCCTTGTGTCTCCTCTCGTCTGGTATTTGGTCACAGCGAGAAGAAAAGACTTGCTAATAATCATCATTTGTTGTCGTCGCCGGTCAATATTCCAAGCCCACCCACCTTTTGAGGGGTAAGCTGCTTCACTGGAAGCCTGCTGATATTAATCACACAAAAAACAATATCTGCAGAACAGCGTCTACACTGGCCTTAAACAAACAGCTGGGCACAGCAGTGCCACCAAGTCGATACCTAAATCAATTGACATACATACTTTCTGAAAGTTAATTGAAATGTGTCCAAGATGGAGGAGTATCAGGAAGTGACAGCTGGAAGTGAAGGTAACGGTTTTTGGCTGTTTGTCCTGGGCAGTGGACGGAAGGAGAGCATCCAGGTGAGTGACTGACTGCACAGTGCTGTGGCGCAGAGGAATGGGTGGGACTCACGTTTTCAGGGAAGGTAGAGCCCTATCATTTTCCTTGGTGTACAGCATGTGTTATGCTGTGGGTTTGGTGTGTCTCCTAAGGGTTCATGCTGGATGCTCTCTTCTGACAATATTAAGAGGTGGTAAGTCCTTTAAGAAGTGAGGCTTAGTGTAAGAAAATTAGGTCATCGGGGATGACACCTTTCAGAAGGGATTGCTGCAGTGCTTATGGGACTCTGGTTATTTTGAACAGGGTAAGCATGATCACCCTATCCCCAAACTGCTCTCACTTCTTACCTCAGTATATGGTCACTGAATATAAGTTTACACATATTTTTGCCACTGTGATGCCATTTACCCTATGAGGTAACATGTTTCTGAATCTCAAGAGCCTCGAGCTGAATAAACCACTTTTCTTTCTCTGGTACCCAGCTTTGGGTTTTCTGTTAGAACAACATCAAACAGACTCATGCAGGGAAGCAGATGAGCGAGGGAGAAGATGGTCGTGTTGAAGTGATAGCAGAGGAATCTTGAGAAGTTCCTGAGCAAGTCCTCTTCCCGAACGCCTCTTTAGTGTGTGGATATTTTGAGTCAGACATCAAGGAGAATCAGCAGACACGAGAAAGGCACTGCATGCAGGGTGTGTGTTTTCCCTGTGCAAAGGAATTCATTTATAAGGGACATTTCCATTTGAGGAGTCTCTCTCCCACACTAGGAGAGGGGGGCTCTTTAACACCTCTCACGCACGTCAGTCCACACGACGAAGCTCACAGAGCCGCCCTCTTCATCTCCTTGACCACTCATCTCCCTACAGCCGGCGTCTCTCACCCAGAAGCCTGTTTCAGCCTAAGATGCTCTATGTTCTTGTCGCTGGCTTGTGTGTGTGTGGGGGGTACTTATCTCTGGGTATTTCCATGTGTTAGCACAATGCACATGTTAATAAACTCCTGTTTGTTTTTCTCTTATTAACTTGTGGTTTTTATAGGGCACCATCTGGAGATCCTAGGGAGGCAATGAGGAAAGACAGCGATTCTTTCCCTGCAAGACTTGGAAGACACTGGCTGATCTTGGGCTGGGTATGCTGGTAGAGGAAACTAGTCAAGGCCTAGTGAGCAAGCCTCACCAGACTAATAGTCAGCCTTGCCCTCTCCAGGACGTAAGGAGCCACTTTTACAAGGGTGTCTCCTAAGCACCTGTCTTACTAGAATCTTTAGCAAAAAGGATGGAATTAAGACATCAACAGATTGCACCCAACTTTCTAAAAGCTCGTCAGGGTCCACACAATTCCCTAGTTCGGGAGGATGCAATGGATCCATCCAGCACAAAGTTTCCAAGTCAGTGGCCTCTGGTTCTGGTCTTAGGAATCTGAAGAGTGAAATTCACAGACAGCAGGGGCATGAGTTAGAAAAGGTCTGTATTACAGATTCATGGTGGCAGCTTGCAAGAGCAGGCAGAGTTCTCAGAGAGCAGCATTGGGTCCCTTGTTAGTCTAAGGGTTTTTATGTAGGGAACTGGGGTGAGATATGAGGTGAGGGATGAACTGGCCAGTCCTGAAGTGTCCAGGTGCCTCTTCTCAGTGTGGTCGTGTCCTCAAGTACTGATTCCAGGCAGGATGCTCATTTAGAGAGAGAGATAATGAGAAAATCAACCTCCTATAGCATCCCTGGCTCTAAAAGGACAGAATTCCTGACAAGACATAGAACACTTGTAGCTTTTAGCCAAGAAAAAAGCTGTTTCCTCTTGGGTCTCCATCCCTAAAGCCGCCCGGCAAGCTCCTATCTCCCTTCTCGTCACAGCCTGTGAGTAGTTTCTGGTCTCAGCCCTGGATCCCAGTCACAAACACAAAGTGGCAAAATGGAGTCACTCATGCCCCCACTTAGTTTATTCTAAAGGAGGCAGAAAAGGATGGAGGGCAAGAGAGAAGACAAAGACCTCGCTGCTGGACGAGGGCAACAGCGACCTTCTCACCTACCTTTCCCGGAGCCCGCTGCTTGTCCATCTTTCTTGGGGTTTGTCTGTCTCACTTGGTTCTGTTTCATCCTCACAGGAGGGAAGAAGAGTGGGTGGGCAGCTGGGATTGAGGATTATTTCCTCGTCCGGCTGTCCAGCATCCGCATGGTGCAGAACATAGCCAGCATGTACGATTTCCTCCCCTTGTCTGGCTAACCCGCAGTTTCCACTCCATTGCTTAGAGTGCCCTTCCTCAGGACAGAACCAGGCAGCAGGCCAAGCCTGGAGCCGCCCATTGACAATGGGGCAGCTACAGACAGGACTGGAGGGGTCGTGGTGATTTCCATTTCAAAACTGCACTTGACTGGCTCGATGTAAACAACTCGCCTCTCCTTGGACATGACGCTCTGCTGGTTGTTCTTTGAAAGGCTTCAACATGCTCCCTGCGGGGACCTGTGAGCTCCATCAGCCACTGTTTATTATTGTCACTCAATTAGTCCAGGCAGCGGCCACAGATGACTTTCTCCAGCAGCATCCTGCCGTCTGGGCACCACGAGTACAATGCCAAAGATGCCTCTAATAGCCAGCTAATAAAATCAAAATGTGCCTTTGTTGATTCCACCGTGGCTCCGGTCACCCTTTCCTCCCAGATCTCTTTTTAAATCTAATTACACACAATATTTTCACTTTAGAAAAAAGGATATTAACCTCAGTCATCAACAATCCTGTTCTTTTATTTGGGAGCAAGCAACTAAGTTTTCTCCTAATGTAAACACCACAGAGGTTTGTTTTCTCTGTACAAACTAGCATATATGTCTTCCCCCCTCCTCTCAAGGTCAAAATATTAGTACATGTAGGCCTTTCCCTTCAAGCCTTTCATCCCCCACTAAGAATTGTACAATCTGTCTTCTTGCACGCACCCGTGGAAAGCCTGTCCTAACCACCGTGGAAGAGGAGTTCACTCTGCTTATAGTAAGGAAGCGCTGTGAAAATGCCATTATACGAAAATGGTTTATCTGTTTGGCAAACATGTGCTGCTGCAGACTTACTGTGGAGGCAGGGCCTGAGCAAAGGCCTCTGGGGGGAAAGGGGTAGGAATGGAAGGTGCTGAGTTACCCAGCAATCCCTGTTTCCCCACCCACCTGGGAAGGATGGGTGACTAAGCACTGGGACCTCAGGATTCAGATCTTCACTTACAAACGAGGAGCCTGAGAAGCAGAGAGATGGAGCCCAGGCAAGCAACCGTGTTAATGGCCAGAAAGCAACTGTGCAGCCATCCCAGCAGGAGCAAAGATTCTCAAGACAGACACTGACAGGCAGTGGTGGTGCACACCTTTCCTTCCAGCACTTGGGAGGTAGAGGCAGGTGGATCTCTGTGAGTTCAAGGCCAGCCTGGTCTAGTGAGTTGCAGGCCAGCCTGGTCTACAGAGTGAGTTGCTGGTCAGCCTGGTCTACAGAGTGAGTTGCAGGTCAGTCAGGACTATATAATGAGTTGCGGGCCTGGTCTCAAAAAAACAAAAACAAGAAAAGAGACACCCAATGAAACAAGAAAAGAGATACTGCATGGCTGTCAGAGTACTAAGATTACCGACCCCCACGGGGTTGGAGCTTCTCCAAGACCTCATGCTGGGAGAAGGGGAAGGCTGGTGTCCTGGTGTTATCAGAGTGTGAACTAGATTTCACACAGTTTTGACAACTTAGCAGACCACTTGAAGATGGATTGGAGCTGAGACCATGATAGATGGACCACATCATACTGCTTAGTTATAAATATGCCTCTTGCCTTCTGTTTAAACCTAAACCTCAAGTCAGAACCTACAAATCTGGACTGCAGGGGTGGGTGTGGGGGGTGAGGGCTGTCATGAGGCCTCTTTATCTGTCCTTCTTTTCATGTGGCTATGCTGAATAAATTTCCTATCTCTACCTTTCACTACTTGACTCTTTAATTGGCCCACTGAGGTTGAGTGGCTGTACCTAGCTGCCAGGGCCAGTGCTTGGATCCAAAAGTGTTGGTAACAACTGGACCCCAGATAAACTAACTCTGATTGAAACAGAGTTACGTGAGTAATAAAGACCATCAGTCACCTCCTCTGTGGCAGTCACGACAATCTCAGTTCAGCAGTTAAGATGTAGCTGAGTTTCCCCATCATGACTGGCAGCCACTTCTACCTACCTACACACACACACACACACACACACACACGCACACGCACACGCACACGCACACGCACACGCACACGCACACGCACATGCACACACATACACACACACACCACACACAATCGTACATGCATATTTGCATTATATAACATTTCCAACACTGACATTTGTTTTGAAGTTTGACTTATATCCAGGCCAAAACATAAAGAACCATCTAGAAACCAGCACCCCCTTGTTGATAGCCCCATCAAGCTCTTTCTGGTCAGCCACAGATAGGGAACAAGCATTACATCACATCCGTGTTCCATCTCTGGGTAGGCTCCACTTTGCCCACTCTATGCTCTCCTCAGGGAGAGAAGAAGGGGCACGATGCTGCCATGCTAAGAGGAGTTTCACTTTTTAATCAAGAGCAGAAAAACTACATTAAGTGTAAGGTTGAGAGCAAACTCAAGAACTTTACCCTCGGGAACCTGATTCTTGCTCGTTTCTTCAGACTGAGCTTCCGCCGTTTTACCAGATTTGGATGAATGA
The DNA here is from genome assembly GCF_049852395.1 of Peromyscus maniculatus bairdii. Taxonomy (NCBI): domain Eukaryota; kingdom Metazoa; phylum Chordata; class Mammalia; order Rodentia; family Cricetidae; genus Peromyscus; species Peromyscus maniculatus. Next base: position 125,117,334 of record NC_134856.1, read on the forward strand.
AGAAGGAGTCACAGCACTCAAGAGTCAGGTAGCTTTCACTTGGGTCTCAGAAAAATGCCGTTGCCACCAAACCATTGTTATTTGGCTTGGGCATACATTTGGACTTCTTTCTCCCAATTCTTTATCCCATTCATGTCCTCCCCTAAATTCTTGACTCCTGGTGGTATGGACCACTCTCTAAAAAACATGTATTCTTGGTCCAACTCTGTCTTTTTCCCATCTCTTACTTTCTCAGAATGATGAAAAATACAGAGAGGGCAAGTGATATCGACAGGTTATAAAGAGGGAAATTTGGCAAGGATGAATTGCTACCCAGTCAAACGTAAGTTGCTTCCTAAGGCTCACCTGCTGTGTGTTTGCATTTAAAAGAAGAGACTTTTTTTTCCAAATGAATTATCCTGCCAACCCTGAAATTCAATTTGATGGGTGACAGTTGGCCAGTTTCTCTTCCCTCTCTGCCTGGCATCACAGGGCGAAACGTCTTCACCACCTGGAAGCTGCCTGCCGATGTGGCCGGGTCACCGGCTTCCTTGGTTTCCGCTATGAACGTTTCAACAGTCTTGCATTCTGGTTCCTAGAATCCTCTTCAGGAAACCACACAAGTGACCCTCAAAATGCCGGAACTCTTCACCAAGAGTTTTTAAGCCTTCACTCTCTCTTAAAGCCTGGTCTTCTGCTTTCTGAAAGCAAGAGGCAGTTAGAGATTCTAATCTCCTGATACCAAGTTCCTTTGGTGTCCACAGTCAAATGTCACCTTGGGTCACTATGACCTGTTTGTGGTGGAAAGTTCCAGGTAGTTTCAGTTGCTCTTGCAGCCTACTCAGAGAGCAAAAGCTGAAACCTAACAGGAAGGTTGGTCGTCTAAGGTGTGCTAAAAATACTATGACGTTTGTAGTGTGTGGATGATTATTTTTAGTCCAAGAAGGTGGATTTGACACAGACCTGGGGGCTCTATAGTGGCCAACAGAACTAGCAAGGTGTGCACCTGGACAAAGCAGTCATTTCAGGCCCTCCGCTCTGCTCTTCTCCTTCCTATTTGTCCCCTAGTGATGGAGAAGGAGACAAAACTGATTCCAGGTCTCCTTCTGCCGGGGGCTTCTCTCTTCCTCCCTAGGCTGCTGGCCAATGAGAGGTATGCCAGGTCTGGGAAGCCAACAACTGGACTCCAGACCCCCAGAAGCACTGAGCCTCTGCTATGGAATACAATCTGTGGTTTCAGAAGCCTCTGTCCTACAATGCTGGGTTCAGTAGAGGCTAGGTGCTCTATCGCTAATAACTGTTACCTAATTTACATAAACCCTTGGGCCACATGAGCAGGATGACCGGATTCTTGTATTCTAGATGGTTCCTGCTTCATTGCGGCCTCTCCCAACTGAAGAATGACCAGGAAGTGGGGGATAGGTTGGTCCTTTGCTGTCTCATCCTTTGCGGGTCAAATGAGTGAGGAGTAGGGGAGAAATGGTGTTCTATTAAATACCTCCTTAGTGTGGCCTCCACCTTCATGCTGTCAAGCAGGGATATTTTTACTGAAGCAAGTTAAGATGAAGAGGCAAAATCCAGAGAAGCACAGGTGGACCCAACTGTTGGACCAGCGGCAGAGGCCAAGGAAGGACAACTCAGGAGTGGCTGCTTGGCACCCTCTGTACCTGTGAAAGTGGATTGTTTCACCAGAGCTTTCCCACAGATACTGTGACAGACCAGCTGAGGGTTACTACATCTTCCTTGGTTAACTTGTACTTTTATACACAATACCATGTGTCCCGTGGCTCAATTAGCAGATACTCGTTTCTTACAGTTCCGGAGGCTCAGAAACCCAAGATCAAATGCCATTCAACAAGAGTTCCTGGTCACACTTCCTGGATGCCTTCTGGCTATGTCTTCACATGTCTCTTTCTCTCTCCCTCTGAAGGGGCAGAGAGGGACATTTCTGCAGTCCCTTCCTCTTCTTGTAAGACCAACAGTCTTCCCATATTGGAGACTCACCCTTGTGACCTTACTTAATTTGAATTCCGTCCTAAAGCCCCCATCTCCAAATAGTCACACTGGAGACTGTGACTTGTACATACCGATTTGAGAGACAGGGGACTCATTCAGGCCATAGCTCCTGCAGTCCAATGCTTCTGCTGTACCTGTTGGGGCTTTCACCCTTTGTGGGCCTTCCAGACATTCCAAGTAACCTCCATATCCCTTTCTCAGGGGACTATGCTTGGGTTCCTAAAACTGTCTCGTAAGGGCAATGGTGAAAGTTAGCTTTCTTCCATAAACGATCGCTTTTTAACCAATGAGTGACAGGCAGGAAGTAGGCAGAAATGCCCCAGTTTCCTCGGCCTGCCAGCAGGACAACAGTGGCTGTCCAAAGGAAACTTAGAGATGGTGTAAGTCCACACTCCGATGTCCCCTCCCTGAGTCTTTCTGTGAGATTTACCCAATCCTAGAATCTTTTTTCTTTGCATGTCCCAAAGCTCCCGAGAAGGGCTCACTTCTGGGAAACACAATTTTAAAAGAAAGCCAAGTTACAAGCTGCAATGTTGGCTCCCAAGACCCGGGACTGACCAGCAACACCTCCTCCGCTCAGAAGTCTTCTCTTGACTGGAAGGTTCAGGTTTCCTACAGCATGTCATAAAGATCCTCAATGAACGAAAGGACCTTGCTGTGGGAGAATAGCCTGTAACTATTTTCCCATTTTCTAGAATCTTCTTGACCATTCGAGCTCACAGTCAGCACCAAGGTCCTAGGGGAAATTCTGTTTCGTCTTCTTAATTCGGTGCAATCGTGGCATCATCAGCCAAAGCCTCCAGCCAAGCCACACAGCATCACAGTGTTTGTCTCCCTCCCTACCATAGATTGCAAAGCTAACGGCCTGCTATGGTCGTTGCCAATGGAAAAATGTTTCCAAAATAGCTGGGATTCTTTTTGCTTTGTTTTCTGGAGTCTGATGATTCCTGGGAATCCTGTCCACATGCTCAGAACTCAGCAGGGAGAGTGCTGCCAGGACTTGGCTAGCTGAGTTCCTAAGGAACGAGCTTCCAAAGCTTTGTCATAGAAGAGAGACTGAGTGAGAAAGAGGAGACTAAGACAGAAGATGGAAGAGGCCATGAGCAGCAACAGCCTTGGCCTTGTGGAAGGGTAGCAGGTCGATGACTAATAGGAAGTACTCTTAGGCCTTGCCTGTATTTTTGACCCACAGGTCTAGGAGGCCTGGTGAGGCACACCATATTCACTAAGAGTTGAGACCGGAGGAAGGAATGTCTTCAACTTCCACCTCAGCAACACCTTAGAGGAATTTAGCAATGGAGGAACAGGAAACAATGAAATTCCGTTCTCACCAATAATGATATTTTAATTAAAATAGTGATATTTTAATTAACTTTTGATGGTAAAAAACGAGCAATTAAAATTAATTAAAATTAAAATTGCAGTGTATTTTAGAAAGGCCAAACAATTTCCGGGAGGTCAGAGGTTACTGCTGGCCAACACGGTCAAGAGTAAGGAGCACCACACCTGCTCTTTCAGGGGCAAATGAGCAACATAAAACAGGCTGGAGAAAACTCGGCTGGCAGAGCTCAGCGCTGGACAGGGTTCTGGATTCCCATGAACTCTGTGAGTGCTGATAGAGGAGGCGGGGCTGTGTAAGAAAAGGAGGTCTATCACCGGCCCAAATCTGGTTCTTCATTCCTTAGATGTCAGTGTTTCCATGCGGACTGTAAGGTGGTAGGTGAGCGGGCAAGGAGCTCACTTGGCCTGTCTTCCTCTGTCTCACACAGTGCTCAGTAGGCCACAGGCGCTCAATATGTGCTCGGTGGAGATGATGGAGTTTACCAAAGCAACTTGTTTCTCTACAGCTCACCACTGAGGAGGGGAAGAAAAGATAAAGGAGGAGCTGCTAGGAGGCAGAGATGCATAATGACTTCCAGGAAGATAAAACTATGTGGGGGCTGAAATTCTTCTGTTCAGCTTGGAGTGGCTGAGATTCTCTTTATTTCATGAAAACTGAAGGTCTAAAGGCTTTGGAGTGATCTTCTCTTCTACCAAGGCTGAAAAAAAAATAGAGCTTGAAATATAGTTTACTAACCCATCCTATCTATTGGAGGACAGAAGTCTGAGCCACTGTACTGTGAGTAAAACCACTTCCTACGAGACCTCACTGAAAACGGGGACAGGAAAGAAGGGGACAGTCTCAGAACAGAGTCGCTTTGCAGGGCTTCTGACTTCAGGACCTCTTTTCTTGATCTGACAATCCTGAGACAACCTTCTTTGCATCTGTCTAGAACGATTTCTCTTCTGAGGTGGTGTTTGTTTGTTGTTTTGTTTTTTGCTTCTCAACCTTTCCTGAACATCTGTATAGTCTTTGGGTCTGTCGTACTCTCTGGGGTTTAAAACACACAAAAGGAAGACGTGGCAGTGGGCTTTTCTTTTAAGATCAGTGGATTTTTAAAACTCTTTAAAGGGTTATATTGTGTAGTATGGAAAAGTACAGACAGCAAACACATACGGCCCTAGGAGCTATCACAAAATGAGGGCCCCTGTGTAAGTACCACTTGGGTCTCATCAATACCCAGGAAACCCGCTGCATAAGCCCCCTCCAATTTATCACCCATTCTCTCCTCCCCAAAGATAACCACTGCTCTCACTCAAAAACTTGATGTGAATTTTCCTTGCATTTGGGTCACATACACTAGAGTTATACCTTAAGCATGATTTTGGTCTAATTACTTTCAGTTACACGACATTTGGAAATTTCCAAATACATTGCATTTAATAGAAATTCTTTTATTTTCATTGTTATTGTAGGGGCAGAAAAGCAGGTGATCTCCTTTCTGCCCATCATAAAGGACCATGAGCAACATTCCTATAATGAAAAGCAATTAACAAGGGAAAGGTACAACAAATTAACTTGATCACAGATTGACATAACACAGAAGACTTCAGATTAAGCCCTGGCTGTGCAAGTGTGACAACCATAGTTTAAGTCCCCAGAAACCCATGTAAAGGTCGGGTGGCCATGGAAGCCCACCTGTACTTCTAGACTCAAAAAGCAAAGACAGGAAAAGCCCAGAGCAAACTGCTAGCATGACTAGCTATACTGGCCAGCTATGAGTTGACTGAGAGAATATGCCTCAATAAAAAAGGTGAAAGAATGATAAAAGAGCCGGGCGTTGGTGGCGCACGCCTTTAATCCCAGCACTCGGGAGGCAGAGCCAGGTGGATCTCTGTGAGTTCGAGGCCAGCCTGGGCTACCAAGTGAGCTCCAGGAAAGGCGCAAAGCTACACAGAGAAACCCTGTCTCGAAAAACCAAAAAAAAAAAAAAAAAAAGAATGATAAAAGATGATTCTAGACTTCAACCTCAGACTTCCACATGCAAAAACACATTACACACACACACACACACACACACACACACACACACACACACACACACACACAGAGCTGTATATAAGTCCCATGTGCTACATTTACTTTGTATACTCAGTAGATTGCCATTTGTACTCTGATTTATGGGGATTCAATACAGATTACTTTTATGGATGGTACTCTTGTTGCCATTAAAAAACCTAAGATCACAAAGATGTTCTCCTGTATCTTTTGTGATGGAGATTGACAACCTATAGTCTGTGGTCCAAATTCATTCTACTACCTGTGGTTTTGGGTAAAATTTTGCTTTTATTAGACACAGTTCCGTTTATTCATTTATATAATGTCTATATCAACAGTGAATCAAGCCTATGACCCCAAAAATCCAAAATGTCTAACACCTGATTCTTCAGAAAATGCATGCCAAATCCTCTTCGAGAGTATTTATTATTTTCCTCTCACATTTGGAGTCAGTATTTATATAGAGAGTTGCTAAGGTCAAGATAAATTTTTCTATATAGATATCAAACTGAATCAGTTCCATTATTGAAGACATAGTTCTTTTGTCATGATATCATAATGTCATAAGTCAAATTCAATATACATATATTCAGGAGTCTGTTTCTGGATTTTCAGTCTCTCCCATATTTCTAGTTCATAATCATTTCTGTTTGCAATATATATTTATTAAGTGCTAGGAGTGAGAGCCAGGGCGTATGAATTTCAGTCAAATACTACTACCTAGCAATTCTTCAGTTCCTGGTTCACTTTTTATAAGGACTCATGGTAGCCTTTTAGGTTTTTTGTTTTTTGTTTTATTCAGCAATGTGTCTGTTGTGCTCAAGACTTGGCAGGGCCATATTAATTTTAGAATCAGCTTGTCAATGTTCTCAAAATAGCTCCATCTTGGGTTTCTATCTTATTGGCTCTCCTGTCAATTTGAATAGGTTTGACTTATGATTATCCATCCTTTTCATGAGAATGACAGTTTTCAATGTTCTTAGATATTCTTCAATTTCTTTCAATGGCATTTATGTCTCTGATTTTGATTATCTCCTACATGTGTTGATAAATTTGCCTTTATGAGACAATTATAATAACTCAGGTCAAATATAGCTTTTGTATAAGCAAGGAAGGGGGAGCCTACTAACTAGTTAGACACCAAATATTATGCCCTAATGAAAACATTGTGGGCATCTAAAATGATCACTCATGCTGTAAGACAAAGTATTTGGGTGGTGACAGAGAATGTCAGGGCTTAAAACAGATTCTGCCATACATACACACACAGGAGCATGATCACAAAAGTGTATGTCTAATATATTGAGTGCCTACGGGTGTTGACACCGAAGCCCGTGGGCCACTAGGACTGTTTAACAGAACTTAAAAACAGCTAGTGGAAGTCAAGACTCCTGGGTTCTAAGTGGCACTCTTCACAGACTAGCTGTGAAACTTCAGTCGAGGCTTTACTTAAGCCTCGCTTCATCTCAGTTTCTGCACCTCTAAGAGTGAGTTATCTCCAATATCCTCTGGTTTACAAGCAGAGAAGGGAAATACTTTGGTTCCTGGTGAGTATTGCAAAAGTCAGGAATGTCCTGAGGATAAAAGGGGGATAGGGTCCGGCCTGTCAGAGGGTTTCTTAAAAGAAAGCCGCCTCCCCATTGGCTTTTGAATGTTTACAAACCCTTTGATAAAGACAAAGTTTTTTAAACAAATGCCCCTGAGAAAGGAGACCCATATGGCAAACAAATATGCAGAATGGATGCAGGAGGAAACCAGAGAGTGAAAGCTGGTACCTGAAGTAGTGTGGGTGGAGTGAGTTTCAGAGGTGGGGAAGGAACAGGGGAAACACAGCAGGATGCAGAAGAATAAAGCCCACAGCATCCTTACCTGCATTTGTTAAGAAAATTTCACAGGAGTTAGAGCTTGGCCTTCAGTGTCTTTGGGGAAAGAGTTATGGTCAATGGAAAGAAAAGGAGTCTGGTCATGTTTTTTTGCTTTTTGCTTTTTATTTTTCATATTGCCAAGAGGGGTTATTCTAAGTAGGCAGTATAGGGCAGCCATGCCTATTGTTCAAATTGCATGTTTATCTAGTCAAATGTTTCTGCTAGGATCTGTCTTCATCTCTGATTTCTGTTGCCCATTCAGATTCTATTCCCAAAACACCCAGACATCTGGGTCAGAACAATAGAATGCATGTAGAATTAATATCTGCGACCTCTGAATTGAGATTATGAAGAAGCATGTACACCTTCCTCTCCTATTTCACATTCCAGGACTAGATTCCAAGGACTTCCAGTTGCTAGGAAAACAACACAGCCACATGACGCAGGAGCGTTTTAGTATGTTTTCCAAAGTCAACTTCTTTGGTGTTGAGCCCCTGGAGTTTGGAGGCTGTTACAATAGCTAGTGCTGTCCTGGCCAGTATAACAGGATACTCGCGGCTTGGGAAGTTATAAGTAACAAAAAAAATTATTTCTTATCATCCTAAAACCTGTAAAGTTCAAGAACAATGGGTCAACAGGTTCATGGTCTAGTGAGAATCTGGTCTCTGCTTCCAAGATACAGAATCCACAAAAAGAAGAAACTCTGTGCCTTCACTTGCTCAAAGTCAGAAGGGTGAGAATGAATGAGCTGTCTCCACCCAGCCTGACTACAAGGACATCTAATTCAGTTCTAGAAGAGAAGCCCCTTCATGACCCTGTCACCTGTTTAATGTCCTTAAGACCTTCCTCTGCTAGTGAAGTGGAGAACCATGTGAGTGCTCAGAATAATGCCAGCCCTTGATCCCTAGGCTTCACCATCATATCCATGTTCTCCAGATCACATTAGCATCACCTAGATTTTCCAGAGGACCCATCAAACTATGACAGAGCCTTACTCCTTAAGTTGACGCACTGAGGAAAGTCATGTGCCCACCAAGAATTCTTGCATGAGACTATTGTCTGTGAGGTATCCATCCTGTTGTGTTGAGTTATTAATATTTGGCATTTATCTGTTATGTCCCCTTGTGCAGTTGGTTTCTGAATTAAGAGAAAAGGAGTAAAAGTGCCCTGTTGACGTATCACCACTGTTGTGTTTTAGAAAAGACAGGACATGGAAAAGGATGGCAACTCAGGTTTTCCCAAACTTTCTTAAGTCATTGGAAAATGTGCACAGTTCTTATAAAAGTAGGGCACAAATAACGTCTATACATAATATCTGGGCCCAATAGATTTGCACTCTCCCAATTTGCATTCTAATTTCCCTGAATTGGCTCATGACCCATTCTTATGTGGGATTCAACATTCAACAACAAGGAAGACTTTCCTCTCTCTTGGCAGTTCTTAGTCCTCCCTCTCCCCACGCAGTCACATCCCTGCTGTCTTCTCCTTCCCACAAAGCTCATTTTTGGCAAAATGGTTTTTTTTATAAAGCACACACTTTAATGAATTAAGTGTAATCCCACGATCTCACTTGCCTTCTCCCACAGCCCCCGACTTGCACACTCTCCCATCTGTGGGAATTCTCCCTCACACCTCCGAAAAGAAAGGGGGAAAAAAACATAAAAAAAAAAAAAAATCCTGTCTATACGTAGCAAAGCTGTGTACAGAATGTGACAATTCTCCTGATTTTCTTTTGGCTTTTTTGTAATGCAAGATAGAAGATGATCTTTCCAACATTGCGTGTCCTTTGAGAAGCTAAAATATTCAGTGCTGGCTTTCTTTTGGCAGCAAAATTGGTTGTGATCCTAAATCTACACCCTTCCCTCTTGATCCTTCCTAGTGGGAAGTTTGTGGATTGGTTTCATACCTGTTAGAGGCCTGGGTAGCAGGAGCGTTAGAAGTCATAACCTATTTTACTGATGAGGCGGCCGATACCCTCACAGGTCTCTTGTTTTCTCTAAAACTCATATGGAAATTTAAGCTGTATCCACCCATTCACATGGAGTTGCAAGTGCATCCTCTTCCTGGATGATTACATCAGTCACTTGCTGTGGAAGAACCTTTCTCTGTCTGTGAAATGAAGGGACCTGTGAGTGCTCAGAACAATGCCAGCTCTTGTCCTCTAGCCTGGTACCACTGAATCCATGCTCTCAAGATCATCTAGCACTTCCCTTACTCTTTGAATGCCCCCCACCACACACACACACACACACACACACACACACACACACACACACACACACACGCAGTAGACACTGGAACAAGAGCTGAGGTTACCCAGACAAAAGGCATACACGATGCCATCAAGAGCGCACTTCAGCAAGGGCAGGTAACGAAACAGAGGGTTTGAATCTCTTGTGGTAAGTGCTGTACACAGGATGACTGGCTGCTGTGAACTCATCTCAGAAGCATTTCTCTGGAAGAAAATAACAGCTGTGGCAGCAGTAGCAACAGCAGCCACTGAATCACCGAGTGAGGAGGCACCAACAGCTTTGCCTCCCAACTGAGGAACAGCTTACTCAATCTCCCTCCTACTTGCCGTCACTGCCTGTAGGTTGGGACCCAAGAAAGATGCTGGGAGCTCGAGATAACACGCTAATAGGATGTTAAAGCAAGGGCAGCCTTGCCGCCCACCGCCAGAGGTAGTTTGTCTGAAGATGTGATTCCTGGGCTCCGCACTTCATTGCATGGCTCCGGTTCATGGCCCTTCGCTGAGCTTACAAGTACTGCTATCCAGAGAACTCAGAAATTGCTTTTGGCAGAGGAATGAAAGCAGGCATATCCAACCCTTCTTGCTGTCTCTTTTTTTGTTGCCAAAACATACGGTTCTTGGTTTAAGGGGAAACTTTCCTTCCAAGAAATAACTTGAGATGGTGTGATAAAAATTAAATGGTAGAGGAAGACTGGGAATCAGCAGAGGAGGATCTAGCCCTGCACTTGCTGCTATTAACTGTAACCCCTGGACAAGACATGTATTTGTCTCTAGTCTTTAATTTGTCTACCTCTGAAATAAGAGTTGTAGACTAAAGGATCCCTGAGGTCTCTATTCTGTCACTATGTACATTGGAAATTTTGCTATTTCATTTTAGAAAACACCTATTGAGACTACAGCTACATTGCAGTCACTTCCACAGGCCTGGGAAATGAGGTGACTGGCTCATCTTTCTCCCAAAGTGCAGACCGACTTGGGAGCGAAGCGGCTAAGCTGCTGGGATTCTCCAGGACACATGTGATTGCAGATCTGTGCCACAGATGGGCACTTGACCCTCCAGATCCACTCTGGACCCTTTTCCTCTGAATCAAGACATGCTACTCCAAATGTTCCACATTGGCCAATTGATTATTTTGAGCTGAAGGCACTTGAGCAACAGTAAGGTGCATGCGCAGAAGGTTCTCTGCCCCTGCTCTTTCTATCTGAAGTACTGCATGCATTCCTGGTAAGAAAGATGCCCTCCCTGAACTGGGAAGAGGAGACAATCCCCATCTCTAGAAACAGGTAGTTGATGCCCAGAAGAATCCTTGCAAATGAGACTAGAAGATGGCCCTTAACGTCGTTAGTGAATTTCCTCCATCTATTTCCTAGTTGTTTATCCACAATTTACCGCCGAAGCTCAAAGGCTTCTGCTTTGGTGCTGTCCTGTCTCCACACCTCTGTGTCGAGATGGTATGGACTTCCTCGACCCTACTCACGCCTTTGGAGCTTCATTTGTTTTCTGTAAAGATTCCTGCTGTACTTGGCTCTTTGTTTTTTAGAGCATCAAAAGCATCAAATAGAAATCTGTATGCTTTGACTCTTTAATCCGTCTTTTAGTCAGTTTAATTCCCAGGCCTAGTCAGGGAACCCAGTATTTCTTTCCCTGAGAGAATAACTCAATCAAATCTCACTGCTCACACCGAACTCCTTTACGTCCTCTTTCCTGTCCTAGGCCTCGTGACAGCTCTGCTGGGTCCGCTGGCTTCAAGTTCCTGTGTACCTGATTAGCTCCTTTAACAACTCCAAAATTAGCCCTGTCGAGGAACTGTCCCAGATCTGGACTGAGCAGAGGGGGCCTAAGAGAGGCACAGATCTCACTTTTGAGTTACACGTTCATGAAGGTCATGAGAAGAACAGTTAGGGAAGCAGGAAAAATGTCCAGAGGAAATCAGAAATAAGTCTTGAATGTAGCCAGCTCATGAAGGATAAGAAGGACAAATGCTTTTAGGGAGCCTGCCAGAAGCTCAGAGTCATGGAAAATGCAAACATTCCGGGAGAGTGGAAGGAAGGACAGAGGTGGGGTGGGAGTGGGTGGGGGGAAGGAGGTTAGGAGGGGGATGATGAGACTGGAGGGAAGAAGTGGGAGATAGATCATGAATGATCCATAGGCAAATGAGCTTGGGTTCTACTCTCAAGCCAAAAGAATTCACTGACGGGGGCTGAAGTGAAGAGCCAGAGGATCAGGAATGTCTTTCCAAACATTATGTTGGTATTCAGTGTGGGGGAAAGCAGGACTAGCAGCCAGGGGATGGGTTGACAAGTTCTTTCAATGACCAAGGCTAGGGAGATTTGGAATTTGGTGTAGGTGATAGAGCAGGAGGTGGGGGTTATGAGAACTGAAGAGTAGAGGGAATTTGATGAGGACCCAGGATGGATGCAAGGCTGGATGATACCCGGGCATTTGGGTTTGGCAAATTGATAGCCAGTGAAATCATTTATACCAAAATAACCATGAAGGAGTATCTAATTTCAATTATTCATCCCTGGTGAAGGGCCCACACATCCTCTGATCACCAGCTTCTGGCCAACATGCAGCAAGCACACTGATTTTCTTTGATGGCCTCTGGTGTTACCATCTGCAGGAATAATATCAGGACCGTCTTCCTTTTTGAGAAATAGTAGATGAATCCATATGCAGTCCAGACACAGAGTAAACAGTCAGTGAAGCTTATTACCCAAACCAGTGGCCACATCCAATCCCTCTTGCAGACATATAGTTTGTTTGCTCATTCAGCAAACCCCTTTTGAGTTTGTGACTTGTGTCTACTATTGATTATCCCTTATGTGGATAGCTGGTAACCCGCTGTGAGGAAGAGCTGATGGTATTTTTAATTTTTTCTTTTTTCTTTGTATTTTTCTCCATCTTTCTTTTCTCCCCTCCTACAGCCTTCTTTTCCCTGTATGTGTATAACTTGCATCTCTAAGAAGAAAAAGTTAAAAAGCTAGGTTTTAGAGCATGAAAAACTCGCCTGAATTATCGATTCATAGCTTTATAACACACCCAGGATAGTAAGGACATTTATAGATTTCATGAGCTGTTTAATATCTATTTGTGGAGCAAGCACCATGCGTAATCATCATGGACTCATTATGTTTCTTTGGCTGCCCAATGAGTCATAATGAGCCTCTGAAAATGTAAAATAATGGGTTAGAACTAGAAGGAATGAAATAACAGCCAGCGTCAGATATAAAATTATTATTACATGCCGTCTGTAAGAGCAATCAGGACAAGAAAGGGATGGAGGACCCAGTATTGCAGGCACACGTGTGCATGCCTATGTGCATATGCAGTCTCTAAAGAATTCACTATAAAATGAGAGGTAGGGGTCCTCAAAGGTGATGGGCTATGGATCGAATTTCCATTAAGATTCAAGTATGCCGAGGTGGGGAGTTCAAATTATGGGGCAGAAATAGAAAAGTCAATGGAGACCCCTCTGAGAAGATGGAGCCCTAGGCTAAAAAGATGAAAGAAATTTTATATCCCAGCAGTTAAAATGAAGAGGAAGAGATCATTTCTAAACAGAGCATAAGAAATAGCTTTATTTCTCCCTATTAGCTTCTGCTCCCCTAAAGGAAACCAGGACAAAAGAATTCCGTGAGAACATCTTGAAGAATACCTTCCGTGATTGGAACTATATTTAGAAGAAAAACTATGAGTGCAATTTTCTCTTTGCGTTTTTCAAATTTAGGTCTTTCTTCCTAATTGGCTCCAAGATCATCTGTCCAGCGGTCTGTGGGCGTGTTGTATCCCATTCAAAGAGGAAGACTTGAAATCGGGTAATAGTCTTGGAAGGGAACTTTTTTCCTGACCCCCGTTTTGAACTCTTTTCTATCCTCCTTTGCCTATGAAGTGAGTTGGTATAATTTCATCCTGCCTTACTGCTCATCTGGGTTTTTCTCTCACCCAATACAGGGCTTAACTTCCCTAATGGTTTCTAGTTCTCTGCCTTTTCTTAGTTCCTCAAGGTGGATGATCAGAATGTCTGACTCAAACAATTGCCTCCCAGTGACTACCTTCCCATTCAGAGCTAGATACAACCTATGTGAGTCACCCCACTGACTCCCACATCCTGCGTGCACTGCACAGATGTGCCACAGTGGCCCTGCTCAGCTATACTCTAGTAGGACTCCATAGACCATGAGCTGGTTTGTTCTAATCACACCAATGACACCTCCCTATGACAACCTTACCCGAGTGATACCATGGACTCCAACAATAGCTTTAGCCTGAAGGTCTCCTTTTCTCTCTTGTGCTCCCCAAAAGTCCAGTGATTGAATACTTGTGTTCCTGACCGCTACCTTCTTCCCACTGGCCTTGCATAATCTGCTGCCCGCCTCTCTCTGGTATCTGTGTGTAAATGTACCTCTTGTTATTTTATGTTTTGTTGAGTTACTTCCTCTGTGTCTCACCTGATTGATACATCCAAATCGAATGTCTTTCTTGATCAAGGCTTTCCTAGAGAGTAACCGTATGACAGGAATAAATTTGACATAACCAGTTTTCCAGGATGTCCTGTAAGAGGGACATGTGGTCACAGACACAGGCATTAGGCTGCTATCAGGATGAAGAAGTACCCCATAAGAGGCACACCTTAAACATCCTATGTTATTTTTCCCATCATTGTCATAAAAAAGCCAATAGAAACAACTTAAGGGAGAAGAGGTTTAAATTTGGCTCCCAGTTTAGAAAGCATAGTCCAAAAAGGAGGAAAAGGGATGGCGGCTAGAGCGGCTTGGCTTTACCCGTGGTGCTCAGAGCTCAGTGCACAGCTCCTTCCCAGAGTCGGGATGAAGCAGAGCAGCCCTGGTAAGGATATAGAGTGGGACTGGTAGAACCTAGCTTGCACTTCTGTCTTATTTGGTTAGCTGCTATCTGGATGCAAGCAGCAAAAGAGCAAGTATACAAATGGCAATGGCCTTCTGTACTCAAACACGAGAGCTTTGACCCACAGCTTTTGACAAACTGTCAAGAAGAAGGAACGCTGTTATCTGCAATAAACAATCTGGGACTCCAACCTGCTATCAGTTAGACTGGAAGAAAGTCTGTTGTAGTCCTGGTCACTAATATCAACCAAGGAATCTAAACAATAGCTTCTGCAACAATTGCTACAAAATGGGAAAGACTTGATTAATAACTAACAGCCCCCTCAATTTTTGTCCTTGCTTCCAACTTGGTTCCGACCAGACAAAACCAAGTATGTATCTCACAATGGTTTGAATGTGTCCCCTTACGCTCCTGGGTGGGAATTTAGGGTACAGTATGTAGCAGTATTGAGTCTTGGGCTTTTCACAGGTGATTAGGTTGTGAGGACTCTGCCCTGTGAACGGTTTGATGAAGGGGTTTGTTATTAAATGAGTTCAGCTCTTGCTTACTCCTTCCTCTTTCATCCTCTCTCCTTGGGTCAGAGAGGGATGCATGAACAAGGCCCGGCAGATGTTGGTACCTTGATTTTCCACCTGGAACTTCCAACCACCATCACTGTAAGAACCAGATTTATTTGTAAGTGACCTAGTCTGTGGTAGTCTGTTACTGTAATACTAAATATGCAAACCTACTTTGAAGTAAGCTAGCCAGGCACTTCATCAGTAACAAACTAATCAGGGCCGACTTCTACCTTTCACACTGTGAAGTCTTGCCCCTCCTTCCTCCCTTAGAGTTCTCCCCAAAAGATGAATGAGTGACCACTGACTCCTCCTTAATCAAAGCAAACTTGAATAAGTGCTGTGGTTTTTACTCGGTTGATCTCTGGAGTGCTTAACTTTCATTGTCAACTTGAGATTTAGAATCAGTTTGGAAACACATCCAGGGGTGTGTCTAGGAGGGTCTTTCCAGAAAGGTTGAACGGGGCAGGGAAGATCAATCCTGAATGTAGATGGTACCATTTCCTGGGCTGGGGTTCTAGACCAAACCAGAAAGCTGAGAGTGAGCTGACAGTTCTCATCTTCCTTCACTTCGAAGCCAATATGACCAGCTGCCTCAGTCTCCTTCAGCCATTACTTTCCCACTACGAGGGACTGTACCTTTAAACTCGAAGTAAAATGTACCCTCCTTTCTTTAAGTTAATTTTGTCAGGTACTTAGAAAAGTAACAAATACAGACACCCTTTAACCTTAAAGCAAAGGGGCTTAGAATGGAAGCATTTGGTCTAATATGAAAGCCCCCATGGAAGGGGAATAAGCAGTCTTAGCTAGGAATGAAGAATCACAATATGTTGTAAGTGGCTGTTGCTGAGGGAAAACAAGTTACCTAGAGAGTACCATCAGCTTGACCAAGTAAGAAGAAACAAAACAAATATTCTAAGTACAAACTTCAACTGTAAACTCCACGAGGGTAGGTAACATGTAGATGTCTGAGGTAATTGCTCTAATAACCAAGACTATGAGCTAATATCGTTCCATCTGCCAAGAATATACGCACACAAGAGGTATCCCTTCCCTATACACTCAGACACCATCTTGGAGAGGAAAGAATGAAAGCGTGAAAAATTGGAGTGATTGAGAAATGCTACGTAATCAAGCCAGGCATTCACTGAAGGAGCATTTAGACTACCACATCACTAGCTTTATTGTTACTTCCCCACTAATCTGCCCACCAAAGAAGCAGATCAGTTAGAAGCAAAATGTTAAAACCATGATTTCTCTGGGTACTGAAATTGTAATTAAGCAAAATTTGCAACCCCATCAGAACTGATCTAACTTCCTTCTCTGCTACCATGTTAAACAACTCTGGGATAGAGCTTCGTCTACTGATTTCCAGATTCTTGAAAATGAGACTGTAAAGACCCCAAAGTAGCTATTATCCTGACTAATAAATCCCCATCAGACCTCACTGGAGGTCCCTTACTTGCTGTGTCTACCAGACCTGTGCTACTGTGTCATAATTTTGCCCAATCTCAACCTCTCCCCAGTCATATGAGACACCCCTAAAAATCACTCAATCCAGCCTAAACGGATCCTCTTGTGAATTATGTCTTCTGAGATGCCACTGTACTCCATCAAGCAGGCCATTGTTCTCTCTCATTGTAATAAGTCTCACAAACTTAGTTTTGCTTAACTAACATTGTTGGTTTTTTTTTTTTTCCTGGCAAACTTTTTGGGTGTTCCATTGGCAATACCCAAGATCCATTAAAGTGTAATGACCTGGCTACTGGATGTTAAGATAACATGTCTGCAGACAACAAGTTAGGCAAGTGGCTACAGGAGGTAGATGAGTTCGTTTTGAATAACTATGGCTACAATTCAGGAAACCAAAGGTGAGAAGTTATATACTGGAGAAGTTGTAAACGCATATCCAAGGAGCAAACACTGGGAGCATCTTATACATGGAGGAAGTCAATCACACCACTTCTGTTTTCAAATAATCCTTACACACACACATGTACACACAAGACAACCATTACATTTAAAAAATACTATGAAAAGAATATATTAGATAGCTACATAAATGTATACATGAATATAATGGGTAACAAGGAGCGCACAAGTTATGGTCTTCTTTTCATATCTTGCATTAAACTGGCTCATTATTTAAAGAGGAAGATGGAAGGCATGGGAGATAAAGTTGCAGAAAAGCTGGAAGAGAAGAAGGAGGCATGCTTCTCAGAACACATATATAGAAAGGTTTTTGATTACAGAAGAATCCAGAAGAGAGCTTACATCCAGAGCTCCTCAGTTTAATATGTTCTGAGATGCCACTGGGCTTCCATCCCAGGCTCTTTCCATGGCTCTGGGACTGCAGCTGTTAAGGGAGACCTAAAGTCGGTCTGTGCACGTCCACATAGTGTTTAGATTGTTCTGATAATGAATTCTTCTATTACCACGGCCTATAAATCTAATCTGTGTCATGCTCTACTCCTGGTTCTTTGTATGCTTTGGTGAGCCATCCTGTGGCAACTTGGAGTGTACCAGCTTCCCAAGTTTGCTCCTGGATGAGTGCTGGTTAAGTTTTGGAAACAGCTGGAACATCTCTTGCCAGTGTACTCATCTTTGAGCAATCATGCTGTGGTGGTTTGAATGTGAATGCCCCTTCGTAGGCTAATGTGTTTGAATACTTGGTCCCTCATTGGTGAACCTGTCTGGGAAGGACTAGGAAGTATCACTAGGTGTGGTCTTTGAGGTTTCAACAGCCCACACTATTCCCAATTGGTTCCCCCTGTCTCTCCCCCCTAGTCCCACCCCCACTCCCGCCACACCTTTCTCTCTGCCTCATGGTTGTCGTCTCAAGATGTGGCTCTTAGCTACTGCTCCAGCATCATGCTGGCCTGCTTGCAGCCATGCTCCCTGCCATGACGGTTATAGACTCACCCTCTGAAACCGTGAGCTCAATAAACTCTCTTCTTTTATTAAGTTGCCTTGGTAATGGTGGCTTGACACAGCAAGAGAAAAATAACTAAGACAGAATTTCCAGCATGATCAAGCAGAGAGAAATTTGGCTTCTTTTGCAGAATACAACATCTTGGCTCTGTTTTTTCTCTGTGCTGCTATTGACCAGACCAGAATATTGTTTTTGTTCTCCTCATATCTCTTCATATGAGGCAGGTCTCCAAGCTTGTTTATCTCCAAATGACACTACAGGGTTATAGCTAAAGTCACGTGACTTGGTGTGGGAAGGTTGGCATTTTTATAAGATGATGAACACTTAAAAGTATGAAAATACTTGAAATAAAATAAAATATTGTAGTGATTTTGTGTAAATACCTAGAGCTAAAACAGTTGGTGGGAATTATAGGAAAAGAATTCTTGGCTCTAATAAGGATTTTTAAAAAGCATTAGTCATATTAAAATTAACTAATCTGCTTATGAAATTGCTACATTTTGGTACAAATCATTTACATGTGTTCTCTTTGTGAAAGCTGATCAGACTAACGACTTGTTCTTTTTTTTTTTTTTTCTTTTTTGAATGTCTGTTATTTTTCAGTAAGAAGCTTAAAAAATGAGCAGATGTCCCTGCCCTTCTCCTCACGCTTGTACGTCCTCTTGCTGGATCTGTAGAAGTCGAGGCCCAGTGCTGTCTTTTGTGAGCAACCACAGGAGACAGGACGAGAAGGGAAAGCAGGTTGAGAGCAGTTTCCTGCATGTATGGTTCTAATCCTTCCCCAGAAAAAATGTTGGCATGGTGTGGGACCCCTGACCCCCAAACCAGCCTTCAAGCACCTCAGAAGTAAGCAAGAGCCTAGGAAGTGACAGCATGGGTGCCAGGGAAGGTAGTCAGAGGGGCACTGAGGGGAACTGGAAGAAGAGGCCAGAAGGAAACTTTCTGGAGACTGGTCTCTTCCCCCCACCCTCCCCACTCGTGTGTTGCCTGAAAGTGATCCTTAACTCTGCCCACCGTAACTGCCTATGGTGGGTCAGTGTTGGTACCCTTGGCTTGCAGTGTTGGGATGGAGGCAGTGCTGAGTGAACTGATAGAAGGTACGGTTGATGAGAACAGTGGTTACGCTGGCATCTGCCTGCAGCATCTCAGCCACCCACAGTCCCTTAGGCTGGTGAAGGAGCATCTGGGATACTGCTGCCCCCAGCGCTCATTCACTGGAAGGATTAAAGTTCGAATGAACCTGAGAATTCCCTGTGGTGTGATGGACAGTGTCTGGTATCACTGAGCCACCTCATGGCCTCTTTCTTAAACTCACCTCGGCAGCCTTATGACCATCTGTAACACATGGGACTGAGAAGTCTAGCAGCTGTTTGCAGGGAGCTGCTGGCTCAGGTGAATATAACCAGACCCCTGATGGGTTCTCCTATGGAAAAAGTATATAGGCTGTCCCACTCCTACTACCCGAAGCAGGAGAATCACCTGTCACTACAATGAGGCTTCTTTCATTCTGAAAAATGAGAATTAGATGACTTGGTCCATACGTGAAACACATCAGTTTCCTATGCAAGCCTAAATCTTGATGGTAGGTCACTGAACATGGCCTGTTGATGCCAGCAAAAGGCATGGTAATTTATATACATACAGATATACATACATATGTGTATATGCACATGGAGGACATGCTAAAAATAATGATTAAACACATAAACCAGAAAACAGTTGTTTATTATTATGATCATTCACACATTGAATGTGGTAGTATGGGCAATGTAATAGATTTGTTTACAACAGCATCATCACAAACAAACAAGTCATACACGGTGCTAGGACACCATACATGCAATGTCACTAGGTCATTGGAATTTTCAGCTCTATCATAGCTCTATGAAACTGCTCTTACACATACAGTCCACCATTATGTGTTACATAACTGTTTCAGAAGAGATGGGATTTAAACTGAGTCTGCTAAACATGAGTGAAGACATAAAGGTGTTATCAATATAAAACACTGTGAAGAAATCCTGAAGAAAAATGAAATAATACGAAATCCATATGGATTCTAGTATGCCACTCTCTTACGGGATCCACCCTTGCTACCCATTTGCTTACCCACATCGCATGAGAGGGGTGCTATTTGCTATGCTTACTTTACAGATGAGACAATCAAGGCAGAGTGATGTTAATGAACTTAATTGCAGTGACAGGCAGATGAGATTTGAAATTAGGAGTCTAGTTCCTAAGACCAGCCCTTAACCACTGTACTGACCTTCATGGTTCACTGAAGATCTCAGTAGAAGGGGCAAAGTGTTAAAATGGGCACAGCAAACTAGGGATTTGGGGGGTGAGTTACCAGATGAAGAGACTGTTCTTGAAAGTATGAACAACAGAAAGTGATAGAGAATATAGACAGAAAGCAAAGAGCTTTAGAGAATAGTCTAGAAGAGTCAACATTCAGATTATTGGAAAAGGGAGATTTCGTTGAGGGCAAATGATCCTAAAGCAAACAATGACCTTAGCTGCCTTGTGTCCTAAGAAGGGGTGGGTTTCAGCACCTGCCACATCAACCTTGCCCATCCCCGACACTTAAGGAATTTGTCAAGAAGACTATGCCTCTTGAAGTAACCACCCCTGTTGGTCTCACCATACGAGGCTTCTCTGTCCAAAGAGACAAACAATGCCATTAGCTGGTGTGTGTGTGTGTGTGTGTGTGTGTGTGTGTGTGTGTGTGTGTGTGTGTGTGTAAAAGGAGCTTGAAACAGAGAACAACAAAGGAATATAAAGGAAGAGGAACAGGCAGGCAAACTGGCCTCCTTATTAGGACATCTTGAGGACAACATGGAAGAGGTCAAAAGGAATTCACACTTCTAGATCTAGATGAGGCTAGAGGACCAAAATCCAGGTTACTGCCTATTCCTGTAAAGCACCTTTTATCGGAGCACAGACATGCCCACACACTCACCGCCTGCCCATGGCTGCTTTTCCCCACCATGCATGCAAGTAACTGCACCAGAGATTCAGAGATTATGTACTGTGGGCACGTCCCAGAAAACATTGTCTGACCCCTGACCTAGATGAATGCTTCTCAGTCAACACCTGGCAGGCCATTCAACCTGGATGTCCCACCCTGTCACACGCACACATGGCTCTTCCTCTCTCCTGTCCCCTTTCTCATTTCCACCCATCACTAGGCTCAGTAAGCAGAGTTCATCTTCCACATGTGGGCTCCCAATGAGACACTCGGCTTCTGCGTCTGCACATGGATGATCAGAAATGCCATCTCACATTCCTGAGTCCTCATAGGTGCCACCTCTAATAGAAAGAAGTAGAACTTGACCTGTATCATGGCCTGTTAGAGTGGTAAAGCCATAAGCTACAAACGATGGACTTGTACCCCTGCCTCACATGGGATTCATAAGTTAATGAATTTTCATGAAGCATACAGAGAGGATGTTACCAAGAATGAAAAAAAAAATAGAAATAACATCTGTAGCTGGGACTGGGGTAAAGCAAGGGGCTGTTTTGGGGACAGTTGGTTACCCACAGCCCATCTGAGTCCTTTGCTTCCTCCTCTGTTTCCCTCTTGAGACAACACTGCACACAGTGACATAAGGAGGGGGCTCCTCCGCACAGAGGACGGTGACTTGGCTGGAGTATTTGCTTTGCCGGCGTGCTTTTGCTGCTCTCAAGTGAGCTGAGCACACAAATCACTCGTGCTTATTTGCGAAGCCCATATGTGAGATAAAGGCCAGACAGTTTGACTCAAGATGGAAGGAGGGGGTGGAGGGGGCGAAATGCGGAGGTCAGGGATGCTGGCCGGACTGAGCCATCATTGCATTAGGTCACTGCTTAGAGAGAGAGTTAAAATTAAACAAAGCACTGTTTTCCAGGCCTTCTGACCTCGGGTATGGGGCTGTGCTTCATTCCTGGGCTGTCATGCAATAAACAGCACAGTGCATGATGTCACATCCAGAGAGCAGCCAGAGAGCGTTGCCTGGCTGGAGTTCTAGGCTCTGCTACCTGATGCGGTGAATGGGCAGCTATGATTGCTCTCTCTGGCTCATTCTTGTCAGCATCTCTCCTGGGTTGTTTTTTTTTTCTCTCTCTCTCTTTTTAATTCCCACATTTGTATCCAGGAGGCAGTCTTACCTCTTGAGAATTACCCCACATGGAGTTCCGTGTCTCCATTTGGCCAACAGCATAAAGCTCAAAGCTTTTCTGTACCATAAAGCCTCACTGTTCATCCTCCTTCCAGCAAATTCCTACCTCACGTTCCCTCAGAGACTCGGCATGATTATGTAATAAAGCAAGCTCTCCTGTCACGGAGCTGTAGCCCTCTAGGGCAGGTGAAGCATGCTCCGAGAGGTGCAGGAACTTGCCGAAGGTCACAAAGCAAGGCAGCTGCTAAGAGACACACAAAGCTTGCCATCCCATGAGTTTCCCGTCACACCACAGCCGCCTTCCTGATCTTCCCCGTCTGCTACTGAATCTCCGTCAAGAGCAGCGGTACATCACAGCATGTCTCCCTGTACTCCCCGCGTTTAAGTGACAGAACGGAGCCTCTAGGGAGGCAAGGACTGTGTCCTGTTCCTCAGCCCCAGGCGTCCAGTGTGGAGTGCAGTGTTCGCCCTACGACTGACACTCAGTAAATTCACATCAGAAGGTCCTTCTGTTAATCAGCTCTCTGTCTGACTTCTTTTCCCTGTAGCCTTGAAGTTGTCTGAAGGACTGGGTAGTGATTTTTCTTTAATACGGGGCCAAGCCAATACCCTCAGCCTTTGCCTGCAAGGGATGGAAATGGAAATAAAATACTGAGTATAAGATGAGCCCACCCGATCCACTAAGCATCATTCTTTCTATGGCTTCGGCTTCCCTCCTGTCAAAATACATCCTTTCATGCCTCAGCATGGTTGACTCCATTGTTGACATTCCGTCTCCCTCAGCAGTCCCATCTGGCAGTCAGATTCTATATGTGTTTTTAAATAAGCCAGAAAACACTCATCCTGCCCGCTCCAAATTAGTTCTTTCTTCCATGCCTTTTCTGTCTCCTGGCCCGGTGCCAGACTCGCCTTCCTTTAGAATTAGGAAACAGTGCTCAGAGTCATATGTCCTCACCTTGTTAGCACTTCTCTTCGGGACCGATTCTCTTGGGGTGACTCCCACACACGCCAGCCACACTTTCTTCCTCATCATCTCCAGGTTGTTAGTGTCAGGGGCAGGAAGGGGGGATACATGCACTCCTGAAGTGGGGGGGAGGGGGAGTTGCCTTATCACATGACTGCTCCATTATGGTGATGGAAGGAAATCGTTTCTTGGCCACGTGCTCAGGATGTGGCTTTAGGAAGCCAAAATGGATTGCTTCTAACTTGCAAAGGTCTGTTTTTGAAGCGTTAAAATAAGGAGAGCTTGTCTTGTATTGCCCATTTCCCTGGTATCATTTTTCTTTTGAAAGCTTGAGTTTCACAAAGGTACTTGTGATTAAACCATCCCCGAGTCAAGGCTCTGTGGACTCGGCAGCCAACAGCACCATTCTATCTGTGGTCACCTGGGCTGGAACGCTGTCCCAGCCAGCCACTCTCCAACCCCATTCTCCTCCATTGCCCTTCCCAGCCTTCCCCATTTTGTGTTGGGTTACTATTCATGCCCTCTTCCATATCATTTAACTACAGAGAGCCAACTGAAGAATTTGAGTAGATAAATAAACAGGACTTTTTTTTTCTTAACAGCATGTTTTTGATTTTTTTTTCTCTCAAATTTCAACAAAAGTATCTCCCAGGTATAACAAAAGCAGAAATGACTCCATAAGTGATTGTTGTTTTTCAGATTTTAAAACCTACCACTTTTCCTGATTCCTCCTGCTTTAGTTATCTATTGCTTTATAACAAATCCCTCCCATTACTCAGGAGTCTGTGGTTAGTAGGGTTGAGGGGGCCTTTCCTCAGCACTCATGGCATAGCGGAGGTCCCCTGCAGGGTGACCTCACTGAGGCTGGAACAGCAGGATGGACCCTGGTTCTCCGCCATTTTCATCTATGTGGCTAGTCGTCATCACCTCATAATCTACGATGCCTTTGTGTCTTCTAGGAGACGTGTCAGAGGACAGGCCTCAGTCCACAAGGCATGCTTACCATGCCTTGGTTCCATCACACTTAGTGCAGTGCCAAATCAAGTCTCATGGTCAAGTCCAGAGGCAATGTAGCAGGGGCCACACAGGGGTGTCTCACATTCTGCCGTACCTGTTGTCCTTGCTAAACACACCTTCGTCTCGCATTCAGACTAGACTGCCTTACCTTGACTTGTTCAACAACATGAGTAGCCAGATGCCAAATGCCTTGGTGTAATACAAAAATAGAACCCTTGCTCAAGACATGTATATCTCATGTATTAGTCAAAGGATAAGAAGTGGTCGGCTAGTGCTGACGTGTGCATATCACATAAATACGAGCTGTGGTAGTGTCTGAAGCAAGCACAGATTGTTTCATGGTCTGTATAGAGAAGGTCGTTGTTTACTGATGCCAAGTCTATGTAGGGGACTCTAACAGTTCTCAGAAAATAAAGTGCCCTGAGGAGAAAACATAGTTGCAGCCCTCGTGAGCAGCTGTTTGTCATGGTTATCAGAAGTTAAACGGTAACTTCGTTTTCTTTTAGCTTCCTATTTCTTAACTAACCTATATGATCATCTACAATATCCCTGATGTAAGTGACAGGTAGCATCAATTAGAACAATGCCTGCTATAATGGGGGTCTCAGGTAGTCCACATTGGTGTCAAACTCTGTATGCAGCTGAAGATAACTTTGAGCTCTTGATTCTGCTTCTTCTACCCCTGAGCTCAGGGACTACAGGTATGCACTGCCACCACCTTGGTTTATATGGTACTGGGCATCAAACTCCGGGCCTCATACATGCTAGACAAGTACTCTATCTACTGAGCTACACCCCCAGTCCACAATTGGGGGTCTCTTAAACAGCAAGAGCAATCTAGAAATCAGGCAGGTTTTCAGGCTCTGCCTATATTCACTGATTAAGAATCTTAGGGTAGGGACAGTGATCTGTGCTTTAGCAGGTCCCAGGGATGCTGAGGTAGTATACTTACCTCTGAGAACCAGCACAGAGGTGACTTTACTGAGGTGACTCAGATAAAGTAGGAACACACTGAGCATCCCTTATCTAAAATCCATGGACTAGAGAGTTTCAGATTTGAGATTTTTGTAAGATTTTGGAATATTTACAGATTCATAATGAGGTGTCTTGGGGATGAGATCCAGGTCTAACACAAACTTCATTTATGTTTCGTATATACTTTATACCCATAGCCTGGAAGTAATTGCATTTGATATATTCAGTGCGCCTGTATTTTGAATGCCACATGTCACATGAGGTCGGCTGTGGAACTTTCCACTCGTGGTGCTGGTGTCAGTACAGAGGGTGTTTTGAATGTTGGAACATGGTATATTTTTTTATTTTGAGGTGGGGAACATTCAGTCTGTAGTTCTCTGATCAGCTAGTGCTGCTGCTCACGTGCCTGCCTTCTGATCAATATTGCAGCATCTACCCTAACAAGCAAGGAGAAGCAAAATATGATGCTTCTGTAAAATTTTTCAGAGGAAAGAAAATTCTCCAGCGAATGTCTGTAATTTAGACTCGGTGTGTTGTGTGCACTCATTTAGACACACTGATTCTTTTCTATAGAAATCATATATTTTCTAGACGCTCAGTTTCAAATAACCATGGGAAAAGCACTATGGTGAAAGATTTACTTCTACATTTTTTTAAATTAAAATTTTTTTCTACCATATCTCAGGCAAGAATAGCAGATGAGATACAGGAACATTAAATCAGAAAGGAAGAAATCATATATATTTGAAAGAAAGTTTATCCTCAGACTCCAGATAAGTATAATAAAGAATTTTTTCTTTTTGGAATGTCAAGCCATCCGGCAAAAGGCATGACTGATGCCATTTCTATTTTATTGACCAAATTTACAAAGCGGTTTCTCTACCTCCCAGGTGTAAATAATTTCCATTTGGGGTTAACAATGGTGGTGTGAGTGTTCAATCCCAGAGGGACTCTTGGCCCTTCCTTCTGTAACTAAGTGAAAGTATTTTAGAACTGTGGATTACATCTTACATACTCAGTTCTTTGATTTGATGATAGCATACATTCAAATTTGTACCAATGAAGTAATACTGTGTCTAAGATGCTATGTTTATTTCCTCATAATTTATGATATGAAAAACCTACAGACAACCTAAATATTCAATATATAGGGTTATTTTTAAAGAATGTGCTCACATACATATAGGTGAATAATATATAGTCTTTAAAATGGCAGTTCGTAAGAATCATAGAAGAAATGTATTTATTTACCATACCCATCATTATAAAAGTTTCAAACACTAGGAATGGTGCCTTACATACACAAGGATGGCTATTAAAATAGAAACTAACAAATATCAATAAAACTGTGAAAAAAATAGAACTCTTTATGCATTGCTAAAAATGTAAAATAGTGCAGCTTCTATGAAAAACAGAATGGTGTTTTCTCGAAAATATAAGCATAGAATTGCCATATGATCCTAGCATTCAACTCCTAGCTACATCCCCAAGGAAGAGAAAAGCAGGGACACAAACAGATGTTTTTGCATCATTATTCAGGGTAGTGATATTCTCAGTAGCTCTAAAGTAGACAATCTATGTCTCTGACTGATGAGTAGACAAACAAATATGTAAGCCATAGACAATGGAAAACTCTTCAGATCCAAAAATCAGCATCATTCTGGCCTATATTACAACATGGCTGAATCAGGAAAATGTCATGCTACAGCTCATGACAGAAGGATGAATCACTATATGATTTCATTCAGATGGCTGATTCATGGAGGCAGGAAGTGAAGCAGCAGTTACTAAGGTATGGTGGAGAGGAGAAGGGACAGGTAATATTCAATGAGTACAGAGTTACTGTCTGGGTTGATAAAAACATTCTGGAAATAGACCGTGGTGAACGTACTTAATGCCACTTAACTATATACTTAAAATGTCTAAAATGTCAAATTTTGTTTTGCATTATATATAATATAATTTATGTATACTTAACAATAATAAAGAGAAAAAAATAAATCTATGATATGATGATACTTTTTATACACACATGATATTCGTTTGTAGGCAATATCACTAGCTTAATACATTTGGCCTTCCATGTTGGATTAAACTGTTGATTGGCAAATTCTAGTAAGTTCTGAAAAGCAAGACGTAAAAGGTTATTTTTTTTTTCTGTTTTGGTTTCCCCAATAATAAGGTAGAACAATTGCTAATATAGTATTTATATTGCACGGGGTATTGTGAGGAATCTAAAGTTGACTTGAAGTCTACAGGTAAATGTATAGGTTCTAGTCTATGCTGTCTTATATAAAGGACTTGAGCATCCATAGATGTTGGTTTCTGTATGGGAGTCCTGGAACCAACCTCCCATAGACACTGAGGGATAAGTGTCATAGTCTTTTAGATAAAGGAAATACTGCTGTATTACATGTACTTACAGATTTGATCTGATTCAAGATTCAGAAACTGAAATACTAGCATCTTAGGAATTAGGACAATATATCAGAATGGAAAAGGGTCTATGCTTGGCTCACATCTAGTATCCTAGGTGATGAAATCACACACACTTTTCATGACTCTGATTTTCTGTATGTATTCGATATTTTTCAACATACAACACTGCTTTTTGTTACTGAATTAAAAGATAAAGGCTTCTTCCAGAATGACTTTTGGAATCTAAGCAGTTACAGCTTAGCCTGTGCACACACTTCTACCCTGAGAGATACCTGGGAATTAAAACCAACGGAAGGACCATTCTATGGTCCTCTAGGGTGAAGGGACCTGCCATCACCAAACTCTGTTTATTTCCCCTCCAGCTTCATCCAACTTCTCTGCTCTCAGCATCCACATCATTATTTATACACTATATCATTCCTTGTCTTATTTATTTTCCTTGGCCCATTTTCCACAGTTAGAAGTTGACAGAATTGTCATTGATATCAATCTTTATTAAGTTTACCTCTGAGAGCTCAGAAAATGAAGGTTCTAGGCAAGGAACAGCGTGAATACCAGAAGAGAGCCAAGCAAGGGAAAAATGTTTTCCTTAAAAAAAAAGAAGAAAAAAAAAGTCGTTGTTAGTCCCTAACTTTATCAGTGTTTGTATTTCTCTGTGATGCTTTTTCTTTTTTACCCAAAGAAAATCTACAGTTGTGCTAGGGAGCAGCCATCACTTAATGAGGCATGAAGGGTTGGGATGAGGATGAAGAAATATGGAAGGGCCAGTCCTCACTGTGAAGCATGAGGTATGTGGTCCCAGCCTGGCCCTCTGTTGCCTCTAACAGAGAGGGCATCTGTAGAGCAATGTTTTAGGTTGGGGTCTTCCTCCATCTCTCTGAAAACTGAAGGAATGGAGGAGACTGCACACAGTGTTAAACTTAGCGTTTGAATGTTGTATCGTTTGTTAAGAGCAAGACTCCAGAAACACCCTGCCTACCACATGCTCTTCATCACTTGGTAGCTGTGTGTGGCTTGGCAGGCTTCTTCACTGCATATGCATACCCATTTCCTCACAGTACCACAGGAGAAATAGCACTCTCATCTCACACCATTGTTGTGCATTAGTAAGCTGTGTAAACAGTGTGTGTCAAAGAAGTTACCACCCTTCAAGTACTTAGCATAGTGCCCAGAGCATGGGATACACCCCCCGACAATGACAACATGCAACAGATCCCTGCAACAACCCAGCAACCCTGCTAGCTACTGTCCTTTACCTTCAGTGAGAGATCTGTGCTGAGGATAGATAGCTCTTTCCTATCACAGACTTATCCAAGAAAAAAGAGGCCCCTAAGCTGGTCTTCATGTTATATTTTATTAGTGTTGATTGACAGTCTCAAATAATGAGAATACTAGGGACCAATATCAATTCACGGATTTGCCTACTCTAGAGCTGAGGGAGATGGGTTAGGACAGCTGAAACAAAGTGAAAACAGCTAAGTTTAATATTCAACTACTGTCTCTGGTTAGAGTCATGATACAAACAGAAGAATGTAGAATTGGTAGTTGGGTCATATTTAGCTATTTGTCAATCTTGAAAATTACTTCCTTAAGTAAATTAGCTTTGGAAGTTCGTGTTGAATGACCTTTTGCAGAGTGAACACCCTCAAGGACTCAGAACTCAGGTAACAATATAGACGATCACCTTGATGTCAGAGTACTATAAGTGCCTTCTCTGCAGTATCAGCTTTGTTAGGAGTCATATGATTTAAATACACAAATCTACACCTGGCTGTTATTCTGTTCCAGTGGTCTATCTGTCACCAACATCATTCTTCTTATTATAACTTTAAAATATTTGTATTCAATATTTTATTTTCACTTTTTAAAAACCAAGATTATCTTGGTTATATTTTTGCCTTTTGTATTTTTGTATCATTATAATCAGATTTAAAACATTTTACACATAGAAGTTTAGGAGAGCAAAGGATGTCTTTACCAACATTGCATGGTTGAGTCAATGAACATGGTATGTTCCTCATTTATTTAGATATTTCTCGGTTTCCTTTAGTAGAGCTCTGAAAAGTATAGAGGTCTTTAAAAAATAATTTCTAGGGCCAGGAAAATGGCTCAACAGGTAAAGCTGCTTGATGCCAAGCCTATTTTTATGAAAGAAATTATGCAATTCACTTACCTCCCCACCCCCAACCAAAGATCAAGTCTATTGCCTCATGCATGCCAAGGAAGTATTCCACCACTGAGGAACCACTGCAGGCATTTCATTTTTCTTATATTATCCTTCTCAGCTTTAATATCAAAGTCACAGTAATCTCTTAAAATAAGATGACAGAAAATACTTCCTCTCATCTTTTACTGGAGAACTTATTTCTTTCAGGTTGGAGTTTTCTAGACCTGGAGTTACCTTCAAAGTTAGAATTTTTATTTTGAAGTATTAAAATAGACATATATTATTCATGCTTCTCTACTTCTCTCAGTGTTTATTTTTAAGTTATACTTCTCAAGAAGTTTTCTACTCTTAAATTTTCAAATTTGTCAGCACAAAGCCCTTTTATATGTCTGTTAGAACTTGATGACCTCATTTTACATTTTGAAAATTTGTGCCTTCTTTTTTCCTTTTGGCTCAGACTTGTTAGGGTTGCCAACCTGTCAATCCAAACATCTTATTTTGTTGTTCATTTTCTTTCACTGATTTTTGCTATTAATCTGTTGTTACATTTTTCATTATTTTTTCATTTTAGTGCCTTTTAGTTGCTTAAAATATATACTTAATTAATCTCAACTTTTTAAAGTGTTTGTGTATTTGTGTTTAAAACATGCAAACTGAATGGCTGCATAAAGAAAAATGCCAATAGATCCATATCTATCACTCTGCACAAAACTCAAGTCCAAGTAGATCGAAGAACTCAACATAACACCAGACACACTCAACCTGATAAAAGAGAAAGTGGGGAATAGCGTTGAACACATTGGCACAGGATACAACTTCCTGAACAGAACACCAATAGTGCAGGCACTGAGATGGACAATTAATAAATGGGGCCTCATGGAACTGCAAAGCTCCTGTAAGGCAAAGGACACTACAAATAGGACAAAATGTCAGCCTACAGAATGGGAAAAGATCTTCAACAACCCCATATCTGGTAGAGGACAAATGTCTAAAACATATAAAGGACTCAGGAAACTCAACAACAACAAACTAAATAATCTAATTTGAAAATGGGGTATAGATCTAAACAGAGAATTCTCAACAGAGGAAACTCAAATGGCTGAAAAACACTTAAAGAAATGTTCAACATCCTTAACCAATAGGGAAATGCAAGTCAAAACTATTTTGAGATTCTATCTTCCACCTGTCAGAATGGCTAAGATCAAAAACATAAATGACAGCTTATGCTGGCAATGATGTGGAGCAAGGGGAACACTCCTCCACTGCTGGTGGGAGTGCACACTTGTACAGCCACTTTGGAAATCAATATGGAGGTTTCTCAGAAAATTTGGAATTGATCTACCTCAAGACCCAACTATACCACTCCTGGGCATGTACCAAAAGGATGCTCAATCATACCACAAGGACACTTGTTCAACTATGTTCATAGCAGCTTTATTTGTAGCCAGAACCTGGAAGTAACCTACATGTCCCTCAACCAAAGAATGGATAAAGAAAATGTAGTACATTTATACAATGGAGCATTACTCAGCTGTGAAAGACAATGATATCATGAAATTTTCAGGAAAATGGCTGGAACTTGAAAAAATTATCTTGAGTGAGGTACCAAGACCCAGAAAGACAAACATCATATGTACTCACTCATAAGTGGATATTAGCTGTAAAGTAAAAAATAATCATGCTACAGCCCACAGACCTAGAAAGGCTAAGTAACAAGGAGGGCTTAAAGGGGGGATGCAACGATCTGCCTGGAAAGAAGAAATAGATTAGATTTAGTAGGTGGACTGGAGGTAGGTGGAGTTGGGAACAAGAAGAATCAACTAGGGGTGGGGAGGGAGAAAATATTGGGAGAAATGACTGGAATTGGGCATTTCTAGGCGAAGGTGGAAACACAGTGCAATGGAAACTCCGTGGAATCTACAAGAATAGCCCTAGCAAAGACTCCTAGTAATGGGGGACACAGAGGAGCCTGAAGCAGCCATCTTGTGTAACCAGGCAAGGCCTCAAGTGGAGGGATTGGGACACCAACCCAGCCACCAGACCTTAGACCTACAGTTTGTCCTGCCTGCAGAGTGTTCTGGGTCCGGAGTCTGACAGAGTCCTCATCAAAGACTAGAGAGACTTCATCCAGCAACTGACTGGAGCAGATGCAGAGTCCCACAGCCCAAATTAGGCAGAGCTTAGGGAGTCCTGCTGGAGGAGAGGAAGAATTAGAGAAACCAGAGAGATCAGGGACACCAGGAAAACATGGCCCACAGAATCAACTGATTGGGACTCACAGGGGCTCGTAGAGATCGAGGAGCCTGTAGGGGTCTGACTTTGATCTCCTATATATATATTATGGCTGAGTAGTTTGGTTTTTTGTAGGATTCCTAACAGTGGGACCAGGGGTAGTCACTGATTCTTTTGCCTACTTATGGGACCCTTTTCATTCTACTGGGTTGCCTCATCCAGCCTTGATGTGATGGTATATACCTGGGCTTATTGTAGCATATTGTGCTGTGTTTGTTTGCTGTCCCTGGGAAGCCTGTTCTTTTCTGAGGGGAGACAGAGCGGGTGTGGATCTAGGGGAGGGGGATATGGTGGAGAGAGTGGGGGGAAGGGAAGGAGGGAAAAGTTAGGCCAGGTTGTAATATATGAGATTAATAATAATAATAACAAAAGCACAAATTTCTTCCTTAACACTATTCTAATTACATGTCATAGTTTCTGTGTATATATAATATTTTCAAATTTCTTTGGTTCAAAATATTCTTAAATTTCCGTATAATTTTCTGACCTTTAGTCACATAGACTTTCATTGATAATTTTTAAAAATTCAAAGTTTTCTAGTTATGATTTTGTTAACTATTTCTATTGTGGTCAGAGAATATATTCTATCTGATAATATTATATCCTTGGAAATATATTGAGACTTGCTCAGTACTCAGTCAATTTCAGTAAACTACTCAATTTAGTAAGCACTTAAAACAATGCATATATCCTGCACTATGGGGGTGCAATTTTTAATACAAGCTAACTAGATTGTATCTGTGAGCAGCAATGTTCACATATAACATGTGTCATATGATATTTTGTCAATTTTGAGCCACATATATGATGACACATTCTATGATGTCCACACATGATGAAGTCACCTGATGATACATTTCTCAGATCATATCTGCCATCAATTTGTTACAGAGGCATGGCCCCTGTCACTTTCCTGTTGCTGTGACCAAAACATCTGTAATGTGACCAAAGTAATGTAAGAAGGACTGATTTTGTCTCATGGTTTCAGAGGGCTTTAGCTCGCTCTGGTAGGGAAGGCTGGCAGAGCAGCTCCCTTCATGGAAGTGTGGGTGTGTGGCCGTCTACATCACAGTGCACCAGGGGGCAGAGAAAGAGCAACAAGGAACAGGGGAACCTCAAGGAGTTGCCCCAATCCCTTCAGGGCCAGGGAAGTCCTGCCTGGAGAAGCTCTTGAAAGGCTGTCTTCCCCCAGCTGGGAAGTAAGTGCTTAACTTGCAACCCCAAGGGGGATATTTCATATTGAAAACATAATAGCCAATATTCTTTTATCATCTCTTTTTTCACTATAATCCTTTATATTTATTCACTAAGAACAAGTACAAAAATTCAGTCTAAATTTATGTATACACATATATTTCTTTTTAAAATTTATTTCTATTTCATATACATTGGTGTTTTGCCTGCTTGTATGTCTGAGGGTGTCAGATCCCCTGAAACTGGAGTTACAGACAGTTGTGAGCTGCCATGTGGGTGCTGGGAACTGAGCCCAGGTCCTCTGGAAGAGCAGCCAGTGTTCTTAACCACTGAGCCATCCCCCAGCCCCATGTATTTGTTTTTAGTATGTTAGCCAATGTTCATACTCTAATATCTAGATTACCATTTCCACACTCTAATGTTTGTTATTTTTATTATTTCCCTCATTTCTTTGAGATTATAATATAATTACATCATTTCCCCTTTCCTTTCCTCCTTCCAAAACCTCCCACATACACTTTTTGGTCTCTCTCAAATTTGTGTTCTCTTTTTTAATTGTTGTTACCTACATATATGTGTGTATATGTTACCTACATACATGCATATGTGTGTATATCTATAACTCTATTCCTAAATATATAAACATTACCTGATTTATCTATATAATGCTGCCTATATTTGTGTTTTCAGGGCTGACCATTTGGTACAGGATAACCAATTGATGGCTCTTCCCTGGGCAAGATTATGTCTTCCACTCTCTGCATTCCTTAGTTGTCTGTCGTTCTTTGAGTAGAACTGAGGTTTTCTCTCATCCATGTTAGCACGTCTCTTGTTATTGTTCTTGTTCAGCAATATGCTTAGGCAGTCATATTGCTGAGACTTTATGGCTGTAGCTTCTGACATTCCTAGGAAACAGTCTCCCAGGAAACTCCCTGTTCCTCTGACTCACAATCTTCCTGCCCCATCTTCAGCAATGATCCTTGAACTTGGGGGGCAGGAGTGGTGGTGCAGACATAGCCATGGAGACTGGGGTTCACAACACTACATTCTGATGGGGTGTGTTTTTCTGTAATGATCTCCATCTGTTGCAAAGAGACATTTCCTTGATGAGCACCACACTATCTGGCTGGACCCTGGAGAAGAATGTGTTCTTTCACTGCTTAAGCTGTTATTCCCCTCTGCCCTTCTTGGGCAGTTTTCTCAGATTCACACATCGATTGGTATCCTTTTGTGTACTCAGGGGGGATCTTTGCCTAGACGTTTTCTCCAGGCAGGAAACTGGAAGCTCGTCAGACTCCCCTTTGACAGCTCTCAAGGACTGTTGTGTCTTGTTGCCTGGTGAGCAGGAGTGAATACCGCTGTTTTCTATGACTTGTATATCTTGCTGTTCCTCCAAGAATGAGGGTTAATCTGGGTCCTCACATTCTGTATTGAGCAGAGCCAGAACTTGTCATGCCGCAGTTTAAATTTGTATTTGACTACAGGATTTCTTCTGGGTGCATATTTTGGGAAACTCTAGGTTAAAGGATTAAATCCACAGGAATTACAGAGTCTGTAATTCAGGCACTAGACATCTGATCATTTCTGAACTAAGAAATTGAATTTACTTATTAAAATTCACCTCCCTTTGAGAGGCAGACCCTTTAAATCATCATTAACATCCATTAGTGCTGATTAGTTTATCTGGAGATTGGGCTTCTGTTTATTTATTTCTTTGTCTAGCAGAGAACAAAAAGAATGGAAGAAGTGAAATTGTGGCGTCAAAAATTAAATTATAAGAAAATATAAAGAGAAAGGGAGAAAGAGAAAGGCCAAAGTTCGAGAGAGAACCCACCCCTTCCCATTTTAGTATTGTCTTTTGTGGAAGTGAAGTGAATCTTGGAGATGTTAGATGACTTACTCAGTTATAAAGCTTTAGAATAAAAAACTTGGGATCAACACCTGCTTCTAAATTAGATAACATTCTTTGACACACACCTGTTGTTGCAGTGGTGAGCAGTAGGGGCTGGCTCCCCCTCCCCCCCCCCCAATCTAGCATTCGAACAAGGGTGTAGAGTGAGGCAGTGGAATCTTGGGGTCATCTTGGAAGGATGCAGAGTTTATGGGTTCACTGCTTCAGTGTGTGCAACACATTGTTACACACATGTGGGGTGTGAAGAATCGGAAAGAAGGACAGACAGTCTAGAGGACAGTAATTTAAGGATGAAGACATGATTGGAGTGAGTGACATAGACGGGAAATCTCAAAAGCCAGCACAGACAAACAGACATGTCTCTTGGTATTGTAACCCTCCCTTATCCATGCAGGATGCATTCCAAAACATGCCACAGACACCAGAAGCCAAGGAAAGCTAGCTTTCCTATGTGTATACACAACCATGATAAACTTTAACCTATGAATTACTCATAAAAATGGTAACAACTGATAACAAAAATATTTTTAGCAATATATTATTATAAATGTTACTAAAAAGTTGGGAAATATTTATTTCTGGGTATATTTAATATTTTCGGGGCATAATTCAACAAGGGACACTAAAACCACAGAAAAGGGAGGGGACTGCTGTGTATTTTCCCTGCTCCATCTCTTTCTGCCTCCCTCTCTGTCTTGCTCTTGGAATTCCTTCAAACACTGGCTCCACAAAACCCGGGAGGCTTCTTCTATCATTTCATCTAACTGGACTTAGTAGACTGGCTGACTTTGCTCTAGAAATTCAGTCCTGACATATCAGCGCCGTGGGATTCTGTGTCAAAGTGCACAGTGCCTCAACGTGGCCACATGGCATCCATCACTCCTTCTAAACAGCTGCTAGAACACCGCTGTGCCCAGGCTTCAGTCTTTGCCTGCACATCATAAAGGGACAAAGAATACTTGTCCTTTGCCCCAGTCCCATGCTCAAACCACATCCTAACTTGAAGACAGCAGTTCCACCAGGGAGTTTTTCCCTTCTGTGAGGAAGCATCTTTTGTTCGTGGTTGAGCATCAATAGACTCTTTTTTAAAGTATGGAGTTGGACTGCCCAGGAAGACACAGTGGTACCAGGCAGGCAGATGATTAGAAAAGACACTGTCTGCATTCATTATGGAATGTCAGCTATTCCTCTGTCAGGGGTGGCTTGTGGATTTCTGAGGACTTTATTCTTGGTCACAGTTCCAGGTGGGGATCTACCAGTACTGGGTTGTAGTTTAGGTGACCACTGTCAAAAACGCCCATTGTACACACACGCACCCATTACCTATTGGTAGAGGAAAGCCTTAGCTGAAGCGTCAAAGACCAGAAGAACATATCAATCTGAGATGGTGACAGATCATGCAATTCCCTCATTTTGCTGGTGTCACACTCAATTCCAAACAAGAACAGTTAGAATCAAGTAGAGACGCTGAACACTTGATACGAGGGAGGCATTTCCCTTGAACTTACATAGTGTCACTTAATCTTCTACAGAGACAGTAATGTCCTCATTTTACTAACAAGCAGACTGGGGTCCCCTATGGGGTCCCCTAATTCGATCAGGCAGTCACAGCTCAATGGAGCCTAGCCTCTTCTCGGCCTAATTTACAGAGATCTGTACTGGATGGCACTGGTCCTTTCTCCAAGCAAATGGTGGGATCTCAGAGCCGCGTGTAATTTGACTTAAAAACTTTAAAAGGGGGGCGAACTAGAGAGATGGTTTAGTGTTCCAGAGCACACAGCGCTCTTGCGGAGGACTAGAGTTCAGTTCCCAGCACCCGGCCACACGGACCAGCTCACAAAGGTCTATGATTCCAGTTCCGGGATCTAATCCCCTCTTCCAGCCCCCACAGTCACCTGTACTTGTGTGTACACACACGTGACTTAAAAATAATTCCAAAACATAAAAAAGCCCTGATGCTGTAGAGATGGCTCATTCAGCAAAGCATGTGCTGCGTAAGGATGCGGAGCTGAGCTGGCTCTCCAGCACCCACACAGGAAGCCCGTGTGCTGACACGGGCCTATAGTCCAGCACTGGGATGGTGGAGACAGGGACTGTGGAGGCAGCTGACCAGCTCATCTAGATGAATAGACAAGGACAGTGAGATTCAGATAGGATTCAGTGAGATCCTCTCTCAGAATATGAGGTTGAGATCTACTGAGGGAGACATCTGATGTTTGTCTCTGGACTCCACATACCCACATGCGTGCACACACAAAAATGTACGCACACACACACACATACACATACAGCTACATTAATACATTTTTGAAAACTATGGCTAGGTATGTAGCTTATTGGTAGAGTATTTATGTAGCACTTGCAAGGCTCTGGGTTGATCTTCAGATTCATACACACACACATACACACACACACACACACACACACACACACACACACACACACCAAAGAAAACAATAACAGCAGCCTATATTACCTATTCCTGAGGACCAGAGCATCTTTTGTGCCTGCCATGGCAGCAGTGACAAGAGAGTGTGGAATTTATTTATACGTGTGAATGAGTTTAGGCACATCAATCCTGACAATATGCATTTTTAAGAGGCAGGGAATCGGGCAGACCACAGCAGAAGTTAAATGCAATGGGCAATTTCCAAATAAATGGAAAACCTCAGCTCTTAACTTCAAGAGCCCAATCTAAGCTGAGATGCCACACAAACATGTGTCAAAAGGGCTTTAATAAAATGCTCCCAAACAAATCACCACTGTGCAAATAGGCACTCTGATACGAATGATAGTTATCATCGCCATCGTTTGTTGAGTGTCTACTATGTGCAGGCATGTGGGCACTTTGTATATGCAACACATTTAACCTTTCCTCCCTGATGAGGACGTCATATCAGACAGGCTAAGAGACTCTCCCACATCGCTAACAAACGCCAGAACCAGGTCTCAAGGCCAAGGCAATTTGATTCCTTCATCTTTATCTTCCCGGACCCTTCTGATGACACGC
The DNA here is from genome assembly GCF_049852395.1 of Peromyscus maniculatus bairdii. Classification (NCBI taxonomy): domain Eukaryota; kingdom Metazoa; phylum Chordata; class Mammalia; order Rodentia; family Cricetidae; genus Peromyscus; species Peromyscus maniculatus. The sequence goes on from NC_134856.1 coordinate 125,155,307, forward strand.
AGAGCAGTGGATTCTTAGATGCTAAATGGGATTGGAAATACATAATCTGAAACAGAGATAAATTTGGGATCGGTTCAGACACCAGATTGGCAAAGCAGAGGGGGCACATGCAATAACTTAGATAAATTAATATGATAATATGGAAGTCAAAGAGGAAGAAAACAACACATTTAAAAATAATAATGGTAAAGAAAGAAAAGGCGGAAAAGGATGAAGGCATGCTGACCTCTGTTTCAACTTTCCTGATTTCTCCCTCATAAAATCACTTAGGGAATAGAGAAACAGTAACAGGCAGGCAAAGGAACTTAATTGTGGAATTTACAAACCACTAAATCAAAAGAGACTGTGAAATTCCCGCCTGGGGAATCTAGCAGTGAGATTAAGTGGATTAGCCTACTGTACAGGAATCCGGGGAATGCCCACAGCACGTGCTTCTCTTGTGGATTATTCAGCAGTGACATTGTGGTCTCTCATCTTCTAAGAACAGATGGGGCATGTGACCTTCTGTGGAGCAGCGAGAAAGAGCAATGTGGTGTGGTGGCTTGCCTTGCCTGCACCGTGTATCATGCACCATTTCTGGAGGTGACAGATACTGACATTTTATGAAGAATTTACATGTAGAACCTATTAAAAATTAAAAACTAACTTTGCTGATCATACTCATGTTTCTAAGTGCACAGACCAGTTCACAATTGCTATAATAATAATAGTAATAATAATAATAACAATAACAATAATATTAGCAACAGGAGCTGGGATCCCAAAACAGCTCTTAAACCTTGGAGGCAATTACTGCCTAATCATGATGGGAGACAGAGTTTTCTGAGCCCTTATCCTTAGTGTCAACCAACACCAGAGGCAACATGCGGCATCACATTCCCAAACCACACAGATTGCTAGTCTTCAGAAATCCACACCCCAAATTCCCAAATCCCAGAGCACTGAATAGACACATGTACAAACCATGACCTGCCAGAGATAACAGTTTACATCAGTAGTCTATAATAAATAATTAATATCACCCCAGGAGAGATAAAGCTGGTGACGTGGTATTTCTCCCTTGGCTCTAAACGGGATGCCAGATAACCTACTTTGAACAGTTAATGTGTTCACAGTATGTGGGAATTAACTGCGCAATATAATAAATACCACTAAATGTCCCATCTCCATGCAGATGAAGGGCAACCACTACCTCAAATACAGCAATAACAGTAATGAATGATGGGGGGAAAGAACACTTTTTTTTAATTGCACCCTTAAAATGTTATAGGTTAAAATAACCTTAGAGGGGTTTTTGGTAGGGGGTGGGTTCTTTTTGTTTTGTTTAGTTTTTTTTTTTTTTTTATCAGCAATTAAATCTTTCCATGTCTGTTTTCCAAGATTGCAGCTGGGAACACGAGGGCCTAAGAGCCATACAGTGCGAGCCTTGCTAATAACTCTCTATGAAAAATCTCATTAATTCAGCCTGGCTCTTCAGATCAGCCGCTAAATCCTTGTATTGTCACTCATCCTCTGGCCTTTTCAGGATTTCCATAGCCCAACTAGCAGTATCTCCATGGAAACCAAGCAGTCCTGCTTTGCACATCCCGGAACTTTTTGTTCCTGACAAAGCTTGACAAATCACACGCAGCGCGAAGAGTTTAACACAGAGAACTAAATCCTGACCCGCACTTAGAAACGATCAACCCGAGCACGCCAGCTTTATTAGAAATGATTTCCTTACCAGATACTTAACCAAGCTGCTGAAATGCTAAACCAGACAAGTTTGAAGAACAGGGTGCGGGGGCGGGGAGTTTACAAATAAATAAACAGATGGATAGGTACAGCTACATAGGTAGGAACCCCAGGAGTGTTTATGGTGAGCTCAGTTTCTAACTGACTTCAAGGGAAAGCTACCAAACGTGAAAAGAGAGGGACGCTGTCTACCAGAGGCCCTTGGCTACTACTCTCCCCTAGAAAGCGAACTTCTGCATCCTTTCCTTCCTTCCTCAGCTCTCACAGAGTCTCGGGTCTCTTGCCCAGTTATCTCTGGCTGCAGAGAGATCCCACTGTCGCCCTGACCACCAGCAGCTCTAGAAAGAGCCTGACTTCACTGAGAGGCACAAAGCATCCATTCTCCTCTCTAGCCCTCTTCCTCCTTCCCTAAGGCGGCATTCCAGAAGAAGGGGCGTGTTAAAAGGCAGGCAGGTGCACGCCTTCAGCAGGCAGACGAAGTAGACAGACAGGGACCCTGCCAGAAGCAGATGCAAAGTCCCTGCTTTTAAACTCCCCCTCTTCTCAGAGGGGATGCCTTAGACAAATGGATCCCCTAGCTCAGGTCAGACTGGGCCCACACTGAGACCTCCTGAGAGGGAACCAGAGGTCAGAAAACAGAAAAGGAAGATGCGGGAGGCTGAGGGCACCACCCTTGTTAGCCCCATGTCCCGGCTACACAGCGGGCTAGCCATGGCGGCGGCACATTGGATTGTCAGGTTTTCAAATGTCACATTTTCCCGACACTTCGGACAGTCTTTGAGCACCTATCCAGACACCAGGTATGCACCAGTGTGATAGGGCTAGTCCCTGACTCAAGGCCTTTCTCTTGCTCCTATGTGACTGGGACCTAGAGACATTTTAACTTACCAGTAAAACCCACTCATGCCTTTTGCCTTCTGCTTGTGTATTGCTCCTTGACCCCAACAGGTCTCCTGGGACTCACGCATGGGTGCACTCTCTCTCTCTCCCCCTTCCTCTCTTCCTCCTTCCCTCTGCTCTCCCTCCTTCTACCCCTGACATCCCTCTCACGTGGTCCCCGCGTGTTCGGCCTCTTCAGCATTTGTGCAAGCCCCGAATCTCTTCATTGCACTTGCCTCTTCAGATACAGTCTCCACAGCTGTGCTGAAGTGACTGTTGAAGAAGCCACCAAAGGGTCTTCAGCTACCGGTGACAGCATAGGTGTGAGACAGGAGGGGCAGGGGCACCAGAAACAGGCATGACAATCAGCTGGATTTTATGTGTCATCTTGATGCCATTTGGAATCATACTAAGGAGTTCCAAATGTCTGCGGCAGGGCTCCCTGGAGACCAGCCATGTTTTACACTCCCCCTTGTGCATCTACACACCCCCTTGGGCTGTGTTTTGGCTTAACAAACCGGGCAGGGCTAGACTGACTTCCCAATTGGCAGTAATGTCTGAACCCTCATTTCCCAAGAACTCACAGCACAGTGCCATCAGGTGTCTGTGGCAGTGAGCAGTCCTGGAGACCTGGTGCATGGACTATGGATATTTACTGTTTACCTGAACGGGCACTGTGAGAGTCCACAGGTGCCCCTGGTTTTTCAAAGCAAGAGTAAATGGAGCCTAGTCCCATTTCAACCCTCAGTGAAGGCTCCTGTAGGCTTTTGAAAGTAGAGGATCCACGTAATAGTGATGGTAGGAATGATAACCGTCAGCTGTTTCCAAGTTCTGACTCAACAACAGACTTTCTGCCGAGTGTGCATTATAGGCACACATTACCTTCCTTAATCCTTGTAACTGCATCTGCAAGAGATATTATTGTGCCGTTATTAACATCTGCATTTTGTCCATGAAAATTCTGAGAGCACAGAAGATTTAACAGAAATGTTTGAGTTCATAGCACCAGACTCAGAACCCTAGGACTCCCACATTTTTAAAAATTAAAATATAATTACATCACTTCTCTCCAGTCCCTTTCCTTTCTCCAACTCCTCCCATTCCCCCTTTCCTCTCAAATCTCTGGCCTCTTTTTCTTTTATATATATTATATAAATTATACATATATCTTTTGAGTTCATTTAATGTTGCTTACATTTATATTATTTCAGGACTGAACACTTGGTATTGGATAACCAATTAGGGAGCTCATCCCCAGGGGAAGACTCCTTCCCTCAATTTCAGCATCTTTCAGTTGTGTATGATTCTTTGTTTAGGAGTGGGGGCTCCTATATTTGACTACTACTCATTGCTGTCTCTTGTCCCATCACCAATTCTAAATGCCTTTTACTCAACAGACTTATCAGGCTTATCACCAATTCTAAAAGCCAGAATATCCCATTAATTACAGCAGTAGTCACTGGCTCTGTGCCAAACGCTCCTCCAACTTAACTGAATCACCTCATTTGCCCCCCCATGAGTACCAAAGTGTGCGTGTGTGTGTGTGTGTGTCTGTGTGTGTGTATGTTGTGTATGTTTTAGTGAGGGTGCAAATATACCATGGCATACATGTAGAAGTCAAAAGATAACTTTTGGTAATCATTTCTCTCTTTCTATCACGGGATCCAAGGATTAAACAAGTCAGGTCATGGAGTTTGCCTAGCAAGTACCTTTACCTGCTGAGCCATTTCATTGGCTCACAATATATGTTGGTTAAAATCATTTTATAGATGACCAAACATCCATAGAGAGGTTAAGTAACTCACATTAAGTATAACTAAGTCAATGATAGACCTGGGCCCAAATCCAAACAGCAGGATTCCAGAAGCTTCCAACAGCCAGTGGTCTCATTATTCTAATCGTCCGGGTAAGTTGGAGACCATTCCATGGAACTATTATTTGAGGCATACATTTTCTTCCTGAATGCCATACTCAGCTAGCCAACAAGCCTGATACTGTTAATTTTACCCTCTTAACCGTCCTTTTCTGACGACTTTTTAAAAAGAGTTTAAAAGCATCTGAGGCCCAGAGTGAGACCATGGTAAAGGCCTCTCCTTCTCTGAGTCCTAGGCGACCTTCATGTCCATTTTCAGAAAACCCAGGCATAGAAATGTATCTCCTGCTATCCTTACAGAGCTGCCTGCAAATTCAGCTTAGTCCTGCTGGGGGGGGGGGGGCAGACTCCACAAGACGGACAGAGGGACACCGCCAAGGCTTTAGGACCTAAAATTATACCTCCCAGCTGTGCTTTGGTTTTGCAAGCACGTACACGTCTACTCTGTTCTTGAGTATATTGGGCGTTGAAATATACATGAAGCCTGTTCTCTGAAGTATGGGGAGACCACAAAATTCTTGAACTCTTTCTTACTTATTGCTTCTCTTCTGGGGGTCTCACTTTTTATAGCCCAGGGAACGAGATCACCTGTTTGCCTCTCCTTCCTTTAGGCCTTTGCCTCAGAAGAGCCCATCAATGCTCACCTTCAACAAGCCCGGGTATTCTCTCAAGAGACTAAACACTGAGCATAGGATTTCTCCCCTGTCTGTTCAGGTTTTCTGCTGAGAGAAAGGACCATAAAAATCACTAACAAATTCCTTATCGGTAGAAACTAGCCCAGAAATCAGTCTAACCATACCCACCCTGTCAGAATCACACACACACACACACACACACACCAAAAAAAAAAAAAAAAAAAAAAACCTAAAGTATCCTAAGGGTGCCAAACAGACCTGAGACCCTTCTCCTTTATCACCAAGATCACATAAACTCCTGAACTCATCAACCAGACATCATGGAAAGAAGAGAGAAGTGAGGTAAAAACAGTCCAGAGGGTGTAGCAGTTGCCTATTGCTGTGTAACAAATTACCCGAATATTCCATGGCTTAAAACAGCTGCACATATTCGTTACGTCACATGGTTTCTATGAGTCAGAAATGTAAGAGTAAGAGTCACGGTGACGGCCATTTGGAGGCATTACAGCACTGGAATACCCACCTTGAGGAAGATGCACTTTTCTCAGCCAGTGCTAACCATTGACAAGGAACTTGGATTTCTTGGGTTGTTCTTTGCAACATGACAGCTGGCTTCCTCCAGGGAAGGTGATCCCCTAAAGGAAGGAGAAAGCAAGAGGCTTTAAGTGTCTCAGCCCCAGAAGTCCCTCACTGCGACTTCTGTTATATAGACAGTCATCAGAAACACCCCTGATGTAAAAAGTACAAAGACACAAATCCTGGAAGACAAGGGCTGTTGGTGGCCCTCCTGAAGGCTGGTTACCACACTGAGGGGTTAACTTTTGAGTTGGCTGAAAAGTCACAAGCAATGTGACTGGTTTAACCAGAAAAGACTGTCAAACTCCTGGATATGTCTGAGGTGCATTAAAAAGGCAGTTATATCATAAGTGAAAAACATCCCATTTTTCCTGATGATGGGGCTTGGGAAGCACAGTTGGTAACATTTGTTTGAGAGAAAAACATCTTCTGTCTTCCCAGGGCTGAACCGGAACTATTTAATCAAATGTTTACTTATAGTTAAGTTCTATATCATGATAAACAAGTGCTGACTCCCTCGGGATCTCTGGTAGTTTGGTTTCAAGACCCCAGAGGATACCTCAATCCATAAAGGTTCAGGTCCCTCATAGAAAACGGCACAGTATTTGAATAGAACCTACCCACATCTTCCAGTATGTTTTAGAGATCCTTATATTCAGTGTGTGTGTGTGTGTGTGTGTGTGTGTGTGTGTGTGTGTGTGTGTGTGTGTACACCCATAGGGGATAGAAGAGGTCATTAGATCCCTACCTAACACAGGCACTGGGATCTGAACTCCGGTCCTCTGCAAGAGCAGTGTAAGCTCTCAGCTGCTGGGCCATCTCTTCAGCTCTCCTTCCCTGTTTTGCAATCATCTCTAGATTACTTGCGATACCTAATGCAATGTAAAGAGGGTATAGATAGTTATTACACTCTATGTTAATGAATAATGGCAAGCGGAAAAAATCTGTACATGTTTAGAAGAGAGTCCCGTGCCCGCCCCATCCGCCCCACCCACCCGCCCCACCCCCTTCACCCCACCCCCACAAATCCTTTTTTTTTTTTTTTTTTGATTCCAGTTAAATCTGCAGCTGTGGGATCTGTGAGTGTGGCGCACACTGTACAGCTACTTGCTCGTGTCTTAGGCTCAGGGCTTGATTGCTCTTCTTAAAAATAGATGAGGCATCTGATCTCTCCCTGAAGAAATGTATACTGTGACTAAGAAGTGGGAAAAGGAAGAGGAAAGGGGAAGTTCCATAAAGGCACGTCCTCAGAGCATGACACCTTCTGGTCAGAGGTGAGCAGGGCCAGGTGACAAGCACATGGAGCAGGTCCTCTGATGTTCGCAGCTTCAAGCATCCACGACAGAAACCGCCAGCTCCCCTCACTTCCCAACCACCAGGAGGCCAAGGACCCCTCACATTAGGGTCCTGCCCCTCACCAGAGAATGTCTGCCATGAAAGGGGGAGAGACCCACCCCTTCCTGGGCTGCTCCTCAGATCACAGCCACCTCTCCCCCCACCCCAGGGCTTGCTGGAGAAAAGAGAACTCTCCATGGGACTCCGGGAACTGGAGATGGGTTTTCCTTGAAGTTGGATTCTTGTGACACATCAGAACTCAGGTTCCCAGGACAACTGAAGTCTTGGTATTAATTGGAGAAGGGGCTAGGGATGGGAAGCCGGGAAACATGGAAACGTTTTCCTGCCATTTCTGGAAAAGTTTCGGCTGTGGTTTGGGGGAGACAAAGAAGGCATGCTCCATTGCTTTGGGGAGGTAGGTGCACAGTGAAGAAGGGAACTACGCTCTGTCCTGCCTGGCTTTCAGGTTGGGCAAGGACACATGGCTTTCAGCTTGCGCATTGGGCAAGGGATTCCTAACACTCATTATTTCAGAACTTTTGACTTTGTACCCAGGAACTCCGAGGCCCCAGCCACATGCGAGTGCATGCATTCATCAATTAGCAGTTACCATGATATTCCACGGCAATGGCACATCCATGTAGACCCTCAATACATACTGTTCAGCGGTGAAGAAAGAAAATTATACAGCATCTTTTAAAAGTAGCATTATCATTGCTAGACCACAGAGAGCGCAGAGCAGGCAGGCAGACAGAAGTGAGAGCCAAAAATAACATGTTCTATTTAGTATTCATTTGCCACCTAGCTGTACCTAATTAATGAGTACTGTGTTTTGGAGCTTTGGTGAAATGAAACCCCTCCTTTATTCTCCTCCCTTTTCTTCCATATGACTACCATTGGATGATACCAAGACTATTGGTTCAGAGAATCTTCCAGAAAGACATACAAAGGGAGGCAGGATCCAGAGTGCCTTAGCGTACAGCTGACCTTCCTGTGATGTGGCCTTGATCGTCAAACCCAGTACTCAGGAGCCTGTAACAAAAAGCCTTTTACATTATTGTAAAATAGAGCAGCTGCCTCAGTTTCCCTGCCTGGAAAGGAGATGTAATTTGGCAGATCTTGTAGAGGTGTAAACATGTAATGAAGATATATCCACAATTCCTGGCACAGTATACTTTGTTTCAGAAAAGAAAATTCAGCTTCTGTCTGCACCCGACCTTGTAATAATAGGGAAATGTTATTTGTTTCACAAAGTTATGAAAATCTGATGAAAACATATCAAAGTGCCAAGTTCAGCATCTGATATATCTAGGACTTAATGCGATGAGCTTGAGAAATCTACTGTTATTATTAGCTTCTCCTTCGGTAATTTCAGAAAGGAATAAGGGATATAAATATTTTTCTGCTCTCACTTCTAAACACCACCCTCCCCACACCGCCCTCCCCTCCCCTTCCCCGTAGTTACTCAGCTTCGAAAAATCTTTATGGATCTTTGTAATCTTCAGGTCTGACAGAGTTAGCACATTTTCCTGTGCTTACAATGACTGAGTCCTAGACTTTTTAAATATCTCTCTCTCTCTCTCTCTCTCTCTCTCTCTCTCTCTCTCTCTCTCTCTCTCTCTCTCTCTCGTGTGTGTGTGTGTGTGTGTGTGTGTGTGTGTGTGTGTGTGTGTGCGCGCGCGCGCATGTGTAGTGTGTGTATTCTTGTTCATGTGAGGACAGGCATTCTCTTGCCAAGATCAGAGGAAAATTTCAGGTGTCTGCTCTTGCCTTCTGCCTTGCTTGAGGTAGGGTCTCTTCGATGCCAGGCTGGCTGGCTGGCTTGTGAGCTTCTGAGAATTCTGTCTCTGCCCCCACCTCGCTGTAGGAGTGCTGGTATTACACATACGCCCTGCCCTGTTGATAGTGGGTTCTGGGTCCAAACTCAGGTCCTCACACAAGCAGTTTACACTGAGCCATCTCCCCATGCTGGTACTCAGCCATCGGTAGGCTCCGTGAGAGGAGTCAGTCATCGTGTGCACTGAAAAGGCAGGAGATTAGGAGCAGACGTGAGGGGCAAGGCAGCCAAGAGTGCTAAGACGAGAGCCTTGCTCCAGGACAACACCCGGGAGAGGGCAGGCTCCAAATAGCTCCAGCTAATTGTTACCTGAGAGAGCTGCCCTTTATGCTTCACGGCCCAGGGAGCCTTGGTCAGGCTCCTTGTGGCCTCCTGACGTTGTCCAGCTAATGAGATGGCCCAGCAGACGGGGACCAAAGAGGATGGTGGTCTCTAAGGATAAAGAAGCGAGCCTGTGGATTTCTTCCCTTCCTTCTTAGTCCATTTCTACCCCACCCTGGAACCCCAAGACCACAGGAACTATTGTCCAGTAGCCCCCGATGTGCCACAGAAGAACAAGTCTTGTGTAATATGAGGAATTTGGCAGTTCTGGTTGCTGCCCTGTTCAGATCTTATCGGATACATGACAGCTGTCTCCCCAATGGATCCTAATATTGTCTCTGTTACCAGGGCTTCTCCTGTAAATGTGTTTGCTGGATTCAGACTCATAGCCCTGCCTCCCCCAGTTCCTGATGCTTGGCTGCCCTCTCCTCATCAAACCTTCCCTTACCATAAGGAAGACATATTTCATTAAGATAATGCTGGAGAACCCTCCCGAGTGCCGCCTGAGCTGCACACCACCTGTTTGAAAATACGACCCGGGTTCTAAGGCAGGGGTTTTTGTGCCAAATCCCGAGGAAGAGATAAATGAAAGTAAGAGGCAGAAGAAAGCAGCATGGACGGCCTTGACCGCTGCTGAACACCTCATGGAGTGCCTGCATGGGTTGCGCTTTTAGACAGAATGCTGCGGCCCTTGTTTGTTTTCACACTTATGAAATACTTCTATTCATATCCTTTATGTTAAAAAAAAAATCAAAGCAGAGATCCATTGTGAAGAACACAAAGATGGTTGCAGAGCCAGCCAGTTTATAAGTGAGCAAAATGAAGTTCCCATCCCACAAAACAAAACGCTTGGAGCAGAAAGAGGCTCTGGTTTCCACAGCAAGGTATGGCCGCCTTTGAGCTCTCGGGGCTGCAGACGCATTTAGAAGATTCTTTGAAGCGTCTATGGCTGCGTTATTAGATTTGTCTGGAGCTTGTTGAAAAGTATTTATTCGAAGCCGTCTTGATCCTTCTTCTGTCTGATATGTCATAACTTTTATGACATAGAAAAAACCATTGTTAAGAAGTGGAGAAAAGGCGCAGGCGATTTACCAGTCTCCTCCAAAGACTGCCGGTCATTTGGGCCAGGAGGAGCGTGCTGGATAATTTATGAAAACAGAACTAGTCTGTGGGAGTGAAATAAAGCCCTGTGCAATCCGAGACAGTCATAATGAACAAAATAAATTCCATCTTTATGCAGATGTGCCACGAGAGCTGTCAGAGTGTCAAGGCAAATTTACTCCCTGTCTCAGCCGCTCAAGACAAACAATTGCAGGGGAGGAATAACGACACAGGGGGAGGAAGGAGAACCTGGCTGTCCGGTGTCCCCAAGAAGTGTCACCCTGTGGTGGAACTGTGCATTTGACCTCAACAGTAGTGTCCTCTGAGCTATGTTCTCCCCCCCACCCAGACAATAGACGAGTAACAACTTCTTCTTCTTCTTCTTCTTCTTCTTCTTCTTCTTCTTCTTCTTCTTCTTCTTCTTCTTCTTCTTCTTCTTCTCCTCCTCCTCCTCCTCCTCCTCCTCCTCCTCCTCCTCCTCCTCCTCCTCCTCCTCCTCCTCCTCCTTCTTCTATGTTGACCTAGAAATGTTTACTGAACCCTAGCAAACAAGGAAAGGGACTCAACCTGGGCTGTCGTGAGTGACAAGGTCTGTGGGTCAGTAAGACAAACTAAGATAAAACACAGATTGTGCAGCAAACCCACATGAGTCCTCCGTCCCCAGCAGCCCCACCCCATCTTTAAGGAGACCCTAAAGTGATTCTCTCCCATGCCGACAGTAGGAGGTGGCTGTCTGCCCCTTTGCCAGCTGTGCCAAGCACCGCCAAAAGTCTCAGATTCCTGACGTGCCCCTGGGGAGCAGTGTCCCTCACCTGTGTCTGGTTTGCTGAAATTTAGAAAGCGCTGTGGTTCTCAGATGATGCCAAGAGTTAGTGATGCATGCAGGTCCCCAAGTTACCGTGGCTCTGGTCCTCACTTGCTGCACCCAGGGGTGATTTTATTCAATTAATTTTACTTCCCGCATGGGGGAGTTTTTCACTAGGAACTGCTTTTTTGCTATGGCTTCACTATGACTGCCAACAACCTGCCTTGCTGAAGGACCTTTTATGGACGGGTGTGTGCTGTGGGATGTTAATGTATGTCCTGTGGGAGCCCTTCTTGGGTTCCTTGTGGCGTTGCCCAGCAGGTTTGCATAGAGGATGATTAGGACCATGGGCCTGAGTGCAGGTGTCTGAGATGGTCTGCACTTGGCTGTACTGGGGGATGGTCTGTATGTCAAGTTGCTCTGATTGGTCAATAAATAAAACCTGATTGGTCGTGGCTAGGCAGGAAGTATAGGCGGGACTAACAGAGGAGAAATAAAAGAACAGGAAGGCAGAAGGAGACGCTGCCAGCCACTGCCAGGACAAGCAGCATGTGAAGATGCTGGTAAGCCACGAGCCACGTGGCAAGGTATAGATTTGTAGAAATGCGTTACTTTAAGATATAAGAACAGTTAACAAGAAGCCTGCCACGGCCATACAGTTTGTAAGCAATATAAGTCTCTGTGTTTACTTGGTTGGGTCTGAGCGGCTGTGGGACTGGCGGGTGACAGAGATTTGTCCTGACTGTGGGCAAGGCAGGAAAACTCTAGCTACAGGTGTGCAATGGCCATTTGCCCTGGGGGCTTCTCCTTTGAGGTTCCATTGCCCAGAATCTCTAACATCTGGACAGCACCCAACTTAATCTTCAAATAGTACCTGTTGGCACCTTTACTTGGCTTCCCCTTTAGCAAAATAAACAAACGAAAGTCAAAACCACTCCATTAAAAGGCATAAAGGATTATTAATTTCACTATATAATACTTCAGAAGACATAAAGGGAGCTGATGGCCGGCTATTCCTTTTGTGGATTTTCAGAAAATTATACCAAGCCATAAGTAGGGAAATGCAAGCTACTATTGCTAGGAGGTATATAATTTCCAACACCACCCTCTCCAACAATTGAACCAACTTAGATTGTTGATGTTGCGCTAAATGTTTTCTCTTCTACCTTTCAGGTTTTTCTGTAGAAGCAGAGGGACTCTAACCTATCGGCTTCCTTCAGCTAAGGGCTCGCTCTTCGCTTCTGTGGATTGGCTCTAAAATCATAAAGTAAAACATAAAAGCAGGATGGTGAGAGTAAGTCGCTGTGCCACAGACTCCACAATGATTATGTATTCTATCCAGGGCACTCTTAACTCTCTAATTGCTAATTGTAATTTAAATGAAAACATGTGTTTCTTGTTAAATTCATCAACTCTCTTCCTAAGTGCTACTGAGGAGAACTGTGATTAAGGCTGAGGGCTCACCTCCGGGTTCAGACACCCACGGGGCTCAAGACGGTTGTTGAGGTGTCCTTGGAAACTGGAGCCCTAGATGGGTGAGTGTACTGCCTTCTAAACCCTGCAACTGGCAGGACCTGGAGAGGAGAACCAGGGAGGAGTCTTGGCAGGTCTGCATTGTCTCCTCAGAGATTCAGGCCAGCCCAGCCCTATTTGGAATCCATCCCTTTGCCTGCTGAGGATACCCTATGGACCTAGAAGAGCCTACAGAGCGAAGGAGCTGGTTCCCCACCAGTCTCATCCCTGACAAGTACAAAAGGCTCTGAATAAAAGGATGCTTATAAAGATCCTATTGTTTCACAAAGGATTCTGGGACACAATAGAGTACCACAGGTCCATTACCTGATAAGTGCAAATTTAGTATTAAAATTGAAGGAAAATCTAGAGGCTCTGTCACTCAACTTCTGCAGGGAAAATCCCATCTTGAATAAAAAAAAAATTTGGAGTAGAGATCAGGACTGTTATTTTCATTTAGGTATGGTTATTAGACCCTACGCCAGACTAGTAGTAATCAGATGACTTTTTTTCTTTTTACAGATTACTTTTTCCTTATTTGTTTTCATTGAGCTAACAAGAGGATATGTGGATAGCAATCAATACACAGGAAAAAAATCTGTAAGGTGGGAGTTTGTCTGAGGATGTACTCTTGAGAGAAATAGAATCAATAAGAGACGCACACATAAAAAGAGGAACGAGTGAGATGTGTGTGAGAGAGAGAAGAGGAAAGAGAAAGAGAGAGATTGGTTTGCAAGGGTTAGTCTTGTAATATCCAGCTAAGAGAGAAACCAATGTCCTCCTCAAAGACAAGTAAAGAGAGTGAATGATCCTCACCGAGTCCTTTGTTCTGCTCAAGCCTTCTGTGGACTGGATGAGACCCACCCACATGATGGACAATCTGCCACAGTCAATTTATTTACATATTAACCTCATCCAGAAGTGTTCACACAAACATTCAGAGTAACCAAATATCTGGGCACTCAATTAGTTACCACAAAGTCTCAACTTACAATGTATTTAAGTCTAAACTTACTGAACCTTATGGTACAGCCTAGAAAGTACATAGCTCAGCAAATGTGGCTGAATATGGCCACAATGGCTCTTGTCATCTGTGTGGTCACAGGTGAAACCAGTATGCCCCAGTTTATTAGCCCATGGGAGAACATAAGGCTAGAGCCTGTCCTCTGTCTCTATAAAGCCTTCGAACTTGGGGTCTGTTTTCTCCACTGTGACTATGGTATGGGAATCAGTGCCTGAGGACAGGTATGCGGGAGGCCTGGTCCAGTTGGCTGGATCCCAGATTGATTCCAGCCAATTCTCATCCACATGTTCTTGAGTGCCTGCAGGGGTTCACATTGACCCTGTGTCTTAGGGTTTCTGTTGCTGTGAAGAGACACCATGACCATAGCAATTCTTTTTATTTTATTTTCATTTTTCTTTATTAAGAAATTTTCAGCCGGGCGGTGGTGGTGGTGCACGCCTTTAATCCCAGCACTCAGGAGGCAGAGGTAGGTGGATCTCTGTGAGTTTGAGGCCAGCCTGGGCTACAGAGTGAGTTCCAGGAAACGCACAAAGCTATGTAGAGAAACCCTGTCTTGAAAAAAACAAACAAACAAACAAACAAATAAGAACTTTTCTACTCACTTCACATACCACCCACAGATCCCCCCTCCTCCCACCCCCTACCCCTCTCTCCCAAGCCACCCCACATCCTCACATCCCCCAAATCAAGGTCTCCCATGGGGAGTCAGCAGAGCCCAGCACACTGAGCCTAGGTAGGTCCAAGCCCCTTCCCACTGCACCAAGGCTGTGCAAGGCGTCACACCACAGGCACTGGATTCCCAGAAGCCTGCCCACGCACCAGGGACAGATCCTGATCGCCCTGCCTGGGTGCCCCCCAAACAGTTCGAGCCAAACAACCGTCTTCTGTATCCAGAGGGCCTAGTCCAGTCTCATGGGGGCTCCACAGCCTCCAGTCCATAGTTCAGACCATAGCAATTCTTCTAAAGGAAAGCCTTTAATTGAGTGGCTTACAGCTCAGAGGTTTAGTCTGTTATCATCATGGTAGGACATGGCCGAGTGCAGGCAGATTCAGTGCTGGGGAGGTAGCTGAGAGTGCTACAGCTTGAGCAGGCGACAGGAAACGATCTGAGATCCTGGGCGTGGCCTGAGCCCTCATATATGAGCCCTCAAAGCCCACCTCCACAGTGACACACTTCCTCCAAAAAGGCCACACCTCCCAATAGTGCCACTCCCTATGAGCTTACGGGAGCCAATTACATTCAAACTACCACATCCTGGGATACTGGATCAGAACCACCTGAGTGTGTGTTAACCCCAGCCCAAGGCATGCACAACCCTTTTTCCCTTCAGTTAAGTTCCTGGATCTGGAAATCTCTTCTTTGGATCTATCATTGGTTAAACTATGTTGCCTCAAAATGCACATTGACTCCCAGTACCTCAGAATGTGAGTCTGGAGGCATGGGCTTCAATGAGACAATGAGTCTAAACAAGGCCATTTGGGTATGGTCTGGATTCAAACTGACTGGTGTCCTATAAGAGAGAGACACCACAGTCACTCAGACAGTGAAATGGCCATGGGAAGATGCAGGAAGACAACAGTAATCTGGAAGTCAGGGAGATAGGACCCAGGAGAAACCAACCTTCCTGATAGCTTGGTGTTGGACTTCCAGATTCTAGACTAGTGAGAAAATAAATATCTGGAGTGGGAACCCTTCCACCAGAGGTCATTTATTATGTCAACCCGAAGCACTGAGCACAGGATCCTTACAGCGGTTCTCTGTTGTAGTGAGGACTTTTCTCTGACGGTGACTTTCACAGTCCGGAGCAGAGGGTGCAGGCAAGTTCACCCTAGCTCAGCCTCCACCACACCAAATCACTGTCCCACTGTGTCACAGAGAACCTAGCTGACACATGTATGTTTTCTTCTCTGAATTTATCCTGTATCGATTTTGTTTTTCTCCACTTGAGCCATTGGCTCCCACCCATGACTTTGCTTTCTTTTCCAAAGTTTCTTTTGGGTCCTCTGCTGCACAAAATTAGACTTTTTATTCATGAAATGCTCTGATCCTTGGTGCATGTAAAGATTCTTCTTTTAAAAAACAAAATGTAAATATTATATAAATCAGTGCTTATCCCTCAAACCTATCAAAGAACCTATAATTCACACTTATTTATGCCCCTCTGCCTTCATCATCAGAGGTATACTGAAGCATGTGCTCATCAATGCTTTACTACAGTATACTGCATTGGTCTGGCCTCTAAAGAACTTTGTGTGTGTGTGTGTGTGTGTGTGTGTGTGTGTGTGTGTGTGTGTGTGTGTGTGTGTCCATCCAGTATTTTCTACTGGAGATGTGTGTGTGTGTGTGTGTGTGTGTGTGTGTGTATTATATATTATACATGTATCAGCTTGGTTCTCTGTGACACAGAGGGACAGTGATTTGGTGTGGTGGAGGCTGAGCTAGGGTGAACTTGCCTGTGCCCTCTGCTCCGGACTGTGAAAGTCACCGTCAGAGAAAAGTTCTCACTGCAACAGAGAACCGCTGTAAGGATCCTGTGTTCAGTGCTTCGGGTTGACATAATAAACGACCCCTGGTGGGAGGGCTCCCACACCAGATATTTATTTTCTCGCTAGTCTAGAATCTGGAAGTCCTATATATGCTGTATCCCATATCAAAGCATACACGCATACCTACTTTGAGAAATCCACGATAGACTCAGGTATTGCAATGCTTGGCCCCCAGCTGATGGTGCTGTGTGAGGAGGTGGTACAGCCTTGCGGGAAGAGACGCATCCCTGGGGTGGGGTGGAGAGCTTTGAGAGTGTGTAGCCTTGCCCCGCTTCTCGTTTGCTCTCTTAGTATTTATGGTTGAAGATGTGATTTTTTTTTTCCAGTTTCCTGCTACCATCACCATGCCTACCGCTTGTTGTCATGCCTCCCCACCATATTGGATGCTTATCCTTCTGGAACCATAAGCCAAAATCAACTTTTTCTTCATAAATTACTTTTTGTCATGGTATTTTATCATAGCAACAGAGAAGTGACTAATATACATATACACATGTAAATGAAACTGGATCATATACTACTGTATGTTCAACACACCCATTCTCTACCACCAGCAAGCTAAAGGTCTAGGAGAGCTGGTGTAACCTGTGCCAAGTCAAGTGAGACAACACTATTGCAATTGCTTTTGGAAAGTGAAGTTTTAATCTCAAGTATGTGCCGTCCTGGAAAGCATATTGTTTAGTCCCCATTGTCTTAGTCTTTCGTTTGTCAACCTGAACTCTCTGACAGGATTTCCCACTGGCTGCTTAGAGTCTGTTGTATCTGAAATTCTTTCCATGTTTAATCACTGGCTTACTTTTTCTTCTTTCTCTGTTTTGGTGATTAGCGTTGCCAGAAATTTATCTGTTTTCTTGATCTTTCCAAAGAACCTTCCTAAGGCTCTGTGGCTCATCCTCATTGGCTGTATTTCCTCTTTCATTGGCTTCCCTTTCAGTCTTTGTGTTCTTATTCTCTCCTACCTTTTTGTCTTTTAAATCTTTTTTGCCCGAGTTTTCAGATGAATACTCAGGACATTCATTTTCAGCCTTTCTTCTTTCATGATGGAGGCATTTTATGCTTGATTTTTATCATGAACCCACTTTTACCACTTCTCACAAGTTTTAATATTTAGCATTTTCATCACCATACAACATCAAGTATTTTTTAAATTTCTAGTTTCTAGTTTGATTTCTTTTCTTTCTTTCTTTCTTTCTTTTTTTCTTTCTTTCTTTCTTTCTTTCTTTTTTTTTTTTTTTTTTTTGTCTTATAAGCCTGGACCTTTCCTCTTAATTGTATTTTAAATGTAATATTTGTATTAATTCTTTGAGAATTCCCCACATGCCTACAATGTATTCTGATCACATTTGCGCTGCCCTCCTTCCCTTAACTCCTCCTAAATCCAGTGTCCACCATCCTCCCAATCCCTTCCCAACCCCCTCCCAACCTTATGCCCCACTCCCCTTTTTAAAATAACCCACCAAGTCCAATTGGTGCTGCTTATGCACTCATGGATGTGGAGCCACCCACTGGCGTGTGGTCAACCTCCCCTTAAAGATCACTGGCTTTCCCTACAGCAGGAGCCATCAACTGTTACTGCTCCTCAGCGAGGAGCAGGGCCTTTGAGCATCCCTGCTCTTTTTGCTGGAATGTTGATGGCTTGACTGTGTACAGGTACCACAGCTGCTGTGAGTTCGTGAGTGCTGCTATCCTGTCGTGTCCAGAAGATGCTTTCCAGTGTCCTTTTTTCCCAGCCTCTGGCTCTTCTGTCCTTTCTGCCCCTCATCCATGATGGTCCCTAAGCCTTGGGGTATAGGTCGTTCTATAGATGTCCCACTTATGGCCGAGGACCTCACAGACACGTATCCTCTGGACTTTGACCAGTTCTAAGTTTCTGAGTTAACCACCATGCACTACACAAATAAACTCCTCTGACGAGGTCAGAGAGCTGCACTAATCTGAGACCTGGATTTAGAGGGCAGTTTGATGCTATGTCCATTTAGCAAAGCAAGAGAAGTAGATTCACCTGTGGGTCCTATGAACTCCCAGCCATGGGTTCTCGACCATGTTTACAGAACCAGGCATGTGCTCCTTCCTGTAGAGCAGGCCTTAAATCCAACTATAAAGTGGTTGGTTGCTCCCGTGACGTTCATGCCGCTATTGCACATGTGGGTGTATCTTGCCATGCTAGTCCTCACTGTAGCTCACAGAGTGTCCACATCTGGGTGAGGTTGTTGATTAGCTTTTCTCCCCCAGTAGCCTGCATAGCATCTTCTCATTCTATGGAGATAGCCAAGAGGGAGGAAGCTTTCCAGTCAATAACTTGAGTTCCCCATTTCCTGTGACCAAAGGATGAGATACTTTCAGTAACAGGATCTTACCATCAAGTTCTGGCGGGCAACCTAGAGAAATGACAATAGCCTATATAGTTTGATATGTTCTGGAGTCTGACCAATAACTGGAGGAGAGTTATCCCACACCTGGCACCTGGATGTTTATTTGGCAACTTTTAATTTCTGGGAAGAACATTATCTTTGTGTAGGTTAATTCCAATTAAACTTTTATATGCATATACCTAAAATATATATGATGCTTATAAAATGGTAGGTTTTCATATGGCCTTTCCAAACATCCTTAATGTTAGTTATCCGACCCCCTCTTCCCTACCCCCCCATCTTCCCACTTAAACCTCTCTCCCCACTTCCTTGTTCTCCCTTCATGTCACCAGTGCTTTCCTATCCCCCACTCCCGTAAGATCTTTCTTCTCCCTCCACACAAATCTTTCCTTTCCAGTTTCCTGGCTTCTGCATATACTCCAAGTTAAACACATAAAGCTACAGGTTCAGTGTTAAGATTCACATATGAGTGAGAACATGCAACATTTGTCTTTCTGGGTCTGGGTTACGTCACTCAGTATGGTGTTTTCCAGGTCCATTCATTTATCTCCAAATTTCATATTTCTTTGCAGCTGAATAAAATAATATTCTTGTAAATGTGGTTTTTTTGTTCATAAATTTTGTGACACCACTTTCCTGTCTTCTGTTTCTCCAACATTGATCTCAAGGAAGTGTCTCATTCTATTTTGTGCTGTTAGACAGAATTCCATGACTGGATGATATATAAAGAACAGAGACTTAAATATTACAGTTCTGGGGTTTGAGAAGGTCAAGGTGGAAGGGGTCCAGGTCTGTTAAGTATCTTGCTACATCAGCATTTTATTGCAGAAGGCAGAAAGCAATCAAGCATGAAGGAGAGAGAATGGAGTGAGGCCAAACTCCTCCTTTGGTCGGGATCCCACTCCTACAATAACTAACCCACTCCTATGATGGTGACCATGATCCATTCAGGACACCAGAACTCTACAAGCTAGTGATCCTTCATATGTCTCGCCTTTAACATGGTTGCACTGGGACTAAGTTTATAACACACATTTCAGGGACACCTTCAAACTATAGCAGTCAGTGCCACAGTCTTAGAAGGAAGGAGAAGACCTCTGTGTCTTCTTTCTCATTTCCTCTAACAACTGAAATGTCATCTTCCTGTCCACCTATTTCCTCTGTCTCCATGTCTTAAGTTGTTAAGGTGAAATAGTTATATCTATAAAGAGCTAAATGATTTTCAAATGTCACTGGCCTCACACACCTGCCTATTACATTAATTCCTTTTTAATCCTTCTCTGCCCTACCTCCTAAGTCGGAGGATACACTCCATGAGAACAAGGGCATTCCCACCACATTGCCCTCCAGAGCCCTAAAAGCTGGAGCAGCTGTTTCTGACACACAGTAGGATCACAGGATTCTCTTAACCCTAGGGTCCACACACACATAACTTCTATTACAATATGTTGCTATGATCGATTTTGTAGTCGTCATTGATCTCTTACTGTGTCCATTGTACATACTAAAATTTTTCCTGAGTATGTAGATATAGGGAAAACACATAAGATAGAGTGAGTTTGGGGCCATCCAGAATTTCAGGCATCTGCTGGTGTCTCGGCACATGGTCACTGGGGCCAAAGAGGTAGCTGTATATTTGAAAAATGAAAATTGCTCAGCACAGTGGCTGAGTGGGTAAAGGTGCTTGCTGCCATGGCTGACAGCCCGAGTTCAGTCCCCAGAACTCACATAGCGGAGGAGATAACTGACTCCCAAAAGGTGTCCTTTGGTCTTCACAGTTACACCATGGCCCACTTGTGCATGTGCACCCGATGATAGCAGGCAGCAAGGTGACAGGGGCAGCAGGGAGACAGGGCTCCCATGAGGCGTCTCCAAGAACTTCCAAAGACCTTCTGCTGGGAATCTGATAGAAGTGTTCCTGTAGGAACATAGAAGATGGAGCAAATAGAAAGGCAAGGCAATACATAACTCCTGGAAAAACAAAGTGTTGCTGGAGGGCTTCTCTTCAGGTTCCACCAAACCCCGCAGTCCCACAATCCACGTATAAAATAATCACTCAGACGCTTATATCACTTATAAACTGTATGGCCGTGGCAGGCTTCTTGCTAACTGTTCTTTTATCTTAAATTAACCCATTTTTATAAATCTATACCTTGCCACGTGGCCAGAATTCTCCTCTCTCCTTGTCCCACCTACTTCCTGCCTGGTAACCTATTTCTTGCCTGGTCACTGGCCATCAGTGTTTTATTTATATAGAATGATATCCACAGCAACAAAGAGTTGTGTAAAAAAGAAAATCCAACCATAAAGAGGGATGGATTGCTACAGTGAACAAAGCTCCCATAGTTATAAACACCTAACCATAGCTTAATCGTGTTTTCATAGAGTTCTGTGAGGAGAATGTGGAGGAGGATGTGCGTAGTTGTACAAGGAGGTGGGAATCTATGAAATTTTCTGTACAAGAGCTCCTATGTATGTTTCATACAGAAAGTTAACAGATAATATCAAAATTAGAAAAAAAAGGAATAAGTAATAAGAGTGTTCCTTAGAAAATTGGAAGTAAATACAAGAACTGATGCTAAAACAATTTAAATTGGTTACCTCAGAATTACAGAACTCAGGCAGATGCAGGGCAAGTGAAAGGGATTTTTTTTCTTTATGGATTTTTTAGTGCTACTTGACAGAATAAATTTTGTATATACATATACATACATATATATATATATTTCTGATAAAATTGAAGTTACAACAGAATCTATTTAGATAAATTTTGAATAACCTTTTGTTTTCTTTTTACATTTTCTTTTTTTAATTAAAACACAATTACATCACTCCCTCCCCCTTTCCTTTCTTCACTCCGACCCTTCTCATGCCCTCCTCTCAAATTCATAATCTCTTTTTCTTTAATTATTATTGAGATATATATACACAGATACATAGTTAGATGTATATATGCATAAAAATTATAAATACAACCTGCTGAGTCCATTTGGTGTTACATATGTCTAAATATGAATTCAGGACTGAACACGGGGTATAAGATAATCAATTAGGGGCTCATCCCTGGGGAAGACTAATTCTTCCTTTCTCTGCTGTCATTAGTTGCCTGCAGTCCTTTGTCTAGAGTGAGGGCCCTGTGAGAATTCCCGCTTGCACATTAGCATGTCTATTGGTATTACCATTGTTCAGGTCTTATTTAGGCAGCCACACTGTTGAAGTGTCATGGGTGTAGGTAGCTCCCCTGTCATTTCTAAGAGGCACAACTTCACAGCAGACTTCCTGTTCCTCTGGCTCTTACCATCTTTCTTCCCTGTCTCCCATGAGGTTTACTCAGCCTTTGGTACCAGAGTTGTAGTGTAGACATAGCCACTGGGCTGAGCACCCTGCAGCAAACAGATGTTCTCTGTGTTTTGACCAGTTGTGGTTGTCTATAATGGTCTCTGTCTGCTGCAAAATGAAGCTTCTTTGATGAGGGGTGAGAGGCACACTTACCTGTGGGTATAAGGATAAATATTTAGAATGAGGTTAAGCATCATTCTTGTTTACTAACGTGGCATTAGTAGGTTCTCCTATAAGGTTCACCTCTCCACTCGCCCTAGGTAGGTTTGCTATGTTTCCAGGACCAGGCATGGTTTCTTTCCTGTTGAGTGAGCCTTGCATCCAATTAGACAGCTATTATTTACTGCCAGGATATGAGATGGTCAGGGGTTCTTTGTGAAACAACTAGCAGAACTTTCAAGATGGTGACAACCACCATAGGACCTCATGGGTCTGCACAGAGTGCAGCTCACAGAATGCCCCTGGGTGTATGCCATAAGGAAAACTTCGTCTGGGTTGGAGTGTAGATCCGTGTTGACCTTTTGTTCATTAGACATAAATATGACGGTGTAGATGTAACCAATCGTATTATTAAAATAAGAAACACAGAGCCAAGGTAAAAGAGAAAAGCCGAGAGGTCAGAGCTCAGAGATAAAATCTTACCTCCTGCAGTGCTCCTAGCTTCCCCGAGAGAGGGAGGTACTTCCTGTGTCCCTGTTTAAATAATCTTTCTGTTCTGCCTTCTCATTGGTTGTAAACCCAACCACATGACTGCCTCATCACTGCCTGTAAGTACCGCCCTCCAGGTCTTAAAGGCGTATGTCTCCAATACTGGCTGTATCCCTGAACACACAGAAATCTACCTAGCTCTTCTAACCACCACGCTCTTACTATGGCTCTAATAGCTCTGACCCCAGGGCAACTTTATTTATTAACATAAAATTAAAATAACATTTCAGTACAAATAAAATATCACCACATTTCCCCTTTTCTATTTTAATAAAAAGAAAAAAGGCAAAAGGTTATAACTAACAAAAGAAAAACTATATACAAAAGTACAATAACTATATACAATATATACAAGTAACAAATACCTAAACGATGTCTAGTCCATTTGTATTTGACAAATCAGAGAAAATAATTCCCTTATCTATCCTATTTTAGTAAGTCCAAAATGTATCTAATTCACTTTCTATCCTAATTAATCTTCAACTATAACTAACTAATCTTCAACTCCCTCAGAGACCCAAGAAGGAAATAATATTAGCTAACAAAAATAAAAACAGGAAGTGCACAAAAGCAACTTCCAAAAATTTTGTGAGTTGACAGAAACAGCCAGCTGCCTGGACAGTCACCTGAGGTTTCTCCACAGTGTTGGGGCATCATCTTCAGCCTATAGGCTTAGCGTATCTGACAGACTCATTTGTGAAGTAGGTTGTACACAAGGTCAACAGTTCAACCTCACACTGGGTGAGAGCAGTCCATGTACCAGAAACACCTGAATTCCACTAGTGTCATGTCATGATTCAGGATTTTAAATTCTGGAAATTGTTGATGGTTTTTGAATTCAGCTGTCCATTCTTCTTGGCTGTGTATATATGGCTTCATCTAAGCATGCCCTTCTCCACATCCCTCTATTAAATGCCAGTCTACTATTGAGAGGCGTGAGCTTTCAGTTGCTGTTCCATTGCACAACAGAAGCCATCGGCCCACTGCCTGTTCAGCTGCCTTCAAAGAAAAGGGCACTGTACCTTTTCCAGATTGTGAAGGCCACTTCAGGGATGGTGCCATATTGTCCTGGCCTCAGAAGATGCTGTCTGATAAAGCCATAACCACACTTGTTTTGACAGGAATCAGTAGTCCTTTGTTTCGTGTTCTGTCTGTCCATTTTGTCCTGTTGATTTGAGGATACTTTGTTGTCCAGTGGCTAACTTTTGCCACAATGAAAGTTAACTCCATATGCAGTTTCTTCAATGCCCATATTTTCTCTGAAGTAGATTGGTACTGCCAGGAGCTGACATGTCTCAAAAAAGAAAAATTTCTAAGTTATTAAAATATTTTAAATGCCATATTCGTTAGATCTCTGAAGGGTTTGAAGATGACCTGTCTAAAATATATCTGCTCAATTTTTAAAACATATCTAATATGACTACAATTTCTATTGTAATGTCTAACTACTAACTTTCATTTCTTTATATCCTAATAGTTGGTAATAATGTAAAGTATTTAAAACTAGTAATTGTCTTTTTCTTTTCTTTTCTTTCTTTCTTTTTTTTTTTTTTTTTTAAACAAGAACCTTAAATCTAATCTCCTTTGCTTAGCCTTTTTCCTAACCCTTGACAACTTGTAACCTACCCCCCTAAATAATGAAAATTATCCCAGACCCAAAACCCATTAAAAAGAACCAAAAAACCACCCGCCCCACACCACTTCTTTGGCAATGTGGGTGTCATATTCTTAAAATTGCTTCCTGCTGGGTATGGGCGAAGTTATCTTTATCCTGAAAGAAAAATTTAGGTTAATTGTCAAATTCTAGGAAAGGTAACTATATCCTTCATTATTATCCAGTCTGTGTATAAAGCCAAAGTTCAGGGTTTATCTCAAGTCCTTATTCAAGTAGTCTTTGAGACTGGATCATCTCAGCTAGTCATCTCAAAATTGCTCTGAGCACCTTGTAGTTCAAAGCTGATCTGTAGATGATGTTTGTCAGCTTAGTGATATTATTATTGTCCACGTGGAATTGTTGTTGTTGTTGTTGTTGTGGGGCCCCATCTTCTTTCCGGAGACTTCAGTTGATGTTAGGCCTGGCCGTGATTTCCTGCAGAAAACTGATAAGAGACTCGAACACAAAGACATATATATGCAGCTAACTGAAGCCTTTTTTCTAGAATTAGTTAGTACTCTATATGACCATTCATATCTTAACAAAGTTTAAAATGTATATATATATATTAATCTTGTAAATTTTGATATAAAATTTATACTTTAAGAAAAGTTTAAAGAATCAGAATAGAATCAAAGAGTTGAGATTAGTAATAGAATAGTCCCTTAATTAATTTGGCTTTTGTCCTGTCCCATAGCAGAAAATGGCTCTTTTATTCTGTCATGATACAGGGAGTTTGTATTTTCATTTTAACAACATGCTTGAGTTTAAAGAAGGAGAGAGCCATTCTCCAACTCCAAAGTCAGCTTTAAATTTTAATTGAACTGGGACTATTAGAAAACCAATAGTGTTAAATCTTTAGAGAAAAGCAGAAACAAACATTTAAGAAGACATAAAATTTTTTAGATAATATATACCCATATGCCATATACTCCAATATACTCTGTTTCCTGGGATAGATGATTTGTCCCTTTTCTTCAGTTGTCTCATTTGTCTTGTGTCCTTCAGATTCCTTAACCTTCATTCTCCTAAAAGACAAAAACAAAAACCTTCCCCCAAGACTAATTTTGGGGATGTTCCTTTTTGGCAAGTTATTATCTGATTAAATGAAAAGACATGTGTTACAGGTACAAGTTAGTTTAAATTGGATGTTCATGCTGGTTGATGAACTATCACCTCCTCTAATTAAGAGGTTTTTCTTGTTCAAATCGAACCTTTATCAATTTTGATGGTACCCACAGCTTATCTTCTCCTATAGAAACAAAAGCAAAACCTCGTCCCCAACGTAATACATACCCTGGCTTCCATTCTGAGGTCAGCACATCCTTAAAGTATATAGGCTGATTTAATTCTGTAGTTTTTTCTATTACCCAATGTCTCTCTGCAGCTGTTGTTCCTTTCTCATTGGCATTCAGAAAATTCAAAGTTAATAGAGCATTATGCAGTCTATTTCTGGGGTTTTTTGTTACTCCTTTCTGTTTATTTAGCATATCCTTTAGAGTTCTGTTTGATCTTTCTATAACTGCTTGACCTGTAGGATTATGTGGTATACCTGTAATATGCTTTATATTGTAATAAGCAAAAAACTGTTTCATTTTAACAGAGACATATGATGGAGCATTGTCAGTTTTAATTTGTGCAGGTATGCCCATGATGGCCATAACTTCTAGCAAATGAGTGATTACAGAATCAGCTTTTTCAGAACTCAAAGCAGTTGCCCATTGAAATCCTGAATAAGTATCGATAGTGTGGTGTACATATTTCAGTTTTCCAAATTCTGCAAAGTGAAACACGTCCATCTGCCAGATTTCATTCCTCTGAGTACCCTTTGGGTTACATCCTGCTGGTAATGGTGTTTGATTATAGAAGGAACAAGTAGGACATTTCTTTACTATTTCTTTGGCTTGTTGCCAGGTTATGGGAAAATCCTTTTTTAAACCTTTACTATTGACATGATGTTTTTTATGAAATTCTGAGGCCTCCAGCACATTTCCTATCAATAATTTATCAATCTCATCATTGCCTTGTGCTAGAGGGCCTGGCAGACCAGTATGAGATCGGATGTGAGTTATATATAAAGGATGACTCCTTTTCCTGATTGTATCTTGTAATTGAATAAATAGTAAAGTTAATTCTGAAGCATCAGGGATAAATTCTGCAGTCTCAATATGTAATACCACTCTTTCAGCATACTGAGAGTCAGTTACTATGTTGAGAGGTTCTGAAAAATCCATTAATACCAACAGAATAGCATACAATTCTGATTTTTGCACTGAATTATAAGGACTTTGTACCACTTTACTTAAATTTTCTGATTTGTAACCTGCCTTTCCTTGTTTGTTGGCATCTGTATAAAATGTACGAACTCCAGATATGGGTTTTTGCCGTACAATTCGAGGCAAGATCCAATCAGCTCTCTTTATAAAATCAATTCTGTTGCTTTTGGGATATTTGCTGTTAATTTCTCCCAAAAAATTACTGCAAGCTCTTTGCCAAGGTTCACTTTCTGTCCATAATTTTTCAATGTCCTCCTTAGTTAAAGGTACGACAATTTCTGCTGGGTCTATTCCTGCTAATTGACGAAGTCTCAATTTTCCTTTCCAAATCAAGTCAGAGATTTTTTCCCCATAAGTTTTTAATTTTTTATTTGGTTTATTTGGTAAAAATATCCATTCCAATATAATATCTTCCCTCTGCATTAATATTCCAGTAGGGGAATGCCTAGAAGGTAAAATAACCAAAATGCAATCCAGCTTTGGATCAATACGATCCACGTGCCCTTCATGTACTTTCTTTTCTACCAAGGCCAATTCTTTCTCAGCTTCAGGTGATAATTCTCTTGGACTATTTAAGTCCTTGTCACCTTCTAAGGTTTTGAACAAATTAGTCAGTTCATCATTTTTTACCCCAACAATAGTTCGTAGATGAGAAATATCTCCAAATAATCTTTGAAAGTCATTAAGAGTCTGTAGTCTATCTCTCCGAATTTGCACCTTTTGGGGTCTAATTTTTTGTAGCTCTATTTTATATCCTAAATAATTAATAGAATCTCCTCTTTGTATTTTTTCAGGAGCAATTTGTAATCCCCAGCAAGGCAAAATTTTCTTTACTTCTTCAAACATTCTTTCTAAAGTATCTGCATTTGAGTCAGCTAGTAAAATATCATCCATATAATGATAAATTATAGATTTAGGAAATTTTTTACGTATCACTTCCAATGGCTGTTGTACAAAATATTGACACAGAGTTGGGCTATTTAACATTCCCTGTGGGAGGACCCTCCATTGAAATCTTTTAACCGGTTGAGAATTATTATAAGTAGGCACTGTGAAAGCAAATCTTTCTCTGTCTTTTTCTTGTAAGGGTATTGAAAAGAAACAGTCTTTTAAATCAATAACTATGAGAGGCCATCCTTTTGGTAACAGAGTAGGCAAAGGAATTCCAGATTGTAGAGAGCCCATCGGCTGAATTACTTTGTTAATTGCTCTAAGGTCTGTTACCATTCTCCATTTACCAGATTTCTTTTTAATAACAAATACAGGAGAATTCCAAGGGCTGGTTGACTGTTCAATATGCTGAGCATTTAACTGTTCTTCTACCAGCTCTTCTAAAGCCTGGAGTTTCTCTGTTGTTAAAGGCCATTGCTGAACCCATACAGGCTTGTCTGTTAACCATTTTAAAGGTAGAGCTGTTGGTATTTTTGGAAGATTATCAGTTGTTGTGCCCTGTTCTTGTATAATATGGATGGCTGGTGACCACTCAAAATAATGCCTTCTAATATTTCTCTCAGAAACATGTGCTAGTTTATGATTTGTTTCTGAGATTGGAGGGATTTTAATCTGAGTATTCCATTGTTGCAACAAGTCTCGACCCCACAGGTTCATAGCTATGTTAGCGACATATGGTTTTAATTTTCCTCTCTGTCCTTCTGGACCTATACATTCCAGCCATCTTGCACTCTGTTTCACTCCAGATAATGTCCCAATTCCTAACAGTTGAACGTTTACCTCCTGAAGAGGCCACGCTGGATGCCAAAATTCTGGTGCAATTATGGTAATGTCCGCACCTGTGTCTACCAGACCAGACAACAAAACACCATTTATTTTTATCGTTAATTTTGGTCTCTGTTCATTAATAGAAGTTTGCCAAAAAATTTTCTTTATGTTTTCTCCTGAATTTTCTATTCTCTCTTTTTCATCATCCTGACCAGCCTGATTTATTCCAATAGTCATTTGGTTATTTAATCGCTCAGAGCAGGGATTTCCTCTACAGCTGCAGGAAAGGTTTGAACTGGTTTTGCTATGGGGGCCTGCATGAGGCCCCTCCGGGAGTTTCCCGAAAACTGAGGCAAAGGATTACCCTGTCTGTCCTTTGTTGATCTACATTCGTTGGTCCAGTGTTTTCCCTTACCACACCTTCTGCATACTCCAGAAGGAAGGGGCATTCTGTTGCCATTGTTCCTTGAAGAAACATTGCTTCTAGGATTGACCTGTTTACAGTCCCTTTTAAAATGTCCTTGCTTTCCACACCCAAAACATCTAACACTCCTCAAACCTTTTGAAATTACTTCTCCTACCCACGTATCATGCTCATCAACCTCAACATTAATTGTTTCTCTAATCCAATCTTCCAAAGGTGCAGATCTTGCCCTTAACGGCCTGATTATTCTTTTGCATGCTGCATTCGCATTCTCAAATGCCAAAGCTTCAATTATTGCCTTACTAGCTTCTGATCCTGAGACCATTCTGTTTACTGCTGAAGCCAGTCTTTCTAAAAAATCTGTGAAAGATTCTTTAGGGCCTTGCATAACCTTTGTGAATGACTCATGTTTTTTTCCTGGTTCATCAACTCTGTCCCATGCATTCAAGGCTGCCATTCGACATAAAATTACGGTTTGAACATCATATAAACATTGTGTTTGTATTGAAGCATATTGGCCTTCTCCAATAAGCTGATCCTGACAAACTTGTATTCCTTTATCCCTCCATTGTGTTTCTACGTTTCTAGCTTCCTCCTTAAACCAAGTCAGAAATTGAATTCTCTGGCTGGGTTCCAGAACAGCTTGTGCAAGGTCCCGCCAGTCCTGTGGTATAATCCTATTATATGTTGACCAAGAGTTTAACATTTGCTTTACATATGGGGAATGCATGCCATAAGATACTATTGCCTCCTTAAACCTTTTAAAATCCATCAGTTCAATTGGAGCCCAGATATTTTGTGTAGCCATTTGATCAGGCATCTGCTGTACGGTTACAGGATAAATTAAGGATGACTGTGTGAAAACAGGCTTTCTTTCTGTAACCTTATGATCCAAACTTGAACCAACTTCACTGTTAAAATTAACAGGTTTTTCTAAAGCTGTTATCCTGGCACTTAAATCGACTATCTTTTTAAATAGTAAAATGAGAATAAGCATGGTGATAAACTGCATAATTCCCATAATACTAATCTTTTCATATAGTTGTTCCATTGTCAGACTGCCTAAAATTTCAAACAAAACCCAATTTTCTTCCAATGTACACAGGAAACCCATTTTTTTAAATGTGGAAAAAATTTGTCTTTTAAATAGTTTCCTTTATGACTTACCAAATCTGCGTAGAACAGTAGAAATCCGAGCGAATTTCAAAACAGCCACCTAGAGTCCTAGGTGTAAATCCAGAGAGAGAGAGAGAGAGAGAGAGAGACAGACAGACAGACAGACAGACAGACAGACAGACAGAAACAGAGAGACAGAAAGCAAGAGAGAAAGCAAAAGCGAAAGCGAAAGTGAAAGTGAAAGTGAAAGCGAAGGGGTAGCCGGCTAAAGCTTAAAGCCAGCCACTTGTTCCCTCTGAGCCGAGTCAAGGCTTGGCTTTACAGCCAGGGGCCCTGTTTAGCAGGGCAGGCCTGAGCTGTTTGTAGCACTGGCTTTAAGCAAGCAGCTCACAGTCCAGCCTGAGCCCAAGCAGACCTGGGCCGGGGCTAGGGAGCCGGCTGCTCCGGCTAGGGAGCCGGCCCCAAGCAGTTTTTAATGGATTCTTGTCACGTTGGGCGCCAGATGTAGATGTAACCAATCGTATTATTAAAATAAGAAACACAGAGCCAAGGTAAAAGAGAAAAGCCGAGAGGTCAGAGCTCAGAGATAAAATCTTACCTCCTGCAGTGCTCCTAGCTTCCCCGAGAGAGGGAGGTACTTCCTGTGTCCCTGTTTAAATAATCTTTCTGTTCTGCCTTCTCATTGGTTGTAAACCCAACCACATGACTGCCTCATCACTGCCTGTAAGTACCGCCCTCCAGGTCTTAAAGGCGTATGTCTCCAATACTGGCTGTATCCCTGAACACACAGAAATCTACCTAGCTCTTCTAACCACCACGCTCTTACTATGGCTCTAATAGCTCTGACCCCAGGGCAACTTTATTTATTAACATAAAATTAAAATAACATTTCAGTACAAATAAAATATCACCACATGACGGTCTGTCCACTACGGACAGAGCTGCATGGATCGGAAACCTGTGCATGTGCTCCCCTTCCACTTAGACACTCACAATGATGGGCTGTGACTATTGTGTGAGTGGCTGCTATGTTGCGTGAGCCAACATCTGCATTTGAACTGGTCTGCAGGCTGGGCCACTGCCTGGCCTCATGGGCTGATGATGTCCACACTGCCATCTACCACCTTTCTTCTTATGATCCCAGGAAGCATCGGGGGCTATGAGAGCCCCTTAGCAAGGATTCTGTGACCCTCATGCAGTCCAACTCTAATTTTACCTACTTGGGAGCCAGTTCTGAATATATATTCCATACCCTTCTAATTAAATCTTCGCCAGTCTGCCCTTTTTCTTGAACATTCTCAGACAGGATTGTATTTGTCCTGTGGCTTATAGGAATTAAGTGTACATGTCATTCATGTTTGCTGGAGCACAGCCTCCAAAGACAGTGTGGTTCTCCCTAAAATGTACAGGACATGGCTCCTTTCTCAGGTCCCTTTCCAGCACAATGTTGTCTAACTACCCTCTCGCTCTGTCAGCGATCACACTAATCACCAGGAGGCATGCACTGTTACACCTGCTGCAGTGAAATCTTCATTTAAAACATGTGAGGCTTGTTTGCTTGGGGAAATGAACTGTGGGTGGATTGTTTTCATAATGTGTGATATTTTGTACTATGTAGGATGCGTTCATCCTATGAACTTGAACAGCTAAATGAATTGGAAGGTACAGTGCTTGTCAAAAATGCGCAGCTATACATAAGCAAACAGCCTGCACCAATGGCTGAAGGTGAACGATGCAATGCCTAGTAGCTTGAAAGAAGCACAATGAGGGGAAAAGTCTAAGAGGTGGAATCAGGGCATTGATGTTCTTGGCCCAGGTAGAGCTGAAGTTTCCTTCTTCTTAAATAAAAGACGAGCGTATGATCTTTATGAACCCTGTAAGATTTCATATTCTCTGTCATTTTTAAAGTTATTTTTAAGCTCACAAAGGTATGTGGGACCCTTATAAAAGTTTCAAACAATGCAGAATTTTCAAGTGAAAAATGATTGTTGTCCTTTGCTATTCCTATGACCCCTTCCCTCCCAGACTCTTTTGAATTTCTGTGCACCATATGTGTGCTTTCATGCATGTAGGAACACATAGAGATTTGGCTTTTATAAAAACAATATGTGTGTGTGTGTGTGTGTGTGTGTGTGTGTGTGTGTGTGTGTGTGTGTGTGTGTGTAGAGAGAGAAAGAGAGAGAAATAAAAAGAGAGACAGTGATAGATACAGATATAAATAGGTATAGATGATGTAGCTATAAATGATATAGACATAGATTGTATACAGCTTTAATGAATATTATTTATTAACTGGTAGCTTAATATGTCATGAAAGCAGAAGAGAGCATTATGGTATGAGGAATGAGAGATGTAAGAGGAGAAAAAGAGTAGAATAGGAATAAAGTATAACAACAACATACACACGTACACACACACACATGCACGCATGTGCACACATACATACAAACCTGCCATAATAAAACTCATTTCTTTGTATACTAACCAAAATCTCAACAACAATTAAAGCAACAGAATCCCCATCAAAATTATTCCTAACATCTTTTTACCCCAGGACAATTAACTGTCTTATCCTACTAATGAGCTACACAATAGTGTATGAATGTGAGTAGTCTGCAAAGCTACAATTATTCCTCCACTGAAAGTCACTTAAAGTTCTTCTTATTGTTGATTCTATATGAAGTGTTTCTATAAGCGTCCTTGTACAAGTATCTTTGAATGTGTACATAAGTATTTTTATCAGACATTTCTAGAACTTCTGAATCCAAGTGTGTTAATGTTCTATTTGAAGAGTATTACCAGCTGACTCCCAAAAATCATTTTAATTTTTTTGTTGAGACAAAATGTTTGTACATATTTATAGGATATGGTACAATGGGTGGTCTAATGCATGCTTACAATAATATATAATGATCAGATCCAGGCAATTAGCACTTCTAACTCCTCAAACATTAATCATTTCTATATATAGGTAACTATACAGTTCCAGTTACTTTAAAACATATCATAGACCATTGTAGACTATAGTTCCCCTTCACTATGCTATAGGGCACCAGAACCAATTCTCCAATCATGCTTTAGTGACCCTAACATACCCCTTTTCTATCCCCAGGGGACGGATAGAGTGATTGACATGTCCAGCTCATGAAACACAATCAGTATGGTATTTAGTACCAGCTGGGAGTTGTCCAGATTAATGACTTGGATGAAATTTGGCTCTTTATGACCCTCAAACCATGCTATCCCCCATCAAAAGGAAATTTATCTTCTAAAATAAAGAACAACAACAACAAAAAGAGGATATAGAGGCAGGATGGTCAATTTATCACTGGGAATGAGATTAAAATTGCAGGATTCTAGCAGTTCTCAGTTTTCAATGCAGGTGGACTGAGATCCAGAATAGATTTTGGTGTGTGTGTGTGCGCGCGCGCGCACGTGCGCACACATGTGGGAGGTGGGCAGTATACTTTAAGGTACAGAACCGTATCATTAGTATTTTTATCAGGTGAGTATCTTTTTTGGTGTCTCTGTCTTTTGGTATAAATAGTTGCACTGCTGAGCACAGTGAACACTCACACTGTAAGATAGAAACAACGGATGTTCACACTGTCACATCATCCCCAGAGCCATTTGCCATTGATTCACCTCTGTGATTTCACACGTCACTTCACACAAATGAGGGTAGTGTCCCCTCCACATTTTCTTCTTGTGCTGTCTCATACACTGTCATCGTCCCCGATGTGACTCTTGCTAAAATATTTCATCGGGAAACCTCCAACATTGGAGAACCTAGCTCAGCACATTTTCATGAGCCCAGGAGGTGCTTATTCTTTGCTTCCTGAGACGAATGGCCTGAAAGTCAAGAGTAGAACTGAAAGATGGAGGTTGAACACAGGATTACAAATCCTTAAATCAAAAGTGCTTGGGGTTTATGCATATACTTACCCACTACATTTAAAGGTGGTTTTGTTGCTGTTGTTTTGAGGACAAAAAAAAAAACAAACTGGAGGCACATTAATAACAATTCTGCCTCTCATTTGGGGTCCAAGAGTGTCAATTCTAAATGGCAGTGAGCTTCTTGCTGTATGATGTGTGCTTTGGGGTTTGTTTGCGTGGCAAGAGTGGGAATCAGCAAAGGACAGACCAACAGTGCTGAAGTTCATGGTCACAGTTAGAACAGACAAGAAGCACATGCGGTTCCTGCTCTTGGGTAGTGAAAGAAGGGTCAATACACCCTGGCTCCTTTCCTATTCTGTATTCATAGTCACCACAGGCTCTCTCTACACAGTACATAGCCCTAATGCTGGAGAAAGAGGGGCATTGTTTTGCCAGAAATACATGCAACTTGAATAACTCCAAGCCTTCTAGAGCTTTGGGGTGCAAAATGTTCATGGTAAGTTTTGCTCACTGAAAACTCTGGCCTGCTTACACGGGAACACCAGAGCTGACAGGGTTATTATCCAGTACTTGCTCACACAAAAACTATTTTGTCTGCTCTGGTTGGTTACGATTCCTTGCATGTAGTCCTCATTATCTTCGTCTTGTATATGAATAACAAAGACCCACGGGAATAAAGGAGATAGATAAGGTCCTATGACTTCAAAGGGTGAAATCAAGTTCGATTAAAACCAATCTGAAAGAGAACCCAAGTCTTTAGCCATTCTATTCTTGTGTCTTCTAGGAGGAGTACAGTTCAAGATGTGACCAAGGCCATGGAAGGGGAAGGTGAGTAATATATTGGAGCTCATGGTTATCATACTCCCCTCATTCAAATAGCAGAAGACTTGAAGGTGGAAGTATGAATCGGGGTTCCGCTGGAACAGTTTGACACCAACAGGCTCAGAAAAATGAAAGGATATCCACGTGTCAAGTTCAATGTTAAACTGATGATAGAGTGGGCATTGAGAAGAGCATGCTTACTTTGACTTGCTGTGTGTGTGGTTTGCACTCTGAACAGCAGTTGGAAACAGAGCACTTTTCTTGGGCTCCAGAGAACCATGACAAAGAACAGTGAGCAAGCTCTCTGTGTGGAGCTATACTAAGGCAATGCTTCACACATGTTCCTGGTGACAATACTTCCCAGGGAGTCGCTAGTAACTGTAAGCAACCAAAGTGAACCTGAGGTATCTGTACTCAATGACTTAGTATTGAGAGAAACCAAAGAGTTTATAAGACTAATTCATTCTCTGTTTTCCTTCTGAAATGTTCCACAGTTTTACAAGAAGGCAAAGGGCCTTTCAAAAAGAGGGGAAATGTGCAAAGTTTCAGGGAAAAGAATGAACTTCAAGGTCACATGTGAAGAATGATGAGGGGTTTTGTGAGGTGGGTGGGTTCTGAAAGGACCTGAAATGGGAGCTAAGGTCTCCCTCCTCATAAGTGTGAGAGAAATACATTTGGAGGATTCCATCGTCATTAAATTGGTGGTGGCCACATATTAGGATCTCCCCTACCCAATTATATAAGTCATAAGTAATGGCACTAGCACTGCTTTACACATAATAAATAAAAGCACATTAATACCAACTGGAAAAGATCTTTTCCTAGAGGTTTCCTCTCCTCTCTAGAGCTGATGCCTCCTCAGTCTTCCAGTCTCTGAGGTGACATGGTTAAGCTACCAAGAATGAATCTGCTTCTAGGCAGATCCATAAGGCATGCTGTTGTGAGCTGAATTCCATGATCTTCAAAATCAAATGTTATAGTTCTCACTCTCAGTCTCTCAAAGGACGGCTGTGTGGAGATATATTTTCTTTACTCGGTATGCACAACAGTAGGTCTCATTATGATGTTTTCATACATGTATATCATTGTATTTTGCTCAAATTCACCCTATCCATGATCAAGTTAAAATGATTTCATCTGAAGGAACCTTAATCCCCCAACCCCTTGATACTACAGGCATCCTTAGGAAGAAAATACACACACACACACACACACACACACACACACACACACACACACACACACACAGGAAGCTGTGAAAACACAGGAAAGAATAGCCATCTAGAAGACACCAACACAGAGGACACCTTCACCTGGCACTGTCTCCAGAGTTGTCAGAGAACAAACGTCTGTTGTTGAAGGCACCCGGTCTGTGGTACTCTGCACCATGGCAACTGAAGCTGTGGCATCTGCCTGCCGTGCCCAGTCACACCACACCAGAACTTCCCACAGATCCACACCCTCTCACTTGAGGTAGTGCAGTGAACTGCCTCTTCCTGGCCTTCTCTGACTGAAAATCACCATAGGAGAGCAGAAGAAAGCAAGGAGAGTTCTCAGAAGAGACAGGGCATCGCTTGAGGGGTCTGTAGGACGCTGTGGGTGCTGGCGAGAGGCCTTGGCAGAAACTGCTGGAGTCTTACCCACAGACACCATCTGTGCGCTGGTTAAATTGAAGGGCATATGAAGAGAAGGAGGACGGACCAGGTCCCTGCAAAGGCCAACCTTTACTCCTAATATAGCTTCCCAACAAACACTGGCAGATGACATTTGGTGATTTTTTTTTTTTTTTACCTACCCCTTGGCCAGAGCAACAAAGTTCCACCCCTTGCAGAACCTTGGTCCAGTTCCTCTCCCTCCCACACAGATATGGATGCAGGGAGATAGCCCTGAGCTGGGAGACTTGGAAGGCCTGCTTCAGAGATCACACTCTTAAACCTTTCCCTCTGCCCTTCTCTCTTCTTCTCACCAGAGACCAGAGAGCTTGCCTGGCCGTGACTAATATTTATTTGTTATTATTTGGGGTGTGTGTGTGTGTGTGTGTGTGTGTGTGTGTGTGTGTGTGTGTGTGGTGCATGCCTATGCATACATGTGCGGAGGCCAGAGATCAATGCTGGGCATCTTCCTCACACATTCCCCACCTGATTTTTTGAGACGGAGTCTCTCACTGAACCCGGAGCTCACTGATTTGGCTAGATCAGTTGGCCGGTAAATTCCAAGACCCCTCGTGTCTCTGTCTTAGAGCTGAGATTAGAGCATACGTCACACCAAACTCTGTACATGAGTACAGGGGATCCGAACTCAGGTCCTTATGCAGACACTTGACCCACTAAGCCAAGCCCACGGACTGTGGACATTACTTATTATTATTAATTTGTATCAGGTTGCATTAATTTGGACAGCCCGTGGAAAGAACTCACAGTCAGCATAAAACTGCAGCCAGCCGATGTGTTGGAATTAATTGGGCCAGGAGGCCGCCGGTCCCCCTGGCTTCTGCGGTCAGCCTTTGTGGATTTTTCTCTCGCTCTCTCCCAGCAAGTGCTGGGGCTGAGGGCTGTATCAGTCCTTACTCTGCCTGCATTTCAAACTCGTAGATGAAAGCTGCTGCTGGAAGAGCCTAATTGGAGAGAATTGCAGTTTAGAGGTAAGGGCTGTATCTAATAAGTAAATGGGGGAGGAGCAGAAGAGGGGGTGGAGCAGGGCTCTTTTTTATGAAAATGTGAGCCTCCCCACAGTCTTTCCTCTTCAGCTGCTGCCTCACAGATGGACCCTTTAATTGAATTTTCCTACAGGCCTGGGGGAGGGAGTCATTTCGGGTCCAGGAGCAATTGAAGTGAATCCGATGGTTTGTGTTTCTTTTCATCAGGAGCGGAGGGCCAGGTGGGCAGTTGCCAGTCTTGGCATTTTTAATCTTCTTCCTGTTCCCTCTTCTATTTTTTCCCCCATTCACCTGAAGGTTTGTCCTCCTTTCAAGTTCCCACCCAGGGTTCTCCTGCTCTATCCTGGTCTTATTCCCAAGGGCAAGCTTAGAGAAAGATGAATTGGAAAGACAGGATTCTATTTAACCCCACTGCGTCTACCGACCTTTTATTGAGCATCTGATATACATCGAGGCCTGGGTGCCACAAGGAAGGAGAAAATGAGAAGCTTAATGTCTGCCTTTGGAGAACTTTTGCCTAATCAGGAAGAACACTCTTTTCTTTTTAATCCTTTCTGGAGAGTTTCATTCACGAATACCATATTTACATCATCTATACCTCTCCTCCCTCCCAAACTCCTCCCATGTGACCCCAACTCCCTCTCAAATCCACGACCTCTTCTTTGGGCATGGTTACATATATGTATGCAGCCTGCTGAAACCATTTGGTGTTGTTCATACGTCTGTTTATTCAGGGCTGACTGCTTGGGACTGAATAATCTACCCAGGGCTCATCCTTGGAGAAGAGCGAGTGTCCCTCTGTGAGTAGCCATTAATTGCCTGTAGCTCTTCATCTGGAGTGTGGCCCTGTGCAAGTTCAATCCACACTGACATGTCAACTGCTCTCGTCATTGGTGCAGGTCGTTTTATAGGCAGCCATATTTTTTGGAGAGTTGATGGGTACAGTTTCCATGGCATATATCGAAGACACTACATGGCATCGGATGTCCCAGTCCTTCGGCTTCTCACCGTCTTCCTGCGCCCTCTTCTGAGATGTTCTCTGAGCCTTAGATGTAGGGTAGTGCTATAGAAAGAAGTATATGGCTGGACACCCCTGGCCAGTTGTTTTCTCCATTTTGACCAGTGGTGGCTTTCTGTAAGGGTCTCCATCTGCTGCAAAAAGAAGCTTCTCTGGTGAGAGATGATAGCTCTGCTTAGCTGTGGGTGTGAGCAGAAGTATTTAGAATGCAGTTAGGAATTATACTGGTTGGGGAATTGGCAGTAGGAGGTTCTCCCCTGGGGTTCGTGGCCTCACTAGCCACAGGTAGTTGGGCTAGGTTTACAATACCAGGCATGAATTCCCTCCCAATGAGCAGGCCTCAAGCCCAGTGAGATAGCTGTTCCTTGCCCCCGAAATGTAAGTACTACCATGGCAAAATACGTCCAAGGAATAACCCTCTTGAAAATAAAAGCAACAGGCAGAGAGCAAGGCAATAAATAAAAGCAACCAAGGGACGAGAGAGGCAGCACAAAGTCCTAATTTAATATGAAGTGAGACTAAAATGTAAACCTAAGGCCACCATAAGAAGCCCCTTGGGCGTCAGAGCGGTCGTGGGATACTTAATTTGGGCAATGGCCTGTAAATTAGCTGGGTAGGGGCGACCTCTTTTTGTCAAGAAAAGCACCAGATCTGGCAGTGCTCAAGAGAAGAAAAGAAAAATGAGCCCCATCCTCAGCCTCTGCACAAATATGTATGTCCCTATGCCTAGCTCTGAAATCTGGAATTCCTCAAAACTCTAACTGATTCTTTGAAAACACCCAGTTTTGTTTTTTTATCACAGACTATAACCATTTTGCAGGGTTGGAGATTCTCTTCTGGTAGAATCAAGGTTACTTCAAGGCAATGACTCTCGTAACTTTAAAGTATTTACCTGGGGTGGGGGGCTCGTGTCTAATAAATCAGAGCACTTAATAAAACTAAATAATAAGGTTAAATCAAAAGCGAAAATAAATGCCAAAAGCCAGGTCTGTCTCCCATGCCTGTACCCTAGGCCTTGTCAAGGCTGCCTCAGAGCCCTTTCCCACCGAAGGCTTGGAGTGTAGACTCCACAAACATTTTTCCAGAGATCAGCCCATGCCACCCACTGCTAGCCACACATCTTGCCTCCTCTATTAGAAAATCAAAAACAACCCCTCTTCAATGCACGTACTGATTCATAAGTAATGAGAGCCTTTGTGCTGGTGGGCACAGGCAGCAGGCCCCAGCTGGTGTGTGCTTGGTGCTCAGAGACTTCTGCAGTCACAGGAAAGAGGGAGACACCCAGGTCCCCCTTGCTTCTCCAGGAAGGACCCCGGCATCACCTGCCAAGAGCCGCCAGCTCAGTCGTCAGGAAGGAAGGCTGGCATGCTGAGCAGCTATGTTAAGCTGTTCGTTCATCTCTGTATAGCACTGTGCTAAGAATTCCACATAGTTACTGAGGTGATATTTCATTGCAGGCCATCTCAATCTGAGCACTAAAGGTAATCTGTGCTAGGTAATTCTTGCTCATAGGGAGCTTTTCCTGTACATCTGTAAGATGCTAAACCACATTCTGACTTATGCCTACTAGATGCCAAAATCCATCTCCAGACACAGCTATCTGTCCCGAGTGGCAAACAGCCCTAGTGAGGACCACTCACTGTTTCTGAGTTTAATCTGATACGTCTCTATATTGACACTTTGGGGCTACTTGCCTCTAGTTCAGGATGGCACTGCATCTAAGAACAATCTTAGACTTGGGTCATCCCAGGCTATACTACTCTACCATTTGAAGTTCTGGGCAGCAGGCTTGACCCTCCATAAGCCAATGCATTTGAATATGAACCCAACTAATGAAGGGCAAAAGCATAATCCAAGTCCCTGGGTCTCATGTTTCCTAGGTTGACTTGCTTAGAAACAGGGGCCAGTGGACATAAAACCCTGGAAGAAGCCTTTCAAGTGCTGCCTGGTCATTAATTAGAAGTGGGGTCTCAAAAAGTAATACAAGTTCTCTGAGGTACAGTGTTATCTGTAAAATCCACCACAGAAGATCTTGGGAGAATTGGAAAGGGTGCTAAATATGCAGTTCCTATCCACCCGTTGGGCACCTAGTAGGTTCGCTCCATCTGAATTGTTTGGTCCTATCCTTTAGACAACCACAGGTTTTTATCTGGAGTAAAACCAGATAAAATCCCACTAAATTGGTGTGCTATGAATAGATGGCTGTATTTCCTTCCAAGTGTGGCATTTGAACTTGGCATATGAACCAACCCCTTTGTGAATCTCCAAGTGATCTCTCTGTGACAGACCTGTGGGATCAAGGTTGTTCTTTGAGTGTTCATGGTGGGGGCAGGTGGGGGCTCTCTGCAGGTGTCTGTCCTCATAAGCTTGTCACTGGGAGCTTTTCCAAAGCCCAGCTCATCTGTCAGGTGTACAGGTGTGCCTGGGCTCAGCTTACATCCTGGAGTCAAGGTCATATTTGCCAGGGTAGAAGAGCCTCTTCCTCCACCCTCTAGGGATGGGAGCTTTTACTAACCTACATAACAGCCTTCTATACCCTAGAGCCCAGAGGGCAACGAATAGATTTCCCTCCCCATTTGCA
This sequence comes from Peromyscus maniculatus bairdii, assembly GCF_049852395.1. Lineage (NCBI taxonomy): Eukaryota > Metazoa > Chordata > Mammalia > Rodentia > Cricetidae > Peromyscus > Peromyscus maniculatus. The sequence continues at coordinate 125,196,068 of NC_134856.1, forward strand.
CCCAAGAGCCATGGACCAGAGCGCCTATGCAACAGATCCTGGTGCGCAGTTCCCTTGGGGAATCAGGTTAAGAAGAATCTTGATGAAGGTTTGGGTCACCAGGCAGAGAACCAGGGAGACAGATGTAGCTACCCTGTGAGGCTTCATGGCTTTAGAAAGTAAGACCAAATGAGCAACAGCTGGGTGATTCTGGGGCTGGAAATCTAATTTGGGATTTCCTCTGTTTTTCATTTCTTTTTCAAACATACATTTTCCTGGAGTGGGGCGGGGGAGGGAAGGGGGCAGGCAGAATGGAATAAATAAAGATGACATTTCATTCTGAAAACCTCCCTAATGGTTACATTTGGAATAAGCAGGTGAAATGGAGTCTGAGCATAGTTCAGATGTCATGTATTCATATTCTCAATCTGCCTTTGAGTCATTGGGGTCCTAGAACAACTATCAAATGCTTCTGGTGTGGTTAAGGAGAGACAGCTATCAGAGGAGACACAGAGAGCCTGAGGAGGAGTGCTCTACGGTGTCACTGGACTGACCATTTGAGTTCTCCAAGGGCCCCAACTAGGCTGGAGGCAAGGGGAGTTCTGGGCAATGTGTGTGAGAATTGCAATGAGTTCGACACAAACTCACCGGGGCTAATGAGGACAGGATTTAACACAACCCTGTGACAGCATCACTCTTATACTGCAGAATAATGCCTCGGGGGATGGTAGACGATAAATCCACTAAAATTTAAAGTTTGGAAATAAAAATGTGTGTGTGTGTGTGTGTGTGTGTGTGTGTGTGTGTGTGTGTGTGTGTTTCACAAGAAAATGACAGAACCACCAGGAATTCATTTGAATGTCAACTAATGATTAAAACTGCACACTCTAGGGCCAGACCTGGTTTCAAATCCCAATTCATGCACTGGCTAAGGGAAAATATTTACTCTGTGCCTCAGTTTCTACATGTGTACAATAAGGGACACAATGTTACTTGTGTTCATTTCCTGGCATGATAAGTTAACCCAAACTATGTGGCTTAAGCAACAGACCTACTCTTTCACAGTTCTAGAAGGCCGAGTTCTGAAGTCACAGGTCGGGAAGGCTGCCCTCCCCCTTGAGGCTCCAAAAAGAAAGACTCCTTGTGTTGTCCGGCATCTAGGGGTGGCTGAGGATCCTGGACCCCTCTAGCTTCCAGCTGTGTCTCTAGTCACAGGAACTTCTCTTTTGTCTGCATCTTCTATGAGGACACTAGTTACATGTTGGATTTAGGGCCTCACAGTAACCCATCCGACTGCATCCTAATTTAACTAACCACATCTACAAAGACCCAATTTTCAAATACCAGAATTTCAATATAATTTTTTTTTGGGGGGGGGATGCATTTCTAAATTTTGCAACAAACTCAATGGGGTAGGTACTACTGTACATCTTCAATAAGGGGGAGCCTACGATAGGGGATACGGAAACTGGACCAAGGCCCCCAGACTAGTGAATGGTAAAGTGAGATCTAGGCAGGGTTCCTTCTGTTCTAGAATCTATATACTTCCTCATTAGCCCACTCCTGCACACATTTGAGGGCAACTTGGTTTCTGTCTTCATCTAGTTCCTTTATGAAGTTTGTGTAAATCTCATTTTCCAACCCTTGAGCTTCTCTGTATGACACCCCACCACATACAAATTATTCAAATTCTACTTCACTGCTTCAGATAAAAAAAAAACCCAAACTCAAAGACTTTTGGCTACGTGGTATTGACGCTTACATTTAACGCATGCCTTAAACCCTTACTGTGTCCAGGACCTCACAAGATTTAATCAGCAGACCAAAGCAGACTGTAAACTTCTCTTCCTTCATGAGTCTGGAAAGACAAAAATGCCTAAAATCCCAGTATTTGGAAAACTGAATCAGGGAGATCATGAGTTCAAGGCCAGCCCGAGTTACATAACAAAACTGTACTTTAAGATTTCAAAATATAAAAGGTTTTCAGATAGATATATCCAGAATTAGCCACATACAAGCAAAGTTGGGGTGTGCCTGCTACACATATAATCTCCTTATTATCGTGTTGCAGGTTAGACTCTGGAGGCAGAGAAAGCTTAGGGTCCCACAGCTGAAAGGAACCACAGTGTTCCAGAACAAGGCCTAGACCTAGGTAGCCTGCCTCCCACTCCAGAGGCTGTGGTTTTGTGTGTGCTGTTCCCTGTGTGCCTTAGGATGTTAACATGATGTTTACTGGTTAAACACGAGAGACGCCACAGTAAGCTTCCTTCAGCTAAATATGCACCTCCTGAATGAGAGTTCTTGAGGGGGAATCACTGTGTTAGAGCAGGCACATCACTAAGGCTTTGGAACATCATGTCAAATTGCAGGGATGAGGAAGGCGTGCTCGGGAAGTGAAAATGTGATCATCTGAAGCAGGAGATGAAAAGGAAATGGATGCTGAAAAATAGCAAACACTCCAGATGAATGGGACGCACCGTGCTGGAGAGCGGGCTTCTGAAGAGCCACCTCTCAAGTGGCCAGCCCCAAGCTTAGGAGCAATCAGAACGCCAGACTAGGGAGTGCAGACATTGTCAAGTGACACTCCAAGTCCAGCGCGGGCTTGTGGGAGGGAGATGATCAGATTCTAGCTGAAAGAACTTCCTCAAGGAAAACTTCATGTTTCCCATGATTCCCCATCTTACCTACTCAGTACCATCAGACGGGGAGTGGAAGGGGGCTTCCCTACCTGGTTTTCTTTTTACATGATGCAGTCATGAAATTACCTACTGTAACATATAGGGAATAGTATAAAGAATAATGTATTTGAAATATTAGAATTATTATGTATCTAATATGTCCATGTTCTGGAAATGTATAATAAACAATATAATTCTATATATAGACTTTAATTATGCAAAGAAGAATATAAAAGGATCCAATTTTATCTGGAGTTCATCTACCTCTTGCATGATCTTTCATATTTTTACTCAGTTTTATGTAAATATAAAGGATCAATAAATAATGGTGGGTTGCCTGTGTTAAAATTTCAAATAAGTGGGATCACAATGTGCATTTCATTGCAATTCGGTTCTTATTTCACTGTCTTTTTCCAAGAAGTGACTGTTATTGATACATGTACCACTATTCTGTGTTCCAATCTTGAAATTCGCTTGTTTTTCTCTTTTTCTTAGTTTACTTTTGAAAGGTGGCTGTTGCAAACAAAGCCATGGTGCTGTCTTGATATTGTTCTTCGTGTCTTCTTGTGTTCAGGCCAAGAGCAAAGATCTTCTCAACTGCATTCCTTCACTGCGTCACAGGAGGCCGACAGCTGGTAACTGGATTTGCAAGGTGCCCATTCGAGATGCAGAAATGAGAGGATGGTACACTTCGTGAGACGGATGCCTAAGGGTAGGAGAGCTGAATCCCTTACCCAAAAAAAGGTGAAGGAAAACTTTGGGGTCCATCTGAGAAGTGGGATTGCTCTGCACAATTGCTCTTTTACCTGGAGGGGCCCAAAAGCTGTGGCAAAGTGGCTCACTGTGACAGAACCCAGTGCTCCACAGAACTGTGAGCGGGTCGGGGTGGGGATGAGATTGGGGAAATGCTTACTGCTCAGAAGTGGGCAAAGCAGCTTCTAGAAGGTTGAACTTGCTTTCCTGTAGTGCCCATTGTGGAATTTCTTTATGTTTTCATAGGATTTCCTGTCTAATCCTCACTCAATCTAAATCCATCTCTGATCATTAGTCTCTCCTGTCAGTTGGTAGACTTTTATATATTGTTGCTTTTCTTTTCCTGAGACTTGCACAGAAATGCCTGTTCACCCCAGAAAGAAAGAGCCACAAGAGACCCAAGAGATGATTCATCTAAGTCCACCTTGGTGCCCCGGTGAGTTTACTGGGCTAATTTTACAGGAACATATGTGAGAAGTGACTTAGAGTGGTATGAACGACTCAGGCAGCTGCACTGCAGAAAGGTTGTCCACAGCAGCTCGTGAAAGTTGCTGTAGAGTGTCTGTGCAACATGCAGGCAGCTACAGCATCCACGGATGCTCTTTTCCAGCAGTCGTGGAGGCTGCGGAGTCTTGCAGTTTGGTTTCCTAGCTTCCTGGGTCTTCCTGGATCTTTCCTGGGCATTTGCTGTGCTTTGTGACCCCCGACCTCCTCCACACCAGTTTCAGTCCCTAGGAAACAGCTACTTAGCACACACTCTGATATTGGTCTAAATTGTTAATGATTGGCACAGGGGGCTTCAAGCTGGCTCAGTGGGTAAAGGGGCTTGTCACCAAGTCTGACCACCTGAGTTCTATGCCTGGAACCAGCAGAAGGAGAGAAAGTTGTCATCTGACCAACACACACACACACACACACACACACACACACACACAGTGGCACATGTGTGCTACCCTAACAGTGAACTAAACAAATATTAAACATAATAAAGATTTTAGATAATTACTGTAATTGAGAACCCCTTCATTATGAATTTGAAGATGTACTGAGTCCTACTACTTTAAGGCCAATGAAGAAAGAGAGAGAGAGCTTCCTAAGAAGCGGCTACGCTGGTTACACTTCACTTAATCAATAGGTGGGCACTGAGTATCTCCTGCAAATTAGACTGTGGGAGAAGATGTGCAAACAGAGAAGTCACAAAGATGGGCTGTCACTCTTCAGAGAGGTGCCACTTAGAGAAGAAAAGAGACGGCCATTTAAGTTCGGTTACTGTCTCACAAGTGTGGCATCATCTTTAGCCACATGTCTTCTTTGCCACACTGACACCACTTCAGGATGGAACGAATCAGCTGTGTCTGTGGCTTTTCACTGAATGGTAGAGTAAGAAGGCATGAAGAGGCTAGCTGCTGTCCTGAGCCTGAGTCCCCATTCAAGGCAGGACCCAACGTGGCCAGCCTAGGGTGTGGTCTCACCTGCCACCTCCCAGGGCTGAGGCCCCTGGCAGAACCAAGTCCTTATTAAAACCACACTCCATGCCCCTTATTCTCTCACACCTCACTGAACAAGGCTTTCTGCCCCTGTCCCCATCAACTGATTCCTGCAGCTGTACAGAGTGACTGTCGCACTGCCCTTGTCGGGAGCCACAGCAGAGCCAGCCATGACAGCTGGCGGCACGAAGTACCCGGGCGTCTGCTTTTCCCTCCCTGCCAGGCCTCCCTGAATAATGTGGGGTCTTATGTATACAAGAACGCTGCTATTGATCCTCCGACCGTGGGCTCTGCGCACTGCATTGCTTTGAAAGTGCCTGGGGATTGCTTCTCCACTGGCCTGCATACATGCTGCAGCCTGCTTTTCCCTGGGACCCGGGGAGCACATTTGCACTTGGTTTCCAACTGCCAGGAGCCCTGGAGTCCTTGTCAAGAGAACAGTGTTCTGGTGGCATTTCTGTCACTTACTGGCTGAGTGGCCATGGGGAAGTCATTAGGCCCGCATCTCTTTCCTTCTATGTAAAAGAGGAGAAGACTACCCGCCCTGACTCCCAGAGATATATGTATAAAATTACTTTTGAAATTGATTTGGGAACTCTCTGGCGTGAGGCAAATAGAAAAGATCGTAATTATTTGTCAAGATAGAGCCACACTGTACTGGTACGGGAGGGACGGTGCAAAGGGGACCCATAATTGCATCCTGTGGTTTCTCAGTCCACACAGCTGGGGCCCAACCCAGATGGGCCTAGACCTTTGTTCCTGGACAGCTGAGGCACTCAGCTCTAACTGGGGGAAACCCGAGAAAAACAACCAAGAATTCTTCTCAGATCGGTAGAGCCATGGATTGCTAAATCTGTTCATTGTTGGTGGGATGGTCAGGATGGATTGAATCACAAACTTGAAGCAGGAATGTGTTTTAGAACTCACCTTCATAGGACAGGAACTGTCATCCACTTCTGAGCCATAGATGGTTGGGAGTAGATGATGAGTATGTGAAAGTATACACACTGTGCACAATTTAAAAGTACAAATAAAGTTCTGTTTTCCTTGGGCAAGGCAAAATCTCAGGAGTGCATGTCCATGAATGTGGAATCCTCCAGCCAAACCAGGAAACCAAGGCCAGAAAAGATGAAATGATTTCCTCACAGTTATGCAGCTAGTTAGCTGGCTGAGCTGACATACCGGTCTGAGGTGGTTACTTTCTGACCCAGGTGTGATCCCAGAGTTCACCTCGGTTGTAAAAAATCACAACGTAATTATCACAATGTCTAGTTTATTTTTGGCACATTGAGATGCTCTGTTTAAAAAAAAATTAAAGCCACCCTTTTTCCTTTTAATTTCTGAGAGCAGCTCTGAGAATGTGGGTATAGATTTCCTTCACGCAACAATGTGAGAAATAATAGAGTAAGATTGTATGTCACAGATGAAAACGCTGTATTTACGCCTCATTGTAATCCATTCATTGCTTTATGGATCCGGAGTCCCCTTGGGACTGTCACAAATCCACATAATGTTCCCGAGTGCAGGATTTGGCATTTGGATCTCTGATTTAGCTGTCAGATATGTAAAATCACATGTCGCCAGACAACTCCCTGGGGACTCCACAGCTGTGCCTGCCGGAGAGCACAAGTTACTCACACGGCCAACATTAATTTACGCCCTCATACTGGCCCCCTGGAGTCCCCCTTCTACAGCCATGACTAATTTTTAGTGTGACTCCTAGGGCTCTGGTGGAGGGATTCAAGCAGCATTTTCTTCTCCTGGACTTTTTCAAGATTTCTGGGGGTGACTTTCAAAAGAGTCACTGGGGGCTGGGGATGTAGTTCAGTGGGAGAATGGCTTTCCTGGCATGTGGAGATCTTGGTTCTAGTCCCAGAACTGCACGCGCGCGCACACACACACACACACACACACACACACACACACACACACACACATTTAAGGGGAATAACAATTACCTGAGGGCATTGTACAACTCTGACCAGCAGCTTCACCTTCTGGGCCTCTCAGAAGTGACCTCCAGAGTGACCATGATCTAAGGATCCCACTCACCATGTAAACACAGAGTAGATGGCTCCATCGCCAGACTACGTACCATCAACCACAGCACCCTCTCTTACATCCATAGGTGATCTACTAGTGAGTGGTGAGATTGTGAGTGAATAAAAGACACCTTTTAACAGAAAAATGAGCTGGAATGTGAGCGATCATGTCTCTCAATGCCGAGTGCACCAAGAAAATGACTCTGCTGAGTGGTCGGTTGGAGTCCACGCTCTCTCTATTCTCTTCCAAACTGAGAGGAAACAATAAAAGGGGATGCTGAATCAATCAGAAGGTCTGGCTGTAAATCTCCCCTTGCTGCCAGCTGGTCATTAAAATATTTAGAGTCAAGAAAGATCTACTCAATTGTGTGTGTTATTTTACTCTTCTGGGCTCACACTCTATTTGTGGATGAGAATGATCAGAATCCTAACAGAAATGTGGGGATAACTAACAGTGAGGATTTTTATAAACGAATGATATAATAGAAGTAAAGAAAAAACAGATAAAGGGAGAGACAGAGAGAGAAAGGGACCCGGAGATATAAGCCCATAGAGGGCTTAACTATCGTACATGAAGTCCTGAGCTCAAACTTTGATACTGCATAGAACCAGATGTGGTGGCACACATCTGTAATCCCAGAACTCAGGAGGTAGAAGCAGGAGGATTGGGGGTTCAAGCTCATTCTCTGCTCTCTGCTCCATAGCAATTTCAATGTAGGCCTGGACCTAAGACTCCCTGAGAGAGGCTGGGGGAGGCAGAGACAGAGACAGACAGAGAAAGAGACCTACATGGTTTTAATTAACTAGCAGACACATTCAGCTTGTAGCCCATGGGTGATATACATCCAGGATAGCTGTGAATGTAGCCCAACATAAAATCATAAACTTAGTTAAAACATACTTTGTGTGTGTGTGTGTGACTTGATTGTGTGGTTCTCAACTGTAGACTTTGTAGATGAATATACCACAAGTTCAGAAGGCTAGACCTACCTGGTGCTTTCCAACACTTAAAAGTGGGCAACGATAACCCACAGTTCCTGAGAGGCCTCACCTTAGGGAGCCCTTCCTAGATAAGACGAGTTTAAATGTCACCTGTCTTCACTGGTGCCCTCTGAGATTAAAGCCACCTCTGCAGGCTTTCTTAGATCCAATGAATGTCACTGAAAAGGACTCCCAGTCCTTTTGACATCACCTCTCAATCCTGGTCACTGCCTCTGTGTCTGTCCTGTGTCCAGGCACAGAGTGAAGAAGCCACAGCTTCCTTTAGTTGACTAGGGTGGAGCTCTCCGCCATTTCTCTTCCCCTTCCCTCTTTGGGATTTCCTTTCTCTTTCCACCTCCTTGGTCTTCCCAGTTCTCTTTCTTTCTCTAAAAGTAAGATGGCTCCCCAAGACCTCCTGGTCTCTATGTGGTGAACCACTCAGCCCTTGCTCTGCTGCTCACAAAGCACGTGACCACCAGCAGGTGACTTAGTCTTTATGAAGTCAGGTTTGTACTTGCTAGTCAGGGACCAGGGCCAAACTTCAGGGAGCTTTTTGAGAATCCAATGAAGGAGGTGTGTGAAGGGTCTGGCATAGAGTTTGGCATCCAACAAGCCACATGGCCGTCCCCTGGGTTCCTGAGTGTCACCTCAGCCAGGTGCTGTGGCTTTTCTGGAATCTGTTTCTTGAATTAAGAAGAGCAGGTACTAATGCTGAATGAGGTTGTCTCTGGACCTCTTTGAAGAGGCCAGCACCCTGCTTTATAAACCATGCTGGCCTGTGCTCTGGTACTGTGCTTTTAGTGCATTCTCAAATGGCCTGTTTACTGTTGCAATTCTTTGATTAACACCTACAACTTCACTGGGCTGTGTATGTTCCTGGGGTTGGGCTGGGGGCTGGGCTCAGCTATTTCCATCCAATCCCCAGCCATATGATGCCTTAGATGACATGTTAATGATTGAGTAAATACAGAGGAACATACTCCATCTTGTTGGGAGAAGTTTGAGTGTAGGATATCTCAGAAAAGTCTCAGGTCACTGGTTCTAATTATGTGAGCTGAAGAAAGAGATGGGGGTCTTCCCTTCCCCTCTCTCCCTTCATCCCCCTAGAGTCCTGTCTTTCCTGCATCTGTCCGGGTGAAAGATAGTTCATGGGGGTATCTGTGAAAGCAGTGGACTGCTCTTCCAGATCCCAGCATTGGATGAATGAAGGCAAGGCAGGGAGGGAACCAGCTGGCCACGCCTCTACTCTGTCTATACTTAAACCGTTCTAGGGGCTGCAGGGAAAAGGAATGGACTCCAGGCCTTAGGGAGCCTAAACAAACTCAGAGGCCTTTGCATATCTTCCCTTTAATTACATATATTGCATACAGATAGTTCCAGCTCGTGGACAACTAATAAGATCCGTGGTGAGCAGTGTTCTGCCTGAGCCTCTTTATTCCTCCTCGGTCTAGGTGTGATAGTCCAGTTCTAACCTGTCCCAGTCCAGCAAGCCTCTACCCAGGATCCCCATCCTCATGCCTGAAGAGACTAAGTAGACTTTTTTACCAACTGCACCCCCCTCCCAGCAGTCTCTATAGCCTTAGGGTTCCCCAGGCAATGGCTGAGTAGTGGCGCCCAGTGTAATAGCTAGCTACTTGAGTCCATCTAGAATAGTTTACTCATAAATGTTTTATGGAGATCTGCTCTTTTATAGGGGAGGAAAATGAAAAGGTTGCCCCAATAAATGACTCAGCCATGTTGTAAAAGAAGAAAGGAATTGCTTGTGTCTCCATGTTTAAGTTATGGAAGACTGAGAATCACTTTTATCATCCTCGTCCATGCAACCCAACGTGTTTATAGAAACAGGATCATACCAGGTTCACGAGTCAGGGCACGGAAGCTAGCCTCCCAATACCTTACGTGTGCACTCAGTACCAGCTTTCATTTCATGTTCACACAAAATGGAGTACCAACCATCTTTGAATTGTCTTACACAAGGAGCTGAGGACAGAGAGATGCCACATTGAACTGGTCCCTTTGGGGTATACATTGTAGAGGAGAGTGATATAAGACCGAGCAGACATGAACAGAAACCCCAGGAGCTGTGATGGTTCCAAATGGGTGGAAGAGGCCATGAGGGAACTTAGAGGCTGTGTGGAGTCACCGTTGGGGAAGGCCACACCGCTACACTGCTGTGGGTGTTGGTTACGAGGCTGGGTTCAAGATGCCAAAGAGGAACGCTACCCTCCATCTTCTTCCTGTAGCAAACACAAAGCCGAGGTTGAGGAAGCCCTCCAGCTGTGTGAAGCTGGTGGAATTCAGCTCTCCCCTTTAGTGTGTATCTTTAGACTACTAAACATATATTGAAAATGGTAATTGTACTCACATTAAAGGTTTATTAAAAATCTTATGACCACCTCTCTGGCCCATAATTTCTTCTTCTGTACAAAGAGGCTGGGCTGGAGAGATGCTATTTTTCTTAGTGGCATTTCTTTTTGCTTTTACTAAAAAAAAAATGCAAAATTTAATTAGAAAGTAATTAATATAGAAAATTTTGAATAAAATAGAAAAATGATTCTATACCTACTATCTAGAAACAGCCACCATTAACTTGGATATGCATATCTTTTAAGATTTTTTTGTGAGTTTTCTTATAAAAATTCTAGTGTAGTAGGAATGATCTGTTAATTTTTTAAAAGTCAGATCGATGAAATGAAGTGGCTCAGCAGGGAAAGGCACTTGCCACTAAGCCTGGGGACATGAGCTTGGTCTTCAGAACCATGGGTGGAAAGAGAGAGACAACTCCTAAAAGTTACCCTCTGACATTCTGGAATATGGCACATGCACCTGCACACTCACATGTGCAAGCACACCACACACACACACACACACACACACACACACACACACACACACACACACGGGAGAGGTACATTTCTAAAAATTAAAAACTAGATACCTCACAGATTGCTGCTAAGTTTGGGACAGCTATGGTTTCTTCTCATTTTTAGTGACTATATAGCTTCCTTAATACATTTTCAGTTGATCAGATATTTAGATTTTTCACTGAAAATAAGGTACCAGTAAGTATTCTTTGACATCGATCTCTGTAGTCAACCACTTACTTCTTTGAAATTCATCTTTAGAAATGGAATTATGAGGCATTTGGTGCATTTGAAAACTACACGTTCACTGTGATTCATACCCGCAATTTCTCTGTATGAGCTGGGTTCAGCTCACTTCCATGCAGTCCCCAGGCATGCGGATCCTCAGCTGACTAATGAGTGAGTGGCTGCAAGGGGAAACGCTCCCTCCATCGTTGGGGGGAAGTCTGGGTGTGGACTGTCTCAGGACCTGGGTTCTAATGTAACACCTGGAGAGAAAGGGGGAGAAGTCGTCTTCCCATCTTCTCCTCTAGGCCTTCACTTTACTGTATCTGTCCTGGTGAAAGATGAGTCATGGACAAAGTGAAGTGCTTTTCCAAAGCCCAGGCAGAGAAGTGATCTGCTGGTGGTCAGGGGTAGTTGTTTTCTGTTTGTTTGTTTTTAACTCTTTTGGGGGCCCACTACCCAGCTCCCAAATAAATACACAGAGACTTGTTCTTATGAATGCCAGGCCTTAGCTTGTTTCTAGCCAGCTTTTCTAACTTAAATTACCCAGTTTCTCTTTAACTACATTTTGCCTCTGGGCTATTTACCTTTCTTTATTCTATGTATCTTTCCTTCTTACTCCATGGCTGACTATGTGGCTGGGTGGCCCCTGGCATCCCCTTCTCCTTTTCCTTTCCTCACTCCTCATTCTTCTCTTCTTCCTAGATTTCTCCTTCTATTTATTCTCTCTGTCTGCCAGCCCCACCTATTTCTCTCTCTTGTCTAGTTCTTGGCCTTTCAGCTCCTTATTAGATCAATCAGGTATTTTAGACAGGCAAAGTAACACAGCTTTATAGAGTTAAACAAATGCAACATAAGAATGCAACCTATCTTTGCATCACTAAACAAATATTTCACAGCATAAACAAATACAACGCATCTTAACATAATATCCCACAACAGTCATGTGCCTTGGGAGAAGCAGAGCGAGGGCTTAAGCCCAGTTGTACTGCAGCAAGTGGCCAAGAGCTTACCCTTTAGAGACAGGAGGCCTAGCGGGGGCATCTTTCTTTTGGAGAAAGAAGGACTTGAAAGACTGGGGAGAAATAACAGAGTTCCGGAAGGAAAGGGAAAACAATGGGTGTGAAACAGGCCTCCCAGCCAGTCTGCGATACTCTCCAGTCTGCCTGATGAGCCGGGAGTAACCATTGGCTATGATTTGAATGTGTCTCCTAAGTCACATAGTGGAAGTGCGACCCTCAATGCCTAAGTGCTGGCGGGTGGATCTTCCTGGGAGGTGTTCGGGTCAGGAGGTCTCTGGTCCTGGGAATGGACCGATGCCTCTGCGGAGGATGTGAGCCCAGAAGGCCCAGCCCTTGCGCTCTCCTCTTGCCTCCCACCTCCTGCCCTGTGATGATGCAGCAAGGCGAGCCTTGTTCAGTGCTGGTCGGTCGCTCACAGTCTTCCCAGCCTCCAGAATCCATGTCTCCGTGTTGTCATCTACCATGGCAGCCTGGGTCAGCGCTCTAAAATGACTGAGACATCACTTTTTTTTTTTTTTTTCATCTTTTTCAATCAAATGGTTGGAAAACAAGGACTTTTATTTTACTAATTGAATTTTGCTTTTGTAATTGTTTGGTAATTGAGTCCTATAATTCAAATGTTATTCGTTGCCTAACACGAGGCTTAGCAAATACTTGGTGTGTAGTAAGTAGTCATTAATTTTTATGAGCCTAATTAATTACCAAACCGAGTGTCTGCTTGAAAGCTTAGAAACAAACTTGTGATATATTTATAAGAAAAAGTCTAGGTTGTTACCCTAGGTATATTTTCTCACTCTCTGTTGTGACTGAAATACAAACTGTCCTGTCACCCCCTGGCTCATGTCTTAAAAAGCTTTGTCCCCCAATGCTGGCACTATGTTGGGATCTAGAGGGCAGCCGGCCACTGCAGGGGTGTGTGTAGGGGCGCTCTCCTGTCCCCACCCCCACTTCCCACCACCCCAAGGCAACCAGCCTCCTCCTCCACACGTTTTACTTCCGAGTTTTATGTTGTCTCAGGCCCACAGCAAAGGAGAGACTGGGCCAGGACAGAACCGCTGAAGCCATATGCCAAATGGCCCGTTCCTCCTGGGAAACGGCTTCTCTCAGATGTGTGTCAGCAACAAGGGCCTGACTGACACAGACTACTGACTGTTTGGATTCCAGTCTCATCTTCTATTTTTCCATTAACATCTGCTATTGAACGTTTTAGGCTTATTTTAGTAACTCATTTCTATTTTTCTTTTCTTATTGTCTGCATCATGTATGGTGTCTTAAACTCTAAGATAGAGAATGAAGGGGTGGATGGACACACGAACAAGGAAAGCTTGTTGGAGGTTATGGTGACCGTGGTGTAATGATGACATCTTACTGGGGCCCACTTCACCAACCCCTTCCAAGTCATGAAGGTGGTGGCAATCCTTGGGGCCCCCCTTTCTCCTAAGAAGGGGGTGTTTGGGGATGGCATCTGTGGTGGCTGGTCTTAACTGCCTACTTCGTGGAGAATCACAGTGAAGACCTAACTCTGGGTGGGTTTGCAATGGCGTTTTCAGAGGGGTTCAGCTGAGAGAAGAAAGACCCACCTTGGCTGTGAGCCAGGCCGCCTGACTGAATCAGTCAGGAAAGCCAGTCAGGAGTTACTGATGACGTCACCGTGGGGTGGAGCTTCCGAGGAAAGGAGATGAACACCTGCATTCATCTTTCTCTGATTCCCAAATGCAGACACGATGTGTCCAGGTGTCTCAGGCTTTGTCACCATGGCAGGAGTCACTCTTCATGCTGGGGACTCCACACTGGGATGGACTGTGCCTCTAAACTCAGAGCCAGATGGAAGCCTTCCTCCCTTAAAGTTGCTTATGCCAGATGTATTGTCACAGCAAAGAGAAAAATGACTGATACAAATAATGACTGACTCGTTATCCAGACAGTGGACGACAGTTGGGGGTTTCTAAGACATGTCTATGGAGCCAAGACGGTGGACAGAGGACACAGTGGCAGGTCCTTGCGGTTGTTGAGATGGGGTACTCCAGAGGAAAATGGACACTAAAGAAACTGTCCTAAGTGAAGATGACAGATTTTATCAGTGCTGTTTGGGTTCCCTAATCTGAAGAAATATTTGTTTTTGGGAAACTAAGATGTGTGTCTCCACAGGGAAACTTGACCCAGATTACTTATCACAAATGGATTCAGTAGAATGCTGGGTGAAGGTGGGGTCTCCCGGACCAGAAGTATTCAAAGACCATGCAGCCTCAGTAGGCCAATAAAGAGCCTGACAGGACTCCTGTGGAACAGCCTCCTGCATTCCGAGATGAGCTCCCTGCGCTATTTTTCATTACCTCACAATCTGTCGCTGTTTGATCAGTCAATTCAGACCCACAATTAAATGGGAAGAAAAAGAGTCAAAGTGATTGTTTTACTTTTTTCATAAGAATTGATTGTTCAGCTCGGACAAAAATGTTGATCCCATTTTGCATGTGGAGATAGTCAATTTAGAAGGACTGTTCTTGCCTAAGCCCAGGGTGACAGAAATGAAATCTGACATTGCAGCCGCGGCTGGCATGAGGGAAAAGGTGAATGAATTACCAGCTCCTTAGAGCTTTTTCCTCGGGCTTCTCGGCATTCTGCAATCTGGTGACTTCAGCAGAGTGGCGTCAATTATTGACAATTTAATAAACATTAAGCAAACATATATAATTGGTAGTTATTTGATGGTGGGGAACCATTGACTCTGTCTAGCGGGGGGAATCCTTAGAGATGTGGGGTAACAGGTGTAGGTATGAAACATGGCCCATGGAATAAGGACCAGCAGTGTCTTGGAGTGTTTACCTTCATTATATAGCCAAGGACGTTAAAGAGAATCGAGGGATCAATACTTTCCCTTTTAGGTTCCAAACCCTAGCCAGGAGGAAGAGAGTCCAACATGATGAAGCAGAAAGTCTCTTTCTTTCTGTGTTGCATACCGAAGTAGTCTTGGGGAATGCAAATGGCAACAGACAAAGAAGCCCAGAATGTTCCCAACAGTCTGATAATTAAAGCTGAAACCAATAGGAAGAGATTCGAAAAGGTGCAAACTCTTTACCCTGGGAGCTTTGTGGGTAACCCAGGCCTGTCCAGTGAATGTAAGGCTCACACCTCTGGGAAAAGAGAGGGATACTGAGGGGTCTGATCAATCACCTGAGACTGCATCTTAAGAAGAAATGGGCGAGCTTTGCTGCTGGAATGCTGTTGAGAGATGGAGGAACACCCTCAGAGAAGAAGGCCTTATGGAAAACCTACCCAGTGACCTCAAATCACACAATTGTTAAACTCTCCAACTGTGTCTATTTTTGCTGTTCCCAAGGGTATGAATAAAATCATCTCAAGTGCCTAGAAATATGTTCTTAAGGGTTATGAAATGTAAATCAAGACTCAGAAGGATTTGGTAGCCTGTGTAGTATTTTCAGTATCTCTTGTGTCAATAACTAGGATTCAGGGTGAGGGAAGTCAAGGTGGCTTCTGGACTCTGGAGATGACATTATGGACAGGATCTAGATCACTGAGGCATGACCTAAGATGTCAAGAGGTGGGTGATGGCTTAGTGTACTAGTGTGCATTTCAGGAAGAGATGAAAGAATCCGCCCAGCCATTCACTGACCACAATGAGAATATTTTATCCATTCAAGCCTTGCAAATGTTCATAACCCTTTTGAGGTGGGCACCGAGATTTGCTGATCTAGGAAGCCCTCAGGGGAGACGACTCCGTTGGGGAAGTGCTTGCTCTGCAAGCACGAGGACCCAAGTTCAATCCCCAGTATCCACATAAAAAGCTGAGTGTGGTGGAACGTGCTCAGAATCCCAGCACTGGAGGGTAGAGATAGGAAAATGGAGCTCACTGGCAGCCCACCCAGCCTAATCAGGGAGTCTCAGGTCCCAGAGCGAAGCCTTGTCTCCAAAACCAGAGAATGGCTTCTGAGGAATGATACCTGAGGTCGATCTCTGGACTCTACACATACAGACATATACATATGTGTGTATCCACATAGACAGGTGCACCAGAATGTATGTGTATATCAACACTCCCACACAATAAATAAATTAATTAGTTATCTAAGATGGCCCTCTGTTGTTAATTCTTTTAGGATGTCTTTGCCCCAAATCCCTCTCTTTGACTAGAAGGCAGTGAAATATATGCATGGGAATCTTACAGAGCCACCGCCTAGCCCTGTTCTTCCCTTCCCTTTCCTCGGAAGTTGTACATTACTATTCTCACCTCAGCATCTGGCTGCCAAGCTAACAGCTGGGGTTAAGTCTGCATTTTGTCCAGCTGAGAATACACTAAATCTGATAAAGAAGAGAAGAAAGAATCTGTAAGAATTAGCTAACCTGTGACAGCGGCTGTTTGGGAACACTCCTAGGACAGAATTCTAAGTATATTCCAGCAAAGGCTAGAACATGAGGTTCGGCCAGGGAGCACACAGACTTGAGGGCACATTCCTGGAATATGGTGTTTAATATCTTGATGTGAAGAACCCCAAGAGCACCTCAAGAAAGCAGACAGTGAGGTGAGGTTGAACCAAGTGTCTGTGAATAGAGAGTGAAACCACAGTGTATACATGTAAAGTGCTGTTATTCTGCCTTATGTGTGCTTCAACATGGATGGACCATGGGTGTTGCTGGATCCTAACATCTCTCTTGGGGTAGGGGTGAGAAGACATGATGTCAATGACACAGACACCCAGACACGAGGAGTCAGTTGAAGGCAAACAGCAGACTTGTTCATTCAATAACTGGGAAGGCCTTATGTACCCTCCTCCCAGCAACCTAGCTGTGTCCCAATCTGGTGGCATTGTGTGGTTGTCCCTCAGTGGCTGGGCACAATCAGGAACTCTGACAGCACCTGTTGCTAGGCCCTCAGGCAGACTCCAGGTTGGTTCATAAGGAAGTACGTTATGTGCATGCCTTGGCAACTGGTTTGAGCTAATTTCCTCGACCCAATGAGCCTGTCCTACTACACATGAGTATATCATTCATAATAAAATATTGCATGAACTCCCTTAGTGTAGACTCTGGAAAATCAAAACTCATTCCAACAGAGTAGAATAGTGGTAACCAAGAGCTTTGGCTGGAGGGAGAAATAAGTTCTGTTGTTTTATGGGTACAAACTGTAGTTTTGGATAATAATTAGGATAGACAAATATGTAAAGTGAATATAATGCCACTGGATGATGCACTTTAAAATAGCAAAGTAAGTTTTATGTTAGGTGTATTTTGCTGCAACCAAAAATACTGGGTTTGGGATCTGTGTCTCTCATAACCAATTAGCAGTGATGCCTCCATCCATGTGGTATGTAGAACTTCAATAATCAGACATAAGCTGGTGGCCCAACTTCTAAACTCTTCATGATAATCCCAGGGAGACTTTTAAGACTATCCCAGCATTTATAAACACCCTGGCTGGTGCCACAGTTCAGATATTAAATGGAGATAAGACTGGAGTTAGGGCATACAATGCAGACCAGGTCACTGTATCCTGGTTGATACCAAGCAATATCACACAGCAGGATAATGGAGAGGTAAGGGCATTTACTAAGCAGTTAAAACCTAGAGTAAAGGCCAGGGGCCCTCTTTGCTATCTTACAAGCAGCCTTTTGCTTCTGCAGCAAGAGATCAAGAAAAGTCTAAAAAAGTCTGAAGACCACGGTCACATTTTAATAGACAGAGACTTGAGAATGCACATCTGATAGGACAATACTAAGGTCCTGGTTGGTAGAGCCCAGGGCTCTCACATAAGGCAGGGGACACCTGGTGGACACCCCTAACAGCTTGACTGCCCAGGCTCTTATTCTATAGAGCCTGCAGAGATGGCTGTCTCCTTCATACAGAGCTGTCATTTCTTCCTTGTGGCACAAAATGACAGAGGTCTCCCTGATAAGGTGACAGTGTCCCTCTATTCCCTTTATCATCAAAACTTCATCTGACTTCCTCCCTTGGCTGCCAGAACAACAACTGGGTTTAAGTCTGAACATAATCTATCTGGGGACACACTCCCTGATAAAGGAGAAAAAGGACTGCATGCCAAAGAATCTTTGAGAACTACTATTCTACACCAATGGGTGCTTGGGAATACCTATGGGAATTCCTTCCCTGTGGACATCTAAGGATGCCCCATGAATGATCTGGACCATGAGCCTAGTCATACAGTACACACAGGGAATGAGACACCCCCCATACACACACACACACACACACACACACACACACACACACACACACACACACGATGCTAAACGATTCTGTCCGCAGTGCTTTTTGGGAACCAAGGCATATAACCAGGATTCCCTGTGAATCTTTGTCCTTCCCATCCATGGTGTTCTGGCTTTTAGGTTTAATAAGTCTGGTCCCAGTAGTAGGCAGCTGCTAGAAAATCTGAAGAAGTCCAGTGTCCAGGGTCCAAGAGACAAGGAAAGGGGTCAACCCTCAAACACAATGGGGTTTGACTCTGATGAGCAGGAGGAGACAGAATGGCCATTTCACAAGGGTGGCAGGCAGAATGGCCCCCCACAGGCTCATATATTTGAATGCTTGGTCATTAGGGAGTGGCGTTATTCTGAGAGAGGTTAGGAGGTGTGGCCTTGTTGGAGGAAGTGTGTCACTGGAGGTAGGCTTTGTGGTTTCAAATTCTCAAGCCAAAAGTTAAGCCTGATGAGCAGAAGGAGACAGAATGGCCATTTCACAAGGGTGGCAGGGAAGAGCACACATAGCTCTAGGCAATCCACTTAGATGCCTCTTCGTCCATCCTTCATCCATCACAGTCACAAATAGGGAAATTCTGCCTTAAGAAGGGTATATTTACCAAGGGTAATGGTTGATCTTGATTTCCAACTTGATAGCATTTCAAATCACTATGGGATGCCTGTGGGGAGTTTCTAGATTAAGACAACTGAAATTGGAAAACCCACCCTACATGTGCTCAGTGCTATTGCCTGGGCTGGAACCCCAGACTGAAGGAAAAAAAAAAAAAAGATAAAGCAAGGTGAGCAAGTGGCACTCATGACCAGCAGCATCAGGTTCTGGCCACCATGATGGACCACACCTCAAACTGTGGACCAAAACATGGTAAGTAAGTAATACACCAGGGGATTCTGCTCAGCATTGGGAAATACAGCCCAGTACTGTCCTCTTCATCAGGTACACCAGCTTCAAGCTCAGGTCCCAGCCTCAGGCTTCCATTAATGACTGAGTAAGACCACGATGCAAGCATTCAACCACTTCCACCAGTGCAGGGCTCTTCTCAAGACTAGGTTGGCCTTGGCCTTCCTTGTTGAGTTAACAGAAATTGGTGTAAGGGAAAGATTATTCCTGAAAGGAGGTAATGCAAAAGTTAAGCCTGTAACAAGAACTGTACAAGCCTGTAATGGTCTGCATCACTGTCTCATGCTCTTCCCCACCTTCCTCCCCCTCCCCACTTCCTTTCCTGAGCATCAATTCACAGTGAGTAGCTAGCCCCTCCAACTCCATCTGCCTGTGGAAGGAACCAGTCAGAACTATTGGAGTCAGGTCATGTAAGCAGAGGCTTGCTGTGATCAAGGATGCTTCTGAGCACCTCTGCAGCGAGAAGCATAGCAAGGGCAGTTGGGAAGGTGGGAAAGGGTGCCCTAAATACTAAGCATAGATGAGGAGAAATGAAGATGCCAGATAAATCGTGCTGTGAGCATCAGAAGGTATGGTATTTGAAAGATGGTGTGAAGGTTTGAATAAGAATGGTTTCCACAGGCTTATATATTTGCTTGGTCATTAGGGAGTGGCGTTATTCTGAGAGAGATTAGGAGGTGTGGCCTTGTTGAAGGAAGTGTGTCACTGGAGGTAGGCTTTGTGGTTTCAAATTCTCAAGCCAGGCCCAGAGTCTCTCTCTCTCTCTCTGCCTGCTGCCTGCTCATCTAGAGGTAGAACTCTCAGCTCCTTTTCTCAAGCAAGGTCCACTCGATTGCCTCCTGAATGATGATAATGAACTAAACCTCTGAACTGTAAGCCAGCCCCAATTAAATGCTTCCCTTTACAAAAGTTGCTGAGGCCCATGGTGTCTCTTCACAGCAATAGAACACTGACTAAGACAATGGGAATAACTAAAGTTTCTAGTGGTTTTGATTTTAGAAAGTCAGTTTTGATTTTAGAAAGTCCCCAGACAGGGGACCAGGAGGAAAAATAATAATCTGAGATGTCTTATTTTATTTCATCCAGCAGAGTGTGAATAACAAAATGAATTGGAGATAATTTAAAAGAAATTCTTACAGCATAAGGTGATAGATAAAGGCTTGTTTCACCAAGCTTGGGAGGAAAGAAATACACTACTGAACTATGTTGACGGAAACATAAGCAGACAAGTTCTCCTGTTAGAGGAAGAGCTTGAGTTGAGTCCGGTGACAAGAAGACAGACATCTTTGGGGAAACCCAGGGACTCAGATGTGGAAGAATAACTAAAAGACAGGACTAGAGGGGATAATGCTTCTTCAGTTTAGCTAATCATCCAAATTGCTCAGAAGACATTTAAATTGCAAGGGGGTGTTGTATACCCTACTGTTTTATAAATTCTTGAAGTTGAGTCTTAACATTGAACTTTTAAACATCCTTAGGTGAATGCCTGGCTGGTGAGGAAGGTGGGAAAAGAAGGTGGCGGGGGCAGGGGACCAATTTCTAAACATCTTTCTTAAATGCCCTATAGGTGGGTTTGACCATGCTGTAGGGTTTCAGCTCTCTTGACGCTGACTAGAGGCCTCGTTTAGCCAAAGACAAAACACAGAAAACTCTCATTACATTTCTGCTAAAAGTGAAACAACCAAATGAAAATAAAAGTAAAAAACTACTGTCCTAGGTTTAATTGAGACCAACTAGATTAAAGCGTTAACAGTGGAGATGAGAAAGAAGCCTTAGGAGAAAGGTCTCTGTGATGGTCAGTCTTCATTGTCAGCTTGACTGAACTTAATCACCATGGAAACACACCTCTGGGTGTTTCTGTGAGGGTGTCCCCAGCAAGGAGAGAAAGACTCACCCTGAACGTGGGCATCACTATCCCATGGGCTGGCATCTCAGGCTGAATAAAAAGGAGAAAGTGCCTGAACAGTGGCGTTCATCACTCCCTGCTTCCTTATTGTGGACACAATGTGACCAGCCACTTCACACCCCTGCCGCCATGCTCTCTGCCGCTTATAATTGTACCTTCAAACTGTGTGTCAGAAGTAACCCTCTCTTGGATGGCTTTGCTCGGGCATTGTCACACTCACTAAGTCCACACAGTTTGAAGTAGCACATGTCTGACAGAAAAGGGAAAGGGGAAAATCAAAACATGAAAATGAACATAATTTCAATTCGCGAGGAAAGATGCTTCATTACTCAGGATAATTCAGGAATTTCTCAGTCGTATTGTGCCAGGCATGTAGGTGAGGCCAACGGAAAGAAAAAAATGCAATCTATAAATGCCACACCCAGCAAGCAAAGCAAACGAATGCCTCAGCTGTCCACTGGGGGTTTCTAAGAAACACTTCCATAACTCCCTGTAGTTTACACTCAGTTTGTCTAGGGCAGGAAATCAATGGAAGTGATTTTAAAAATCTCCCTCAGAAGACTCTAGTAGTTGACTAAGCAGCTGCCCTGGAAGTTTAAGTTTTGAAGGACAGAATGAGAAGGATGCAAACAAAAACAGAGTAAAAGAAAGCAACAGAGAATTTTAGAAAAATGAACCAAAGCAAACAAATAGACAAGAAAAAGAAAAAAGATGGCAAAAATCAAACCCAACATCCCCATCAGCTGTATCTGGGACACTTTGGGGAGCAGAGAAAAGACAATCTTGCTGTTTGGGAAGAGGCTAAGATACCTTAGAAGGTTGTAAATGAAATGCTATCTTCCGTGATTTCTGAAATGGGTGGGAAATAGCTCCTGGAGCCTATGACGTGGAGCTCAGAGGAGAGTCCAGAGCACACGACTGAAGCAACGCTGGCCCCAGCTCCCCGATGACAGTTGTCGAAAGGATCCTCAGAGCGGGTCCTGTTGGTCTGGCCCATTTCCAGCTGTTGTGAAGTAATACCTTCCAAACTGAAACACTTCCATGCCTGAGGGAGGCCCCTTAAGACTCAGGAGGTAAACAGCTCCAGTCTCCGGGAGTGACTGAACCTGAAAGATGCACAAAGCCCCTCTCCCTCCGAGGTTATGTAATCAATAAGAACTGCTGGGGAAGGCGACTCGACTTGGGGAGCTGCCTGCAGGCCTTGCAGAGAGCTCCCCGGATGCAGCTTCTGTGAGTCACTGCCCATGCTGGGGTGGGCTTCGCAGCGATGCAGCTGTCTTTGACTCATCCATGCACGTTTCTGTAAATAATTCCTCGCTCATACACCTCGGCTTCAGCAAGATGGACTTCGGCAGAATCAGGTCTTCCAAGGAAAAGTCACACACCGCCGGTCCTCGGGGAACTGTCAGATAGATAGCATCCGCACATTGCCATTCAGACTTCTGGACTCCAGCAAAACTATTGACAAGGTCTCTAGTGATACTTGGGTGGTTGTAACACAATCTCAGAGCATTTCAATGATTTTTTGTTTTGTTTTGTTTTGTTTTTAACCATTCAGAAGTCACATAAAAATATACCCATTAGAAAACAAGTGCTGGATATGGTAAGGAGTTGCTAGGGTCATGATGAACTGCCACAGAACTAATTGAGAGCCCTGTGTGTGCCTTGGTGTTTTTCTCAGTGGCTTAGGTGGACATCCAAAAGCCTGTTCACTGTCTGTCTCTGCCGCAGATCGGGAAGTATGATGCTAAGGTTATTACACTGAAGAACTAGGATGTAAGAAGGTGTCTGAGACGCAGGGATTTTGCATTCATTTCCAGACTGCAGATTTAAACACAGAGGTCACTGTGGTTTGGACATAAGATGTTCCCAAAACAGGCCCATGCTTTGCACTGCTGGGCTATAATAGAGCTCTGAGGAGCTGGAGACAGGCTAACCCAGGCTGCCAGGGATGTGCCTTTGAGGGTTCCCTTCTTGTTGCCTCTGCTTCATGGGCATCACCTTGTCACCACCTGCCTCATGCGTCCCCCATCACTGATGGACCCATCCCCATTGCCATGGTTTCTCTGCCACAACGGAATAGAATCTCTTGAACCATGAACCAAGAAAAAAGTCTTTTCCCCCTCAGGCTTTTTTTTTTTTTAATTAGATATATTAGTGACTTGATTCATGGCTATGAGGAAATACTCAACAAAAGCAATTTAAGGAAGAAAAGGATTGTTTTGGTTCACAATTTGAAGATACAGGGAAAAGCATGGCAGCAGGGACATGCTTTCCTCCTCTTCCTCCTCCTCCTCCCCCTCTCCTCTTTCTCCTTCTCCTCATCCTCAAAAAGATCTATTTATTTTGTATGTCTGAGTGTTTTGCCTGCACATATGTAAGGGCACCATGTGCATGCCTGGTGCCTGTGGAGGTCAGAAGGTGTCAGGTCCTCCAGAACTGGAGTTACCATCCAGTTACAGGTGGTCGTGGGCCACCACGTGGTGCTTTGAACAAAACCCTCGTCTGCTGGCAGAGCAGCAAGTGCTCTTAACCACTGAGCCATCTCTCCAGCCCCACTTCCTCCTTTTTATTCAGCTTGGGACTCCAGACCATGGACTGGTGCTGCCTACATTTAGGGTAGGTCTTCTCATCTAACTTCATCTAACCTAAAAACTCTTTTACAAGACATGGCCAGCGGTTTGTTTCCAAGTTTATTTTAAATTCTGACAATTTTACCAGCACAGGCATTTTGGTCACAGAGATAAGTGACTAATGTTGGTGTCCCATCAGCCACATATCCTAGAGAGAACCCCAGTGAAGTGAGAGAACTTGCATCCAAGCTATACCAAAAGCAAATGGGCAACTGGCTTCCTTGTTAAGAGAAAACAAGGGAATAAGACATGTGTCTCCAATCACTCGACATCTGTTTTATAGAGGAGCATTAGTGTGCTCTGTCCTCCAGCGATTAAGCAAGAACTGAAGCTGGGGCTGGGCTGGAAACTGCCTTATGAAGAAACAAACGTTAGCAATGAATTGTCTGAAAGCAGAACCTCATGAGGGACATGGTCCCCAGGACAAGGGACATTGTACAGGAGAATCAAGCACGAAATACAACTAGGCATCTTGAGGGGCGTTTAGATCCTGATATGTTAGCGTCCTAAGGATACAGAGTAGAAATGCCCAAAGCATGACCCATCCACAGGGACAGTGGAAGGATTCCTAGCAATAAGTAGGCTGAAGAATAGACGTTCTTTCTAGCATGTTGGATGGAAGATCAGTCATCCTTGGCTGGCGCTCCTCTTGGCAGCAATCTAAAATAGGGCAGGCTGCTGCCCATCAGGTGAGTTTGAACAGGGGACTGCCCTTTTTCCAATTCTGTCTTTTCAGTGTGGCCCAAACTAGATTTTTCTGATCTCCAATGAATCTTTAAATGGGTCTGCTCCCCAAGGTCTGGCCTTAGTATCCCAGTAATTAAGGGGGAAGGAGGCTGGGAACTGATACATCCATTTAGTTATTCTCCTTTCATCACCAAAATGAGGCTCTTGGCATGCCTTGGGGGGCCTGTATGGACACCTCTTCTTTCTCAACAACCCTGTCCTATGGAGTCTTCTTCAGGACACACACATTGACCCTGGACGCCTTCCTTCCCAGAGCCATGCACCTTCCGATGAGCAAATTCTAGGTTCTTCTTGAGAAACAAAGATCATGCGGCCTTAGGATTCAGCTGGAGCTCCTAGAATCTCCCACGAGGAGTTCAGATGTCTGCTGGTTCTACTGCGGGAAAGGGGCAAGGAGGAAGTGGAAGTGGGCTCTTATAGGGGCATGTGACAGGGGATGAAGAGGTGGCTTTACTCACAGCTTGATTCTTCTCTATGAACCAGACTCCAGCTATTTTCCTTTGAAAGTCTCTCAAGGAAGCGCAGTGTGGACTACAGTGACAAAATGGCCCCCTGAAAGCCGCAGATTGGAACCTGGGAGTGCAGACTCTCGTACAGACTGACCTCTGACCCATTGCAGCAGAGCAGAACCCCGCCTTTCCGCACAGCTTAGCCACGTCTACCAGTCTGTGAAAATCATAGAGTATTGATCACTCTGTCTGGCTCCATCAAAGCCAGGAAAATGGTGCTTGCTCTCTCTGACATCCATGGGGTGCGTTTGTGAGCTTGAGTCGGACCCTGTTACATGCTTTCCTGCAGTGAGAGCATTCTGCAAGTTTCTTGGGAATGAAGCAGGAATTTCTTCAGAAGGGAGTTAAGTCTCTGCTGCTCACTAGTTCCTTATCCCAGATGGAGGTCTCCAGGCTATCTGCTGCTTGTTAGGGTCACCCCACAACAGCTTTTCGGGGTGAGCGCAGAACTCCACGAAGCCCATTAAACCATCTGTCTGCAGCTCTAGCTTAGAAAAGAGTCACAAAGCCTAGGAGGCAAACGATAATGAAGCTACTAGCCAGATACAGTCTGGGGATTGCTGGCAGATTTGATTTATCCAGCCTGTCCCCTGAACCACCACTATCACAGGCAATGGACAGAGATGGACATTTATCCAATGGTGCTGAACTTCATGATCTTCATGAAGTCACCAACCATTCATTCACCTACCCCAAGGGTCAGGCCGTTTGGGTGCAATGGTAGATACAGAACCGCAAGAAGGAAAAAAGTTATAGTTAAGGAATATTCAAGTTGAGAAGTTGTTTGAAACGTGGGGTGATTTGAAAGCATGAAAATGAGTTGTAACTTGTGTTGCTAATTGTAGCTTCCACTTAACGTTGAAAGGAAGAAAGAGTAGGTAGGAACTACAGATGATGGTGACGGTGGTGATACTCACCTGATGCTTCCTATGTGGTTGGTTCTGTTTTGAGTGTAGTATTTTAACCCTCACAGAAGCCCTGTCAGATTACTACCTTAAATGTCCCCATTTTACAGGTGAGAATGATAAGGCAGAAAGGAGTTAAGTAACTAGCCTGAAGCTAATAGTTAATAAATGGACTGAAAGTCAAGTGGCCTTCCCCTGGGATGCTTTTGTGGGCCAAAAGAAGTGGGTTGCAAACCACTTCTCCTATTCCTAAAGATGTATAGCTCCTATCTTTGGGGTGGGGGGACCTAGCAGGCTACACTGAAGGAAGGGATGACCACAGGCGAGTTCATTTGTTCATAACTTCATTCATTTCAGCATGACTTGAGTCCACTCACGCAGGCACTAGGAGATGGCCCTTGTAGTGGTCTAAGGGGGCAGATTTCTCTAGACGTTGCTCCTTTGCTTTTGTTTGTTTGTTTTTGTTTTTGTAGCTTCATAACCATCTCTCTAAGTTCTAACAAATCCCCGGGAGGTGGCGGCACACGCCTTTAATCCCAGCACTTGGGAGGCCGACACGGAGGCAGGCTGATCTCTGAGTTTAAGACCAGCCTGGTCTACAAAGCAAGTTCCAGGACAGCCAGGAATTTTACACAGAGAAACCCTGTCTCAAAAAACAAACAAACAAACAAACAAAAAGTTCTAACAAACTTTTTCAAAAAAAGAAAGAGAAGCATCCTGTCAGGAAAGAAGTTAGTGAGTGCATGAGTTCACCACACTTCTGACATCAAGGTCCACGGTAAGACCTTCCTCAGAGGTGTGCTGAGACCCGCCTGAGAGGCTGCGGGGCTGAATGTGCCCATCTCTCCCAAACTCAAGGCTGGGAAATGGGGTATGCATGAGAGGAGTGTTGGTATTACAAAATCAGCAAGTATACAACTCAAGACTGAGTGTGTGTGTGTGTGTGTGTGTGTGTGTGTGTGCATGCGCACGCACATGCGCTCTATCTTTCAATGCCAGCTTACCAGCCTGTCACTGTACACTCCGCAGGCTGCCTCCCCTAGAGGCAGAGTGACAAGCCTCCTGCCATTCTGCTTTCTCCAGTAACTGCATTTAGGATAATGCAGAGCACACACTTGTCTTCCTTCATGCTTCCCTCTAGGGCCATTATCATCTGTCAAGCAGAACTTTCATTATGAACATTTTCCCTCCAAAGAGGCACTAAACCAGTGGAGTCGCCTGACTCACGACTTCCTGTGTCACAGGCACAGACACAGCGCTTCTCACATCTGCTGACTCTCTCCCCAGATCCCCACCTCAGACTTCTTTATTTCGTGGTCACAGCACAGTTGGATTCTCTATTCCTGGTATTGGTGGCAGTTATGGTTAGATCAGTGTGTGAGCCCCAGCTTTACCCCTGTGGAATTCCATCTGAGACTTAGTCCAATCATCTGTACACTGGGGATTAGGACTCACTTCCTCCACATAGACCCCACCTACTAAAACCTCACCACCAGCCAGAGACCAGGGGTTCGAACACATGAGCCTATGGGGGACATTCCACAGTCAAACCACAACATGCTTTATCGGCACCCATCTCTTGGCACTGACACTCGCCTCCAAGCTGACATCTGCACTCTCCACTTCCTGTCTCCTCGATGCTGCTCATCTAGCTCTCTTGTCTCAAAGGCCCTCCTCCTAACTCACTGAAGTCATCTATGGCCTTGGAATTCCTCCTCAGAAGCACTTCTTCTGTAAAGGCTTGCTAATTTTCCCAGCTCCAGCTACACTTGGCTTTGCCACCCTGCTGGAAGCTGGGCGTTTCCTCACATGGCTTCTTTACCTCTCCTTCCCACCATCCCTACCTACCTGAAAGGCTCAGAGATCCACGTTTCTTTGGAGTATGGTTAACTCCAGTTAGTAAAGTGGGAAAGCTGCACATTTTTCAACAGCGGTCTATTTTCAGATCCCTCGGGACTAGGTCATCTTCAGGACCATGAGGTCAGAGCATTGGAAGGGTCTGCAGACCATATACTGACCACCACATTTCCAGATGAAGATACGGAGCTGGATGCATGATCAGACTCTCTGACTTCCTCTCCAACATCTGTCTATCCCACCAGGCCCTTGGAGGACTAGGACTGAGCCTGACAGAAGCTATTTGAAGGACAGTGGTCAAAACACAAGAGAACATTCCAAAGAAGGCTGGTGGCCATCCAGGAGGCCAGGTCATCCAGGGGGAACATGGAGACATGAGTTGGACAGACAGAGAATCAGATTTGGCAAAAAGGTTCCAAATGGGTTTCTGGAGGCAAAGTCCTAGAGAAAAAAAGATCTGTTGGCTTCATCCTTTCGTTCAGATTGGCAATATCCCAATCTGGAGCCTGCTGTGTACAGGAAAGTAATCACGGGGAGTCCATCACAGGAAAGTAAATGGGGGAGTCCATCATTCTATGATGCAGGATGTGGGCTTTTTACATTTCCTAATGGCTACCCAGGTTCCTGTCCTTGGAAAACAGCCTGCAGTATGCAGTATAAAATATGTTCTATACCTTTGTTCTGTTGTATTCTTTACCATTAATGTGCATCTCAGAACTTGAATTATATCATTCATTCATTTTCTCACATTCTATCTACTCCCCAATAAGAAAGAGAGTTTAAGGGTTAGGGACTTGGTCTTTTTTTTTCATAATGTACAAAGCACTTAGTGAATAGTTGTTGGATAACTGAATGAATGAAATATCCATGACATGTCATATTAATAGAGATCTGTTCTTTTCTTCCTGATTTTTGGAGGGATTCCTTTTACTGTATATTTTCCAACTTCTTAATTTGACACTTTGCATAATAATTATGGCTCTTTCTGCCTTGTGACTGTTAGCACTGACTTTATAAATACTTGTTTAACTGCATCTCCAAGTTTGGGTTTAAAAGTGTTAAGTACTATTCAGTGCCAAATACTTTTAATTTTTCATTGAAATTTCTTTTATGATCTATAACTTATTTATAAGCACATGTGAGTGAATACACACATGTGTCCATTTACAAATAATTAAGGGGCAGGAGTGATGGGTCAGTGGTTAAGAGCAGTTATTGCTCCTGCAGAGGGCATGGGTTCGAGTCCCAGTACCCACATGTTGGCTTACTACCATTGGAAGTTCCTGAGGATTTGACACCCTCTTCTGGCTTCCATAGTCACCAGGCATGCACACTGTGCACACACATACAGATGGGCAAAATACTCACACGAGTAAAT
Organism: Peromyscus maniculatus bairdii; assembly: GCF_049852395.1. Classification (NCBI taxonomy): domain Eukaryota; kingdom Metazoa; phylum Chordata; class Mammalia; order Rodentia; family Cricetidae; genus Peromyscus; species Peromyscus maniculatus. Next base: position 125,225,162 of record NC_134856.1, read on the forward strand.
AGAAAGACAACCTTTTTAAATGAAATAAAATTAAAGTATTATGCTATTTAAATGGATTTGTGAGCTGAGACTATGCTGTAATTCTAATCATTTGTTTGTAGTGCTGGGGACAGTCACAGGGCCTTGTACATGTAAGGAATGCACCCCACCACCGACCTGTATTCAATTCCTGTGTGCAGTCTTTTGGGACAACAGTACTTATGGCTTTCCAGTGTCTGGAGAGTATTAATATTTCATGAACTCTGCAAAGATCTATTCTCCTTCTTCGTGCAGGTCTCATTGACCATACTTGACAAGTGGCCTGCTCAAATTTGTAGCCTTTCTTCTGCACAGGGTATCACAAGTCTACTTTGCTATTTTAGTCTCTAGCTCTTTGCAAGTTAGTCTTGGATGTGTCCTGAGTGGCTACTGTTCCTTTGGGAAAGATAGGAACTACACTCGTGTCTGAAGCTCAGATCATTCCCCTCCCAACTTCAGTGCTCTCGCTTTGCAGTCTTTTCGTTTCTTCTGCCTGCTTTTCTACGCAAACTAGACACTGTTTTCTATTTATATTTATCTGCATCTTTCTCCATCACTCCTATCTGCATCTCCAGTCTTTCATTTGGCATGATTTTCCTTCTGTCTGTAGGAATCTTCCAGAAGTTTCCTTAATGGTGGTCTCTCTGTGATAAACTTGTGGTTTGCCTTTGTTTTGGCCTCATTCATTCTACTTTTGAGACAGTCTCAGGATGTAGCTCATGCTACATCCTCAAGCTGGTAATCCCCTGCCTCCCAAATGCTGGGGTAACAGGTTTGCACCAACATACCCAGCTCAACCCCATTCATAAAAGATCCCACACACACACAGGATAAAGTATTATGAATTGATCCGTTTTCTCCAGCCCCATCTTAGATATTATCACTCCTCGGCCTAGAAATTTTCACCATCGTAGGTGAAGTGCACTCATCAGGAGCTGGGGAGACAGCTCAGCTGCCAAAGTACCTGAGTTCAATCCCCAGCCTCAGTGTAAAAGCAGGTGCTGGGAACATGGCTGGAACCCCAGCACAGGGGAGGCAAAGAGAGGAGACTCCATGGGACTTGTTCAGCGAGTCTAGCTGACGTAGGCAGCTCCAGGTTTCATGAGAAACCGTGTCTCAAAAAATGAAGTGGAAAAGGATTAAAGAAGGTATTTGACATTGACCTTTGGCTTCCACACATGAACACAAGTACACACACACACACACACACACACACACACACACACACACACACACACACACACACACACACCACAAGAATAAAAGCAAAACACAGATCAGCCAAATCCTCACTTCCCTGGCAGGTGATCTGGCTCTTCTCACTGGCTACCTTGTAAATATCTCCTCCTTTTCTCACTTTTTTCCCCTGCAGTTGGACCGTGAAGGCTCCAGGTGTCATTTATTTGTATTCATCTTGCTTAGACGTGGGGAGCTGCTATGATTCAGATTTGCTCTGCCTCTATCTCTAGCCATTTGTGAGTTGCAGACTTGATACCCAGGGTAGCAACACTGAGAGCTGGTGGAGCCTGTAAGTGGCAGGTCCTTAAGTAAGTTTGCGGGTGTGACATTGGAAAGGGACCCCAGCCTCCCTCTGGCTCCCTGTTTAAAGACATGATCTGTTCTTCCCGCACGAACTTTTTCACGTGTCTCAGCTACCATGAGCGCCTCACCGGAGCTGGGCTGACGCTGGTGCCATGCACTGACCCTCTAGAACTGTGACCCTGACTTGAGAATTTTGTTTTAGGAACAGAAAACAGAAGACTTCAGGAATTTCTAGGATAAATATCAGTGTGATTGGTTAATTCTGGAAACTTCTCAGCCATTTTCTCTCTGGATTGTGGCTCTTTCTAATCCTCCCTTTCTGGAACCTTGATTAGAGAACAGCTAAACAGTACTGGCCCGCAGTAGTCACCTGTCAATAGTTAGACTATTTCCATCACTGAAGGGTCTCTCATCGGGCAGAGTCCAGCGCACACATGCTTCCTCTTAACCTGTCTTTCATGTTTTCCAACTCTGTCTCACAGGACCACGTGTGAACGCTCTGTCTAGGTCAATCTTCTGGTTCTCCATTCTGTTTCTTTATTAGTCTATTTAATCACACCGTTTATTTTTTAAAAATCCATGTATATAGAGTTTTGTTTCCAGACACTATATTTTGAGATAATATGTAAATCTAAACACAAAATATACCTGGTGATGATATTAGTCTAGGATTTTTTTTAATTGTCTTTTTTAAAGAAGTTTTTTTTTTATCAGTCCATATAAATAGTATGACTTCTGACCAAAAGCTCATGGGGGAGCTGGCTCACGGCAACCGGTTCTCACGGGAAACTCTGTTTCTCCTTTCCCCAGCCCCTAGAGTTGTGACAGATAGGTTTTCTAGCTGTCAGGTTTTCTATGTGGTGAAGTTTATTTCTCATTAATCTAACAGTGGCTGTTGTCCCTTGGGCTGCCAGCTTAACGCATGAGTGCTGGGATGGGGGATAGATGATGTTTTTCCATGGTGTAACAGTCTCCACATCGGCACAGCCCTAGCTAGCATGCCCTGCCTCACATGAAGCCATCAAGGTCTCAAGTCTTCATGGTTTGACAGCAAGCTATGGGGGAGAAAACCAACCTCCACACTCGGAGTCCCTGATTTTACTTTTAAATTGCTAGGATTCTCATCCACTGTGGTGACTCATGCCTGTAATCTCAACACTTGGGAGGCTGAAGTGGGAAAACTGTCATGAGTTCAAGGTCAGCCTGGGCTATATAGAGCTCAGAGTGAGGTCTTGCCTTAAAAAAAAAATCGAATTCTAACAAAAACATCAGGAAAATCAAGCAGAGGGCCATTCTATATATAATACCTGCCATGCATGCTTTAAAAGTTTGTAAAAAGAACAAGTAAGGAATTGTCCCAGGCCAGACCAGAGACTAATGTACTGTGACACCTTGGTGTTCCATAGAGCCCTGGACTGGATCTGGAACAAGGCAGATCATTAACTGAGAAATTAATGAGCTCTTTGCAAAGGGTAGAGTTCGGCTAACAGTTCGGAGCAATGCTTACAGGTCATTTTGGAAAGAGAGCTGCACCATGCAGGATGACAGAAAACAAACCATCTTAGGACTCTTTTTGCAACTTTTCTTTAAAATTAAACTTATCCTCAAATAAAAAGTTGTTTGAAAACTAGAACTCCGATGACTTCGTACTTTTTTTAAGTGCATTTACAGCCTTCTTCATTTGGGGCTGGTGGGAGGGTGCAGGTTAGAAGACGGCTTCCCTGGCATGCACCCAAGCCTCGGGGTCATTTCTCAGCACTGCATGTAATTGGATATGGTGGCTCCCACCTGTAATCCCAGCACTCCAGAGGCAGAGGCGGAGGTAAGGGGATGACCACCAAGGTCATTCTTGGCTACACACTGAATCGGAGGCCATCCTGGCATAGCTGAGGCTCCAAAACAAAGCAAACAAAAACAAAAACAAAGAAAAAAGGTTATAAAAATCCTAGTATGTCCTTGTGTCGTTTCTCTTTTGTTTCTTTTTCTTCATTTCTCTCTCTCCCCCTTTCTACATCCCCCCTCCATTTTTTAAAAAATCAGTACTCCAATTGCCTCACAAGCACCATACCTGCCATGCCTCCAGAAACAGAGCCTCTTCGCAGAACTGATGAGAATCCTTACAGCCAGTGGGCAAAGGGCAGTTGAAGGGACAATTCCAGTAATCACTGGAAAGTAAGCCCATCCTCACTTCCCACTCAAAAGAGAAGACCACTCAGCCCAACTGGCCAAGCAGGGCAAAAATACAACCATAGGTCATGGCATCCTTCCGGTCAGATTTACATGCTGAGATCCTAAGCCCCCCTGGACCTCAGGACAGGAAATCATCTCATTTAGAAACAGGTTGGTTCCTAACAGAAGTGCTCAGAATAGCATGAAGTTGTTAAGGAGATCCTTGCAAGAATGGAGGATGTGCATGCAGCCATATGCATGGGGGTGGGGTGGGGACCACTATGTGAGAGAAGATTAATAGTAGGGTGATGTGTCTATAGGCCAATAAACACAAAGCTCCTCAGCAAATGACCAGGATCCAGGAGAGAGTTCTGAAAAGGTTCTCCTCCCAGTCCTGAGAAGGCATCCACCCGGCTGGCGCTTCGACTCTCCGTTTTCTGAAGTGTGAGACAATGCATCACCATCCCTAAGACTGCAGTAATTTGTCCCCATTAGCAGAAGATGCCGTCCTAGCCCTTTTGTGTGGAAGTAGTTCAGACCTCAGATATTTGAACTCTCTGAAGTAACTGAGAAAGCCCAGGGTCCATCTCCGCTGCCCAGCAGCATTTCCAGCACTGGGCAGTGTTCTCTTCCATTATAATACTTCTGTTTTACAGGTAGTCCTGGAACACAGACAATTACCCTCATCAAAGAGCTCTCCGCCTGAGAGACATGATGTTCTTATTGACACTGCACTCTAAAAATGTTCCAAAGCAAATCTAAGAGCACCCTGGTTTTTCCTGATCTAGAAGCTGGTTAAGCAATCAGGACATAAAGCCATAGGGAGTTATGGCAGCTTTTGGCCAGGTCACTCAACAATTTAGTGCCCATGATTAGAACAGAACCAGGGCTTCAGTACAGAGTATGGTCAAGGGCTGGGACAGACTTCAGCAATCAACCTTGTCAGTCTCTGAGATTAGGGACCAGTGGATAGAGTCTTTGAATTCAAGAAGCTCTTATTGCCTCTTTCAGGCTAATACAGCTCAGGTCTTTTGCCCATCATGAAATTAAACAGCCTATGGGTAAATCCAAAACTCACCCAGCACAGACCTCAATCCAGCAGCATGGTAGAAACTTGATAGGTCCTCAGACCTACCTGTAAAACACATGGATAGGAGCAAACTAGATTTAAGTCTGAAGAAGTAAATCAACCTTCCCTCAGTTGTCCAGTACACAGAGTTCTCCCCTTCTCTTAGCAAGCCCATGTCTCCCCTCCCTTCAAGCAATAATGAATGTCATAGCAGCCACTGCACACCCGCACCATGTGGGCTACTTCCTAAGGTGTTCCGTAGATGCTTGAAACCACAGATGTATAAACTAAGGGTCTTCATGCATATACATACATATTCATGATAAAGTTTATCAATTAGGTATAACAAGATTTACAACAACTAATAATGAAATAGAACCATTATGATAATGCACTGCAATAAAGCTTACTAATGCTTATGGATTCTCTTCCTGGAATTTTCCATTTAATATTTTTGGGCTGCAGTTGAATATGAGCAACTGAAACCCTGGAAAGCAAAACCAAAGCAATGTGGGGGTACAGAGAAGACAGAAGCTGAGGTGCTCTGGGGAGCTCTGCACTGAAAACAGTTCAGGGCTGGGAAGCGGCCTAGTGGCAACCTTCTCACACACTGGGCATCAAGATGGGGTGTTAGGCCCCATGTCTGAGGCCGCCCAGCACCTGGGAATTCTGCTCTGGAGTCTGAAACTTAACATGATCTCTTCCCTAGCAACATTTCCCCTGGATCTCACACTGGACCATTCAGCTCAGAGTGAGCACAGAGAATCCCACAGGCTGCCTTGACCCCATGCCTTTGTCCCATCTGATGGCTCTGGTGCCTGTGGCTCGCTCTCTCTCTTTATTGTGGTCATAGCCAACCAACCAGTCCTGTGCCATAGGAAGACAATACCAACCACACATGCAATCAGTGGCCTGTTTGCAAAAGGGGACAATGGGTGAAATTAATCTCAATGATGTGCTCTGTGTAACCCGATATATTAAAATGACTATGCTGACACACCTCAATGTTAAAAGTTTTTTTCATCAAGGTATTTTAAATTTATTTGGTTTCAATTGTGTGTGTGTGTGTGTGTGTGTGTGTGTGTGTGTGTGTGTGTGTGTGTATGTGTGCACATGCCCATGTGTGGGGTAAGAGGTCAACCTTGAGTGTTGTTCTTCAGAATGTCATCTGTATTGCTGTTGAGACACACTGATTCAGCCAAGCTGGCTGGCCAAGAGCTCTGGGAGCCTCCTGTCTCTGCTTTCCCAACACTGGGAAACAGAACCATTATGATAATGCACTGCAATAAAGTTCACTAATGCTTATGGATTCCCAACACTGGGAAAGCAGAGACAGGAGTGTCATATTATTATATATTGTATTATTATAAAGTATAAGTTATATATTATATAATATAATATATTATATCATGTCACATTATTGTATTATGTGAGTCATTTTATTACATATTATATAACGCGTTATTATATATTATATACAAATTAGATATTATATTATTATAAAGTATAAATTATATTATTACATCTAATATTTATTATATTATGTCACATTATCATATTATTATGTGAGTGTCAGCACACTTGGCTTTTTTCTTTTAAAAACTGGAGATCAAGCTTACTCCACCAGCACATTACTGACTGAGCCATCTCTCCAACTCAGTGTTAAAGTTACCACTGAGGAACCTTCCTTTTCTTTGGTCTGTCTTCCAATTTTGTTAGTTCATACTCCAGCATATTTGACTCAGGCTAGCTATGTTTCATGAACCAAATGACCACGCATGTCTGATGCCTACCGTGCTCCAAGCGGTCTCAGAGTTTTAAGTGATCTCTCATCATTTAAATCTTGAGGAGCCAGAAGATTTTAGAGAACATTTTTTCATACAGTTTTTTAATGTTTTCAGTGGGACCCATAAATGGAAGCTCCAAAAAGTTATTTTCTCTCACTAAATTACTGAGCCCAATTCCCTTCCCTCATATGCACAGCTGTCTGCCTGAAAGGCCCGTTCCTTCCCTTTGCCCCAGGCACCTGAGCAGCATCTACTTCCATTCCTGAAGCTTGAAAGGCATTTCTTCCGCAACCGAAGCTGAAGCAATGGAAGCCTTCCTGAAAGCCATGGACAGCTTGTCCACTCCACCGTGGTGCTTGTCCCCATCTACCACAGCACACTGTATCTGCTTGACAACACTACCCTCTCCCCTACAACACTGAATTATTTTATGAAGAAGGGATATTTCTCCTCTCTGCTGTGCTAGTCAGTTTTGTGTTACCATGACAAAATACCCGAGATAAGAAAATGTAAAAGAGGAAAGGTCTCTTTGGCCTGGAGGTTTCAGTCTCTGATGGCCTGATCCTGTTATCTGGGGCTTACAGCGAGGCCGTAAATCACAGTGGGAGGGTGTGCTGGAGGAAGTCGTTCACTACATGCCAGCCAGTAAGCAAAGAGAAAATAGAAGGAACCAGAATTCCGTTCTTCTTCAAGGGTGTGTCCCCAACAACACAACTTCCTTCCACTAGGCCCAGGCTCCTAAAGGTTCCACCACCTCCCAACAGCACTACATCTGGGGACCAAGACTTCAAAACAGGGGTGTTGGGAGAGGTGTGGACCCAAACTAAACCATCTGCAGACCTGATACTTAGCACAGGGGTGGATGCTCACAGCATGAAACCTCGGTTTCCCTGGATAGAGTGGTCCAAGAAAGAGGCAGAGTGAGACAAAACAGCCAAGCCCATAGTGTGATTATAGCCTAAGCTTAGAAGGGGTACATCATTATTTTCTCAACATTCTGCTTGCCATAGACCACCCAGGTTCGGGGATGGAGGGCTCTATACGTGGTAGAGACCAAGGGGGGTCCTCTTAGAGGCTGGTTATAGAGGAAGGAATGGAACACACAACTTCTAGACAAGACAATGTGGGTTTCCAATTTAGAGCCTAAGACATTGACCTTGACACAGTATCCAATGGAAGTCAAGCCCTTCCGAGTCACAGCTCTGCCTCTTCTGCTCAGAGCCACAGTGCAGCTTGCTGCTGTCAAATCATCTCTTGCCCGTTTCCCTGTGGTTTTATATGAGTTCCACTGGGTGAGCCAGGGCCAAAGTCTGGTCAGCACCTGCCCCCAACAAGACAGAAGTGTATCTTGACATGCTGTGTGAATGGGTTCACTCTTAAACCTAGCAGCAGCTAGCCTTTCCTCGGCTGACAGCAATTAAAGCCACAGCCACACAGAAATTTCAAGTGAGCCTTAGACTCACGAATTGAAAAGATATTGAAATTGTATGTAAACACAGGTGACAAGGCGTAGTTATAAACAGCAGCCACACCAAAATCCCGATGCTATTCACCTACAATTTTAATGTTGTGTGGGTCTGAGGGTTTGGGGAGGCAAACACAGAGAATTTCCAGAAAATGAAAGCAAAGAGGCTTTGTCACCATACAGATAAATAAAAAGGGACTCACAGGCATGATACCTACACAGAAACCTTATGATAGCCAGCCTTCAAAGGAGGTTGCTAAATACATTATGTGATAGTGACTAGGGTCTCTTGTCTTTCCAGATTCATCTTGTGGACGCTGCTGCTTTGCCTACTCTAGTAAGTCTGTACTGTAGTAAGAAAAGAAGATGAGATTTAATCACAGATTGTAGCATTTGTTTATTTATCTCTGTCCAGTATGTGTGTACAAATTGTTTTTAAGCATGAGATTAAAAATAAATAGGAACTTTATAATTTATCTCCCCATAACATCTTGTGAAGATCACTTAGGAGATCTTCATCTTAAATGTGTTGTCTACCTGTTTAGTTAGACTTTGGCAGCAGGCCATCCAGTGGCTTTGGGAAGAGGTCATAGAATTCCCTCCAGTATCTCTGTGTACTTCCATCTACACAGGAGGGAGAGAGTGCTATAGAGAGGGAAAGTGGGGTGATCTAGAATTCCCACAGGTTTCTGGCCTGTAGAAGCATGTATGATGAATGGGGTTGATCTCAGGAAGCCTAGACGTAGGCAGTTTTATAGTAATGAGCTCATCATCACAGCAACCAAAGCTGTGTCCATCTGCATTGGGAAGCAATCAGAGCAGGCTAGTTGGAAGAGCAGAGGGCCTCTTGTTAGAGAAGGGAGTTGGGGTGTAAATAGGGGTTAGTTGAAGTAATATGCTAGAACTTTCTCCAGGAAACTTCTGCCAATAGAACTTGAGGCCAGAGGCAGAAGTATTCCCCCTCTTCCTGTGGAGATGTTTAGACAGATGACCAAAGACCTACTGTGAGTGAGTTGATAGAGCTGCTTGATGGGAGCCTCATTCCTGAGAGACTATCTGAAGAATCCAAGTTCAGCCATACCAGGGGAAAAAGGAAGTTAGGAAGCAAAACGGCTCAAGAACCGTACTCTCCAGTGTCCAAGACCAGAGCTTGTCTCTCACCTCCTAAGATTGGTAGCAGGGCCAGAGACAAAGCCCAGGTCCTTGATCTGGAGATGATAAGCCTGATTTCATGGGCAGCTGTACTTCCAGTCATACCAGCCCCAGGACAGCCAGTGTGGCACCCCCCAGCTCAAGGCTATTGTGTGGTCTGAGCTTAGCAAGCAATGAAGTCCTAAGTGACCAGAACTGATTTCTGGATAGATGAGAATATCCCTAGACATTTTTAGAAGGGAGAATGTGGGAAAACAATCCTGGAAGCAATTCAGTATTTTGCAGCCAAGAAAGTCATATTTATAACTATAGCTTTGTTTGGAGGAGCAAGCAAAAGTGACTGAGGAGCCTCTACTCAACACCCTGACTCTCCGAGTGAAGATTAAAGACAATGCCACGAAACATAATGACATCTGGCCATGTCACCAGATAGTCCACTGCTTGATAAAATAAGTCATATCCTGCAACAGCTTCCATTTTTAAACACGATACAAACATCCATAGGAATAATAATCGGTCCCATGGTTTTGGTATAAGAGCCTAAGCGTTTACACAGAAGTAAGTATTGACACACCCATTCTTTTTCCCATTCAGAAATGTCACTGAAACACTGGTAAGCAATAAAAAGAGGTTCAAATTCACACGGAGGAAGGGTCTTGGTGCATATACATCCGCATACACTTGATGTCAACAAGAAGTGAGAGACACTGGCTCAGCAGACAACTGATGTTGACCAGAGCTGAATGCTGAAGAGCAGAGAACTCCAGGCAATGAGGCATCCAGCGAAAGAGGAACTAAAAACTACAGCAAAGGAAGTCACCAAAAACGAGCTCCTTTCCCAGAAGGCATCCTGATAAAACCTCGATGCGCAGCTACAGGTCCCTGAGGAGGCAGAGAAGAGAGAAGTGGTTGAGTACTTAGCCCCCCATGTTCTTTCCCCTACTTCGTGTAACCAAACAATGGCTCTTCCATGACCTATGGGGACAGGAGGTTGAGCAATAGACTATGCACCCAGATACCTTGGGCAGAATGAGGCTCTTACTGCAAAATGGAAGGTTGGGTTGTTCTGATAGAAAAATTCCAGGGTAGACCTTGCTGGAGTCCTTCAGGGACACAGCCAGCTGTGATCCTTTTACCGAAGTCAGCATTACTAATGAATTCTAGGTTTATCTTGTTCCTCATCTGTAGGTGAGAAACCTGCTGTATACAGTCTGTTGGGCACAAGTGTCCTACCTCATCAGCCTGAGAAGCTGGTAACCAATGTCCAGTAAATCTACTGCACAGAATAGAGAAGTAGCCTGAGGCTGGAAGAGCAGGAAGCTGAGCCCTAAAGTCAGAAACACAGGGTTACCAACCCACCCCCAGGAAGGAATGAGCAGGAGAGCAAATATTTTCACTTCATTCCCTACCAATTCCCATGCTTCCCACTGACCAAAGTCAACTGAAAGCCAGAGGGCAGGAAGACCATCAATGCAGTCGGTCCTTATAAACATCTGTAGCACGAATCTTAAAAGGTCTTATTAATAAAAACAAACCCAGAGCCAGGTATTGGGGTGAGTGCTGGAAGATCAGAGAAGCAGAACAAGCCATAGCCACCTCACCTCGCCAATTCCTCAGCTGATCCTATTTCCTCAGACTGGAAGACTCTGAGTCCTCATCCAAATACATCTCAGCTGAACTGCTGCTAAAAGCTAAAAGCTTAAAAAAGGCTCTGGTCTTCCTGGTCTTCACGCCTTATATACCTTTCTGCTTCCTGCCATCACTTCCTTCAGTAAATCTAACCAGTGTGCCACCACAACCGGAAACGTATAGCCGGGTCTAAGCTGGGTCCCACAAGGCCACAGGCAAGTAGCTTTTTCTCAAATTCATACCACGAACGTTGGGCACCAGATGTAGACGAATTTCTAAACAGTCTTATTAAATAAGAAACACAGAGTCAAATACAGGGGTGAAAGCCGTAGGGATCAGAGAAATAGGAATAGCCACCAGCTAACCTTAGCTCACCATGCTGCCATAGCTTCCCAAGAGAACCAGCTTCTTCCTGTCTAACCTTCACCTTTATTGCCTTCCTGTTCTGCCTTCTCATTGGCTCTTAGCTCAGCCACCTCACTTCCTCATCACTACCTGTCTGTACAGACCTCCAGGTCTCTATGGTTGGTACTGGGATTAAAGGCATGTGCCACCATGCTTGACTGTGTCCTTGAACACACAGAGATTCTGCCTGCCATGTGATCGAATTAAGGGCGTGTGCTACCACCACCTGACTTTTGTTTATGGCTGGCTATCTATGTCCTCTGATCTCCAGGCAAACTTTACTTATTAACATACAAATAAAATATCACCCCAAATATCCATGCCCTGTGGCACAGAGCTAGGGTGTATTTGTCAACTATTCACCCGACAAAGGCTTTATAGCAGAGTATATACGGCACTCAAAAAAACTTAGCAATGATAGCAACGACAATCACAAAGTCACAAATAATTGAATTTTTAAATGGTCATGGGATCTCAACAGACATTTCTCAAATGAAGAAATGCTGACTGGCCAACAATTATATTTTTAACTATTCAAGATCATTCTACCATAGAAATGAAAATCAAAACTATAATGAGGTATCATCTCATTCCAGTTAAAAAAAGGTTAGAAAAGCAAATGCTGATGGAGATGTAGAAGAAAAAGTCTCAAACATTGCTAGCAGAAATGTAAGTGGGTCTAGCCATTGTGGAAAACCCTGTGATCCAATGATCTCACTCTGGTTACATATCCAAAGGAAAGACATTTACACCAGGTACCTGGATGCCTATGAAGTACCTTCTTACAATAGCTAAGCTATGGCATCAACTTGACTGCCTAGCAACTGGTAAATAGATAAGGAAAGTGTGTATATATGAATATTACATAGCCATAAAGGATGAATTCCTTTGACACAATGGATGAAATAGGAAGGCATGCTGTCACATGAAATAAGCCTAACTGGGAAACATAAGTACCACATCTTCTCTCTCATATGTGGAAACTTTTAAAACTCCAAGTAGAATGGGGGTGGGGGTAAGGGGTGGGGGGTGGGAGTGGGTGGGAGTGGAACAGAAAGAAGGTTGAAGGCAGGCTGGGTTTGATAATGCGTGCTGTATGTATGTACTGAAACATCACATTGGGCCACATTAATATGTGTAATTAATACATATTAACCAAAAAGAAAATAAAATTAAACCCTAGAATAAGAGTGAAGGGAAGTCCCAAGACAATGCCTGAGCTATAAGCCCAAGGAGACAAATCCAGACGGGAAGAAGAGAAACTTGAGAAACAGAGCTAGGGAGAAGACCGAATGGAAACAGCTCATGCATTTGGGAAGGATGCTGGCTTTATTCACAGTTCAGGGCAGGACTGATGATAAGCATCCCTAAAAATAAGCAAACGGGAGAAAGACAAGTTTAGCACCAAAGAGAGTAGAAAACCTGTAGAGAAAGGAACCACGATTTTGATTGGCTACACACTTGTTGCAGGACCTGGCCGTAAGCAGGAATTGCACAGTCATACTAGACAGAGTAATGGGAACCTGGGAAAGTCTCTTACAAGGCAACGGGCTCACAGATGTCACTAAGGACCCTCGGGTGATGTCAAGTTCGTGAAGGACTTTGACCAGAACCACTCAGCTAAGACACCCCGTGTTCTTGTCCCACAATAATGGTGTGATAGCAAATGTTTATTCCTTCATGGCATTAACTTCTACAGTAACTTGTATTCGGTAACAGATATCTAAAACACAGCTAGTTAGCTCTGAGGGAAGAGAGAAGGGAGTGTGTGTGTATGTACCTTATAATGAGTACAAAGTCAGGAGCTAAGAAATTATATTCCAGAAGAGAGTCAATACATAGTATAGGAAATTGAACATTGGAAAGTAGGGGCATAAACATAGTTCCCAGGAGACAGAAGGCATATTTGAAAGACTAGACAATGTTTTCCTTGAGATCCAGGAACCAAGTTTGTAGAGTGGAGTGTACAGAGTTGGGCTGGCTCTTATTAATAAGACTAGGAGATGAAATTGATGCTTAAATCCTATCCACATATCTAATAGAAAAATAAATCTATTAAAAAGCTACTTCCATGAACCTCCTGACATGGTCAAGTGTCAGGGACCATCTTGCTTAGATATAAGCAAAATTCTAACTCTTTGATTCAGCAAAAAGAATGTGAAAGGCGAAGATTCTGAGATGAAGGCAGACCCCACGTGGGTCTCCTCTTAGATCAGGGAGTCTGACAGCTTTTCAGAACTGGATGATTCATCTAAACCAGGCAGTGAGGACCATGAGACCTACAGCAACATGGAAAGGAACCCAGAGCTGGACTAAAGAGTAGGTCCTTTATGTTGAAAAGAAAACTGGCTGCAGAGGACCAGATGCTGGCCAAGTATTCGCCACTCCGGGGCCCTGGGGAAATGTTCATCCATCAGAAGCAGACCGGCTTCTGTAAGGCTGTCTTCAGAAGAGCTCTATAGACATCCTTAGCTGCTTTTCACATGCTGATTAGGAGCATGACTAACAGATACTGAAAGATCCTTGTAGATTATTTTCTATGCAGCAGGTGGTCTCAATTCACTTCCTGTGCTGACCAGATTTCTAGAAGAAATTCCCACTCAAATGACAACAGTTAACATTATTATTCTTACTATAAAATTCACTATAGCTTTGACGTATTGTATTAGAGTGGGCATGCAATTTTCAATTGTTGAAATTGTGGTTTTGGCTGCGAAATACCCAAAAGTCTGCCCTTCTGAACTGATGCCAGATGCCCATGAGATGAATCACCAACACTCTAAGACTCTAGCATGGGCAATGTATGAGTCTGGGACTGCCAAATGATGACCACTATGACAATGATAGTGAAGATGATTATGATGATGATGATGATGATGATGACAATGGTGATGGTGGTCATGATGATGATGGTTATGATGATAATGGTGGTAATGATTAGTTATCCTTGTAAATCTTGTCTCTTTCTAGAAAAGCTTCTCCTAGAATTTCATGGTAATCTGTGGGGAACAGTTGCTATTCTCTGCCCCAATCCATGAAAAAAAAATCTTAGCACAAAAAGGGAATAACAATATGAAAGTCCTGAAGACTTATCACATCCAGTGGGTGGCCTCATCATTCTCCACTGTCAGAAGATGTGCAGACGAGGGAGTGGCATAAGACCACCCATACAGAAGGAGGAAGAAAGCTTCTGGCTGATATTTTTGGATTGCTTCACCAGCTCTTGGCTTTCTCTCATCACACATTCAGTCTCTGATGACATTTAATCATTTCCCCCCTCACTTGCCTATGATGATATATTGTGCACCCTAATAAACTTGCTTAGGGATTGAAGGACAGAGCCAGCCACTAAATTAGACACAGAGGTCAGGCAGTGGTGGCACTCACCTTTAATCCTATCACTCAGGAGGCAAAGATGATCCATCTGTGAGTTCAAGGCCACACTGGGCTACGTGAGAGAAACAGAACCAGGCAGTGGTGACACATACCTTTAACCCCAGGAAGTAATATGGCAGGACACAGAAAGGTATAGAAGGCGTGAGGAAACAGGAACTCACTCTCTTTAGACTGAGGACTTCCTGGAGGTAAGCTAGAGGCAGCAGCAGTTCAGCTAAGCCCCTATCGGGTGAGGACTGAGGCTTTCGGTCTGAGGCTTTCAGCTGAGGAGTTGGCGAGATGAGGTTGGCTGTGGCTTGCTCTGCTTCTCTGATCTTTCAGCTTTCACCTCAATGTCTGGCTCTGGGTTTTCTATCAATAAGACCATTTAGCAATTCGTGTTACACTGGCCTCATTAAGTCCTGGTTTCCCAATCCAAGTAGAGGGCAAAGTGTCCAGGACACCTGCTGGACCTGGCAGTCTACACTCCAAGTCCTCTGGCCCTGCTTCCTTCCTCCCCGTGCCTTCCTAGCTCTCTCCTTCTCTCCCTGTCTCAGTCTCTTGCTTTTTCTGGTACCAGACAAAGAACATGGAACTGTGTAAGTGCAGTCACAACAAACGGAAGCCCTCTTCCTGCAACTCGATGTCAGCCAGGTGTCCTTTGACTTCAAGGATTATTTTATTATTCTGACCATCTATCTTAGCAAGCCATGTCCAGCTTGCTCACCCCTTTCAGGCCGTCCTAACCCACTCCCCCATGGAACTCCCTGGAGATCTCTATACCAAGGCTGGGCATGCCCCAATCCCAGGAGCTGGGAGTTAGAGGCAAGGGGATTACTAGTTTAAACCCAGTCTGTGCTAAATAGAAACTAAATGAACAAACAACCCTGTATATGAGGTATTGTAACTAAGGATCAGGTTATTAACTGCTTCTGTAATTACTGTTTTCATGATGCTACCTTCTCTTCAGGATCCACAGTAAAATCCTTAAAGACCAAAGGTCTTCTCTGTTTGTCTTTAGGAGATTTTAAGGGGAAAACCTCCAAAGATGGTGGCTGCTCCTGAAGAAGAGAGAACTTAGTTGATTTTTCTGGAATGTTCTATAGAGTTGGGGAAGATACTATAAGGAGCAGAAAAAGACTTCAGGAAGAGTCTCCAGAGATACATCATGAAAGCCAGGCACACTGGTGTACATAAGCAATCCCAGCCCCTGGGAAGAAGCAGGAGGGTCACTGGTTCAAGACCAGCCTAGGCCATTTAGAGAGAACTTCTCCAAAAAAGGAAAGAAGGAAGGAAGGAGGCAAGAAGGGAGGGAAGTGGGGAGGGAAGGGAAGGGAAACAAAGAGGAGGAGGGGGTAGGGAGGGAACGAGACAGCAGGTGTTTCTACTGAACTTGGCAACAAAGCACCCGGCCTGGGACCCATCTCACCTCACAGTTTCCTTCGCTTCCCCTCTGGTGAGAACAGTTTTTGTCCGGTTCATCTTCAGGAGCCAGCTTGTGACATAAAAATACCATCAAGGCCCCCCGATCACAGATGGGTCCCTCTGGCAGTGTTGTGTGATCACCAAGACAAATCGTAAAGCCACCACTGAGTGATGATCACTCCAAGGTTGCAACAGACCCTTCGTCTTCAGGAACAGGCTGAAGGTCTGGCTTCCTGAAGGCTCCCCTATTACTCTGGAGCCAAAAGAACCGGGACTGCACTGTTGCCATTGGTCAGGCCCATGGTGTAACCATGGAGATCTGGCTTGGGGACCGCCCCTTCCTGGACTCAAAAACCAGCACCACTGTGCGGTATTAGTTACTTCGACATCTCAGTGACAAAACTCCTAGCAGAAGCCAATTAAAGGATGGAGGCTTCGTTCTGCCTCACAATTCGAGGGATCTGGTCCACGTAGTGGGAGAAGCTCAGCAGAAGGAGCAGCTTCCAGCTGGGGCGACCAGAGCTTAAGGTGCCTGGTTATACTGTGTGGGCTGCTTAAGCAGGAAGCTTGGGCTCTACCAAGGAGAGGCTAGCATCCACTTCTCAGAGCTAGATATTCACAGCAAAATGGCTCTGTGCGTCCCTTGCAAAACAGTGCCACTAGCTGGTGACTAACTGTTCAGATATAAGAGTCTGGGGGCGGGGGGCATTTCATCATCAAACCAAAACAATTCATCTTGAATGACTCATCCCAGTGCCTGCTCTAAACCATGAGCATGTGTCTCCTACACGTCGCACCAGCAAGTTGCTGACCAGTTTCCAAAGGACCAGAAAATGCTCTTGACGCCTGTCTTAGGGTTTCCATTGCTGTGATGAAACACCATGATCAAAATCAAGTCAGGAAGGAACTTATTTATTTCCTCCTACAGCTTGTAGCCCATCGTCCAGGGAAATCAGGGCAAGAACCTGGCGGTAGAAACCGATGAAGCGGCCGTGGAAGAATGCTGCTCATTGGCTTACTCCTTTCTTATACTGCACAGGACCACCTGCCTAGGGCTGGCAGTGCGCCAGCAAGCTGAGCCCTCCCACATCAATCAGTAATTAAGAAAATGCATTCTACACTTGCCTAGAGGCAAATCTTACAGAAGCATTTTCTCAATTGAGCCACTCTCCCTGATAACTCCAGCTTGTGTCAAGTTGACATAAAACTAACGAACACACATCCCAAGGAGAGACTGATAATTGTACAGCAGCTCCAACATGTTCAGATTTGATAACTTGGCACAGACGGGGTGCCCCAGCTCTGCGTCCGTTACAGACTACGATGGTCATTGTAATTCGTCCCAGTAGATATGTGTGCCATTCCATAACAATGGTGTATGATTTGGTCTCTCCTTCATCTCTCTGCAACCTCGTCTCCACTCGCCCCTTTGATCAGGCAGAGCTTGCTTCACCAACCTCCACATCACCACCCCGACAGTTGAGATGAGAAGCCCAGATGCAGATGACCCATCTGCAGTGTGTGTCACGTTTTTAGCATCTTCCTTATTTAGAGCTGGGAGAAAGAGACTCATTAGAGAGAGGAAGTCCACAATGAAATTAGGAAACATTTGATCAGACCATTATCCCTGCACAATGTGGGCAATGAGAGAAATGCTGGAGTTGGCTCAAACCCTAAATGTGTGCTACAGCCCCCCGTGGCTTGCTCGTCACTCATTTCCCCGGTGCTGACCAGGGACAGGAGCCTGACAGCAAACCACACAGAAGCTGAACATCATTAGGACACACCACTTCTCTTTTCCCTCATGGTTTTACTCTGGCTTTTGAAGTCTATGGCAGTTAGAACATTCTAGCCTTTGCCTACCTCGGCTCTTCTTTGTTGCCTTCATAGAAGCATTTGTGAGAACCCAGGGGTGGATAACAATCCCCCTCACAACATCAACCTCTGGACAACAGGCCTTCTCTTCAGCTTCCTGCCACACAAAGGGCAGAGGTTTGCTACCCGGAACCTATGCCAAGGGCTCCATACCATCCTTGAACTGCAGGTCTATTTCTCTTTTTCTGGTATCTCAGCTTCTTTATTGGGTAGAGGCAAATGTCAGAAATAGATAGGCTCCTGACCCGAATCGCTAATAATATGTGTTGAGTCCCAGGAGACCATTTGGCTCAAAAAAAATGTCCAGTTATATCTTTAAACATGTGATCTTAATGGCATAGAAATTGGCTTCATACTAGACAAGCAGAAATGAAGCACAAAATGATGGTGTCCAGAGACTGGATTTAAGAGAGAAAAGAATGTATTTTGCAGAATACAAAAGCTCCAGCCCTGACTTGGTCACTGGCTGTGAGCCATTCGGACACTTAATCTCACTTGTAACAGGATTCAGACTGCTTATTTTACCCCCTCAAAAGGTTGTTGCAAAAGTATAATATGAAGACGGTTATTAAAGCAGCCTGGAAAATTAAAGCATTGTATAAAAGTAAAGTGTGAGTTTTATTACTATCCGGTCCCACAGAAGTTTCACTGCCATTTGTGGGGTTAGAATTCATTCCCCATCTGGCACCAAATCCTCAGTTTCATCTGCTTTAATGGCATTAGAGACTTGCTGTTCTCAAAAGACATGGAAAATCCATCTTTTGGTCCAGGTTTAAAGCAACATTTAGTAGTGAGCACCAAGACTTTAAGAAACAATGAACTAAGCTCCACCACACCAGCATTAATGGCTACAAGCTCTGTATCATCTGCACAGGTGGACACTAGCATCATCTGCACAGATGAGCACTCAGCATCATCTGCACAGGTGGACACTAGCATCATCTGCACAGGTGGGCACTCAGCATCATCTGCACAGGTGGGCACTCAGCATCATCTGCACAGGTGGACACTCAGCATCATCTGCACAGATGAGCACTCAGCATCATCTGCACAGGTGGACACTCAGCATCATCTGCACAGGTGGACACTAGCATCATCTGCACAGGTGGGCACTCAGCACATCTGCACAGGTGGGCACTCAGCATCATCTGCACAGGTGGGCACTCAGCATCATCTGCACAGGTGAGCACTCAGCATCATCTGCACAGGTGGGCACTCAGCATCATCTGCACAGGTGGGCACTCAGCATCATCTGCACAGGTGGGCACTCAGCATCATCTGCACAGGTGAGCACTCAGCATCATCTGCACAGGTGGGCACTCAGCATCATCTGCACAGGTGAGCACTCAGCATCATCTGCACAGGTGAGCACTCAGCATCATCTGCACAGGTGGGCACTCAGCATCATCTGCACAGGTGAGCACCCAGCATCATCTGCTCACTGAATGAACTAACAGGAGAACATGTCACAGAAAAATTCTTTTAAAAATGAAGCTGGGGGCTAGAGAGACGGCTCCTAAATTAAGAGCACTGGCTGTTTTTCCAGAGGACCAGGATTCAATTCCCAGCATCTACATGGTGGCTCGCACCCCTCTGTAACTCTCGTCCCAGAAAATCTGACACCCTCTTCTGGCCTGGGTAAGCACTAAGCATGCACATGGTGAACAGACAAATATGCAGACAAAACACTCACACAAATTAAAAAAAAAAAAAAGGAGAAAAGAAAAGAAGCCAAAGTACCTGGCAGAAGCAGTATCACTGGATGTCCAGCATGCTCATGCCTGTGGTTTTAGTGAATTCTCTTATCCACACATCAGTCACCTAAAGCCTTTCTATATGTAGAGGTTTGGTAAACAAGCAAAGAAAAGTAATAAAAGTGGCCTAACTAAACTCACCTAAGTCATTTCTGACAAGTTTATTCCCACCTCTCCACTCTCAATTGAAAGAAAAAATGAGGGGAGTGGAAAGAAGCAGAAAGAAATGAGTGAAAATGTCCAAAGGCAATATAGCAACCAAATGAAGTAGCAAGAAAATTCAGGGATACTTCTGAGAATGGCGAGCTTCGTGCTGGCAAGACGACTCATAGGGTCAAGGCATGTGCAAACCTAGCTACCTGAGTTTGGCTCCCAGAACCCAGAAAGAGAGACCTCTGATGTCTACACAGCATAACACACACACACTAATATGCTATGTGCACATACGATAATGAAAAAGAGCATGTTGTAAATGAATGGTAGGTCTGAGGTAAAAAGAACCCCATGCATTTCCATAAAACTGGGGACACTATTATTTTAGGTTTCTTTGAGATGGTTGTGGCATAAAAGTCTGCCCTTTCATTATCGTATTTGTCATGATGCCGCTGAGAATAACTTTTGATGAGCCACTCACTAGCTTGTCTTTAAAAGGTAGAAACGTTTAGTGGAATCAAATATTAGATGGAAAGGTGTGCATAAGTGGCAGTTACCTGTGTTTCTTTATGTTTATATTCTGCCATTCTTTTAAGTCTATTTTGTGGGTATATCAGCCAATTTTCCATTACTGTCACAAAATGCCTGAGCAAGTCAACTTAATAAGTTGAGAAGCAGCTGATGGGTTAACTCACCAGTGTGGAAGTTTCAGTCCACCACCGATTGACTCTGTTGTTTTGGGCTTGAGGCAAACACATCACAGTTGTACAAAACAACTCAGTTTGTGCCTCAGATGCCAAAAAGAGAGGAAAACCTGAGTCGGCTAGTCAGTTTCAAGGGTGTCCCGCATGACCGAACACTTCCCGCCAGGCCACATCTTAGTTCCCAGCACCTCCCCATACTATCTGGAAAACAAGCCTTTGCTGCATGGGCTTTCTGGGGGACATTTCAGATCCAAACCATAGTAGGAAGTGCAATTATCAGAGAACTCTCTGTGAATTTACCTCCTCTTCCCAAACTCAGGGTCGTGAGGGTGTGCTGATCAACGCATCAACCCCTCCCCTCTTACACATACACTTTCTCACCAGTCTGGTGCTCCAAAATCTTCCTCATGTGACCTGCCTGACTTCACTTCAGCCTGAGGAAGAGGAACTGGGAAGAGAGACACAAACGTTTGTGTAACGTATGTCCAGGTATTTTCTTACAAAATGTGTGTCTTGGTGGCCTGTCTCACAGCCTGCTTTGCTCTCTAACGGCTATTACCTGTGTTGCCTCTGTCCAAACCTCCAATTTAACATTTGATTACCCTGGAGAACCCCCACATGGAATAATATTAATGAAGAGGTGGGGGTAGGTTTTCAGTGGGGTGACCACTCAGCATGCTCAGTTACCCATCCAACATGAGGATACTTTTAACAGTTCTTATTTGGAAACATTTGGGGTTTTGATGAGATGTTTCCAACTTAAATCCAGATGTTTGAGATCCTGGATGAAGCCAAGAACTGGAGAAATAAATTATAGTACAGCGGACGAGCCCTGGTTTTGATGTCTCTATTTAGATGGCATCTGACAGCACACGGAATTGAATATCAAAATTCTGGATCTAGGTCGAGCTGTAGACACTGAAATTTTCTGTAGCTGGAAAGAAGCTATTTATCCCTCTGAACTCATTTTCTCCACCAGCAAAAAGAGGTTTATATACTGCATTCTGAGAAACCAATAAGGTAAGTAGCTACTCCTATTGTGAAAAAGCTCATATTTTGTTTGGCATACAACAGGGGGAAAAATGCAGTTTCTACCAAGGCACTGTGTTGGTTCTCTGACATGTCCAAATGCTATTTGAAACCTCCTGTGAAAATGGAATCTGTAGACCCAGGCATGACTCACCCTGGTCACCTTGGCACTCAAGGAGGTGGATACAGGTGGGTCAGAAGGTCAAGGCCAGCCTTAAGTACTTCAAGTCTTCAATGTAAACCTGGACTACATTTGACCCTGTCTCAAAATAACTCAAAAGAATTTTTTTTTTTTTTTTTTTTTGGTCAATAGCATGTGGGAGCCTGAGGCAGGAAAAATCTCATGTTTAAGGTCAGCCTCGGAAATGCAGCAAAACCCTGTACCTAATGGACACACAGACAAGCGAGGTCTGGGCTGGAGATGCAGCTCAGTCATAGCGTCCTTTCGAAGTCTAATTCTGCTTCAGGCTTTCCTTAGTAAGTAAACACCTGCAGAAGAAATAATCGTGTTAATTTGACTCTACAGCAGAGACAGAAGAGGCAAAGGCTTCCTTCTTGCTCCCCCAGATCACCCCTTGGAAGAAGCCAGCTGCCATGTTGTGAAGGCCCTCAACACACCTGGGAGAGGTCTGCACTGCGCACTGGGAGGCCGTGAGGCCACCTGCCCCTCGCCAGCTCAGACCTGAAGCCGCCTGCAGAGCACCATCCAGTAGTGAGCTACCTTTGAAGCAGATTCTCCAGCGCCAGTCAGACACGAAGATCTCTAACACTGACGTTCCCATATGTCTGCCACCTCACAAGAGACTCCAAGCCGGAAATCCCAGCTTAACTATTCACCTACACCTGGCCCATGCCAACGGTAACTTAACGGTAACTGCCTGTTGTGTGGATCCAGTAAATTATAGTATACGTTACTATCCGAGATAATACAGAATTGGGTTGATTCTTTATTCTTTTATAATAATCACTCACTGACACTCATGAAGTCATTGTGTACGTGTGTGTACGTGTGTGTGTGTGTGTGTGTGTGTGTGTGTGTGTGTGTGTGTGTGTAGAAACCTCACATTTGAGTAGGAAGAGTGTTGTTTCCTGATTTTTCACCATTAAAATCCTACTTAAAAAAACAACTCCCAAATCCCACCCTTTAAATCCACAGCTCACTGTAGTCACCACATAGACAAACACATGTGCTAACTATTTCAAATGCATGGGATAAGCACACATTCTTATGACCCCAAATTAGCTGTCACTAATACACTTACCAATGCATCCAGGGTTACGTCTGGGTGCTTCCTGCATTAGCTCCCCTTTTTATAAGTTCACCAATTTACTTTTTATTTGTTTAGGAACTTATGTTTTAAAGGAAAGCAGCTACATGTTTATAATGAAAATAAAACTTATCTTTCATGAGAATGAGATCATAGAAATTGCACGTAGGATATTAAATAATGTTCACGAAACAGAGGCTGTGATGACTCCATACATCTGCGGAAAGTTCCAGCTGCCTGAGTGTCCCGTCTTTAATCCCCCAACAGTCATGTAGAGTGGCAGTGGGCGAGATGTTTTCCTATTTTGAATGTGGGATAGCAAACAAACAAACAAAAAACTTAATGTGAGAGGCTTCTAGAACTCAGCTCCACTTTGGGTCTCCAAAGATAATACTCCAGTTGCATATCCAGTCTCCCACTTCCCTCTCCTGCAAGGGCACAGAGGGAAAGCCAGTGTGGGTGAAAGTCTCCGCAGCTGCAGTCAGAAAGGTGTTCAGGAGAGGGGAACATGAGAGCCACTCTGGGGTATGGAGGAGCAGGGAGAGTTATGAGTGTTTGTGCACACACACATGTACATACGTGTGTGTGTGTGTGTGTGTGTGTGTGTGTGTGTGTTCACGCACATGCGCATGTGGAATACAGAGGTTGACTTCCGGTTTCTTCCCCAGTCTCCACCTTTTAAAAAATATTCTATTAATTCTTTGGGAGTTTCATACAATGCATTTTGATCATATTACTCTCTACCTGTTTCTCAGGACAGGTTATCTCTCTCTCACTGTCCCTAGAGCTCACTGATTAGGATACACTAGCTCACCAATCTCCAGCACCAGGATTATAGATACACATCACTCTTGTTTTTCTGTGGTCCTGGGAATCCCAACTCAGGTCCTCATACTCACTGACTGAGCCGCTGCTCCAGGCAGGAGGGGGGGAATGTATTTAATTTCCTTTGACCCCACTGGAGAGGTGGGAAATGGGGGAGAAGCCACGCTCTTTGTTCTGACTTTTGTGTCGTCTTTTTCTGACACATCATTCTTAAACTCCTGAGTCCAGGTTCAGACAGGAAAAAATGGTCTTCAAAGAGTCCAGATCTCCTAATAAAATCACTTTCTCAGGTTATCAGACTCCACCCTTGTTCCTTCATTCATACAATCACACAGCAACTAATCATGTAGTTGAGTCGGAGCCTGGGGAAAGCATTTGGCTTTAACGTGTGAAAAATGTCATTCTCATACTCAGCCAAAGAGTTCAAGACCTGACTTTAGTCTCCTCTGGGTCGGACTCCTGCAGTTTGAAATAAACAACCTGGTGGAGTCTTTAATGACTCAGACACAAAGCCAACATTGTTCTGAGTTAGCCCCGTGAAACAAGAGTCAAGGCTCGGGATGAGAATGAAGCCCGGCTCTAATTGGACATTTTTACCGAGGGTTGAGTCAAAGGCTTTATTTTGCTCTCCCCTGTCGCCATTCCTTTGTTTTAGGAATATGGCTTTTTTCCATATGGAGCTAGACAGCCTGTGCCAGAAAGCCTTTGTACCTCATGAGGAGAGAAGGACATTCAGGCAAGATCCCGACGTTCAGAGCAAAGAACTGTGCGCCAGGCTCTTGGTGCTCCAGGCTGTGTTGCACTGTGGGTGTGCTGGGCACTGTGTCTTTTCATACAAAGTAAAACACACCTTGGGGAATTCATTAACCTTAGGAGACTTTGTTCTCAGCTGCTCACATTGTTAGAGTTGTTTCCACTGCCTCAGAATAGCGAATAATACTGAAATAGAAAGGAGAAAGTAGGACTCTCTCTCCTATTTTCTAGCTCTCTTCCCCATCCCACCACGTGCTAGTGTGTGTGTGTGTGTGTGTGTGTGTGTGTGTGTGTGTGTGTGTGTGTGTGTGTGTGTAGCCCAGGCTAGCCTCAAACTCATGATGCTGTTATTAAAGTTGTTAGTGTCAGAGCCTGGGCCTGGCAGCCCTAACAACCCGTGCTGGACCACCCATCCTCATCAGGCCAGTTAAGTGGACAAGTAATAGCGAAGCACACAGAAAGATGTGAGTAATGTGGCTACACTGGGGAGACGAACAAATAAAGAGGTCCGATGATACTGACCCCTGGACACCAATCCAGGCTCCTGGCATGAGGTTTAGGTTTAAATAAAGGGCAAGAGCTCGACAACCCCGTCAAGGGATGGAGTCCCGCCCATCACGGCCTCATCACAGTCTGAGCTCCAGTCTCTCCTGCCGAGGTCTGAAGAGTTGATTGTCAAAGGCAAGGGCAAAACAACTCTTTAGAACACCTTCCTTTCTTCCGGGACGGTTACAATTCCACATTCTACCCACTAGGACGTCACCAGGCAAGCCTTTCTCTGGTTCAAGCTGCCCGAATCCCTCCTCCCTGTGTCTTAACACTCTCAGGTGTCCCTCCTCCCTGGTTTGCTTCATTAGAGGCCCTTGTTCAGGCTCCTTTCCTGACTCTCTGTACTCAAGTTCAACTACCCAGGACTCGGTTGAGGGTGGTCATCTATGACTGTGCTCGGCTCTCTGCCTCTGGGGTGCCATCCAACCTCCACCGGTATTCGATGATGCCAGAATTTGTATCTCTGGTCCTCACTCGTTCTTCGAAATTGATACTCGCATATCCAGCTGCCTCCTAAGAGGACAGTCTCTTGGCTACCGGGGAGAGAGCACAAATTTTTGCATCAAAAAAGCACTCCTTCACCACTAATGCCTCCCTAAGGAAATGCTGCCTTTGCCTACTCAATCGCTCAGCTAAAGGTCGGAAGTCATGAATTATCCCTTCTCATGAATTATCCCTTCTCTTCCCCATTCATTTCTAGCACTTTCCATCTCAGCCTCCAGTACAATCCTACAGGTCACCATCCTATCACGTGGTCTGGTTGCCTGGGATAGCCTCCTACTAGTGTCTCTGTGTATTATATGACTGTACCAGGCTTTTTCGTTTGGGCCACCAACCAGCTCCCAAATCATGACACAGAGACTTATTACTAGTTTTGAATGCTTGGCCTAGCTTAGGCACATTTCTGGCTAGCTCTTTTAACCTAAATTAACCTGTTTCTCTGTATCTCCCTTTTCCTCAGGCTTTTTACCTTCTTTCTGTATAACTTACTTTCACTGCTTCTTATATCTGCTGACTGGCATCTGCCTGGCTTCTTGCCCCGGGTGTCTCCCTCCTTCTCTCTCCCTCCTCTCATCCCTCTTCTTTCTTTTCTCACCATCCTAGATTTCCCCTCCCATTAATCTCTCTCCCTGCCAGCCCCACCTATCCTTTCTCAGCCCAGCTATTGGCCATTCAGCTCTTTACTGGACCAATCAGGTGCCTTAGGCAGGCAAGGTGAAACAAATGCAACACATTTTCACATAACTAAACACATCCTTACATCATCAAACAAATGCAGCATGTACAAATGTAACACACCTTTACACGGTTATAGTAATATTCCACAGCATAACCAAACATAACACTTCTTCGCCTAGTTAAAATAATATTTCACACCATATGACACTGTTTTCTTAGCAGTCAAGGTTGTCTTTTAAATAAACATGCTATTAAATTATAGCCCTTCTTTATCATTATCTCCTGCTACATTTTGGATAAAAACTAAACTCCTTACCACATCCACAAGCTCCTAAACAATCTACCCTCCACTGACTTCCAACTTCATTTCCTTTTTGTGACTCTTCCCACTCCCCAGTTCTGCCACACATCTTCTTGTGAAGGAAGGGAAGCCATAACACCTCACACCCCACATAGAACAATAGAAATAGCTCTGTCTTTGGAAAAGCAGGTCATGGACCTACTGAGAGACCACGGCAGGGATTCAGTGCAGATGCTGTGAAGGGGATACAGATCCAGTGCACAGACTCGGGCTCAGGTAAGCACCCATAAGTGAGGCATCAGGAGATGCTATGGCAGCCAGGAAGAGGCCTAGGGAACTGGGGTGGGTCCAGGCTGCTACCAATGGCACAAGGCTTCTACCTATGGTGATCTTAAAAGCATCAATAAAAATGTGACCTCATTAGTCAATGACAAGCACTTAGGACATATCACTTTTAGTGTCAGTGAGTAGGATATAGCCTCTGTCCTCAATCATTGGTTGATAAGCGCCACCAGAAGAACATATGTGGGAAAAGTGTGGCACAAGCCCATCAGTGAGCAATATTTTCTAGGTGGTGGCTCAAAGAAGAAAGGGCAGCCATGGATTATGCCACTGTCATTGGTCATGGTCTCTGTGTTAGTCACGGTTCTGTTGCTGTGTAGGGACACTATGACCAAGGCAACTCATGAAAGAAAGCATTTGATTGGGGTCTGGCGTAGACTTTCAGAGAGTTAGTCCATTATCATCACGGGAGAGAACACGGTGGCATACATCGCAATGGAGAAGTAGCTGAGAGTTCTCCATCCTGACCCACAGACAGCAGGCAGAGAGAAATACTGGGCCTGGATCAGGCTTTTGAAATTCAAAGCCCACTCCCAGTGACACACCACCTCCAGCAAAACCATACCAACTCTAACAAGGCCACACCTCCTTCATCCTTCTAATCCTTCTCAAACCCAAAGCCATTTGTAGGGCAGTGAAGAAGCCCATCCTTACTATATAATTCATACTCGGAATTTCAGAGTGCCACAGAAAAACATGCATTTTCAAAGAGCAGAAAGAATGAAAACCCTACTCACTTACATTTTATTTGCACACATGTTTTCAATGTCATGGCAACATTATTTAGCATTGCTATCTTTTTTAAAAAATATGTTTCTGCACTGGAATCCCTGAGAAATAAAGCCACAAATGGAGCAGTGCAAATGTCTTTATTATTATAGCATAAATGGCATCATTTGAGTGTGGCAGAGAGGTAGACACAGATCAACCAAGTGTGGCGGATACCGTTAAGCATTGGGTTTCTACTTTC
Source organism: Peromyscus maniculatus bairdii (assembly GCF_049852395.1). NCBI lineage: Eukaryota > Metazoa > Chordata > Mammalia > Rodentia > Cricetidae > Peromyscus > Peromyscus maniculatus. Next base: position 125,252,900 of record NC_134856.1, read on the forward strand.
TCCCTGCGGTCCAAGAGACATATTTGATTCCTACACCTCTCCCTTCTTCTGAAAAACTTAGGAACTCCTCAGTTTGGGGGTGATCAAAGCAGCACCATCAAGATAAAGGTGGGCATTCCCCTAACTAATGCCAATCCCCTCTGCCCCATCCCAAAGCCCTTCTCGGGGTACACTCTCCAAAGTGCAAGCAGTCACCCCCGCACAGCAAGTGCTTGCTAATGGTAAGGAGTGCAATTGGATTAGTTCTCTGGAGGCAGGAATCAATAGCCCAGAGTATGTGGAGCCGATTAGACATTGCTAATTAGAGCTCTCAGACATTAATCAAGCACCACGTATGGGGCTAATCAACCTATGTGGGAAGCAGAAAAAGTCAATAACGTCCCAAGTCTCTCCTTGAATTTTCCAACCTGGTTCACCTTGAAATCCAGCCTAAAGATAGCAGTCCCTGAAGAGTGTCTGCGGGTAGTAGGCTAGGAGACTGCTGTTTCATGGGCTCCTCAGCCTTCTAAAACGAGTGGCAGAAGTGATATCATCAGCACAGATTCCAGGCTGTTTTCATTGATAGGGCAGCAGGGCTGTGGGTCAGCTGCAGGCTGGTCCCAAAGAGGCTGACCAATGTTCCTAAGGCAGGAGCTGTAAATAAAAACAAATGTTCGCTGACTGATAGAGAACTCCTGAGTAGCCCAGCATGTAATTTAAACAATTGCTCCCGTGCAATAAAGTAATAAATGTTAGGCTTGTGTTTACTCGTGTGAGTGGAGAGTGAATCCGTGGTCAAATCAAACAGTGCTTTATGAACTCCAGGAGACAGTCCACTAGATTCATCTGCCCAGCTCGGCTTAGAGAGCTTCGGTAAGCGCAATTACAAAGTATGACATAAAGTCCTTTAATATAACAAAATTTATGGGCTAAACTGGCCTTTGATAGATTCTGTTTATAATACTGAGCAAATGTAGACACACTCAAAAATGAGTAGCATATAGCAAAAATATTTCCAAGCACTTCCATCCTTAATTGATTGATGGCTCCCTGACATCTCTGAGTGTTACCCTGAACAGAGTTACTTCTTGCCCAACATGTTCTTTGTATCTCATCAGAATCTCCTGCCCCCCCCCCTTTTTTGTTCTTTTCAAGATCTAGTTCCAGTACAGTCAGGGTGACACAATAATCCCTGTCTTAAAAAACCCAAAATAAATAAATAAATTTGTTTCTTCAGAAATAGAAAGTAAACTTGAAATAAACTCAGATCCCTACAGATTCAAAGGAGAGTTAAGATTTGCATTCTGTAGCGACTCAGCTTTTATGTTCTTTGAAGACATGTTCTTCCAACCTCTCTCAGCATTATCAGCTTTAGACTTAAGCAGGAAGAGTGAAATAGAATTCCAGGATTTAATTATGGGATACAGACCAGTGCTGGAGGAAAGGAAAGCACAATATTAGGAAAATTAAGACTGAAATTAAATCTTGCCTAGAACCCCAGGTCACAACATATTGATGGTGGGGCCTGGACAAATACATAACGTCCCTGATCCTCTGAGATGAAGACAGGAGTGTCCAAGGTCATAGTGTGATGTCAGACAACACACTTGAGCACTAGGGTACTTGTGTGTTTGGAGTGAGAGGCAGTGACTACTTGGCCAAGTCCCTTTGTCTTCTCCCATTGATGCTGGATATTGACTAGTACATTCTAAAAAGCAGTAATTGTATTTTCTATATCTTTGAAACCTTATTGCCTGACACTGTAGGGTCATAGCTGACCTAAGAAATTATTATTAAGGCAAAATGAATTGACTAAAGGACATGAAAAAAATTAATGGGGGAACACAAGAATATTTCTTTCTCTCCTGCCTACAAGTCAATACTGAACAAGATCTCCAAGGGTAGAATATCTGGAAATAGTTTAGAAGAGTCAAGAAAGATCCTTCCAGTAATTTCCACCATTGAAAAGATTGGTTATGGGGGAAATTATGTTTTATTTATTTTTTAATTAAAATGTAATTAATTTATTTTCCCCTTCCTTTCTCCCTCAAACTCCTCCCATGCTCCTTTCCTTCAGCTCCTCCCCTCACCCCATTCTCAGACTCACGGTCTCTTTCTCTTTGATTATTACTGTTATATATTGTCTTGGTTAGGTTTCTGTTGTGATAAAGACCATGACCAGCTTGATTACTGTTATATATTGTCTTGGTTAGGTTTCTGTTGTGATAAAGACCATGACCAGCTTGAGGAAGAAAGGGTCTCATTCCACCTTACAGACCTTCATGAAGGGAAGACAGGGCAGGAACTCAGGAAGGGAGCTGGAGGCAGAAACTGAAGAAGGGATGATGGAGGGAGGCAGCTTTCTGGCTTGTCCCCCCCTCACACACCAGCTTGCTCAGTTTGCTTTCTTATACAGCCTTCCCAGGCACCACCCAGGGTAGGTCTACCCTTCCCCATCAACCACCAATCAAGAAGACGCCTTCTTACACACTTGCCTTGCCGCCAGGCCATCTGACAGTGGCATTTTCTCAACTGAGGCCCCTCGTCCCAGAAAACACTGGCTTGTGTCAGTTTGACAAACATACACACCACACACACACACACACACACACACACACACACACACACACACGCACGCACACAGAGAGAGAGAGAGAGAGAGAGAGAGAGAGAGAGAGAGAGAGAGAGAGAAAGAAAGAGAGAGAAACCTGCCAAATCTGCTTAATATTGCTTGTACATATATAACTTCAGGGCTGACCACTTGGTATTGGATAACCAATTAGGAATCGAATCTCTGGGGAAGACTAACTCTCCACCTCTCAGCTGCCATTCGTTGCCATAGTTCTTTGTCATGGGGAGGGGCCCCGTGAGAATTCCCCCTTCTATATTATCATGTCTGTTGGCACTGGTATTGTTCAAGTCTTGTTTAGGAAATCAAACTGTTGCAATATCATGGGTGTTGCTTGCCTGTCACTTTTAGGAGACACCACCTCACAGAAGACTTCTTGGTCCTCTTGCTCTTAACATCTTTCTGCCCTCTTTCTCGTGACGTTCCCTCGAGCCTAAGTTATAGGAGTTGCATCGCATCCATTAGGGCAGAACCCTCCCTAATCAGTTGTTCTCTGCATTATTGGCCTATAATTCTCTATGTTTTTCTGTAATGGTTTCGTCTGCTGATGAGAGGGCAGTTACTCTTATCTGTAGATATAAGGATAAATATTCAGAACGCAATTAGGAATTCGGCTGCTCTAGTAAAGTGGTGGTAGCAGATTCTCTTCTAAGATCCATTGCATTACTAGCTGTGGGCAGTTGACTAGGTTTCCAGAACCAGGCGTAACTTCCCTCCTGTAGAACAGCTTACGTCCAATTAGAGGGCTATGGGTTACTGCCTGCCAAGATATGAGTGTCACTGTGGCGGTCTCAGGGATAGCTTGCTGTGCTGGCCATTCTTGTGGTTCATAAACATCACAGCTGGGTAGAAGAATCGATTGCTTTCCTTCTTTGGCAACTGGCAAAGCACCTCCCAGTGCTATGAGGTCTAGTTCTCAAGAGGAGGCTTTCAGGTCAGACCCAGGCTGAATCTTCTGAGTCCTATGTTGGAAGTGCATGGTGTCTTTACCTTTAACCTCTGGAAGACAGCCAAGAACAGTAGCCAATTGTCTGGGGAGTCTCTTACACAACCCTCTCAACCACTGGAAAGGAGGTTTTTCATGCCTGATGCCAGGGTTTTTGTCTGATGGTCTATGGCTCTTGGTGAGGAGGGATTGTCAGCCCGAGTAGCATAACGTGCTTTGATAAAAAGATAGAGAAATCAATAGATACATAGATGGATGGACATAGATACATGCTTATATACTACATGTAATTTTAGATAAATACAAAACAATGTTTCCTAAAGGCTTTTCAAACATTCTTAATATTACTTATCCTCTCTTCCTCCTTCTCCTTCTGCATTCCTCCCCCCAGTTAAAGCCTCCTCTCCATTTTTCCCATTTAACGCTTCATATTTTATGTATCCCGCTATTCCCTACTCTAGGGCTCCTCTCACCATGGTCCTTTTTGACTTTCCTGGTTTCTGTGGCTGGTCTTTTATAACTTACCGAATATTCATACACACAGAATATAAGGCAAAACATGAGGCGGTGGAGCAGTTGGTGGAGTGCTTGCTTACTGTGCATGTGCCCTGAGTTTGAGTCCCAATACCACATGAACAGAGAGTGGTAACAGGCACCTGTGACCTCAGCACTCAGAGGTTGATACTGGAGGATCCAAAGTTCAAGGTCATCCTCAACTACAGAGAAAGTCTGAAATGAAAATGGGTTATGTGAGACCCACTAAAAATTTTTCTAAATGTGTGTATGTATATATGCATACATATGTGTGCACGTATATGTGTGTGCACATATATATGTATATACCTATGTATATGGGGAAATAAATATAACAGATACGCCAAATATTTATTTTATAGACTGTATGGACGATTGGTAAAAATGTCAGAATACAGAACCTAGATATTGGAGAAATAACATGGCTTAATAGGCTTTTAAGCAGGAGATATTATTAATATCCTGTGTAATTCTCAAGGTAAGTGTTGTAGGAAGGTCTACAGTCAGACCCCTTCAGTTTGGACCATGAACTAAGAGGACAGAGGAAACGCTGTGCCCCATGAAGAGCCTTAGCTGTGCTTGAAAGGAAGGGTCCACCAGAAAAGAGTCAGTACTGACCATTAGAGGCTGGCCAGAGTCCAGCCCTAGACTGAAGGCATGGAATGCGATTGAAGTCATCTCTTTCTAATTAAACATCATAGCTCCATTTCCTCAAAAAGGCAATGTTCTGCACAACATGATGTTTTTGAGTTGACAACTCAGGTTTATGTTCCTGTGATGATAATGGTATGATACTGACAATAATTAAACTTTGAAAAACCTAGCAGAAGTTAGAAATGAGTTGCCTTATTCTGTGCTGATGATTTGTTCTCCATGTCCAACTAAACTGCAGTGAGATACTTTCTGCAGGCAGGCTAGATGGTTAGCTCACCAAAGGGGCCTCTCTCCTGATTGCTGTGTTCTACATTACTGCTGGTTTCAGTGACTGTCATCCACACCCCACACGAAAAAAACAAAAAACAAAAAAAAAAACAAAAAAAAAAAAAACCACATTCATTTAGAGAATCAAGTCTTTATTCGTAACCTAAGACTATTACACTTGAATAATTACACCTCTTTTTTGCATGCTTGCAAATTAAGCAATTCCAAAATTACTGGGAGTCTCCAGATAAGCCAAGGTCTGGACGCAGGGACACAGGAGTGGTCAGCCATCCAGCCTCTTCGTATGGAACACATCTGAAAAGAAAGCCCTTGCTCCAGTGGTCACTCAGCCTTTAAGTAAATGCATCCAGGCTCTGTGAGCCACTGTGAGCCAGGAAAGAAGGAAAGAAAAAAAATTAAAAAAAAAAAAAAAAAAAACACAGAGGAGGCTGGCTGGCAGGGAGAAAAGGATTGAGTATTTCCTTCAAAAGCTGTGGCTCTGAATTTCGTTCAGACCTTTTTTTCCTGAGCGACCCTTGTCCTGCCTTGATTCATTAGACTCCATCACCCCAAGTCACTTCCTATATACAGCCCAAATTTCCTGTAATGAGGGGAAGCTGAGACACAAACCCTCCACAGCTGCATTAAGTCTCCAGTTATTGAATTAGGTTGGCATAATTTTAAATATTAAGCAATCTTCCCAGCCCCTGGTTATTGTCACTCAATACGGGAGACATATGTCATATTATCTGCCCAACATTGTTTCCCCTTGTCTGACAACAGCACCCCCTTTTCTTTCTGAGTAATTATCCCCCTGACAACCCAGGGAGCACTGAGTACTGTCTGGGGGTGGGGAGAAATGGCTCCCAAGAAAGGGCATCGGAGACCCTGTCCCGGATTTTCCATGCAAACACAACAGGACAGCAACCTCTTTCTTACATCAGCACTCTCTGGCCTCAGGAAGCTTGGAGCATTCTCTGCAGACTTCCTAGTGCCTTCAACCAAAAAGAACTGACAGCATCATCCCTAAACCCCTGGGTCTGGTCATGCCTGAAGCCAGCTGCACCCTGGAACTTGGAAATTCCTTGGGTAACTTCAAGAGCCCTTCCTGAAATGTGCACTGTTTAATCTGCAGTTCCGACCATTGTGAGCCTGCCGTTTGTCCAATCCATGTTGTCCTCCTCTAGGCTTGTTCAAAGGTTTTCTTCCCACAAACCTAAATCCCTACACAGATTACCCATCTGTTGGCTATAAATCTGCCCTGTTGCATTTCATAACAGTACTTTTCTCAGTTACTTAATTGCTCTCCTCTAGACTCTGTGTCTTCAGAAAGTTCTGGAAATGTCTCATCCTGGCACTAAGTCTTAATTTGCTCCCTTGACCTCACAGTCTGTACACTGCCCACACTTTCCTCTTATAATCGTCACCCCACCATTCTTGTTTCCTTTTCTTTGGCTTGACTTCATATTAAGGATTTTCTAGAGCAACAATTATTAGGTTCACAGCCTGGTCATTAATTAGCTCTGGACATGTCTCAAAGTCTCATGAAATTATGTATGTTTTACATGAATATTCATATTTACACACATTAGTCACCAAGGCTATAAAACAAGTCACTCCGTATTTTAACAGTTTAAACAATAAACACTTATTATTTCACAATTTCTGTGGGTCAAAAATTCAGATGTGGCCCAGGTAGGTACCTCTCCCTCTTAAAAGGCCATCAAAGAGGAGCACAAATTCCAGAGTGTGGTGGGGATTTTTGTCTGTTGGCAAGGGTAAGGTAAAGGAAAATCCACTCTTAACTTACTGTCGTGGTTGCTGTCAGGAAGTGGCCTTTCATAGCTTGGGGCTCATAGAGCAGCAGGAGCAATACCAGGCCAGTGGGAGACACCTTGGCATTGCTGTAATCCAGCCTCAGCTATGATATTCCATCCCTGGGCTACAGTATAGATGAGGCACCAGCCACTCAGCCCAGCTCATGCTCAAGGTGAGAGGCTTTCATGGGGTCTGAATGCCAGGAGGCAGAAGCCACAGGGCCCTCTGTGGCCCTCTGAGAGGTTTGCTGCAACAGTGCACCCTGAAAAGTGTAAACAGACATTTTCTGTCCTGACTGCCTGATCCCAAATAACCAACTCAGAGGCTGACTATGAATTGTAAACGCTCGGCCAATAGCTCAGGCTTATTACTCACTAGCTCTTATATTTTAAATTAACCCAGTTTTCTATTTATGCTTTGCCACATGGCTTATGGCTTGTTACCTCATTTTTTTTTACATATCCCGCTTGTTTGGTGGCTGGCTGGCATCTCACTCGACTCCCCTGACTCTGCCCTTCGTCCCATCATTCTCAGTTTGGCTTTCCAGCCTAACTCTTGCCAGCTATCAGCCTGTCAGGTTTTTGTTTGTTTGTTTGTTTTGTTTTTTGTTTTTTTGTTTTTCAAGACAGGGTTTCTCTATGTAGTTTTGGCGCCTGTCCGTGGCCTCGAACTCACAGAGATCTACCTAACTCTGCCTCCCAAGTACTGGGACTAAAGGCATGCGCCACCACCGCCTGGCCTGTCAGCTTTTTATTAATCAATGAGAGTAATACATATTCATAGTGTAGAAAAGCGTTATTCCATAGCAGAAAAGGAGACTCAGAGCACCTGACTTTAAATCACTGCCAATATTTGTACTCTCTCTTCATTTCTGTCCCAATCAGCAGTTTTATTCACAGTCTTTATTTTCACAGAAAAAAAGCCAGAAAGTTCTGTGTAATACACTAGGATCAACTTCAGCTTTGGAACAGTCCTTATTACACCCTCCCCCTCCACCCCACCCCACCCCGCCACTAAAAGTTTTGTAGCACAAAGAACCTGTTGTCCCCTACTCCCCTGTTAGTGCCCCCCACACACACTATACATGGCCACTTGATGAGAACAAGAATGCCTCTTTAAAAAACATTTTAAATATTTTAAAATTAGCACATAAGGTATCATTATGACTTTTTTTTGAGACAGATTCTCTCAGGTAGCCCAAGCTAGCCTTGAATGTGTTATGTAGCCAAGGCTGGTCTCAAAAAAACAAAACAAAGTTGTCTCATTGGGTGGAAAATGTGGCTAGCATTTTTCTATGAATCAGTCGACCATGTCTGCTAAACTGAAGAAATATTGACCCATGACTACCATCTGATCATAGAATATCCCAAAGATATGAAAGGGTGAGATTTAATGTGCTGCTCTTCTGTCTGTGGATGACACTGGCTCTTCTTTCCATTGTGAGTCTGATGGTACATTCGGTATTCACTCTTGCAGCCAGGTACCACTGCCTAGGACACCCTTAAGATACCAGGTTTCACCCAGTGTCACTTTTGCATCAACAATGCAACAGTCAACATCTGTGAGAAAAGGCAAGCAGCACCTTGGTACGCCTATAAAAATAGTTTTTACTGCATGGACACATTCAAAGTGATTTAGGGACCCCTGGAAATGTAGGGCACCCCTTGGAAGCCATTGTTACAGGCTACTGTACATATATATTTTAACCCTACCCCATGTTTACATGGTGGCTTGATAGATCATGTACTTAATTCTGCTTCTCAGGGTCTGCTGGAAAAAAGAGGCCTCTTATAAAACGTTCAGAATTAATGAGCAGGAACAATCTGATACTTCTCAAACATCACTAATTTACAAGTTTTTCCAGAGAAACACAATCACTCAAGCCCAAATGAATATTTAAAAAGACCTTTTCTCAATCTGGAAACAAGTATATCTTTCCACAAATAGTAAAAAACACAGTATTACTCTTTTTAGTAATTTATTTAACTTTTATTTTATGTGCATTGGTGTGAAGGTATCAGATCCCCTGGAACTAGAATTACAGACAGTTATGAGCTGCAATGTGGGTGCTGGGAATTGAACCTGTGTCCTCTGAAAGAGCAGCCAGTGCTTTAAGCTGCTGAGCCAACTCTCCATCCCCCATAGTATTATTGCTAAAGTGCATATATAACTACTCAGACTTTCACAAAAGCTTTTCATCAAGTGTACTGCCTGAAGGTCCCACCATTGAAGACTCATTTGTAAAAAGAGTGTAATAGTCCAAAAATTTCCCTCCCCACTTACATACTTATGAACTCATCCCATTGGTAAATTACATTGAATGAAAATTCACTTGCTTATATCTTTTAGATCCTTCTACCTACAGATTGTGAGTCTCTCCTGTTGGGGATAATTAGAGAGAAGGAAGCTGGGGATTAGGTGAGAGGAGAGGGAGGCGAAGCAGATGGCAAGAAAGAAATACAGCTTTGGGCAGGAAGATCTGGGAGAAATAAAGGAGAAGGCAGAGGAAGAAACCTCTACATTTAACGGCCCTGTGCGGTCTGGAGAAGCAGGGGGGCGAGGTGGTTGTGGAAGGAGCCAGCAAAGTGCTTCCCTGAGCAGGAGGAGGGTTGGGCTTCAGCACTAGAAACTAAACATGTCTGGCCAGCTGTGTTAAATAAAGCTTTCTGCAAAATCTTTCCATTTAGAAAAAAAAAAAAAAAACCTTCAGGTGTTCTTATGTCGCTGAGATCAGGGCAGAAGACAGGATGTTGTTGAATGTTTGGACAAAAGGCACGTGCCAATAGCCTTGCACACACGTGCATCATACATTCAAGTTGTATGATCTCTTGGTGTGTGCACTTTCTTCAGGGAATCAAAACAATCTGAAAGCTGCTGTAATCACAGAGAAGGTCATGAGAAGTCTCTCCTGAGTAAGAAAGCATGAAGGGAAGAGAAGACTACGATGCCTGTTGTAACCCTTTCAAGTTGTGTGAATGAACAGGTCTGAGAATCTGACTTCTATGGTCATCTTGCAGCTGATGTCTGTGAGGTATCTGTGAAGACTCCTCCTGGCTCACCCATTACCTTTGTTCTGTAACTCTGCACAGAGAGTGGGCTCAAGGTTTGAATAAACTGCACAGAGGTCTTCATCCATCCCACTACTGTGTCCTCTGCAGTTCCTGTCACATACCTGAGCTTTCCCTCTCTCAGACTTCATTTGAAGAAAGGATTCTGGTACCATATCCCACCCCCAAAGAATTCATAATAGTTTAAGTAAGAATGCAACATTCCTAGGTCTGAAGTCCCACCTAAATTTGAAAATTCTCCTTTCAACTTTCAAAAAACCAATAGAAAAACATCAAATGCCAGTATTACATGCAAAAATCTCAGAGACACATGCAAATGGCTATAGAATTTTAAAGTGTCTTCTATCCTGTATTCATCAGTTTCACTATAAGAAAAACCACTCCAAAACTGTTGTGTAGCCAACTGGAAAGCTGAAAATGTCTACTGTGGTGGTTTGAAGAGGTATGACCCCCATGGACTCATACGTTTGAATGCTTAGCCCACAAAATGGCACTGTTAGGAGGTATGGCCTTGTTACAGTGGGTGTGGCCTTGTTGGAAGAAGTGTGTCACTGTGGAGGTGGGCTTTGAGGTCTCATATATGCTCAAGCCACACCCAGTGTGACAGACTCCTTCTATTGCCTGCAGATCAAGATGTATAATTCTCAGCTCCTTTTCCAGCACCATGTCTGCCTGTACACCAATATGCTTTTTGCCATGATGATAATACTAAACCTCTGAAACTGTAAGGCAGTTTTTAAATGTTTTCTTTTATAAAAATTGCTGTAGTCATGGTGTCTCTCCACACCAATAGAGACCTTAACTAAGACAGAAGTTGATACCAGGGACTAGGGTATTGTGATAAGCTTTATCATGCTTTTGTTTGGAGGAATGTGGACTTTGGGAGTTTGAATTAGAAAAGCACTTGAACATTTTGAGTGGAGCTTCATGGGCTGTATTAGTAGGAACATGGAAGAAGTGGAACTGAGGGTGATTTGAATTGTATGGGACTGGTTCAAGAGGTTTCAGAGGAGAAGAGTTTTAGTATGTTGCCTAGAAATTGTTCCTGTGATATTTTGGTGAAGAATGTGGCTGTTTTTTGCCCTTGTCCAAAAAGTCTGCCTGAGGCTAAAAGGAAGAGTTTTGGATTAATTGCATTAGCAAAGGAAATCTCAAAACAGCTTAGTATTGACTCTGTTGTGTGGTTACTAGTGTTAACACTGATGAAGATCTATAATGAAAAGGAGCAAGCTGAGGAAGGAAAAATACAAAATGTACAATTTGAGGAGGAAAGGGGTACCAGGAAGTGGAATGGAGCTAAGTCCTGTGTTCAAGGAGATAAACAGACTGAGAAATGAAATAAAGGGAGTGGTGACCTCAGGATAAGACCCCCCTCCAGCTAAGCTTTCATTTTGTGAAAAAGAATTGAACAGCTTAGGTCTAGGCTCTTCACAGCAATAGAAACCCTAACTAAGACATCCACTAAACACTGAACATTACCTACAGCCCAATCATTATGTTCCTAGGTATATACTCTGTCTACAGACACACAAAGGCATTCAAGAGGGTTCAAAAAAGACATCAGTGTAGAAGGGGGTGTTGAGAAGAACTGTTTCAACAAATGCGAGGATTAAGAAAAGGCAGCGGGTGGTTGGGTGGGTGTGAAAATGACCAAACTCATTATAAACATGATTCTTCATTGAAAAATCAAACACAACTAATTAACAAAAGAAAATTCTTCTTAATTAAAAAACTGGTTATAGTGTTAAATGTTCTATTATGTGACTTACTACAATAAAAAAGAAACTGAGACAAAATGAAAAGAATGTTCACAGAATCTCTCAATATGCAAACATTTTAAAGGAAGTAGAGGAAGGAAAATTCATTCTTTTAAAATGTTTTTTGTTTTTATTTTGTATGCTTATGTATGTGTGTATGTATATATATATGCCAGATCATACATGTAGAGGCAAAAAGACAACTTGTAGGAGTTGGTTTTCTCCTACTGTGTGACACTCCAGGGATCAAATTTAGGTCCTCATGCTTGGTGGCAAGCACACCCACCTGCTAAGCCCTAGCCGTCCCAGTTTAATGGATCACTACTGTAAAAATCAAAAAATCCACCCTCTCCATTCTAAAAAGACAAATAAATAAATCTAGTGCATATGCTGTGAGCATCCACTTAGGCCAGATACTGTACTTAACTTTGTGACTGTGCAGGCAAAAGAGGCCAGCAGAGCTTTGATTGGGAAAGTTGGCTGTCTATCAAGAGAAATCACAGTTGATTGCTGTGGTGAGACTGTGCTTAGCACCATGAAGGGTCAAAGATCAGGACATGAGGACATCATGAAGCAGGATGAAATCTCCTTCTAAAGTTTCTGGGACCATGTTTCCCTCCCTTGTTTCTAAAAGCCAGTTGGACTTCCAGCCAGTACTGTGGGGTACAATGACCCACAATACCCTGTTTCCCATTGATCACTTGCCATCCTCAAATCAAATATAGACAACTGGACTGATTTGGAGTATCCTATCATACTGACTTCTGCGCAAAAAAATATGCTCCTTAAAATACATTGTGAAGCCCATTGTTATCCAGCACTAGAGAGGCTGAGGCAGACAGACCCTGAGTTTGAAGTCAGCCTGGACTGTTACAAGACATGGTCTCAAAAGAAACAGAAAACCTAGAATACCCAATGATATAAAGAAAGAGAAAGCCAAGCAAAGTACCTATGAAGAGAGCATTTGAACCCTGAAATACAAAGAGCAGGAGGCATCTTGCTAAAGGCTGATCCATGGATTGTCTAAAAAAACAAAACAAAACAAAAAAACCCAAACCAATAAAACTGGGACTAGCATTACCCTGATTTAACTTCTCGACTATGGAACTATGGAGCCCAGAATGTTTGGGGATAGGAGAGAGCTGCTACAGAAAATGGATGGACAGCTTCAGAAACATCCTGGATGGCTCACTTTGCTCCAGCTAATGTTGGGAGACCACAAACAACACACCAAGTGTGCTGCTCTGACCTGCTGAGTTCTTAAACCAAAGGGACCCAGAAGGCTTGGGCTGCATCTCTCCACCCTTCCTTTGTTCTCCTTTTCCAAGCACAAAGGAAAACTCTCAGACATTCCTTTAGTACCTAAAAGGCTCCCAACCACAAAGAAACAAACTGCCTTCAGTTCCTTTCCTGGGACTTCATTGGTCAGGATGGATTAAACTCCTATCGTGGGAGGCCAAGCTTCATTACCAGCTACTGTGTGTTCTCCAGCTACTCAACTTCCTGAAAGAATCATTTACAAACTCCTATGTTCCTTCAGCTCTCTGAAGATCACGTACTACCCTACAAAATTGCCTCCATTTCCACACCTCTCTTTCCTGTGAAGAAGGAATGTGAGCTCCTGCGTCTGACTTAGTTATCAAGAGGCTAGCTTTCTTCCCTGTACCTTATACATGTTTCTTCACTAACAATATATTATGAGTTCATGACCCTCATAGGGCAGAGGAGACATTTCCTCACCCTATGCAAATATATTGACGGTCCTTCCACCAAGAAGATGTAACAGGAGCACTATGGGACTCACCTGATGCAGATGGGGAGCTTTTGCAATGCCAGATCCCCAGCAGCAAAGAGGCTAACAGCTCAGGCTGTAAGAGCTATCACAGTGCAGATAAGGGAAGAAGGAGGAAGACAAACAGAAAGATTTGTCTGCCATGGTCAGAATCCATCAGGATGCTGAGAAACCAAGGAAAGGGATGCTGAGAGAACAGGTAAAGAACGCTAAGAGTCCAAACCTAATGCTGCCTTCCTTTCTAATTACAGTTCTCCTCCGGGGAACATTCTAGAACCAGCAGGGATTGTTGTGATTATTACTATTGCTTATTGCATGTTGATATCCAAATATGTAAATTATGCAACCAATTCTTTCACCTGCTGCATTCTAAATGAGTGTTTTCCAGAATGGCATATCTGATCATCAGTTTATCAATAAATTAGGTGATGTGCAGGCCTAAGTCTTTGTCATAAAATGCATCTGTTCCTCCTTTCTCTGTCCCTCAATGCAGGTGTTACAGGATGCGCAGCCATGCCTGGCTCTTTATGTAGGTGCCAGGGATTTGAACTCATGTGCTCATGGTTTCCACCAATGCTCTTATTCACTACCTTTCTTCCTAGCTCCCAAGACGAAACTCTTGCCATTCTATGTTTTGATTTTCTATGTATATAAATAAGTAAGTTCCTCTGAAGATATGCAGATTTGTGGTCCTGCCCTGACATTGACCCTCTCTCAGGAAAGGCATGGATGCTGGTCCCTAGAGAGCATTAAAAGGGCACTTTGCACTGACTCCCAAGTCACACATTAACCCCACTCAGTTCCGGAAGCTGCAGCCTTCAGACCCCTTCCCCATCCAAGGCATTCATCCTTCCCTCAGCCTTTTACAGCAGGATCTCTATTTATAATTCATGCTTCTCTGTTGGTTTCCTTTCCAGCTCTCTCTGGGCTGGTGCTTAAACAAAATCTCTATCCACATTGAGCACATGTCAGTCCTTCCTCAATTAATAATTGATAGTAATGATGATAATGACGTGCAAATGTTTAAGAGTATTTATCTTTCATCTTTCATCCGAAGGTCACTTCTTCCCATGCTACAAGGGTTACTACCGAGACACAGATAAACTCAGGCAATCTGAAACATCACTGACTGATTTTATGTTATAGTTAACAACAGGCAAACCTTGGAGACATAATATACTGCATTTACCATCATAATTTAAACTGTCTCCCAATGTGATTACAACAATGCTTTCCTTAAGAGAACACTCTCCCCTTCTGCCTACTCTGACTCTGAGCTCTTGTCAATGCTCAGTTGAAGCTGAGGTCACCATTAGGATGCAGGGGTGGGCAGTGGTTGCCTAGATGAGGTCTGTCCTCACACCAGCAAAATTTGCACTGTTTGGGAGCTTGTGAAAAATGCAATCTCAGGTCCGCTTGAGTCAGAACCTGCCATCCATCCTGCCTGCTAGACAAGCCCCAGTGTCTACAATCAAACATACTGTCTTGCTAACGGCCCCTGCATAGCCATGAGGATCACATAGCCTGAGGATTACAGAGTAGCACCAAGAGGATCTAAGCTCCCGTTAGTGGTTAGAATGTAAATTCTGACCATGACTAGATACTAGATGTGTGTGTGTGTGTGTGTGTGTGTGTGTGTGTGTGTGTGTGTGTGTGTGTAGATGCACGCGTACATGCATGCATGTGAGTTTAGAGTTCAGAGGACAACCTCAAGTATCATTCCTCGGACACCTTCCACTTTTTGTTTGAGACAGAGTCTGTCATTGACCTGGAACTTTGCCAGACAGGCAAGCTAGCTGGCCAGCGGGCTTCTGGGAACTGCCTATCTCCACCTCCAATCTCAGCATTGCTGAGACTACAAGTCTATGCCACACCACCTGACTCCACTTTCTACATGAATTCTGGGAGCCAAACTTGGGTCTGCATGCTTGCGAGGCAAGCACTCTACTGAATCTCTCCCACCCTGGACTTAAACCTTGAAGTCTGTATTCCCGGTAGCTGGCAGCCTTCCGGCAAACAAGAAGGAGGCAAGGCAGTATGGAAATCAATCCACATGGGAGGAGAAAGAGACCAACTAAGTGTTCAATCACCGCTGCACCTCCTTTTGCAGCTGTGCCTAAAACTACATCTGCAGTGAGGCAGTTCACACACCAGCCATGCACCCCCTTTCCTAATTGGGGAAACATCAACTTGAATTTCTGTTACTAGAAACCAAGCAAATCCTAAAGGAGCAGAACTCAGCTCCTGAAAGAGGATACCTCCTGCCCAACCACCAGCATTGACTTCCTCGCCACTCCCAAGGCAAATCTAGGCTACATATTTTTTGAATGTGTTCTTATAAAACATCTCCTGGGGGGAGGCTTTTTCAATATGCACTACCCCCATAGGGAGAAACCCACAGGCCACTACTAAATTGCCTCAGGTCTCCTTTCTGCTGGTGTGACCCCGGCTCCCCTATTCCTCTCAGGGATGAAGAAAGCCATCTCAGAAATGCAAGGCACACTGCTGTCCTTTGGAAAGAACAGTCAGCCTAGGAAAGGCTAATGATCATATCACAAATGCCCATCTTCTAAGTTGGTTAATGGGTCTTCCTAGTTTGCCTGACTGTTCGGTCCTTTATCAGAGAGTTCAGCAGCTAGCTGAAGTGTCTCAGTAATGTAGCTGCCTTGCTCGAATGCTGGGAAGCATCTAGGTTTGTCCCCGAGTTCCTGGTTTAACTAAACACATCTGTACCAAAACTGCCATCAGAAGAATTTAGCTTGTTTTCTAGTCTGTGGAACAAAGAGGTTGGGAAAGTAGAGTGGCTTCCTAAAGGATGTGTTTCAAATACACAGAAGGCTTTACCTAGTAGCTTGCTTCCTTTTATCGACCTAGCACCACCCTGCCAATGTGTCTCAAGGAACAGCTCACAAGTCTTATCTCTCAGCACTCCTGGGGATGTGCACTTGACCTGGGGTCTCTGGACCTCTTCTCTCCTCCTCTGGACTGCCTTAGCCCCACATTAATTATTTCACTCGGGTTGGAATAGATGAGATTCATACAGTTCCTTTTTAACCCTAAAAGTCTGCTGTACTGTCAAGAGTGTAGCGTAGCTGTTTCAACTGGGCTGGAGTTGACTGCCACCAACTGCCAGAGAGCTCTGTGAGATCAGGCCTACTCACATTCCCTCATGGAGGGAGAAAGTGGGTCAGGAGGCTCATGAAGCTTCATAAGAGTCTCATGAAGTGCCCTGTAGTTGCCTATTTTTTTACTCTTTTGGCTCTTTGGGGCCCGCTACCCAGCTCCCAAGTAAATACACTGAGACTTATTCTTGCTTATGAATGCCCGGCCTTAACTTGGCTTATTTCTAGCCAGCTTTTCTTAACTTAGATTATCCCATCTACCCTTTACCTCTGTGTTTTTACCTCTCTCTATTTTTGTATATCTTTTCTTTCCTTCTTATTCCATGTCTGGCTTTGTGGCTGGGTGACTGGCCCCTAGAGTTCTCCTTTCCTTCTCCTTTCGCTCCCCAATCTTTCTTTTTCTACTTCTATTTATTCTCTCTTCCTTCCAGCCCCACCTATCTCTCTCTCCTGCCTAGCTATTTGTTGTTCAGCTCTCTATTAGACCAATCAGGTGTTATAGACAGGCAAAGTAACACAGCTTCACAGAGTTAAACAAATGTAACATAAAAGAATGCAACACATGTTTGCATCATTAAACAAATGTAACACATCTTCAACTAATATTCCACAACAGTGCCCCCACCCATTAAATTATATAAGAGGGGACAAGTGACCAAGATGGAACTCTTTCTGTGGCAAGGTTGCCTATCAGTCCCCCAGAGAACTTCCCCATACAGCTGCCTATGAGTTGCACACACTTCTTAAATAGACCCAACAAGCTCAATGGATCACCAAGATGGACGTGGACAGAATCCTGTCTTTGGGAAGGATAGACATTCATCTCTGTCCCCTGGGAAAAGTCACTTAATGGAGGGCAACAGCCTTCAGAGAGGTAAGTGTTGAAGGTAAAAGCTGAGAGGACGGGGAGGAAGGGTTTTGAGAGTTGGAAGGAAGGCGGGGTTGATGCTGGCTCAGCTGTGTAGACAAGTTGATGGCTTTGGCCAGTGCTACTAGCCTCCTGCTAAATGAAAAACAGATTGGGGGTGCTGAGATTTGGGAGATGAGTATGAATGTGGGGAGGGAGGAACCGTGGCTACTCCAACACTGGGATCCTTAATGCTGGAACACAGACTTTCCCACACACGCTAGCAGAGCTAATGAAGTACTTCACGTTTGGTTGTCAAAAACTCTTTTTCTTTGTTTATTTTTTTTAAAAGGCAGGGTCTTCTGCAGCTCAAACTGGCCTCAAACTCACTATGTAACTGAGAATGGCCTTGAACTTCTGATCCTCCTGCCTCTACCTCCCAAGTGCTGATCACACTGACAGACTGTCTAAAACATTTTTCGGTTTTGTATCTCGGTCATGAAGAGCTCCTGACATTATTAAATTGAAAAGTTAAATTTGTTTCTGAGGTGTGATTGAACAACTTAATTTTTCACTCAGTTCACAACATGGGCTCGATAAAAGTCGATGCTAAAAGGACTGTCATCTGCTCGATTGTGCTGTCACTCTGAGAAGTGGCCTTTGTGACTGATCAGAAATAGCTATGGTGCCTCTGCAAAGACAGCAGGGTTATGCAACGGAAGGCAGAGGCAGGGCTTTCCAGGTAAGCCAGCTGAGAACGAAAGGCTTGGTCTCTCAGCCATTAAACACTGTTTCCCATGGAAAATTACTGACTTCACAGCAGTTTGTTTTCCGATAGCTGTAAGAACTAGAACTATATAAAGAATAGCACAGGGCTAAAATCAACATGTTGACAGACACTGTAAGAACTAGAAATATATAAAGAATACCATGGGGCTGAAATGAACATGTTGACAGACACAGACACTTCTGGAGGCTCCAGTGGCTGCCAGCATTCAGTGGTTTATGGCCAGACAGCATTGACTTCTCCTCTGTGGCCAAATGTCCCTGGACCTCTTTCTTACGAGGACATGCGTGGTTACTTTATGAATCTATTCAGATAACCCGAGATAAGCTCCCTGCTATGGTTTGTATAGCATGTGTTCTCTAGCTGTGTTGAAGCCTAATCCCTCCCCACTGTGAGGAATTAAGAAACTGGAAACTTTATCCAACCATAGAAGGTGATTAAGTAAAGTCACAGGGCTCTGTAGAGACCCCATGATTGCATATTGGTGGCCTCTCTTCATATGTGCTTCCCTGAACCATGTTAGGACTCTGGAAGCAAGAAGGTCATTGCCAGATGCAGAAGCTTGAGCCTTCAGGATTGTAATATGAATATCAACCTCTTAATAAAGTTTCTAAGCCTCAGGGTTTTTTTTATTACAGTAACAAAAATAGGCTGATACATTCCATGCTCAAGATCCTTCATGTACTCTCTTTCTCAAAATTCCTCTTTCCATACAGGCAGACATGGAAAGGCTCCTCAGCTGGGATGAGGATGTCATTGGGTGCCATTGCTGCAGTCAGTCTACTACAACAGATGTGAGAGAGGAGCTCTTTGAAAAACAGATTGTTAGGGTAGGGAAATGCAGTGCCATTGACTTCTAGGAAGCAACCAGCAAGAAAGAGCTTGCCCAGCGTCACTTATGGGAAAAGCACACTCAGGCAGCTAGTTGACTGGACTCATGTCCAGGATCTTTCACAGCTGAATGCATGAAGGCAGTGTTGTTTGCAGGTTAAACTCCCCACCTCCCCTCTCCCCTAGATCCACTACCCACTGCCCCCACCTCCCCCCAGAAAAGACCAGGCCTCCCAAGGATATCAACTGAACATTGCCAACAATATTCAATAAGACTAGGCACAAACCCTCCCATCAAGGCTGGGTGAGGCAGCACAGTAGGAGGAAAAAGGTCCCAAGAACAGGCAAAAGAGTCAGAGACACCCCCACTCCCACTGTCAGGAGTTCCTCCGAAACATCAAGTCAACCAATATAACCTATGCAAAGTGCCTCGTGCAGACCCATGCAAGCTCTAAAATGGCTGCTTTAGTCTCTATAAACCCTGCTTAGTTGATTCAGCAGGGACATGCTCTCCCAGTGTCTTTGATTCCTCTGGCTCCCATAATTCCTCCTCTCCTTCTTCTGCAGGTTCCAAGAGCTCCGAGAGGAGTGACCCAATTGAGACCTCCAACCTGGGTTCTCTCTCCACCTAATGTTTGGCTGTGGGTCTCTGCATGTGTTCCCATCAGCTACTGGACTAGGCACTGATTTGAGTATAGACAATAGCATTAGGAGCCTTTTTTTTTTTTTTTTTTTGACAATTACGTTTGGTTCTATCCTAGGTCTCTGGGCTATCCAGCCTCTTGTTCCTGGTCATCCAGGCAGTGTTGGGCATGGGCTTCCCCTCTTGACATAGACCTCAAATTATACCAGTCATTAGCTGGCCACTCCCACGGGTTCTGTACCACCATTGCCCTAGCACATCTTGCAGACAGAACAGATTGTAGGTACAAGGTTTTGTGGCTGGGTTGATGTCCCAGTTCCATCCCTGGAAGCCTTGCCTGGCTACAAAAGATAGATGGTTCAGGCTTCATATCCTCCATTACCAGGAGTCTTCCCTGGGGTCACCCTCATCGATTCCAGGAAGTTTCCACTGCACTAGGTTTCCCTATCACCCCTCAAATACCCTCCAATTCCACTTGTCCCTCCCTGAACTTTCTCCCTCCATCCCCCCACAACCTGATCCCTCCCTACCCACACCCAGTCCACCCATAACATCTATTCTATTTCCCCTTCCCAGGGAGACCCATGTGTGTCCCCCACCCAGAACCCTCCTTGTTTCTTAGGCTCTCTGGGTCTCTGGACTATAGCATGATTATCCTTTATTACAGCTAATATCCACTTACAAGTGAGTACATACCATGTTTGTCTTTCTCGGTCTGGGTTACCTCACTCAGGGTGATTTTTTTCTAGTTCCATCCACTTGCCTACAAATTTCATAATGCCAATTTTTTTACCTGCTGAGTAATACTCCATTGTGTAAATGTACCACATTTTCTTTACCTGTTCCTCGGTTGAGGGACCGGGTTGTTTCCAATTTCTGGCTATTATGAATAAAGCCTCTATGAACATAGTTGAGCATATGTCCTTGTGGTAGGATGGAGCATCTTTTGGATATATGTCCAAGAGTAGTATTGCTAGCTTGATCTTGAGGTAGACCGATTCCCAATTTTCTGAGGAATATTGATTTCCATAGTGGTTGTCCAAGTTTGCACTTCCACCAGCAAAGGAGGAGTGTTCTCCCTGTTCCACACATCCTGGCCAGCATGAGCAGTCACTTGTGTTATTGATCTTAGCCATTCTGACAGGTGTAAGATGGAATCTCAGAGCAGCATTTCCCTGATGGCTAAGAATGTTGAACATTTCTTGAAGTGTTTCTCAGCCATTTGAGATTCCTCTATTGAGAATTCTGTTAAGATCCCAGTTTTTTAACTAGATTGTTTGGCTTGTTAATGTCTAGTTTCTTGAGTCCTTTTATATTTTGTATATTAGCCCTCTATCAGATGAAAGAAACATCTATGAATTTCAAGGCATGTTTTTAAAGTTGACTTCCCCCCCCCCAACCAAGAGCAAAGGAAATTAACCAATAAGAGAAAAGGAATTAGCTACCTGGGGTTTGACTTCAGCAATGCTCCATTGGAGGATCTGAATTGTTGCTATTGTCTTGTAAGTGAACTCAGTCTCCACAGGTCTGCTCAAAGGGAAACCGGCTTGGGCCTCCATGGTTCACCATTAATGGAGACCTGGGTCCTAATTGATGCCACGTGACTTGGCCTATCTGTTTATAGTTACACTAGATATCTGGGGGTATCCAGTCCTCAGTTTCATTCAGAGCACAGCAAGCACTCATGTTCACAGTGCCCTGTGAGTCCAAGTGATTATAATCACTCCATTTTACAGACACAGGAATTGAGGCCCAGGGAGCGCAGGTCACTAACCAATCTCTTGCAGATCATGGCTGGTGCTGGGTTTTATGCCATGGGCTTCTGGATTGTTCTCTTGCAAACCCCTAAGAATGGTTCACAGTGTGTTCACTGAGCAGCCTGCTAGCCCCGATTTCCTCTGGTGCTTATTATTTGCTAATTAAAGCTGGTTAATTCTAGTTTAGTTACAATTTCCTTTCCAGCTTTTTCTACACCATTTCTGCACTCCAGAACATTCTCTGTGTTGTGATTTTCTGTCTCTGTTTCTGTCTTTGTCTAGCTGACTCACACATTATCCTCTCTGTCTCTCTTCCATCTTTTTGTTTGTTTTCTTTTTTATTTTTTTTTCATTTTTCTTTATTAAGAAATTTTCTACTCACTTCTCAGGCTATCCACAGACTCTCCTCCTCCCTCCTCCCACCCCCCAGCCCTCTTTCCCAAGCCACCTGCATCCCCACATCCCCCAAATCGAGGTCTCCCATGGGGAGTCAGCAGAGCCCAGTACACTGAGCCTAGGCAGGTCCAAGACCCTTCCCACTGCACCAAGGCTGTGCAAGGTGTCACACCGGGTTCCAGAAGCCTGCCCACAGACCAGGGACAGATCCCAATCCCCCTGCCTGGGTGCCCCCCCAAACAGTTTGAGCTGTGGACTGGTGGCTGTGGAGCCCCCATGGGACTGGCCTAGGTCTCTCTTCCATCTTTCTGCTCATGGGACCCCTTCAGATCCTTAGGTAAAGTGTTTAGATCTAATAACAAAGGCTCTAGTAACATTTACTTTTACCTCTTGTCTGATTTCTTTGTATCTTGTTAGACCTCCAGCAACCCAACGAGGTAGATATTGTTATCTGCATTTGCACAGATAACAACTGCAAAGATCCAAGACACTGGCCTACTTGTTCAAGGCTTGAGTAATGAGGGACAGAGGCTAGCCCTGGACGCCTGTGTGCTGACACACTAGGACACTCTTCTCCTTCTCTAGCTTCAGGAATCCAACCCTCCTCCCTTCTCCAACACCAGCAGCCTGTGTTCGCACTGGTATGCTGTGTGTGCCCAGGCTCCTCCTGGCCAGCTGCTGGTGGTCAGGAGATGTTAGCTCCTTTGGCTGTCTCCACAGGGAGGCTCTGGAGGACGGCAAAGGCTCTGTCCCTGGGGTTTGGTTGTTCAGAGTCCGGGGTCCCAGGCAGTGAGCATCAAAGGGCCCTGGCCACAGCCACTAGACTCTCTAAGCTGTCTGTTGCCCCCTGGGGGCTTCATATGCAGGCAAGTATCTGCACCAGGGTAGCTAGCTGGCTGGCCCGCAGCTGTTCCTCCAACTCAAAGGAAAATCTGGACCAGGAGCCATGAGGGCTCCATGGCCTTGGGCCTCAAAGACCTCCAAAGGTTTACTTCTGACTTCAGGCCCAAGTGAAGGTTGAGAATAAGAGACATGACTGGCATGAAAACCAGTGCTCCAACAACATGGGGTGTACATCTTGTTATAAGGGCACCCCGCATTAGGTACTTGACAAGTATTTAAAAACTTTTTGCGGGTGTATCACCCAACTCCATTATTTTCTTTCTGTGATAAAAGCATACATTTGTTATCGAGGGTTGGCAATCTTCTTCATTAAAAGGCCAGTGAGCTACCACGTTAGCTTTGTGGACCACACACAGTCACTGTAAAATATTCTTTGTGTTTTATTTCTTTTAAAAAAAAATAACCTTTTACAAATAAAAAACTATTCTTAGTTCACAGGCTGTGTAGATGGGCTGCAGCCTGCATTTGATGTGTCTGTCTGTCATCTTACTCCCCCTAAATGCAAATAAATACACAAAGATACTGCAACTCTTGTGATGCTCTTCTAGCTCCACTTTTTTTTTTTTCCTGACTACCCTATAATTACAGGACTGGCTGAGATCAACATCTGTCCTAGCCAGACTCATGGGAAAGGGTCTTCACCAATCAATATTTCCCACTGTGTGGGAAAGCAACACCAGAAAAAAAACTGTCATTTTATTATTATTTGGACAGATCTCCGGGAAGCTCGTGTACTCATCTCTGCCTTTGGAGTGGGTATGACATCAGCACGGGCCCCGACAGTAACCGCGGGCCTCTTGTGCTCCTCTGGTCTGATACATTCCACTCAGAGACTCCAGATGATGAGGCTGCTTTGTTAGCTGTGACTTCGCAATGGCAGCTTTTGACTATCTCTTGGACCACAGCAGGGGAAACTGTTGAGTGGACTGAGTAACCCTGGGGCAGCAAACACTTCAGCAGCGGAAGGATGCTGGGGTGACTTTAGGACGCCCAGACTCTCAAGTACGTTGTTGCACAGTGAGATGACACCCAGCACCTCACTCTTCTGATCTGTCTTAGGGGGACACTGAGGCGAACCTAACCACTGCAGCTATGGGGAGCCAAAGAGCATCATTCAGCTCCTACCTCCTCTGTCCTCCCACTGGGAGGAACCAGGCTGCACACACACCTCCACACCCCCACCACCCTCCATCCCCCATCCCCCACCCTGCTCAGGTGGCTGCTGGAAACTCACACCCTGAAGGTAGCAGACCCTGAGTCCCCGCTGCAACACGAATCCACATAGCAATTACTTTGGAAAACTAACTCCCTCAGAACCATGCTGGTTCTACCATGAGACCTTTGAATATAAATGATCTCCAAGCTCCTCCAGCCATTCACATCCTAGATCCCACGGAGGCACCACCTGACCCTCTACAGACAACTTGATTTCCTAATTCCTAGAGAAAACAAACGTCAGCAAAGGTGAACATGCTCACATCCACTGCTCTCCACCCCTCCATGGCTGGCATCCTTTTCCACGTTTCTGTCTGACGCAAAGTAGGAACAGAAAGAAGAAAGAGAAGCAAGTATCCTTTCTTCCCCTGCTGTGTCGCTGCCCCCCCCCCAAGTCTCTGTTCCTCCCTCTGTTCTCCCAGGATCACATTCCCTTGAATGCCCTCCCACCTGGGTCTCCACTGTCCCTTTCGCTGGCTCCTTTCAGAGGCAGAAGCATACCTAAATGGTCTCTTTTGTAAACTCATCCCTTCCCCTGCCGCCCTACACCACCCTCCCTCTAAGACCCTGGTCCAGCACTGTTAATCTCCTTCCGGTGTCCTTCCCTCACTGCGGGTAGCAAAACCTGTCCGTCTGCCTGTACCCAGCTCTCCCAGCCTGTGCTGAGAGCCAGGGCTGGGGGACACCATGCCTCTCCCTGTCAGTTCTACTGAATATGGGAAAACAGCATCGAGGAAGCAGGGTTTGGCAAGCCCTAACTTAGACCTGTTTAGAAGGGCAGCTCCTACCTTGGTCTCTTCCTCCAGAGCCAGCTTTTTTAGTTTCCAGCCATCAAGAGTCCTTTGCCTGTCTCAGACACCGGGCCCTCTATAGGGCAAGGCTTATTTCCCAGCCAATTTCCTCATTCTCTTCTTTAAAATAATAAAAAGGAGGAGGATGCTTTGAGGAGCTGAGATTTTTAAACCTCCCCAGAGGTCAAACAAATTGCATTTTTTTACCACAAGGACGGTTAGGGCAGGAGAGGGGCAGATAACGGCTGGATGAGACCCTTCCTGTGCTGTCTTTCTGGAAGCCCCCAGCTGGCAAAGCTGCGCCGTCGTGAAGGGTAGCCCCTCTGGTGGGCAGATCGGATCGCAAATGGAGAAACAAGGCGAACCAGCAGGAGCCGCAGCGGCAGAGAAATTATTTCCTAATAAAACTACAAAGGGAAGGGCGATAACCGGGCACCGCTGACAAGTATTGTTGTCTTGTATCAAAATCTCTTTATAAACCTGTTTGAAGAAAAGAGTCCCGCTTCTCTTTGAAGTCCCAGTTCAAAGGCATTGACTTGCAGGGTGGGGGATGGCCAGGGAGAAGAAGTCAGGAGGACTTGGCAAACTCTCCCTCAGCCCTCCGAGGATCCTCTCTGTCTGTGAGATTTCCCAATGAGTTCTAATTATTAATAACCATGGAGCTCTACCTCTCTACTGGGCCCTCCCTGAATTCTGCCTCATTTTAACATTGAAATTTTTGAAGGCCAGTGCCCTGTCCTTGTATGGGACTCTCGGAGAGGTGGGAACATGGAGGAGGAACACCATCACACACCGTGGGTGGGGAGAAATGCTCTGGCCTCACTCAGGATGGCTCCCATTCAGTGTGGGATTCTCATATCGCTCCTGTTCCCCGGTGCCATCCTCTCCATCTGCCCCCAGCATCCATGTTCTTCAGTCTGTATCCACTTACACACCCGTCCCTCTTCCCAAAACCAGCTTCCTCGCATCTCCAAATGAGTACGTCTCCAAGTGTAGTCTCTGGACTGGAATTTGCTGGGAAAAGCCCACAGTTGAGCCACATCCCAAACCTACTGTGTCACAGACTCTGGAAGCAGGTCCTGGGATCTGTGATCACCTAAGTCCTAAGGGAAAAAAAATCATAGCTTCAACTCCATCAAAGGTCACAGCAATGGAGTCAGAAGCCACCTGACCATGTGGAACAGGTGCTTCTGTCTCTGAGCTTAGCCAAACCTCCCAGTGGAGGTTTGTGAGGGCAGAATGAGGAAATTTTCTTTGAGGCTAGATGTCTGGCCTCCCCTCTGCAGGGAGTCTCTTGGAGAACAAAATAGGCCCAATAAAAAGCCAGGCCTTTCCATTTTTACAATGCAAGGTCATGGGCCTTCTGACCTTCTGGAACTGGCCCCGTGGCCCCCCACAGGGCGGACATGGGATGAACACAAGGTGAGCTGTCTTGTCTCACCAAGATCAAAGGAGCCCGCATTGTTTTCCGGGTGGTGCATGAGCTGGTGTGAGCTGGTGTGACATCCTGTCTGTGCGGGACAGCCACTTCTTCACTTCCTTCTCTGCGTGTGCTTGTCTCCTAGGAAAAGGGCCTCTGTCGCCCTTCCACAGGAAGGGCTTGCAAGCGAGGTGGCTCTGCTTCCCTGACACACGGGCGAGGGCTGGCAAATGGCCACCCGCTTCTTAGGCTCCATCACTCGAATCAGGAGGAAGCACTTGGCAAAGAGCAACTGTCCTCAGACGTCCTGGTTATCAGGATTAACACCCCAAAGACCTGTACACAGCCCAGATACTCATCCCCACGGTCCCAGGTCCTCAGCTTTTGTCCCTCGAGCAGTTAGGCTTGTTTCCCTGTGCCTTTAGTGAGGCCTGGCACAGGACACTTAAGAATGGGGACTTTTCAGTTGCTGTTTTGTTTGATTTGGTTTGCTTTGCTTGAGAGAGGGTCTCCTGTAGCTTCTGCTGGCCTGGAACTCTCTATGCATCTGAGGATAACCTTGAACTTGTGATCTTCCTGTCTCCACCTCTAGAGTGCTCAGATTACAGGGGTGTGCCACCCCACCTGGTTTTACTGAGTGCTGGGAATTGGATCCAGGACCTTCTATACTCTAGGCAGCCGCTCTAGCGAGTTACATCCCTGGTCCCTTGTTATTTGCTTGTTGTCTGCCTCCCATGTTTAGGAGAGCAGCTCCCAGAGCCCCGACCAGGGAAGTTTCACTGCTGTTCCCCACTAGCCTGAGCCAGCACAATGTAGGCACCTACTTCCTCCCAGAGTCCTTCCTCCTCCCCCGCCCCCCACTGTCCCCACCACTCACCCCAGCCCATCCTACTCTCTAAGGGCAGGCCTGAAACAACATTTTCAATGTCCTTCGAAACAAAACAGCTTCCGATCTTGAAATCTGATTGGTGTGCGGTGTTTATTCAACTGGTGGCATGAGAGTGCTGCCCCTCCTACAATCATCCAGCTCATCACCTTTGTCTATCATCTCACGCCGTTCCTCAAGGACCCACTGCCAAGGAAGCAGGTCACAGCTTTAGGGACATCAGGGAGATGGGGCAAAGCAAAGGTGGGGCGTCAAGACGGGCATCCTCTTTGGCAGAGAGTCCTCGAATTGCTGCTTCACTTTACGCCATGCAAATGAGGGGCCGATGAGGTCACTGCATTCTGCTGGATTATTATCTCTGACATTTTATTCATAATAATTATAGGGCCCTTCCACCTTCAAAGTGCTTTGCAAACAATAATTAATTAATTAACACTCGTCACACCCTGGTGAGGTAGCTCGGTATTATTAATTTATCTCTCCAGCATATTATTATCTGTCTTCTCCTCCCTCCCCTCTGAAAGGGCCCCTGTGCTGTGCTTCCAACCCTCAGATGCTTCTCTCTTCTCTCTTCCCTCTTCCACGGTCCTCAGCAGTGCCCTACCTCAGGGGTGTGACAGCCCAGTAAACACCTTCTGATTTTAGAACAAGGTCACCATAACCATCCGCTCAGTTACATAATATGGGAATAATTTCTGGCCTCCGAATCTCCCATGCCTGTGTTAATTCACCTCTCAAGCTTACCCTTTCAGCCTGCTCACTTCCTGTTCTGTCTCCCCTACAGCTTGGTCTTTATTACTGTTATTGCTATTGTTGTTCGAGCACAAACGTATCTCCAAGGCCCTTTCTTCACCTCCTCTTTCTGTTTTCTTCCTATCATTACGATTCTATCCCCTCCTTGCTCACCGTTCATTCTCCTTGTTATTTGGATTTTAAGTATGCAAATTTGACATCTCTAAGGGATGCTTAAAAGAAGGGTATCATTGACTTCCCTCCCAGCTCTCCCTCCCCTTCTTCTGTATCTGCTCCCCTTGGTAGAGACTGGTCCCCACCCCCGCCCCTTCGGAATCTCGCACCCCACAGCTGTGCCTCTGTTCCTGCACTCACAGCACGGCAGAGCCCAAGTGCCACTGTGTGCCAGGCTGCCAGGCTCTGCACTAAGAATGGAGGTGGGGGCCAGGAGGATCTTTTAAGCATCCCTCAGAGATGTCAAATTCTGTCCTCCAGAGCCCGAAGGGAACCGGCCTTGAACAGTGCATTCCCTGGCTTCCTCGGCTTCCCACACCCACATCCCTGGCCCGCATTTGCCCTGGGTGCCCCGCTCCTCTCTGGCGTCTGCTCACTGCGTCACATCAACTGTCTCTGGGCTGCAGATGGCCTCAAACAGAAGGTGCTCCGGGCACGGGATCTTAAGTAGACTGGGGGAATAACGGCGAAAAGCAAATGATTTCTTCCCATCACAAGTAAACTTGTCAGCCATATTTGCTGGTGTAAATTCAAATAGTCTGCGCCCTCGCAGCGCGGAGTTAAAGCAGTGGGGGAGGGGCCTTCAAAGGCTTTGCTAAGGCGTCTGAATTGGACGTCGAACCGCAGTGAGGACAGTGCTCCCGCCAAGGGCAGCTGGGAGGAACCCGCACAGCTGCGTGGATTAAAACAACAGAAATTTAGACTCAGAGATCTTCAAAGTCCACGATGAAGGTGAAGGCATAGTTACTTCTCCCGTCAGCCTCTGGTGCGGCTGGCAGATTGCTTTCATCTCTGCCCCCATCCTCACATGGCCTTCCCTGGCCCTCTGTGTCTTTACATGGCCACCGTTTTGTGGGAACACCGGGGCTGTTGAACTAAAGGCCCGTCCTATTCCAGTGTGGCCTCACAGGCAGCTCCTCCTTAAATTATGAGGGGTTATACCTCAATAAACCTATTATAAGCGAAAGTACATTTAATGCAACTAACCTACCCGATGTCACGGTTGAGCATATTTACCTCAGACATGCCAGCCTGCAGCTGAGCAAATCCTGCCACAAAGCCTATTTTATAATGAAAATTTTCATATCTTATGAAATTAAATGAATACAAACTGAAGAAGAATATCCATTTAAACCATTTCATACCAGTGTAAAGTGTAAAAATTACATACCATCTGTAATTATATCAACAATGTCCTTTTTCCATATAAGGTCACATTCTGGGGTGCTAGGACTTAGGATTTCAGCCTAACTTTTGGAGGGTACTGTTCCACCCATGTGAGTTGGGGGTTCACCCGACTAGAACCATACTTAAGCAGAAAGGTGCTGGCATTCCAGAGTGTGAAGGACAGAAAAGGCCACAGAGAAACAGAATGGAGACAACCAAGAGAAATGAAAAAGCCTCACTTTCCCCAAAGTTGACCCCAATGCAACACCCGGCCTCATCTCTTCTCATCCCATCTGTGTGAGCTGCTATTTTTTTCCCCTGATAAAAAATTCCCCAGTGAAGGAAGACACATTAGGGAGTGGGGGGGTTGGCTTTGGCTCCCAATCTGAGGGAATCTAGTCTATTACAGTTTTGTTGTTGTTGTTTTGGATTGGGAGGGTTGTTTTTGTTGTTGTTTTTATCTTGTTTTTTTTGGTTTGGGTTCTTGTTTGTTTTTGTTTTTTTGTTTTTGTTTTTGGCATAGAGGCAAGAGCCTAAGGAGAAAGTGAGACAGAGACAGAGAGGTCCAGCATGAATTAGGCTGGAAGCACAGCCATGCTATGACCCCCCCCCCAAGGAAGCCCCTCCCCTTCACTGCGGCAAACAACTTCACTTCCTCCAGGAGGCTCCACCTCTTCAAGATTCCACAGCTCCCAAAACAATGCCACCAGCTAGGGACCAAGTATTCAAACATACGAGGCTGGGAGGTGCATTCCACACTCAAACGATATGACACCACCTTTCACATGTCTGATTGTAACGCAATTCTAAATAACTTGATGGTAACCACAGTAACAGCTGGAATTGGTCACGTGCTTACTGTAGTTCAGGCGCTGTGCCAAGCACCTCGTGAATAACAGTTCACCGAACCCCCCACAACTGCTTCTTAGAGTAGGTGTTTGGTTACTGAGCACTTGATGCAGCACCAGCTCTGCACAAGGCACCTTTGAGAAGTGCTTCTGAACTATTAACTCATTTCATCCTGTTACAATCCAGTGAGGTCATAGCATCATTACCCCATCTTACAGATGCAGCAATGAAGGTTATAAACACGATAACAGGGCTTTCCACTCAGGGAGGGATGCCCTCACACCTGCTTCCACCCTCAGAAGCACTGTTCTGCCTCCATAAAGAGCAATGGATGACGCCCAGCAAAGCCAGAAATTGTTCATTGTTGGGAGCAAGGACTGACAGAATACATAGAACAGAGAGGATTTGGGTGGGGGGTGGTGGGCAGGATTTTAAGTTTGGGAATAAATAAGGCTGCACAGAAATGAAAACTGGAGAGCAGGAAACAAAAAAAATTGAAATAAAGATCTGTCTCTGATGCTCATCCCCCCAACCCAAGACTATAGAACATGATTGTCATTCCGTGGTGGAGGACTTGTCTAACATAGGTAAGGCTATGAGTTCTAATCTCAGCACCCCACAAAGACATGAGGACTCTGAGATAAGAACAGGAGTCCTCAAAGCAACAAAAGTGCCATGCATATAAAGGAAAATGTGCCACAGATAACAGAGTAGCCGATGAGTTTGGAATGAAGCTTCTCAGGGAGAGATGTGCAGGGCTTCTGAGGTGAGCAGAAGAGTCCCTTCCTTGAGAGTCAGGCCTGGGTGGGTGTGTCCTGCTCCTGGGCTCAGTGAGGATCATGCTCAAACTCCAATCTGATTATGTCACCCTTTTCCCTATCAAAAATACTCAGTGACCCCCCCCTCATCTGCCCAATACATAGCACAAAGGAGGCTAATTCCTTCCCCACACTTTCTCCGACTCCACTTTGCATCATACTGGGCACTATTTGGGATGAACACAGAAGTAACCATCTGAGCCTTCTTAAGACCACAGTTCCGGGCTGGTGAGATGGCGTATGCCACAAGCCTGATTACCTGAGTTCAGTTCCTGGAAACCACAAAAAGCCAGACATAGTGGAAGACATCTCTAATCCCAGCACTCTGATGGTGGAGAGAGGAGAATTTGCCTGAATCTCGTGAACTAGGGGGTTGGAATATGAATCATAGCAGAAACAAGAGAAACTACGTCAACAAGGTGGAAGAAGAGATCCAATTCCCAAACTCATGTTCCAAAGCACAAACTGCACACACACACACACACACACACACACACACACACACACACACCACAAATAATAAAGAAAATTTAAGTTTAAGAAAGTACAGTTCAATGGTAGTAAGTCACATGTGTGTGTGTTCCCATCTCCAAAATTCTTTTGACCTTCTGAAACAGAAATTCTGTCTTCTGAACACTGACTCTCTGTGGCCCCTCCTCCAGCTCCTGATGCTCAGTTTTCTTTCTGTCTGTCCTTACATTCTGGACAGCTCTGAGCCCTTCCTTGTGTTTAATTGGATCACAGTCATGTCCAGGAGTATGATATTAGAACTTGTCACTCTGGGGCATAGGAGACATGACTTTTAATTAAACCATCTAAGATCCTGCTGGATTCCCCACCTTCTGGGACAGTAGAAACTCAAGCATAATTACCAACAAGGCTACTTGCCCGGAGGGTTATCAGGTAACCACCCTCGACTGAAAAATGCTGAAGAAGCCCTGTCCGCTCTTCAGTCCTCTTCAGCCCGTCCCAGTCCCCAGAGTTTGCACTCTCCCAGGCAACATGCATCTCCCAGACCAGCAGTTGGACATTCTGGGACTTGGGTGAGTCCGAGATCTCTGGTGTCTTGGACCCAGTGTCCTCAGGTCTCCTACACCCACACTTTCTCTGCTGTTTTCCTCCTTCCTCACTCTCAAGCTCTTTCTGAGCCTCATCCCCTGGACTCATCCCTCCTCCCCACTGCTGCCCTCAAAGGCCTCCTCTCTCCTCTCCACCTCTGGGACCCCTAACAGCCCTGATTCAAAGTGCTTAGAACTTTTACAAAAGCCTTTGACTTCAAGCGGCTTCTGTTTTCTGCCCCGAAAACATCCCGAGGCAAGGACGGGCAAAGGGCCAGTCTGCCGGTTGATGTCGAGCAAATTGCAAAACAATCACTCAGAGCATCCCTCTGCCGCATCTATGGAGTTTCACGCTCTCCTCCTAACTAGACTAGACAGAGCTGTAGTATGGGTTTCATCTCCGGTCTGAAACATCTCCTTTGTGGAGGAGCTTTTCAGTGAACACGATGGACCAGAAGAACGGAAGTAAGCCAGGTTTCATCTTCTCCCTTTTTGATATAGACACAGAAGCATAAAAGACCCAGTCTTGAAGACAGGTCAGAGATGTGGAAATGTACTCCTACTGCTAATAACATTTATTTTATTGTTGGGCTTTCCTCACTTAAATAGTATGCACAATTCAAGATTTTAGACGAGAAGGAAGGCGCACTTAATTTTAAAATTGGGGTTTATTGATTGGGAAAGACGGAAACAGTGTACCCCTCTCGCTCCACAAGGCAGCCTTCACCCACTGCTGTGCTGGCTTAGGATTATTTCTCTCTCACAAGATATGGGTTGAAGATTTCTTACTCAAAATGTTAGGGATCAGAAATGTTTTACATTTCAAAAATTTTAAACTTTTAGTTATTTGTGAAATATGATCTGAAAACTTGGAATCTCAAAGACTCTGAAATTTGAAATATTCATTCATTTATTGAAATGCTGGAGGTTGAACCTAGGACTTGGGGATGCTAGACAAATGTTCTACCACAAGGGTGCATCTCCCCATCCTTGTTACCTGGGGCAAGGGTGGAGATTGCAGGTGTGTGTGTATGTGTGTGTGTGTGTGTGTGTGTGTGTGTGTGTGTGTTACTTTGTTTAGGGGTTTTGCTTATTTGTTTATTGTTTTTGAAACATGTTCTAGTTTGCTTCTGTTATTATGACAAAGCACTCTGACCAAAAGCAAGCTGGGGAGGAAAGGGTTTAGCTCATCTTATGCTTCCGGGTCACAAGCCATCACTGGGGAAAGTCAGGGCAGGAAGCTAAGTAAGAACTAAAGCAGAAGTCATGAAAGAACACCCCTTGCTGGCTTGCTCTCCAGCTCATGCTCAGTTATTCAGCCCAGGCCCACCTGGCTAGGGATGGTGCCACCCACATGGTCCCTGATTGAGGCAGTTCTTCAGTTGAGGTTCCTTCTTCCCAGTTAACTCTAGGTCTATGTCAAGGTAACAGTAAAAACCAACCATCTGAAGACAGAATCTCTCTTTCTAGTCTAGGCTGGCCTCGAACTTGTGACCCTCCTACCTCTGCCTTCCCAGTGCTGGGATTATATGTGTATGTCCAGCCAAATTTGAAATGTTTACCAAGTGCTAACATGATGCTCAGAAAGTTTGAGATTTCATATTGCCTTGGGTTTGGGGGTTTCAGATTAAGGGTTTCACTGATAGGACATAGGGAGCGGAGCAGTACCTACAGGCTCTTCCAGTGAAGCTGGGGTCTGGGAAAGAGGATAAAGAATCAATAGGTGCGCCGGGCGTTGGTGGCGCACGCCTTTAATCCCAGCACTCGGGAGGCAGAGGCAGGCGGATCTCTGTGAGTTCAAGGCCAGCCTGGGCTACCAAGTGAGCTCCAGGAAAGGCGCAAAGCTACACAGAGAAACCCTGTCTCGAAAAACCAAAAAAAAAAAAAAAGAAAAAAAGAAAAAAAAAAAAAAAAGAATCAATAGGTGAGTGGCTTCACATCCAAGTTGGAAACAAACCCCAGAACTCCAAGGGCCTTAGGTGACCTCAAAGCTGATGAAGAACAGCGTGTGTTCTGTCCTGGTGGGAGGCTGGGCAGCAATGGCTGCCCGGGATTCTTAGCCAATTCCAATCAAGAGAGCCTCATCATGCTGGGTCTAGGCAGAGAATAGCCTCCTGCAGCCTCCTGCCGTGGCACCGCATCCGGACAGCTCTCTCGAGCCAGCCATCTGCAGTGGCCAACCCCATTAACTGACCCTCAATTCATCCTCTCCCATTCACTTCAAAGGACACCCCATGAGGGAGAGACAAAAAGCTGTCAAGGGGAGTTGTGGGGAGGGAGGGAACTGGCTAAATAATTAGTCCCACAACTTTCAAAGTAGTCTATAATCATTAATTAATCCACCCACCTGCGGTCCGGTCCGTGGGCAGATGGACGCTCATCTTCCTCCCCGACACGCCCCTTGCTAACTGGAGCCTGGGGGCTGTGTGAATGTGTACATGGGCTGCACTACCACCTGAGAGCAAGGGACCGAGACCACAGGCTTTGGCTTTGAGATCTGCTGAGGATGGAAATCTATGGTTAACCTGGGTGGGGGGGGGCGGTAGAAAGGGATCCAGGAGGCTTTGGAGACAGACTCCAGCCTGGGGAAATGGGACCAGAGGATGGGATTTTATTTCCAAAGCATGGAAAAGGTGACAGCTCCGGGCCTGCAAAGAGGCTGCCCTCCTGTGACCCTGTCTGAATATCTGGCTATCCTGAGCAACCCTAAGGGAAGAGAGTCCTCCCTCCACCAAGACCAGGAGGAGTACTGCCTGGGTCCAGGAGGAGTACTGCCTGGGTCCAGGAGGAGTACTTCCCGGGTCCAGGAGTACTGCCCGGGTTCAGGAAGAGTACTGCCCGGGTCCAGGAGGAGTACTGCCCGGGTCCAGGAGGAGTACTGCCTGGGTCCAGGAGGAGTACTGCCTGGGACCTATCAGCTGGTGAAAAAGCAGCTGTTCCCACCTGGGCAGACTAGGGATATGCAGACAGATGTCTATGGCAGGGAGCAGGTCCTCATTATAAGGCTTCCCAGGCCAGTCACATGTCTTTATTAGGAGCCCAGCCCACGTGACCTTGACTGACGAGTGGACTGGAGTTGGAAGACACTGGAAGGAACCCTGGGGACTGAGCCACACATGCAGACAACCACTCTACCATTAAGCGTCATGCTCCACCCTCTTTTTACTTCTTATTCAGGACCTCAGAGCAGGGTGCAGTTGCTCCCACCTGCAATCCCAAAGTAAATGGATTATCACAAGTTCAAGGCCAAGCTGGTCTACTTACTGAGTTCCAGGCCAGCCTGGATTCTTAGCCAATTCCAATCAAGAGATATATTGAGATATTGTCTATAAAACAACACAAAACAAAAACAAAAACCAGGCTCTTAGTAGGCTGCCCGAGATGGTCATGCACTCGTGACCCCTGCTTCATTCAGCCTTCATCACAGGCCTGCACCAGCAGGTCCAGCTGTCTCATGAATCTTAAATCTTTCAGGCACATCCAACCTGTGATTCAGAGGCCCCATGCACCCCAGGATAGCTGTGACTACAGTCCAACACAAAATTGTATGCTTAATTACAATACTGTGAGATTATTTGCTTGGTAACTCACTTGGGTGGT
This sequence comes from Peromyscus maniculatus bairdii, assembly GCF_049852395.1. Lineage (NCBI taxonomy): Eukaryota > Metazoa > Chordata > Mammalia > Rodentia > Cricetidae > Peromyscus > Peromyscus maniculatus. The sequence goes on from NC_134856.1 coordinate 125,288,400, forward strand.
TTTATTGAGCATGAACTTTGTCAGTGTCGGAGGGGTCAGACAAGCTGGGGGAGGGAGTCTTTCACTTACCGATAGGCAGATTTCAGTAATGAACAAATTAAGGTGCACCTTAAGGCTCTGTCACCACGGGTGAGCTCACACTCCCCAGTTCTGTAGTCCTATCAAGCCTCAGGAAATCCGGTCACCAGAGCAACAAAACAACACATCTCAGTTGCTCATCTGTACCTAGGAGGGGGCTGTTCTGGTCATCCTCATTTTTCAGAGGGAAGAACTGAACATGCAGCTGACTCCAGGTCTCATGTAAGTGGAAGAGCTGATCCTCAAACTCAGAGAAAATCGTCTGTTCCCAAGATGAGGAGAGCCAAGGCAGCCAGCAAGCTGGCAGCCCTGCCTGGCTGTCCCTTTCTGCATGGAGGCTAGGGGAAGAGCTGAGTTTTAGGGGCTGCTCTCTGGAGATGGAATCAAAACATATCTTCCAAGGGCCTCTTTTGCTTCCTGCAACCCTGTCCACAGCTCAACAAACCTGTCCCAGTCAGTCAGTTCCCAATAGAGCATGTCTTCTATGGTGCTTGGGGTCAGCCTGCCTCAGATGGCTCTCTGCAGCAAACCATGAGGACCCATCTCCAATGAAGTGACATTGTGTGCTGGTCTTGATCTCCAAGGGCACTTTCCAAATCCATTCTGTTTTAATCAGAGCCCCAAGAGAAAAAGATAATCTGTGGAATCTACAGCAGGCAGCCACATAGGTAAAGAGTAAAATGGAGGTTACCAGGGACAGGGGAGAGAATGAAGTGAGGAATTTCCATTTGTGGGTGTATCATTTCTGCTAGGGACAATGAGAGATTTATAGCTGATAGTCACGTAGCACTGTGGCTGCCTGGAGAGTCACTGAATCATACACTCACAAAGATCAAAAGGATAAACAGTACCTTGTGTGTGTATATAATTTTACCACAATTTTAAAAAGTATACTACAACAGGAACAAACTTGAGGATGTCGTAACATCTTATGGAGTGAAGTCATTCGCATATGAAGTAGAACAAGCCGATCACGAAAGGGCAGATTCTGTGTAATCCATGTTCTCACCTGAGGGACAGAACTGACAGAATGATACACAGTAAAGGCAAATTTATTAGATGGGCTTACACGAAACGGTCTGGGTAGTCCAACAATGGCGATCTTCATGCTGAAGAGCCTGAGAAGCCTGTAGCTGTTCAGTCCATGAGGCCAGATAGCTGGGCAACCCTAGTTGGATGCTGAAGGCCTGGAAGATTCCCGGAGAGCTGCTGGTCTTTAGTCCAGGTTAGAAGGATAGAGAAGAACGGCAACAGAGTAAATGATAGGACAGGGTATATGAACCTGCAAGCATGACCAGAAGTCAGGCAGGCAAAACTCAGAAGTTTTCCCCCCGGGACTTCTTTTTATCTGGCTATCACCCACACTGACATGGAGCCTTCCACTTTATGCACCCTGATTAAGAAAATCCCTTACCAGTGTTTACAGTGATTTCTCTCTTGGTTGATTCCAGGGCCAGAGTGTGTTTAGTGTCTCTCCAATGTGCACTTAAAATGGTTAAGATTGTAAATCTTGTATCTCGTATGGTTTTCTGTGATAAAGTCTTTTCCTTATATAAAATGTGGCTATCTTGTACAGTGCACCCTCTAAGACTTTCCCGGTAACACAGACTATATTTACAAGAGTGTGAATTTTTTTTGGTCAGGCACAGTAGTACATATCTGTAATCCCAGGACTTGGAAGGCTGAGGCAGGAGGATAGCCCCTCTGGGCTACGTAGTAAGCCCCTGTCTTAACTAGAACAAAGCAAAAGCAGACACTTTTCACAGTTAAAGAGACACTGGCAGCTTCCCACTGCCCCTAGGACAAAGGCCACCATGGCCTTTTCAATCCCAGAAAACACTGGGGCCACCGTCACAGCCCTCCCAGAGGTCCAGTCCATCAGCAAACTTGCTAGCTACAGACTCTGGGAGTCTGCAGACTCACCCTTTGGGAAGAGCTCCTGAAGGTGGGTCCCCTTGACCTCTTAAACTGGCCTATCCTCACGAGCCTAGTGAGAAAGACCAGTCCTCAGTGGGTCTGCTGCCTCCCCGAACCTCAGAAGTCAGCGCAGTGAGCAGGGATAAGGCAGGTGGCTGTGTGGCTTTGCCATTGGCAGCAGTGAGCACCAGCGTGGTGCCAGGCCTGGAGACCTGAACTGAGTGCAGCTGGGAGCCTGCCCAGGCCGACATCTTTAGACTGGCCTGTTCTGACTTCCTGACAGGGGCCCACACTCCCCTGCCTCCCTGTCTGCAGACTCCTTGGGCCCGGCCTCCAGTGGCAGCTGAGCTTCAGACAGGGCTGGTTTTATGACTGGAGCTGTCGGCTAGAGAGACATGTTTTAAAATTCATGACCTTTCCCATTAGGGTTCACAAAACAGATCAGACTTGGAGATGAAAGCTGGGTTGATTCTTTCACGGGTGTCTTGAGCCGCCCCCCTCCCTGGGGACCCACCCCTCCTTTAGGCTTCTTCCTTCCCCGGCCTTTCTTCTCCATTGTCCTCTCAAATCTTTTGCATTTAGCCCTCTTTTTAATCCTAAGGCCAAATGAAAATTGCCCTGTCTCTAAACAGATGCTGCATGCAGCCTGACTCTCAAAGGTATCTCCCTCGGTCAGGTAGGGAGAGGCCAGCCAGGGGACAGCTGTCCCAGAGAGATAGAACCCAGTTTGGAGTTAAGGGGGAGGCAGGCGACAAGGGGCTGAGGAGTAGAAAGGCCCATTCTGGGGACAATCCTTCCAGGCTAGGGGAGACCAGGATACAACAGGGACGGTTTTCAGGCCGAGAGCTATCCTGCAATGCATTCTCTGCCAGGGAAATTAAACAGGATGTTTGCTTCCTGTCAAGGTATAAACAACAACAGAGTTCCCAGGGAATCTGTCCTCGGCTGCCCTTCCTGGCAGCATCTCTCCCCCGGGCTTCTCTGAGGACCCCGGTGAAAAGCCATGTCTAGCAGCCTGGTTTTGATGAAGTACCACCAGGAGAACTCGGGCTCTGCCCACCCGGCTGACCACATAGAAAGCCTTTGGATTCTTGCAGCTACAAGGAGAAGGTCAAAGAAGAGAACTCTGCTGACCAGGAATATTTGACACTAAGGACTCATCACAGCCACAGCAAGAGATAGTGTCCATTTCCAGAAGGAAAGATGGATAAACTTAGTGAGAACATATTCACTAAATTCTCTGTATGTGTGTCAGCTCAGGTGATCCACACGTAAATCTTGGGAAGTAGATCTTATCAGCCACAGGTCCAGGTTAATCCAGTGCACCAACACAGCACAGTACCCACATACTTGGTCAAACACCTGCCTAGATCCAGGCATGAAGTTAATTTTGGAGTGAGATTAACTTCAAAACCTGAGTAAAATAGATTACCCTGCATGTGGAAGAGTCTCCTTCAGTCAGCTGAAACCCTCAAGGAAAAAGAACCAAGTTTCCCCAGAACCCTTGGGCCCCCTGGAGGAAATGGAAACTCGGCTCCTGATCTTTGCATTTGGACTGCTACCTCAGCCCTTTGCTGGGTGTCCAGCCTGTTCACCCACCCTGCAGATCTCAGAATTTCTACCTAGGAGCCAGTTCCTCAAGAGAAATGCCTCTCTCCTCTTCATGTCTCTCTGGAGAATTCTGACTAATGCCCTTGTTGTAGTTTGAATGTGTCCCCAGAAATTCATGTGCTGGGAATGTAACTCATGTACTGATGGTATTTGAAGTGTAGGCTTCACCATTGAAGGTAAAGGCTTGAGGGGCATCATTAAGACTGGATTCAGAAGGCCATGAGAGTGGGATCCCATGAGTACAAGTCACTTAAAGAGGAAAAAGAGAGGGTTCCTCCTAACCATGTAAGTCAGCTTTTCCATTGCTGACAAAAGACCTAAGATAACCAGCTTATATGGGGGAAATTCTATCTTGGCTCCCGACTTTTAACAGTTTCAGTCCACGGTTAAAGGTCACTGGACACTTTTGGCCTGTGGCAGTATCACATACCACTGTAGTTGGTTTTTATTACTCTTTAGGAGCCTGCCACTCAGCTCCCAAATAAATACACACTTATTCTTACTTATGAATGCTCAGCCTTAGCTTGGCTTGTTTCTAGCCAGCTTTTCTAACTTAAATTAACCTGTTTCTTTTTAACTATGTCTTGCCTCTGGGCTTTTTACCTTTCTTTATTCTATATGCTTTTCTTTACTTCTTACTCCATGGCTGGCTGTGTGGCTGTGTGGCTGTGTGGCTGTGTGGCTGTGTGGCTGGCCCCTGGCATCCTCCTCTCCTTCTCCTTTTCTCACTTCTCTTCTCTCTCTTCTTATTTATTCTCTCTGCCTGGCAGCCCCGCCTATTTCTCTCTCCTGCCTAGCTACTGGCTGTTCAGCTCTTTATTAGACCAATCGGGTATTTTAGACAGACAAAGTAACACAGCTTTACAGAGTTAAACAAATGCAACATAAAAGAATGCAACACATCTTTGCATCATTAAACAAATATTCCACAGCATAAACAAATGTAACACATCTTAAACTAATATCCCACAACATACCACAGTCAAAATGTCTTGTGCAGGAGGTCTGTCCTCAGGGCAACCAGGAAATTGTAAGGGAAATAGGAAGAAGGTTGGGGTCCTTTGTCCTGGGACACCCCCTCGGTAACCTCCTTTCCTACACTGGGCTCCACCTCCTAAAGGTTCCATCACCTCTAAATTCAGACACAAGCTCCCACCCAAGCCTATAGACCACAGATTTGGGGGACATTTCTAAAACCACAGCACATGTCAGGGCTATGTGTTAGATCTCCCAACCTCCTGAACTACACGAAATAACTTCTTCTTCCTTATAAATTACTCTGAGGAATTCTGTTACAGCAAGTCAAAGGGATGAAGACAGCACTCATAAACCCACTTTGCAGATGAGGAAACTGAGGCACAAGCAGTTTGTGGTCCTGGCCCGTATCTCGAGGCTGGTGGTATCATAGGCAAGGCAGGAATACATGCAAGCCTGGCACCAGACTGGGCCACTTGCTAAGACACACTGAAGCCATGATTTATCTCCCAGGAAATCAAAGCTACCACGCCACCAGCAAAATCACAAGAGGGGAGAGTTAAGAATCAGAGGTGTCTGAAGACATATGAAACCAGTGCTGTCCGTTATCCTGCTAGGCTTCACTTTGATCTGTGACTCTAAGCGTGTGATTTAAATCTCGCTGGGCCTCTATCATCCTGATCTGTAAAGTACCGTGGAAACTTCACAGGCTGCTGGTGGATTAAATGGGATAATTTCATGTGCAAAGAGTCTTTCCCAGGATAGGAGTGTGAAATCATATGGATCACATGATTAGACAACAGCTCCCGGCTCTAATAGACCAAGTCCCCACTCACCTGACCTGCCAGAAATAGTCTCCTATAAATAGCTCCCTCTCGGATGAATTTCTGTTCTAAGTCTCTCATCTGTGTACCAACTACCCACGCCTGTACCTCGGATTAGATCACATGCACCTGTGTTCACAGCCAGACGTCTGACTGTCCCTGTGATGGAGTGGATTCCCACCTGGAGCCAAGCACCACCTCCAAGGGGGGGGCAGGTCAAGTTCCCAAGTGGGACCCACCTCTGGGACAGCATCAAAAGGCTCATGACCGAATGTTTCACCCCCAGCTGGTGGCACTATTGAGAGGGATTGGATAAGGAGGCCCTCACCTCATCAGTGATTAATCCATCTATCAATTCATAGCAGAATGAGCCAGTGGGCGACAGGGTCTGGTTGGAGAAAGTAGGTCCTGGAAGTCTTGTTGTCGAGGGTGGGTGTGTCCTGCCACCAAACCTCTGTGCCTGTTTCCTGCAGGCCATGATGTGACCAGCTTCCTTCTACCTGCAGTCACACCTTCGGCCATGACCCTTGGCCTTGTCCCCAACCACCCTGGCCTGAAAGCATAAGCCAAATAAATCTTTCCTTCTTCAGACAGACCTTCTCAGATATTTGCCACATCAGTGAGAGCAATTAACACAACCACGCAGACACGCTCCCTGAGTCCTCTCACCACACCAGATCCCTCTCACGCTGCTGTCCGCTGGATGCGACCTCCACTGTCCCTTGATTGGGCCCCACCCAGCTTCAGAGCTGTGTGTGCCCAAGTCTGCTGGTGAACAGGGCTCGTGTGATCCTCTCAGTGTCCCCAGGAACACCTCTGGGACAGATCCTGCCAGGCTGGAGGAGCCTGGAGCCTCATTTGGAAGTAATGAGGTGTTTGGTTCACTTTACTTTTCAAATTTTGTTCTCACCGCCAACCATGTGCCAGGACCCAGCACATGGCCTCTGCTGCTCCATCCGACCCTCCTGAGACCACTGCTATTTTGTCAATTATTTTCCTCCCTGTTTTATGGAAGAGAAAATGGAAGATAAATTAGTAGAACTGGGATTTACCTGCCAGCAAGCCCCCACCAAGAAGAAAGAAGAACCACGGAGGCTGGGGAGATGGCTTAGTGGGAACGTACTTGCTACTCAAATATGAGGACTTGAGTTTGAACCCTGGAACCCACATTAAAAAGCCAGGAGAAGCAGCATGTGCCTGTAATCCCAACACTGGGGAGGCAGAGACAAGGGGATCCCTGGGGATCGCTGGCTAGCCAATCTAGGTGGATCAGTGAGCTCTGGGTTCAGTGAGAGGCCTGTCTCAAAAATAAGATGAAGTAAATGAGTGAAACACCCTTGTGCATTTTCTCAAAGGGAGAAAAGGAGAAAAAAACAAAAGGAAAGAAGGAAGGGAGAGAGGGAGGAAAGGGGAGAGAGAGACAGAGACAGAAAAAAAGAAAGGAAGAAAGGAAGGAAGGAAGGAGGGAGGGAGGGAGGGAGGGAGGGAAGGAAGGAAGGAAGGAAGGAAGGAAGGAAGGAAGGAAGGAAGGAAGGAAGAAAGGAAGGAAGGAAATGAAGGAAGGAAGGAAGGAAAGAAAGAGAGAGAGAAAGAAAGAAAAGAAAGAAAGAATAAAAGAAATCAAGCGTTTCAGAGCCATATTCTTGCCTGCCCCAGAACCTTTATCTAGAGTCACCATGATGAACCCTTATAAGGGCACATCTGTCCATTTTTAGCAAGTACGAATTTTTTCCCTGTGAAGAAAGAGACAATAGTTCTTTCCTAACTCTGTCTCTTGAACGTCTAATGATGCTGAGGAAGCCCTGAGACCCTCAGCTCTTCTCCCTCCTCTGTTGAGAAGAGAAATGGTACAGAACATCCTAACAGCTACCTCAAGAAGATCCTCAGGGGCTTCCTGCTCTCATAGCATACCTTCCTCGGCTGCATTGGGGGGCAGCTGTTAGAAAGAAAAATAAACAAAAGCACTCGCCATAGGCTGAATCAGACTCACATTTTGAATGGCACAAATTAGTGGTGTTTTTACCAACTAAACCCGGAAATCCTCCATGAAATGACTTGCTTGATAACATGAATATGTTGTCAGCAGCAGGAAAATATTTGTTCTGTTTTAAACATTGAGAACCCTTCTCAAGAAAGAAAGGAAAGAAGGGAGGGAGGGAGGGAGGGAGGGAGGGAGGGAGGAAGGAAGGAAGGAAGGAAGGAAGGAAGGAAGGAAGGAAGGAAGGAAGGAAGGAAGGAAACACGCATGCTGGACAGTGGTGGTGCACACCTTTAATCCCGGCACTCAGGAGACAGAGGCAGGTGGATCTCTGTGAGTTCAAGGCCAGCCTGATCTACAAAGGGAGTTACAGGACAGCCAGGACTGTTACATAGAGAAACCCTGTCTCGGAAAAAAAAAAAAGAAGAGTGAAAATTATCTTAAAAAAATAGGTATGAAGTCTCTACAAAGTCTGAGGGGAACTGGAAGAATGCAGGAGAAAGTTGATGGGGCATCCATCTGCCATACAGTGTCCCCTTCGGCTCCCTGCAGGGTGGACTCACAGGAGGTTAGATTAGTCTTCGTAGCATATATGGTGAGAGCTCCTCCCAAAATAAATGAGGACTCCACTTGGTGGAACTGCCTACCTGGCCATCCAGCTCAATTCACACTGTGCCCTTAGATTTCCTATAACTTGGCCTTGGGCTGCTGTGGGACGGTCTGTATGTCAAATTGCTCTGATTGGTCAATAAATAAAACACTGGTTGGCCAGTGGCCAGGCAGGAAGTAGGTGGGACAAGGAGAGAGGAGAATTCTGGGAAGCGGAAGGCGGAGGCGGAGAGACACTGCAGTCGCCGCCATGACCAGCAGCATGTGAAGATGCCGGTAAGCCACCAGCCACGTGGCAAGATATAGATTTATGGAAATGGATTAATTTAAGCTATAAGAACAGTTAGCAAGAAGCCTGCCACGGCCACACAGTTTGTATGCAATATAAGTCTCTGTGTTTACTTGGTTGGGTCTGAGTGGCTGTGGGACTGGTGGGTGACAAAGATTTGTCCTGACTGTGGGCAAGGCAGGAAAACTCTAGCTACAAATGGTGCCCAACGTGTTGGCAAAAGTTTCTACCTAAAACCTGAGAAAAGATTCTAAAATGGAGCTAAAAACAGCTTCCTAATTGTCTCTCTCAAATGAGCAGCAGCTGCCGGTTTGAGTTACTGGCGGGTTCCTGGCGTGTGTGCTTGACCTGCAGTATGGCGGGAATGAGGCCTCTGCAAGTGGCACATTAAGCTGCGTGGTGGATTTAGCCTTTACTAGTACAAAACAAAAAGAGGTTTCTGGGCTACACGCTGCTTGGATAAAAGCACAGACCCACGATGGCTCCCAGAGCTGGCGGAAAACGTACCACCGCCATGTTGGGAAGCTGAAGTGGGAGGAGCCAGCAGCCACAGAGCCGTTTCAGGCTTAGAAGGCTGCAGTTTAAAGCAATAGGCTCAAGGTAATATAAAACATAAGCCACATAAAGATGGCTACCACACAGAGAATCTGGATTATGTTCTCTTTGATATTCGTAACTGAAGAGAAACATTTGATTGCAAAAGCTGTTGAGTTATGCCAAAATGTATATTTTAAAGGTACTTTAACTTCAAAATTTGGATGTAAGGATATGTTGCTTTGGAAAGGAGGCTCTGCTTTTGTTTCCACAGAAAGCCAGAGGCTATGGATTTGTTCCAGATTAAGATACATCAGGTTTGACCAGCCAAGACCACCTGAAAGGTCTCCGATGACACCATGGCCCAGATGATCCAACATCCAGAATCGTTTCAAGGCAACTGGCTCAGACGATACGGTCTCAAGGACTACTCCATGATCCTAAAATTTTCTTTGTGTCCCCATAAGATACAGCGCCCCCCTCCAGCAGGAAGTAGTAAGAGAAGCTACGCCCAAATTCCCAAATATACCAAGCTGACTTTGGAGATGTGTAAAAGTTAAAACCTTCCTTTTAAAAAAAAAGAAAGGGGAAGTGCTGTGGGACGGTCTGTATGTCAAATTGCTCTGATTGGTCAATAAATAAAACACTGGTTGGCCAGTGGCCAGGCAGGAAGTAGGTGGGACAAGGAGAGAGGAGAATTCTGGGAAGCGGAAGGCGGAGGCGGAGAGACACTGCAGTCGCCGCCATGACCAGCAGCATGTGAAGATGCCGGTAAGCCACCAGCCACGTGGCAAGATATAGATTTATGGAAATGGATTAATTTAAGCTATAAGAACAGTTAGCAAGAAGCCTGCCACGGCCACACAGTTTGTATGCAATATAAGTCTCTGTGTTTACTTGGTTGGGTCTGAGTGGCTGTGGGACTGGTGGGTGACAAAGATTTGTCCTGACTGTGGGCAAGGCAGGAAAACTCTAGCTACATTGGGCACCCTTTTTAAACGCACAACTTAACTTCCCAGAGAGACTGTCAAATTCCAGAAGAGGCGAAACCTGCTTTCACTCTCCACAAACGCGGAGAGAGCCTGCGACATATGGGAGGAGGCGTCTGTGCAGAAACAAAAGGACATTACCTGGGAGATTCCAGCCAGGAATTTGATTTTCTCTGAATGGGCCCTGCTGCCTGGCACTGGGGTCAGAATGCTCGGACCTCCCTCCGGGTCCTGCAACACTGGGGTTCCAGAAGAGAGGCAAACACGCTCTGGATCCATCTCTCCATTAATGACTTCTCCCAGCCCTGACGCTGGCTTCGGCAGACCCTTCCAGGGAGCCGTTCTTTGACATCCAGAGAACCCAACTATCAGTTCGAACCCAGGACCTATATCGCTGCAGAGGTGTTGAAGTGCCTTTTAACCGGATAGAGCCCGACTCACAGGCATCCTCAGACAAAGAAGTACGGTATTGATGATGATAAGAATGATGATGTAGATGGTGACCGGAGGGAAACAGAAAATATAAACAAAGCAACAGCTCTGGAAGTTGGACTTCTGGCTTTTGCCGTCCCATCCCCAGTGCCCAGCTGAGCCTCGCTGCCAGCTTGGAACCACAGCAGTGGTGTGATGCCAGTTTCTCTCCGGGTACCACACTCCCCGATGTGTGCCATCCCGCCTAATCTACTTTAGCTGTATCGAAATGAAAAATGAATAGGAAGTAGCTCTTGCTGCTAAAACATATGTGTCAGAAAATCATTATGAGTATTAGATTACAGCAATAAAATGAACCAGAACTAATCTTGCAAATTAAGATCCAATAAATTCTTTTCCATGGACACACCTTTTCTTTTTGGGGAAAAAAAATGCAAAATAAGATTGAGTCCAGCCGTATGAGAGCTTTTCGCCAGTGGAATTGGGAAGACGTAGGAAACCAGAAACCTCCACATGATAAACAGGTATGTATTCTTGAGGGCAGGGGTAGAGGCCCGACAGTGGGTGGCCACTGCCCCTGTGCCAAACGCTATAATCATCAGGTTTTACACCGGTGGACCTATGTATTTTCCAAATACAATTTATGTGCACACACTCCCTTCCCTCTCCTTGGTCCGTCCCCCTTTCCCACCCTTCTCCCTAACCCGGGCTCTACTGACATGAGAAACTAGTAAATTTCTGATAAACTCTTATTTTGGAAGAGAGGACACTATCGTCCAAATTAAATCTGAAGCTACACACAACCCTTTGGAGAGCTGCCTGCTCACTGGAATAACAGGATAACCACCCCCCACCGTCCCCACCCCCGCAACCCTGCGGGAGAAAAGAGTCTGTAATTAGTTCATTGTCCATGAATAGGCACAAAGGAGGCAAACCCTGGACTGGGCTCCCTTTCAAAAGAGGATCTTGGGGCAGATGTTAATTAAGTGAGTAACTTGTACCATCTCCTGGAAACGCTGAGGAGCACTGCTCCCCTTCCGAAGGGGAACACTGAGGAAGGGGTGTACCCTGACCAAGGACATCCAGAAAGAGTCTCCAAAGAGAAAGAAGAAAAAAAAAATCCACGATGCATCTCCCTGCTGTCAGCCCTCCTGCCACCGCTGGCACCGACAGAACATTCCAGAGCTGTTCTTCGACACTCACCAAACCCAACTATTTATAGCCACGCAATCATTATAAATAAATCTGTTTATACCGTGGAGCCTTGGCCCTGCATGAGTTAAAACTCTCGGCTGGCAGCTATAAATAGCTGTTACACGCTCCAGTGTGACGACTGACGGATACGTCCTCAAATTGTGACAAATAATGACAAGTTTGTTTGACAAACACTCCACTGACATTCATCTGATTTTGAATAAGTGGTGCTGCTTTCTTAATTTGGTCCCTGAGGCCCCAGGATCTGGGCGACTTCCTTTCTTCTCCCTCCCTCCCTCGCCTCCAGCACGGCAACTGTCCTGCGGTCCATCGTTGTTTTCTCCCCTAATCAACTGGAAGGGATTGAGGCCATTTAAGGGGAAGCTTATTAAATCCACTGCTTCTCTCTCGGGACAGTTCTGCTGTAGGGCTCTGCAAGGGTCTGGGGAGTTTTTGTTAATGACAGGAGAGCCAGAGGAAGAGAGAGGGGAATGAAGACCAGGCCGGAATGTTGGGCAATACAAGATACAACAGGAAGAAGTGGAACTGAACCCCAAAAGTTGGGATCTCAGCCTTCAAGGAGGATCTGGGACATAGATGCTCTAGAAGCCCCTGAGAAGGAAACAGTGAAAAGCAGGTGTGTGGGCAGAGGGACTCACAGCCTGATGCTCCTGCTGCATTGGATAAGACAAGGTTGAGGTCTCCAGAGCCCAGGGTCCTTTCTCTAGGTCAGCTGGTATTAGCTTGCATCCTGAGTTACAGAGGGCCTTAAAATACACACAGGCTTTGTCACCTATCTAATGTAACAAGGTCTTTATGCTGGAAGACTGGGGTGAAAGACTGTGACAGAACTAAGCTTCCACCTCCCTGCTCAGGGCTCCACGCTCATCAAGAGCATCAGGTGACTTACTTCCTGTAAAGCTCTTGGAAACACAGCTGCCTGTGGCCAGCACTCTGTAAGTGCTGGCAAGTGTGGGAGCAGCTTGCACCATCTCCAGCTCCCTACTGCTGTGTCACTGTTGGGGATACTTGCTCTGCAAGGGATGCTTGCACTGTGCCTCAGTGCCCTTAATGGGCATGCCCTGTTTCTTTGTACAAACTCTGTTTATAGCATCTCATCTTCCCCTGCATGTCGTGTGTGTGTGTGTGTGTGTGTGTGTGTGTGTGTGTGTGTGTGTGTAGATGTGTGTGCAGGTGCATATACACAAGTGTGTGCACGCATCAAGAGTAGAAAATAACCTTAGGCTGTCCTCTTGGGAGCTGTCAACATTGAAGACAGGGTCTCTTTTTTTTTTTTTTTTTTTTTTTTTTTTTTTTTTTTGGTTTTTCGAGACAGGGTTTCTCTGTGTAGCTTTGCGCCTTTTCCTGGAGCTCACTTGGTAGCCCAGGCTGGCCTCGAACTCACAGAGATCCGCCTGGCTCTGCCTCCCGAGTGCTGGGATTAAAGGCGTGCGCCACCAACGCCCGGCCAAGACAGGGTCTCTTGATGGCCCAAAACTCACCATGTAGGTCAGGCCGGTGGCCCAGTGAGCCCCAGGAACTTGCCTGTCTCTACCTTCCCCAGTGCTGAGATTACAGATGCACGCTGTCACACACAGCTATTTTAATGTGGGTGCTGGGGATTAGAGGCAGATCTTCATGCTTACAAGACAAATACTTCTCCAACTAAGCTACCACTCGAGCCTGCCCTTTTCTGGTCTGTCCTACGTGAAGCTTTCGCCATCTTTTGAACACTCAGCTCTAACCACAAAACTGCTGTCCCTTGCTTACCTCCTTCCCAGTCTGCTTGAGTCCATTCGGTGTTACTATCACAAAACATCCAAAGCCGAGGAATGCATAAGTAAAGAGGTTTACTTTTCTCATAGCTTTGGGGGTGAGAAGTCCAAGATCCTGGGGTGATGCCCCTGGCTACAGTAAGCATGGAGGTGGTGTTAGTACTATGGTGGGGATGTGTGTAAGACAGAATATGGCTAAACAACAGGCAGGAGGGTTCCTGTGGGGCTCATCGTGTCTATAGCCACCGACTCATGAGGGAAGCAACTGAGGCCCCAGCAGAACTACATCAGCCTCTTCCTAGGGTAGTGTCCCAGTGACCTAGTTATCTCCCCCTGGGCCCTATCTCTTAAAGATCCCCCATATCAACCCCGTTACACTGAGGGCCACGTTTCTATCACACAAAACTTTGGGGGACACCCTCAAACCATATCCAAGACACGGTAGCATCCCACAAGGGTAGGGCAGACGCCGGAGTCCTCTTCAGTAGTGTGCCCTAGTTCTCTCTTTTACCTCATTAACTCTGCTTCTCCTGTCCTGAAGTGACTCCCATATCCCATCGGTCCCCATCTGCCTAAATTCCTGCAGACTCAATGCCCTGGCCAGCCATGTCTTAAACTAGCCGCTCTATCCACTTATGCCGCTCTATCCACTTATACAGCACACCGCTATGCTCTGCATCCCTGAGTGCCTGCCCTCAAATGACCTGGTCCCCTTCTGCGCCCTGACTCACTTTCTGGACGCCTTGTGGATGCCTGTGGAAGCCACGGCTTCCAAAAAGCTGGCCAGGCAGTGCCTGCATCTTCCCTGGATCCCTGCCCTCTTATCCCTGGCTCCCTCTTAGTACCAGCCTGTCTTAATCCTGCCTTGCAGCGATCTGGGAATTTGCTTATGTTTAATCCTCTTTCCCAGTGGTCAGGGGTGTGCTCCCTTAACCACTTTGGTACCATCTAGCCCGGTGTCTACCGAGAACGGGGTAATTATGAGACAATTTCCTAAAAACATAAGGAAACAAACAAACAAACAAAAAAACAGCAACAGCAACAAAATCCGGGGCTGAAGAGACTTTCTGCTCTGGCAGAGGACCCAGGCTTTGTTCCCAGCACCCGCATGGCAGCTCACGGGGGTGTATAACTCTAGTTCCAGGAGATCTGTCCCTAGGGTGTCTGAGGTCCCTTCCATGAGCTCACGACAGAATCCAGAACAGGGCACATCAGAGCCCACGGAGGAGAAGCAGATGTGAAGTGCTGACTGGCGAACCACCCGAGTGCAAACCCACAAATTAAAAACTCCTTAAAGAGCCAAATCCTCGCTTAAAAGTGTGTGGGGGGGAGGGGGAGGGGGAGGGCTTCGGGTCCCTTTGTGCATTTCCGTATTAGCACAGTCACACTTGGCCATGCAGATGTCAGTTCCAATAAACACCAGGGCTTTCCAGGGCCCGGCCTCTAATTGAAGGGATTGTTACTGTTGGTGAATGGCTGGGGAATTAATTAGTGGAGGGCAAACCAGTTCATAAATGCCTGCTTTGTAAGGGGTCCTCGCGTCCTGGGTACCTCGACTCCTGTGGCCGGCTCTGCCCCAGGAACCCGTGCCAGCAAATGGTATTTATTATCCGTGTCGGCTTCACCTGGAGATGGTATTCCCTGCCTTCCGCACAGTCAGGTTTGTTTCTTCCGGGTGCAGCAGGCATTATGGGAAAAACTCCCCCAGATCTTCTGGATCTTGCTCCCACCGCCTGACTTAGTTGATGAAGAAAAGCTTCATTTTCAAGCCAGAGATGGAGACAGGAGTCGGGGCTTCACACAGCCCACGCCGCCGTTCCCAGTCTGTATGCAGGTTCAAACACGTGCTCACGTGTGCACCACAGCAACACCATGTGCATACACACAGCTGTTCAGATCTCTGTTTACCAGTGTGCAACTGACTCCAAACTCAGTTCTGTGTGGAAAGTCGACACTTCAGGTAAGCGACATCCTAAGACTATTAGATGATGGGGGAGGGGCGCGTCTCCCAAGCCCCCTCCCTCACATAAACCACGCAGGGCTCAGAATGAACACAGCAACCCGAATTGAGCCGATGGAGCCAGTATTTATTTGCCTTCTGCCCAGGGTAGACTGCCATGGATGCCATTCTTGAAATCTCTCCTTAAAGCTGCGGGATGGGAAGGACTCTTGATGCTGTTCAAGGTGGTAGAATTGAAAATGGGTTTTTAGAATTGAAGTTGGTTTTTGTTGTTGTTTTTTCTTTGCGTGGTCTATGTTGAGGTGTATACATGTTCATGTTCTATAGTAAAATATGTTTTATAGCTCCCTAACCCACTCCCATGAGTGAAGTTTTTAAAAAAAACACTTATTTGTAGTTTCATAAAAATCCTTCTAGATCAGTGATTCTCAACCTTCCTAAGGCTGCAATCCTTTAATACAATTCCTTATGCTGGGTCACACACCCAACCATAAAATTACTTTCGTTACTACTTCATAACTGTAATTTTCTGCTGTAATGTACATATTTTTGGAGATAGTGGGTTACCCAAGGGGTCACGACCCACAGGCTGAGAACTACTCTAGATTCTGGGTGTAGCTTTGGCAGTTTTGTGTGACCTTTGCAAGTACTCCAGTTTTGAAAATGGTCCTGAGTCACAGAGGTGTCTGTGACGGTCCCCTGAACTGAGATCTTGTTCTACTGGCTTCTGGTTGACCTTGGGCGAGGAAAGGTAAAGGTGGATTTATTCCTGGGATTTATTCTCCCCCTCTTCTGTGGCCTTCTCCCTTCTCCCCGACAGGACTGTTCTCCTGACTCCTTTTGCTCCCTGCTTTGCTTGGGTTAGGGTCTGGTATCGGTTAGCTGCACTGTAGCATGAATTAACTCAATCATCCTTAACTCCAATGTTAGAAGTTACTATTTACATTTTCATTCAGCTATCTTCAGTTATATAATGAACGGTATAGGCATCTCTGAAGTCAGCCATCTGGGCTCTTTCATCTGTGTGAAAGGCAAGCTCTGGGACCACTCGCATGGCTCTGGGATAAATATCGCCACGTTAGCTATAACATATCACCATTTATTACCCCTGTCCCCTCACAAAGGCACCCCTCTCCAGGGATACTGCTAAGAGAATGATTATAAATAATGTGTCGTCAGCAAAAACACACAGGCCTGGGGTTTGGAAAATGAGACGCTCTATACTTACGTATAAAATTGTGCTTTCTCTACCTGGATGTTGAGTGACAGGGAAATAAGAATATATCGTGATTTGTGGTGCCAGATTTTGGAAGGAGGTGATGGAATTTGGAAGGAGAAGTGCAATCTTTGAAGGTCACTCACTGATCAATGAACTCGTACTTGAACCAGGAAAAGGGTGGGATGGTGTCAAGCTCCTCCTCAGGCTTCTCTTATTTCAACTCCTGAATTTCCAAGCCATCTAATGCAAGCACAGGGAAAATGGCTATCCCTCGCTAGTGGGAATGGTGGGCCAAGCTGCGTGTGGTGGGTGGTGCACTCCTGGAAGCCCAGCACTCAGGAGGTGCAGACAGGAGGTTTAAGAGTTCAAGCCCATCTTTGATGACCAAGCATGTTCAAGGCCAACCTGGGTTACATGAGACGCTGTCTCAAAAGGGAAAAAAGAAAATGAAAGAAATGGAAAGAAAAAAAAAAAAGAAAGCCTGAGACCAGTCCTCCCGGTGTGCTCTCCTCTGGGGAATTCTTGGCAAATAGGCTCAGCATCGAGGCTGAATGAGAAAACAGCGTGCTCTGACTGTATGAGCCTCCTCTGTGTGTCAGAATACGCTCTCAGAGAGCAGAGCAATACGGAGAGAAACTTAGAAAGGGCAATTGCCTGTCGCTGTTGTCTTTCCACCATTCTGACCCAATGCAGTGAAGTCCTGTCCCCACACACTGCCCAGGACCCAGAGAGGGTCACGTCCTCCGAGGTCCCACAAGAACCTTCCAGGTGGATGGCAATATCCCAAAGCAGAAGGATGAAGTGATGGGGTCTTCTGTCACAGGGAGATAAACAACTCAATTCACTCAGGTTTGTGATAGACCTGGGGTCCCCTCTGCCATATCCCAAACCCCTATGCCCAGGCTTTGTGTCTACAGTTCTCCCAGCATCGCCCTACCTCCTGTCACCTGACATCAGTGGAGAGCCTGGCCATGGCCAGCCTGTATAAGGCTCTCTAGCTCTCATTTAGAGATTTGCATTCAGCCATGATTCAGTGAGTGGTTCTCATGTACCAGGCTCTAAGCCCGGCTTTCATTATGCAAAGAAAAGAGACCTTTCCTACTCCTGACAAGCTTGTGTGTGTGTGTGTGTGTGTGTGTGTGTGTGTGTGAGAGAGAGAGAGAGAGAGAGAGAGAGAGAGAGAGAGAGAGAGAGAGGAAGGAAGAAAGGAAGGAAGGTAGCCTAGGCTGTATAGCAAGATACCATCTCCAAAACCAAACAAACAAAAGTACATAAAGAAAAGGAAGGGAGGGAGGGAGAGGGAGGGAGGGAGGGAGGGAGGGAGGGAGGGAGGGAGGGAGGGAGGGAGGGAGAGAGGCCAGAATGACCTTTATCTGAGTTAGTTTACATGCAGATCACAGGGAAGAGCCATGCCTCCTCCTTCAGCAGTAAGAGTGGCAGAGAGGGCAAAGCACCCAAATGTCCTGTGCCCCAGGCACATCCCAGGGCCAGATGTGTCTGTCACAGAGCTGTGCGCATGAGGCTTTGGGAGCCATGTTTGTGGGGTGTGGGGCATGACCCACCATTCTACCTGTGCCCCACCTTAGCTGAATCACATCACAGATGTCGCTTCACTGCTCTGTCCTCTGTCAGCTCACTTTCAAGGTCTAAGACTGCATCTCCCTTCTGCTTATGTGATGGGTCAGATTTCACCTGTGGTAAGTTCTCTGCTCTCAGACAGACAGACACACACACACACACACACACCCCGCACCCAAAGCTGATGTGAAATGATTCTGCCATCCTCCCTCCTAAACAGCAGTGAAGATAACAGCATAGCACCTGACGGGACACACATGTCCTGGCTAGTGTTTTGTCAACTTGACACAAGCGAGAGTCGTCTGATGAGGCCTCAGTGGAGAAAATACCTCCATCACAATGGCCTGTAGGCAAGTCTGCAGCACATTTTCTTCATTAATAATTGATGTAGAAGGGCCCGGTCCACTGGCCAGTGCTGTCCCTGGGCAGGTGGATCTGGGTGGTATAAGAAAGCAGGCTGAGCAAGCCATGGAGAGGAAGCCGGGAAGCAGCACTCCTCCATGGGCTCCGCTTCAGCTCCTGCCTCCGGGTTCCTGCATTGCTTGAGTTCCTTCCTACCTTGGTATCCCTTGATGATGCACTGTGATCCGGGCATATAAACCAAATAAATCCTCTCCTCCCCAAGTTGCTGTGGGTCATGGTTTTTATCATAGCAACCGAAAGCAATTAGGATGAAACACATAGTGAGTATAGTCCTAAGAAAGTCCTGCCTAGTTATAGCCTGGCATAATACAGGCATTGAAGGGGCAGTTGCTGGATGAATGAATGAATGAATGAATGAATGAATGAATGAATGAATGGTGAATGCTGACATCCTTCTGTATTAGTTACTTTTCTCCTTACTATGACCAAATGCCTGACAAGAAGCAACTTAAGAAGGGTTTAATTTGGCTCACAGTTTAAGCAGGAGTACAATTCATGATGAAGGCATGGCAGCAGGTGACTCCATGTGGCAGGCATGTGCAGCTGGGACTTTTTGCCTCACAGCCTGACAGAACAGACAAGCCAGACTATAAACTAAGGCCTGTCCTCAATGACCCACTTCCTCTGAGGAGACACCAACTCCTGAAGGTTCCACAACCTTGCAAAACAGAACTAAGAGCTGGGACCAGATGTTCAAAGACAGGAGCCTATGAGGGACATTTTACATTCAAACCCAAACACCTCCTGACCCCAAATACAATGATATGTGATACAACACAATGTAGTACAAGTAGGTAGAATAAGAAAAGGGCTACATATTGTAAGCATAGTTGCATGGCCCATGCAGACATTCAGTAAATGGGTGTTGAAGAGGTGACGGAGGGTGGGGGAGGGGTTGGAGAGATAGATGGCTGCTGTCCATAATAGCCACACAAGGAAGAGGACTGAATCAAGTCCTCCAGAAACCACACAAAAAGCTAGGTGTGTCAATATATCCCAGTAATCCTGCCCTGGAGAGCAGAGACAGGGATCCTTGGGGCTCACTGACCAGCCAGGATAACTGAATCTCTGAGTCCTGGTTCTTAATCTTAAGGTACTGAGGGATTAAGCAGGACACCCAGTGTTGACCTCTGGCCTCCACATGCACTTAAGCATGTGTGAATACGTCCACACACACAGAGAGAATGAATGAATGTAAGAATCACTAGGCATAGTAATACACACCTGCAATCGAAGTGCCTGGGAAGAGGCAGGATCATGAGTTCCAGCCCTGCCTAAGCTATATATTGAGACTGTCTCAGGAAGGGAAAAAAAAAAAAGGATGGATGGGAGCTATAAAAGGATTTTAAGCTACATAAATACCTTCCGTTTTATTCAGCCAGCTGTCAGTGTGATGATTAAATTAAAATTCGCTTAGTTCCTTCCACCCTCTTTAAGTATGAAGTTAAAGTAGGTAAGACCATAGCCTCTCTCTTTCTTTCCTGCCTTTGGCTGCAGGGATACCTAGCCGGTCCTGGTGACCCAGTGAGGATGGCTTTTTGTCACCTGCCCCTCAGGCTGGCATGACCTTTGGAGGGCTCATCATGTCCTGCTCATCATCAAATCTACCTTCTTTCTTTGTGCCTGATAACCATCATCCTGTTTCCTTTTTTTACTAAGAGAGACGAGAGGGACAAGTGGCCTCCAAACTTCATATCTGAAATTTAAAAATGTTCCTTTGCAAGGACAGACAAAACTTACGGCCCTTGCACCTTTTTGGAGCCTTCTCGTAAAGGGTACAAAAGGCAAGACAGAGAGGTCCCACCATGATAGCAGGGGGTCAGGCTGGGCCACAGCGAACTCTGCTTCTGTGTGGCTTGGAGTGTGACTTGCTTGGCAGACGCTGGCTTGGAGTCACATGTGCCCTGCTGTGACAGGAGCCAGTGCCCTTCTGGTTTGAGTGTCTCAGCACAGCCAGGCTGCTGTGCGGCTCATGTCCACCCTAACAGTACTGATCTCTTCCTCCCTATGAACAAGCATTCGGATGCAATGCAGTTGCTTTGGCAGGCTGCTGAGTCCTCCTTGCGCCCCTCACTGTGGCGACCTATCATTCCAAAGCAGCTGGGCCAATCCGCTTGGTGACCATTCCTGGCTTGGGAGGAGAAAGGCTTTTTCTTTCCAACCTTGGCAATGACAAATGATGGGTTCTCAAAAGCCTCTCTCATGAGAGGACAGTCCTCTGTGTACCTATTCCCTCTCCAAAGTGCTCCTCTCTCTCCAAGTGCAAAGCTTGGAGTATTTACTGGTCTACTCACATGCATACTGCAGCATATCTTGCAGATGTAAATCACACAACTCTGGAGAACTCTAAGTGTTCACTACTATGACACTGTAGCCCCAAATCCATCCCATTTCAACAATACAGTCCATGTTCCCTGAATGTGCTCTGCCAATAGAGTTTCTTCAGCTAGCCTCCTAGATATCAGGAGCCAAGTTCTGTGGTTGGTGTCAATGGATATGTTTGATTGATTGAGTGAGAGTCTCTCTATATAGCCTTAGCTGACCTAGAACTCACTATGTAGACCAGGCTGGCCTCGAACTCACAGAGACCCACCTGCCTCTGTCTCTGGAGTTCTGGGATTAAAGACGTGAGCCGCCGTGCCAGGCTTTCATGGATTTCTACAAAGCAAGTTATGTTCTATGTTCATCTCCTATGGCTTCTCTAACTCATTAGTATAAACTTGGAGATTTAAAACAGTAAAAATTTGGATTCTTTGAGCTCTGGTGTCCTCAAGTCTGAGGTGTAGGTGTGGACAGGGCCACATTCCCTTGGGAGGCTCTAGGGGAGAGTCCTTCATTGTCTTGCCTGAGATCAGGTAGCTCCTGGAATTCCTCAGCTTGTGTCTGCATGGCTCTAACCCGGTGGTTCTCAACTTGTGGGTCGCAACCCCTTTGAAGGTCAAATGACCTTTTCATAGGGGTTGCTTAAGACCACTGGAAAACACAGGTATTTACATTACAATTCATAATGGTAGCAAAATTACAGTTATGAAGTAGTAATGAAAATTATTTTGTGGTTGGGGGTCACCACAACACAAGGAGCTGTATTAAAGGCTCGTAGCATTAGGAAGGTTGAGAACTTCTGGTCTACCTCAATCTTTTCTTCTCTATGCGCTCACCTATTCTGTATATTTAGGGACATTTGTTGTTGAATTTAGGACCCAGACAATCCAGATCTTGTACTGTGAAATCTTTAAATTGAATACCTCTGCCAGATTTCTTTTACTGTATAAGATTACATGTTCAGAAATTTGGGGAGATCTGATGTAGATACTGCTCCTGGGAAGCAGTCATTCAACACACCACATTCTCTTCTAATGCCGTAGCTCACCCCTAAGTCAGGGTTGGATCAATGTATTGTAGAGCTATTAACTGCTCTGTTACACAGTCTTCTATCACTGTGACAAAACACCCAATCAACTTATAGAGATGAAAGGTTCATTTTAGCCCACAGTTTCAGAGGTTTCAGCAATGGTCGGTTGATTCCATTGCTTTGGGGCTTGTGGCAGCATAGTACATCATGGTAGGAATACATGTTGGAGGAAGCTGCTCACTTCTTGACAGCCAGGAAGCTGTCATAGGAGTGACATAGGAGGCAGTTTCTGAGGTCCCACATCTCCTCTAAGAGCCCCACTGGTCTCAATTCTTCCTTCTCACAGGTTTCTCTGCCACCACATAACAGCACAGGCTGGTGCCCAAGCCTTTGGCACAGGGCCTTTGGAGGACACAAATTCAAACAACCCATTCACCCACTGTGTGTTGAGTGTTGTTTGTGGATATAGACATTAGTTTGGTATCGATCATATGAAATGAAGGAGGAAGTATAAATTTTGCTCTCCAGAAGTTCGTAGTCAGGTGAGTGAGAGACTACAACATCTAAATCGTCAATTACACACCGTGATTGATGCTATGAAAATCTGCAAAGGCCTGTCACTCAAGCAGCCTACAGCCCACATGCCAGTTCCAATCAGTGTCATCTTTTTGTCCGTGTGTCACCGCATCGGCTTAACCAGAAGATGGATGCTGATGGGGGAAGAGATGTGGCACAGGGATGAAAGAGTTCTTCCCTAGAGAAGTTTCTGCAGAGCATGAACACGTCTGCCTGAATATTGAAAACAAGGAGAGACAGTTAGTGCAAACCCCGCGCCGGGTGTGTAATGCATTTGACTCCAAGCAGAGAGCATCTCCGAGTCAGAAACTGCTTGCTCCCCCATGGGCAGAAGTGATGCCTTCCAGAAAAGCCGTCTCCAAATTTGTGCACAAATCAGCAGCTTGGATGGAGGCCAAGAAGCAAGCTCACTCCCTCACTGCCGAGTTATTTAAGCATTTAATGCTTCAGGCATGAGAGGCTGTGCGTGAGCTGCCCCGTGATCGCTGTGTTGAGTGCACTGGGTAGGAAATGACCTGGCTCACACACACACACACAAACAAGCCCAGCCGTTCCTTTGGATCCTGGACCTTTGGGCTAAGACTAGACCCTAGGTTTCCTAAGCAGGTAAAGTATGTGGTGGTTTGAATGAGAAATGTCTCCCCCACAGGCTCTTGTAGCAGAATACCTGGTCCCAGGGAGTGGTGTTGTTTGGGAAAGTTACAGAACCTTTAGGCAGGGCAGTCTGGTGGAGAAAGTATATCCCTGGGGATGGGTTTTCAGGGTTTAAAGCCTCCCCCTGCTCCCTCCTCTCCCTCTCTCTCTTTTCCCCTCCCTCCCCCTCCCCCTCTTCCTCCCTCCCTCCCTCCCCACCCCCACCCCTGTGTCCTCAGTACAACTGAAATGTGTTCAGCCAGCCTTCTGCCCGCCCCTCCCCCACCCCGCCATCTTCCTCACCATTATGGACTCTTCCCCTCCAGAGTTGTAAGCTGAAACAAACCCTCCCTTCTGTGGTTTGTCATAACAGAAGAGTAACTAATACAGGATCTGAAGTCGTTTAGACCTCACTCAGGCTGCTGAGATGCCAAGAAGAGAAATTAAACGGTACCTTATCAAATGATTCTAGAAGTTTCTATCTTGCAGCAGAAGTTCTGTAGCTCCAGTCTTCCATATTTTAGGGGGAAACCAAATTGTGGATCATGTTTGCTCTTGAAGATTGGTGCACAGGTATAGAAGAAGACAGGCTCATGGTCAGTGTGCAAGTGATCTAGAATATTGTGACTCAAAATAAAACCATTTTGTTTTGTAGAGAGATTCCTAGACTCTCTTCCTTAAAGGCCACCTACAGTGTTACAGCAAAATGGCTTTTCTAGTGAATTTTTTTCATAGTTGAAATTTAATGGACTTCATGGATAAGTTATTCTAAACCAACCTTTGTCTTAAGAGCCCTATCATAGTCTTAAAAAAAAAATTAAGCCCTGGAAGAGAGTTTTTAAGGAAACTGTTAAGTACCTACCAATAACCACCAAAGTTCAAAGACAGTTTCTAGAAAGCCATGCTTTGGTAGAAACTTCTGGAAACAAACTCTTGCCTGAGAGAAGTGGCTGCTGGGAAACATGATGGTGCAAATCCTATCATTTGCTTCCAGAGTTACGTGTGTTG
Source organism: Peromyscus maniculatus bairdii (assembly GCF_049852395.1). Classification (NCBI taxonomy): domain Eukaryota; kingdom Metazoa; phylum Chordata; class Mammalia; order Rodentia; family Cricetidae; genus Peromyscus; species Peromyscus maniculatus. Next base: position 125,312,354 of record NC_134856.1, read on the forward strand.
ACTTCTAAATGGAGATGTCAGTGTAGAATCTCAACCATATTTAAATCAGTATAGGATGACAGATACCTGCAGGAACCTGACCCTACAGCTGAAGGATGTTACCAGGGCAATGGGGAATTGACCTGGGTTTCCAGG